>NC_090897.1:14594962-15194962 GCF_040956055.1 Brachionichthys hirsutus | reverse complement strand
AAGACATAAAACACAACAGAACAGCCTCTAAGGTGGAGGAAAGTCTCAGCTGGACTGAAGGAGGAACGAGGATATATCAGCAGGCTGGAGCACCGGGCCCAGTTCAGGCCCCGCCCATCGATTTACCTGTAACAACACAACAATGACCGGCTCAAGGCCGTCACAATGATGAGAAGGGGCCAAATGCAGGACAGACAACAGGACAGTTTAATGGGCGAAAAACAGAGTTCACAAACAGGAACAGCACATCCCAATGACAGACAGACAGTTAAATAACGAGCACAAAGGTTTAGCCAGACTGAGTACAAATATATGTACAACTAACGAGCTCACATCTTGGCAGGTGTCCACATGATTCAAAATGTTATGACCAGATCGTGATTACATTTTCATAATATGTTGGGAAGAGGAGCAGATGAAATTTTTTTGGTGATGATCCAGGAGCGATCCTCGATTATGGATCACTTAAAAAAATAATAATCAGGATTTCATCCGGATCATACCCAGAATGAGGTCATTAAAAATTGTTACATTTTGACATTGGATTAAAAAATGACTTAAAAATACACATCAACTTGAATTCACTTTCAGGTTTCATGGTTGTGTATATAGATACCATGAACAATTTAAAAATCAGGGAGAGCTACAGGAAGAAACTGGGGAGTTAACAACATCACCGGCTGCAGGGCAAAAGGCTGCAGGGGCCTCGAAGGTGACATTGAGAGCCCCCTTCAGTCCCAACCAGCAGCAGCAGCAGCATCCTGTGGACTCTCCCCCCCTCCCCTTTCACACCTCCACTCTTCCTCTTGTGAAAGTTTCAATGGTTCCTTTCACCTCTTCACCCATCCATCCACCCACCCCTCCCACTTCACACCCCAGCTTTCAGACTTGAGTTCCCCCCCCCCCCCCCACCAAGACTAGCAGTGCTCAGGGAAATCAGCAGGTCCTGACGGGGTCAGCCCGGGGGTACTCAAAGCCTGCGCGCCCCAGCTGATTGGAGTTCTAAAGGGTTCCTGCTCTGTGGAGGACGTCCTGCGTTTTTCCAGTACCAAAGACGCCCCTCCCAAGGAGCCCTAAAGACTACAGACCAGTGGCTTTCACTTCACACATCATGAAGACCCTGGAACACCTGATCCTGGACCAGCTTCGGACGATTGTCAGCCCATCCTCGGACCCCCTCCAGTTCTTCCAGCCCCACCTGGGAGGAGAGGAAGCCATCATCTACCTGCTGTACACACTGGGAGCAATTAGGGGTTCAGTGTCTTGCCAAAGGACACTTTGACATGCAGACAGTCAGAGCTGGGATTTGAACCACTGATGACCCGCTCTACCTACTGAGAGTCGCAGCTGCCCCGTTTATTAAAGAGAATATTGATGTTTGCAAATCCTTTTCTGACACGTCCACAATCCAACGTTGGTTGATTTTAGTAAATCTGTGAATTTACTGTTATTATTTAGCAGTTTGTGAAATCGGCAACCACTGAGCGAACCATTCCACAGCTAAGCAGGTTTATGAGTGGGTATGAGATGGACATCAAAAGGCTCGGATCCCAGGCTGGGGAACATTTTGTGAAGCTGTTCTCAGTAAAGACATTGTGTTTGCTAACGACTACATTCTATTTAACCCGTATAATTTTTTGCTTTCTGGGTTGTAGAAACCTGAAAATAGTTTTTACATTAGAGGATATTTCCTTTAACATTAGCCCAGTAACACTAGAGATTGCCATTAAACTGGAGTACGTGGGAGTTACCACATGGTATTTACTATAAATTACACTCATGCCTTAAGGCTGATAAGGATTCAAAGTGATACCATTTGTATTTGCTTCATATTTTCCAAATAAATTTCTGGTCTCCAGGCGAGAGACTGCAGGTGGAGGAAATCTGGGTGGGTCCGAAATGAGCATAATTCACAGCATAATTTATGGCAAAGAGAAAAGTATGCCTGTGCATAAGCTGCATTTGCACAGCATTATTTAATCATGAGGAGAAGGTAAATTAACACATCACCGGCACGCCTGCTGCTGCAAGGAGAGCATTCTGTCACAGGAGGCGTCCCGGGAAACCAAACGGTCCCTGCACTGGGACTATTTACTGAAAGATTGAGTCCCACACCTTCATCCTAGTGCATGATACTCCTGCAAAGACACACACACACATACACACACACACCACCAACATTCACCCACACATCACCCTGAGAGAGGAGCCAGAGCCAAATTGCTCTTCTCTGTTCAGCTTTATTTGGGGGTAAAATCAGGTGGCTGGGAGTGTCTGGTTAAAAACCACTGCCTCATTAGATTGCAAATATAATTAATACTTTATTACAGAGCCTTGAAATGAGCTGCAGTTCTCCAGCTAAACAACGTTGAAGCTGTTCTTTATTTTATCCAGTGGGTTTAAGGGTACAAGAAACAACTAACAGTTGAAAAATGCAAAGACATGCAGAGGACAGAGGTTTGATGTGGTGGATGAAAAAGAATTTGGTTTGTCTTTTTTGTCAAAGTTTTAATACCAAATCGAGGCTGGGCTTTATTCTATGGAGGAGTGGAGGCCACCCAGCTCCCCTTTCTCCTCCCGTCTCTCACGCAGCCTCTCATCCATTTATGTGGCAGCAATGGCAGAGGAAGATGGAGCAGATACAATTATGCTCAGTGGAAAAACTAGAAGGAGACATTTTGAATTGACCTACCGTATTTTCACGACCTTATGACGCACCTGCTGATTCGCCGCAGTCTCATTAACAGCTGATTTTTCGGTATTTCAAACATACAAAGGGCGCGCGGATCAAAAGGCGCCGGCATGATAGGTGCGCAAAATAAAGCAGGAGAAAAACTGAGTTTGGTACTCACATCTTTAATCATCATCAATCAAACAAGCATACTGGTGCGCGTTTTAAAAAATAGAGCCGGAGCAAAACAGAGTCATTAATCAAACCCATCAAAGTCCTCATCCTCTGTTTCTGTAGTGAACAGCTGCGCTAGATCTCGTCAAACATGCCGGCCTCTTTCTTCATTGCCAGTCACTTTACGTGCGGCGGCGTCGGCGCCTCGGAAATGATGCGAACAACAATGCTAGCAGACAGTTAGCCGAAGCAGCTACAATCCAGTCAAACTGTGGCGCTGCGCTGCCTTCCACTCTGAGTGGAACTGTGGTCTCCTTCTGTCGTCCAGCGCTCCCACGCAGCCCACAGTTTAACGTTGAACGGTTGGAGTTCTTTGGTTAATCCACCGGGGATGACGATGTTAAGCTAGCTTGCTAGTTAGCCCGTTAGCGCGTTAGCTTGCTTCACTCCGGTCTAGACCGTATCGGTGAGATCGGCCCGCACGGAGTCGCAGATCTCAGGAACCGAGTTGCTGCAAGTCGTCTTCTTGCTTCCTCCTCTTCCTCCATTGATTCATTAATGCTGGATTCTCTCTCCGCTGCTCTATTCCCGTGTTCTGCTGCGGGACCGGCAGCCTCGGCAGCCACTTCCGTCAACACGCCATAATAGTTTACTGTGGTGGAGCGTATCACTCCGCCAGGCGCCTGACTGAGTCCGCCTTACAACAACAAATAGGCCGCGCGGACCAATGGACGCGCTGCACATTTTGAAAAAAATCTAAGACTTTTAGGTGCGTCCTATGGGTGTGAAAATACGGTACCCTATTTCTCCCTTTTGCTCCCTTTCTCTTACACACTAAAAGAAACTCAGACTTGTCGATTCATCTGTAATTAATATAGCTCAGTAAGATTAAGATTAATCTTTTATTGTCATTATATAGTAACAGTTTTTACCCTGTAAAAACACAATAACATTCTACTTCCACCCTGGTACAAGGGCCCCCTTGAAACAACTACACACACAGGGCATAGAGCGAAGGCAACGCCACGATCGGCGCCCCCGGAGTAACTGGGTAAACTTCTTTTGTTGAGGTGAATAAGGGCCAGAGAATTCACAATATTTGCTGCACTACACCCACAAGAAACACGGCACCAACATGATCGAGTGCAGCTTCAGCATTATTCCACTATGCATCTAGTGAAAAGAGTTTACCAAATAATATATTGTGTTACAGATTATTAGTGGCCCTTTTGACCTTCATGTTGTGCAAAGTTTTATGCGAAATGGTTTGTTATTCATTAACTCTGCTCTCTAATGCCCCACTAATGTTAAGCATGTGTGCTGTGTAGTTTAAGCAGGGTAGCGTCCAGCATTCTGACCCACTTTGCTCCAGAAGACCAACAAAGCTTTGCTTGACAATGGACTTACAGCATACAACATAGTGCCGGTAGCTATACTCAGCCGGATTTGGCGAGGCTTACAGTTTTATTCTGGGAGGCAGCCAACTCCGCATTCATGTACTTGTTACTGTTTTGTTGTAGAAGGTGATAAAATACTGTCCTGAAGATATTAGCAGCTTTCTAGTTTATTTAGTTAAACTAGAAATGGAACATTCAAATCATACGGAATGATTGCATTATTAGTAATGAGTGAGTGATTCCGTAGGTCAGTAATTCCTTATGAGACCTGGTAGGCCTATTTACAATACATCCAATTAAATATTAAATCAAGGTAAAAATAGATATATTAAGCACACACCTGGGACAAACACCACTGCTGGACAGGATCAATCAAGTTCAAACTAAATTCCAAAAATACAAGATCATTCACGGAACACACATCAGAACAGGTTAGGGCAGGAAATGTTTCTGAAGGGCAGAGATCTGAGCTCCCACACATGGGATCGCTGTGTTCTGCAGCTTGTTGCCTTCAATGAAGGATTTCAGGTTCGCAAATGAGTCCACATTTCCAACGTTCACTCGCTGCAGCCGCATCTCAAATGTTCTGATGAATGATGAGATTCTATCTGCCAGATGTAGGAGGTGTGTATTTGTGTCCTGCAACTGCAAATTCACTTCATGGAGTTTCAGAAACATACCGTAGTTATACACACACATAAACGTGTGTGTATTTAATTTCTTAAGATTCACAAACATAAATGTATATATTCAAGGGCAAACTGGGGAGGTCACGGTGCAAGAGTGTGCCGTGGCCCGTGAAATTTATGCTGAACTTGAAAATATCATACGAAATGCCCTCTTTTTCCCCCTTTAAAGATCTTCCAGGGCTTCCTTTGTGTTTTCTACAACCTGGGTGACGGGGACTACAACCTTACACTGCCCACCTATCGCCTCGATAACGGTGAATGGCATGAGGTCTTCTTTGATCGCCATGACAATGAGATGATGCTGCAACTGGATGGTGGTGGAGGACAGAGAGAGGTCATGGGATCACAGGGCCGAAGCCGAGAAATCATCATCGACCCCACTGTGGTGATGCTGGGAAACACATTCCCATCTGGAATCAACAAGAGCTTCCAGGGTAAGTGAAAACGCCTAATGTCCTGGTATTATTAACCTATTAAAATAAAGCCCTCCCAACATGCTTATTAACATGGTAAGTGTTTATTTACATGATCATAAACATGTCTGATATTAGATGCTAAGATATCTGTAGGCACGGCGGCGTAGTGGGTAGCACAGCGCCTCACAGCAAGAAGGTACTGGGTTCGATTCTTATCTCCCTGTGTCTACGTGTCCGGGATGTAGCCCCCCCAGCAACTCACGTGACCCGCTAATCAGTTAAGCTTGGATGGAGGTACAGCTATGTGCTGTTGCAGGTAAATAAAATGTGGATGAACACCTAATGACTTTGAATTGCTTTGAACTTCATAATTTCTGAGGTCTATAAATCTTTTAATTTGCACGTATCAGAGTGGATTAATTTACATAACTGCATTTCCATGAGGCAAAGAACTCGTATACAAAGGAATTTATTAATTATAGGCTGCTGAAGTACAAATGTTAATAAGCATTTTTTGGGCTTTATTACCTCGTAAGGTTTTACCATATATCAGAGTACATTTAAGTCAATATACAATTGACGCATCTACAAAATTAATCTTTAAGACTCTCTGCTATCCAATTGTGTTAATTTACCCTTGAAGGAAACTGAAAGAATCCTGTAAAAGCTTTTCTACACGCGTCATTGATGATTAATTTGAAAAATTGTTCTCAGAAAAGACCCTTCAGACAGCCGCCATAAAGGATGTTAAGGTTTTCACCACCTGGATTGTCACTTAAGAGTGAAAACTAAACTCTCAAGAGCACTTTACTGTGTCAATGTAGTTCATGCCGTTTTGCATTCGGGCTTGCCAAATGTCAAGTATTTCTGTATGGTTAACAGAAGTTTAAAAAAATGTCAGCATCCTCATAGCACAAAATGATAGCAGCGCCGCATGAATCAAACAACGCTCTGGATTCTACAGCTATCGACCGCTAGTCCTTTTCATTTTCTACTTCCTCTTGTTTGTGTGTAAATTACTGGCTGCTGAAGTAATTAGTCTTGACTTTAAAACATTTCAGGATATTTTAATAAAAAATGAAAAACATTTAGATATTGATTCACACATAAACTTGATTATTTTTTAGCTCAGTAGAAATGACAGAGGAGTTGAATGAATCAATTATCAATTATTTTGTGAGATGGTTCTATCTATGGCAATGTACCTTGAGGTTATTGCTTCATTTGTCATTGTCTAGCCCTTCCGGGTTCTCTGCACTTCTCTTTTGTTTTAAGTACAGTGGAACCTTGATTCTCAAACAACTCGGTTTTTGAACAAAAAAACGAGTTTAAAATGCCTCGGAAGTCGAACAGATTTTTGGAATTCGAACATACGAGTGGAGCCGAGGCAAACCGAAGGCGAACGAAGGCGGGGTCAACCCGTGCAGTTTCAGTTTGGGTAGATTTGCCGTATTACGGAATGAATTATGTTCGAGAACCGGGGTTCCACTGTAATTCAAATTTATATGTCACTTTTCTTTCTTTTACAATTATGAAAATGTCATAAACCAAATTGATATTTGGTTTTGAACTCAATCTCCAGCCTATTAAATCTTGCAATTCAATGGAGACGCCAAGTGCGTTTACATGGACTCATTGAATGGGAATAAAAATGCTTCATGTACACACACATATCAGATTAGTCTGACCCAATCAAGTTCAATCCGCTCAAGATTCTATCCCGATCGAGGGGGGTGATTTATACCGATTGACAATCCGATCAGGGCGTATGAAAACACTTATTCCGATGTTTCGGTACAAGCCGTCCTTACTGCGCATGTCTGTGACGTCAGCTAAACGAGCTTCTGCGATTTCCGGAAGCGAGTTGAAGCCGAGCGAGCGAAAGACAGAACTGGTCAATATCTGAGACAAACATTCTGCCGGAGATATTAAAGGAGGAAACTAACAGCGCAAACGGGAAAAATATTAACGTTTCAAGCAGAAAAGGGCGGAGCCATGTTTTGTTTACAACAGAAGTCGCTACGGCTTCTTCTTCTAGTATTTCCGGTATATTTGGTATAAATTGCGCATGTCAAAATAGTTTATTCCGATCGAAAGTGTGATGCATGAACACGCAAGTCCTGATCGCGTCAATATTTTTAGGGTCCATGAACACAGTGCATCCGATCATCATTTTAATCCAAACTCTGATCGGATTAATGAAATGTTGTGCATGTAAACGCAGCCAATGCTGCAGGTGAAAAGTTTCAGATTTCTCTGGTCAAAATGAGGAGATAGAAAAGCAAATTAACTGATTATTGTTCGTCATGAGACAGGAGTTAACATCCAATCCATTCATTAGATTACTGAACATGTTTTTTTTTCCAGCATACGTAAGTTAGTATTTTAAGAATGAACAAGTTATTCAACTTAGCTTAGGTATTTAAGGCAGTACATGAACTGAGTTTTTTCAGGTGAAACTGCTGAAAAGTATTTCAATTCAGAATTACGTCCAACAAACACAGAGAGAAAGGATTTTAATTAAAAAGGACACGCCAACTGTTATCAAGACTACAAACGACAGAGAAGGATGTAGCAGGTAATTCAGTTATGGTCAGTGAATTGGATGGTTCACAGAAAAGATAAGGTGGGGACTCATGGCTCAATGTGATTATCTGTTGCAGCTCAAGGCTGTGTGTGGATCCAGGAGAAACATGAAAGCAACATAAGCATAATAATTACATAATACATAAAACATAACCGGATACAAGTATGTAAGCCTCAATGTCAAGATAAATGTGTGATGAGTGTTACATTAACTACACTTAAATATTAGGTGTGGATTCTTTTGTCAAGGACACAACGACAGTGTGTGTCGGGAATCGAACCGCCAACCTCTCGATCATAAATTCAACACAAAAAACAACAACAACCTGGAGCTGCACACAGGATGAGGGGCGGCTGGAGCCCAACGTAATCTATACAACAAGAACTACACAGGCCAGAGA
This sequence comes from Brachionichthys hirsutus, assembly GCF_040956055.1. Classification (NCBI taxonomy): domain Eukaryota; kingdom Metazoa; phylum Chordata; class Actinopteri; order Lophiiformes; family Brachionichthyidae; genus Brachionichthys; species Brachionichthys hirsutus. The sequence continues at coordinate 15,186,628 of NC_090897.1, read as the reverse complement.
AAAACTAAAAAGCAAGCTCTACTAGCAGGCGGCGACTGACTGGTGCCGCAAAGAAAATGGAAACATAAGATCCAGCCACAAGTGAACAATTCATTCACAACAAAAAAACACTACACACAACCTGGGCGCACGAACCAGCCACGTCCAACACGGGCGAGGCGAGAATCAGAGACGGGGAGTGGCGCAGGGACGTTCTGCAAAACCGGACGAAAACCACACAACAGTCCGACGGGGGACAGCGGGCGGAGCAGAGAGTATGAGTATGAGTGGTGATTGTTTCAACCCGTCTCAGGTGCCTCCGGGGTGACCGCAGCCAATCCGTACTCCGCAGGTCCTGGATCGATAAACAGAAACAGGTGTGAGTGAAAAGGAAAATTAACAACGCACACCAACATGACCCTCACAAAACACAGAAAAAACTGATTTTTAAAAAGGCAATACGGAAACAGTAAAGTTAGAGATGAAAAATTAGATTAACGCGATTAAAAAACATAACAGCCTAAATACGACTGTAATTAATTCATTGCAATTAACGTGATAAGTTGACACCCCTAGTAAGAATACAAGAATGATGGTGCTCCCAGTTATGAGCTAGTCAGGCATTTTACCCCTCAGAAAACCACCTGTTGGTTTTCTTTACAAATTGATTAACCCTAACCCTGTTTTCCAGGCTTTATGCTAAGAGCTCAAATCTATTGTGGCTTATTAATCAAACAGATACAGTATACGAGAGTTGCAGCAATCTTCTCATCCAATCTTCTGCAAGAAAGGGAAAAAAAGGTCCAACTATTTATTTAAAAATGCTGTTTAAAGAGCGATCTCAGCGCCCTTTTTTCTGACCACACAAAGACCAAACGCCACCAATAGTTTGCCGTGTAGCTCAGGCTACAAGTGAAATCCATTCTGAAAGAATTAATTAACCAAGAATATTGACTTGGCTTATGTTACAGAGGTACGCAAGCCGTGGAGGAGAGAGCACGAGACATGGAGTAACAGGGACACATACAAAGTCAAAATATTCAGACTGAAAGAAAACCGTTCCTGTGTGGATACACTGATATTACACAAAGACAAGATACTGCAGGAACAGCAAGAGCAGAAGGTCAAAACTACAGAAACAGGCAGACCCCTGGTGATAGACTGGAGTCACGTCGACAGCTGTGCCTCAGGCAGTTAGAGACAATGTGTTTTCATTAAATTGATTTAAAAACCATTCCCCTTCAAAAGAGGCTGATGAAGATGTGTATCATTAATTATTAATTAATTTTGGTAAGTCGGTGGCGGAGGGGAGTTGGAAGCGATGACACAGAAAGGTTGATGGAATTGTTGTAAATAGTCTTTAATGTTGAAGTTTTGAAAGAGATTCCTACTATTAAAATGGATAATTGAGAGTTTCTCCTCACATTTGACAAAGGTGTTATATTGCCTTTCAGTATAGCAGCCACAGATATTATCGTATCGTCTGGATCGAAGTCATGATCCAAGTTTTGTATATTATATGACGTATAATGTGAAGGATGTTATTCAATATTCTCATAGTCCTGCATCATCTGAATTAAGATATTGTTCTCAAGTACAGATGAATGGTCGGTGTGTATGCACGTCATTGTGAGTGATTCTTTCAATTCAGTTTTATTTCTATAGTGCCAGATCATAACAGGAAGTTATCTCAAGACACTTTCCAGGTGTAGCAGGGAAAGACAGAACCCCAACTTTCCGCAGTTCGCAGTTAGTACTCCTTGTATACATGTTGTATTTAATCTACTTTGGAGCAGCACTTACTTCAGTACTGAAACATCTGGGCTGCGATTGGTTTTTTTCTCATTCTGATTCTAATGGATCCAGACCCATGAGGATTTGTTCCAAGCATGAGCATTTGCCACAATTCTCTGTTTGCTACCGTGCGTAGTATTTTAAAAAAAAAACACCTTTTAGAAATTATTTGTCTTTGGTGTGAAGCTCAGACATGAGTCCTAGTGAAGCGGTGACATGTGTAGACAGTTACAGCTATAAGTGAAGAATAGAGCACACTAGCCACTAACCAACATGCATGCAAATCGTTCGCTTCAGTGTTCGGAGATTTCCTCAAACAGAATGAATGCTGTTTTAAGATGATGCAATAAACAGGCCACAACAGGTAGCTTGAATATCGTATCCTATAATTAATATTATATATTAAATGGAAATAATATAAATATTCTCTTCCCACTTAAACACACATCTATACCTGGTAACTGAATGTGAACGAGCAGTTGCAAAAACCAGGGTGGATTACTGGAGTCAGTAATTTATCTAAGGTTAATTTGCTTACTGGGTACATGAGGTAAAACTTATTCACTTTTATCTTGCATCCGTGTTGGGCAGGCGAATGTAGCCAAGAGTGCATTTCTTATTCCTCCTAATATTTTTCCTTCTTTCTTCCTGCAGGCTGCATGAGGGACGCGCGCCTCAATGGTCGCTACATGCCGCTGGAGAGTCGACCACGTGATGGGGTTTCCCAGGTCACCATGCAAGGGCTCTCCCTCGGGTGCTCGTCTGACTCCTGCAAAAGGAATCAATGCAACCCCCCATTCACCTGTGTCGACTTGTGGAGAGTCCATGAATGCAGGTGCGTGCACAAAACCAAGCACATGACCGGTCGGTGCCTGTTCCACAAACATACCCATCACTTTGACAAACAGGAATGAAAATGTGTCCGTTTAAATTCACTCAACCTCGGAATCCATTTTTATTGTTTTGATCTTGGCTTTTTATTTGTTTATTGCCACATAAAAGAAGCTGACCCTGACCTATTTTAAAACGTGGGAAACCTCTAAAAGAGAAAGGGTCTTTAAGCATGTATTCGGTTCATAGACACTGAAATGTGCCTGCAAATATTAGGAGGAGATGCGTTGGCAGAAATGTGAAATGACAATAATAAAGATATTATTATAAGTGTCATCTTCTTTTGAGCATAATGGCAAAGAGGAGGACACTCATGGACTCGAGGCTAATGTCGTCGTTGGACCTGAACAACAACTAGCTTAGCTTATTAGGTTAGCTAGCCTCTAGTCCACTCGACATGCACATTAGTCTCTACTGAATTAATATGGACCATTCAGTTTAGATTGAAGCATCATTACTGCTGGATCCCACTTCAAAATTGTGAGTGTAATTTCACTGCATCAATCATTTGACACTTTCAGCCATTCAGCTTCGCTCATTCTGACCTCAGGCTCCCTGTTTTCTGTGGGCGTCATCACATGTTTGTCCTTTTAGGCATTTATTCCATGCTCTGCGTGAAGAGTTCAGTCTGTTTGCTCAGTAGCCATTCATTCCTGTAGTTCCTGTGTTATTGCCAATTCAAATGAATGTTCTGGCTGTGGCAACCGACAGAAATAAATGCCACCAAACAATCTGAGTGTGATCCTTCAGTGACTCGTCCTCACCACAGAATGGACATTGTAATGCGGCACATGAAAGTGTCAGCCCCTCTGCATTCACTGGTTTGTAGGTAACACCTGATCTGATCTGATCTGCTGTTGAACTGTACTTTAACTCTGGTTTCCTCCTTCCTCCTACCTTCAAAAACATTTACCTTTACATTGTCTGTAGCGTGTGTGTGTGTGAATGGATGTCTGTCTCTGGTGTATCCCGCCTCTAGCCAATAGCAAGCTGGGATAGGCTCCACACACTCATACACTATGGACAATTCTAAACTTAAATGACATGTTTTTGGGGGTGGGAGGAAACCGCAGAACCCGGAGAAAAAACACACGGACACGGGGAGAACTTTGAAACTCTGCACAGATAGCAAATAAACTAATTTCATCTGCGAATCGTTGACAAGGAACTCAGAGCACAGCTGCCCCCTGAGCTGCCTGACCAAGATATATCTTGGCTAGACAGTCAGCATAATGATGTTCTAGGCACAGCATCCGTAAACATGCGGGTTCTGCCTCACAGTCAGTGCTCACATCCATCACATGGACTTGTGCATACGATCTGTGGATGTAACAGCACAGTTTATTTTGGCAAATGAACTATGAACATGTTCAGCAGGAGCTACTTTTAAAGGCTGCACTGCAGCGTATTTTGCTGCAAGGTTGAGATTCATTTTGTAACATGCAGGGATGTCCAGTTTTAAGGCTTGTCATACATAATGACATAATGACTCTGCACAGCAATCACAAACAGTAAGTTAACATTTCCCCACCCCTCTTGTGATTCATAATGCAGCTGCATCATGTGTGTTGTGTTCACTTGTGCAGTGAAAGCCACATCAAACCCATAAACCTCTCCTGCGGCATCCCAGCTCATCCCACTTCTGCCCCACGCCCTGCCTTCGTGCTCCTGCACTCCGGAGCTCCCGGACAGTCTTTATGAGCTGCAGGCTGGAAAGGCTTCTCTCCGAAGACGTGATAGTGAGGGGAACTTAGGATTTAGGCATCAAGCCTTCCAGACTTGATTTGCTTGAGTCATTTCCACATCGGAGCAAAAGAAAAGAAATGTGCGGTTTGAAATATGATGATGATGGCAGAGCAAAAAGCTCTAGATTGAAGAGGTCATCGGATTTAGAGAACGGTTCTTCTCTGCTCCTATAGCAACTGCTGTGTGTGTCTTATTGTCTTGTCAGGAACTGTCATGTCAATCGTAAGCCTTTTAAGTCACCTTTTCTTGGTAAATTTTTAAATGAAAAACATGTTCAGGGAAAACATGCATAGGAGTAATGTACAGCCTTTTTAGTATTACGTGCATGCCAGAAGAAACCCTGCATCAGATCCCGATGCATCCCATCCATCCCATCCATCCCTCTGCATCTGAATGAGAAGCCGGGAGATGGGCCGCGATGGCGGGATATGACGCTCGGAGAATGATGATGCCGAATTATGTGAACACTTTTTCTGTCATCTCCATCTCATCGGTCTGTGACGCCACCTTGCTTTGACTTTGCCTCCGAAGGCTCTAGTTTTTATCGTCTACCCCTTCATTACTTGGTTTGCGCGGCACTCTTGTTCACTATTTTTAAACACGCATTCTTCTTTCACAATCCCCTACACACACACACACACACACACACACACACACGTATCAAATATGTTTACAATCGCCCCCTCCCTCCAGACATTGCTCATTTTATTTGTTTCTCACAATTTGTCCTGAAACCTGTGCAGTCTATCACTCCCCCCCCGTGTGTTCTATACCTACAAAGTACTTGAAGCCACAGAATAAGGTAAAGGTACAATCACTGTTATGCAAGCAAGAACTTCGTCTGCTCGAGGATGACAGTTCTAGTTTTTCACAGATGCCTACACACGTTTCCTGAAAGCATACCTCATGTTCCCAGAACTCTACACACAAGTCCAAAAACACACATACAAAATGCTAAATGCTACAAATCCCCTGCAAAACGAATCCTTTCCCCCAAAACAATGTTCATTTTGGTTAAAATAGTATTTTGTGTTCAAATGACACACACAGACTAGAATATGATTACACACTTTCAGGAGCCGACTGAACACTGATGTGCTGAATGGAAAACACAACCATCAATGGAACGCAGTAGTAGGAATGACTATCAGGAGATTACAGTGATTCCTGTGCAGCTCTGTGTTACACTATACTCCTGTTGAAAGGTGTCACAGTATAATGTTTATATACTCAGATATAAAGTAAAACACACAAATATGCAGTGACAGAAATATGCATATATTCTCCAGAATAGTTTTGCCTACACGTCATAGCAAACACTGATGTGTAGAAAGAACATAGAACAGGCCTGTACAGTAAACAACACTATACAACATGTGCTTTGTGATTCCCACAGTTTAAATGCACTGGGAAATGACGAGACAATGGGAAACACATGAAACAGGGAAGGGGAGGTGATGAGAGGCAGGTGGAAACCAATGCAGTCACATAGAGGGAACATGGAGAGGGGAAGTTAAAGGGGACAGCAGATCAAGAACAAAAGGCAAGCAGGAGATCCACTGGCAACGAGGGAGTAAAGGAAATACGAATAGAACTGTGATCTGGGGCAGTGGGAATGAAGAAATAAACAGGAAACAGAAGTCACAGCAGCAAACCTTTACAAATGGTCTCCTGTTTAGATAACGCAATCTCGTTTCTGCTGTCAGAAGTTGTGTGCATCACCAGTGGACGCGTGTCCATGTGTGTGAACATGCTATTAGATAATTCAGTGCAGTACGATGTTGACAGCGTGACAGGAGGCAGTGCACGGTGACGGGACGTCAACACAAGACGATCGCCTCTGAAATGTCACCAGTACAGCATATTAGTAGATTATCAGGAGACCGACATCAGATTAGTAGACTATCAGGAGACCGACAGCAGATTAGTAGATTATCAGGAGACCGATATCAGATTAGTAGACTATCAGGAGACCGACAGCAGATTAGTAGATTATCAGGAGACCGACATCAGATTAGTAGACTATCAGGAGACCGACAGCAGATTAGTAGATTATCAGGAGACCGATATCAGATTAGTAGATTATCAGGAGACCGACAGCAGATTAGTAGATTATCAGGAGACCGATATCAGATTAGTAGACTATCAGGAGACCGATATCAGATTAGTAGACTATCAGGAGACCGACAAAAGAAATGAGTAATATGTATTATTAAAAAAAACAAAATCTTGCTTTTGAATTCAATGTTGGTTTATCATAGTAAAGTTGATTCAATATTTATGATCATGAATAAATCTCTGAAGATCAGTGGCAAGACGGATCTGTGAGATGTCAACATGTTCAGCCTGGGGCCGTCCCACAGACATTAAATTGGACTCTGAATTAGTGGGCACATAACATGTCACACACAAATGAGCTTTTAATTAGAGTGTCTCTTTCTGAAGCGCGGCAGAAAGTGTGCACCTGTCTATAAAATCATTGTATTTGTTGCTGCTGTGGCTTTCAGCATCTTTATTTCCTCTCGTTGATTTTCCATCGAGATGCACACCTGCAAAAGACGTCTGCGTTGTCTTCTGATGTACCCTCTGTGGTTTGTTTTATTCATTCTGCTTTTATTCACAGGACGCTTTCACTTTGATGCGGGAGCTGCTTCTGGAATGATGTGTTCTCAGTCCTCAGAAGGATTACATACATCGTGTTTCTTCCACATCGAGGTGACTTAAATGTAATGGTTTTCCATCTCCACTGTGCAGATGTCCTCCCGGCCACATGATTCGTATGAATGGGAGCAGAAAGTCCTGCGTCTACACCTTGTGTGCTACGCGGCCTTGTCACCGGGGGACATGCGTGGCGCAGTCACCTTCCAAATTCACCTGCCACTGCCCAGAGGGTTACCGGGGACGCCACTGCGAGATGACCCTGGCCGTCTACCGTGAGGATGTGGGCCTGAGCTTCAGCTCCCTCTTTGCCATCTGCATCTGCTTCATGGCCTTACTAGGTAGAGGCTCCTCCCCCTGCATGTCACAAATACATTAACAAGGAGAAACGTGTCAAAGGACAGCACTGCAGGAGTATATGTGTCCATTTATGAAATTGCAATCCCATCTTACCTTCTTCTTTGACAGGTGGAGTGAAAAAGCAAAGCACAATGAGTATGCAGAGTACAGAGTATGACCTCATCGCCAGATTATCTCATATTTGCTAAGACAAAGAATAATGCTAAAAGCCACAAAATCTATCAAGGTTAAAGTTCTATATGGGGAGAGGTCTACGTTGTCACACGTTTATATCTATCTATTTTCTATTCTATATCATGCAAATTCCAAGCTCTGGAATAAATAAAGTATTTATATTCTGTTCTATTCTAGGTACTAATTATTATTATTATTTTTTAAATACCTTAATTTGGGGTGTTTTGGCTCTGGATCTCCATCAAGCTAATGAATGTGACAATGATAAAAAGTGAATAGGGATGGGTAGATATCTACCAACAATCACATTTGCCCCCAGAATAGAAAACACCGATTTCTAAATTGGCCTCTGCATGCATGGCGATGTTTAAACATAAATAACAAACACTAACAATCACAGAGTAAAGGAATGAAATGACAAAATCACAAGCGATCTGGCCAAATGTCACAGAATATCATTAAAAATGAAGGATTGTTGCTGCAGTCAGACTTTCCGTTACCATCTCGGTTTGATAATGAGCTGGAGGAGACAGCTTAAACCCGGTAATGAGCTGACCATGGCGGTCACGCCTTCCTCCTCGGAAGGTTCTGAAGTCTCAAGAGGAGTCCGTGGTTAGAACTTCTGCTCAAACCGTCCTCAGGCCCGCGGATCACGTTAGCATGTTCAACAATAGGCAGCTCTTCTGTTCGCCTGTCTATTTTGTGACTTGTTGAATATTCACTTGTGTTTTCTTTAGCTCTGTGTTGCTATTCCTAAAGGATCCTTCGCAGAGAATATGCCTTGAGGCGCAGTCGTGCTCAGGCGATGAGTTGTCACGACAATGACACGTTCCTTTGTTTAACTGAGCACAATACAACAGCACAGCAAAGGACAGCATGAGACCGAGCACAGTAAAAGCGAAGAACAAGGATCAAAGATAGAAAGAATGAAACAGGACTCAGCACGATGCCCGAAAAAAACAAGAGCGAGCTGAGAAGATTACAAAGCCTGGGTGGCGTGCGACTCAGTGAGAGGAGAGACTGAAAGCGTCAGCGCCACACTGCTGCTCGCCATGTCTGCTTGTCTCCTCTGTGATTCAGGGCCGACCTCATTCCTACCCTGTCAAATGTCCATTTCCCCTTCGTGCCTCCATGGCAGAATATGGCCAGTCAGACTCGACTTCGGGCTCACGCCGAACCTTGATCCTGTCGAGGCTCAGTTCTGTGTTAATTACTTGATTTGTAGGCACATACGATGCTGTTTACGCAAACCTGCAGACACTGAGATCAATGCTCCTGGGGCTTCAGCACTCATTTCAATCAGTCAAGCGTTCCTCCCTCTGAAATTTAAGCAAGAGCAAGAGAGACTTTTCCCAATGACTTAATTCAATATTGGTTGTAGACGCCTCGAGTGATTGGAGAGCAAGGACAAAAGGCAGCAAATCTCCTGTGCCCGGGTGGAAAACACAGCATTTTTGTGACCTGACTGATGATTTTTTTTTTTAAACAGTGCTGACATCTATATCACCTTAAAAAGCAGGATTAATAGGTCGAATCATTTTTAAGGGGATCAGCCTAAAATATATATCCTGGATGGGTTGATTTTAAAGTTTGTACTAAACCTTGTCAACGCCCAGAAACACATCCTTCCGTGACATGTGATTCTCAGGCTTCAGGGTCGACCCCAAGGTCTTCCTCGAAATTGAATGAGGGTAGGAAAGCTCTAAAGGGGAGGCTGGTTGTGGACCAGGAAGTGACAAAGATTAACAAGGGTGAAGTTAGAAAGGCAATGAAGAGGATGAAAAATCGGAAGGCAGCTGGCCCAGATGACATACCTGTGGAGGTATGGAAGTGTCTAGGAGAGGAAGCTCTAAAGTTTTTAAAGGTGACATATTCTACCCTTTTTCCACAAGTTAATGCAGTTCTCAGGCACTTGTATGAAATATCTGTGACAGTCTTTGGTCAAAATAGCAAACAGATGCTGCAGGACAGCGTCCCTCATTTCTGTCTCAAACAGATGCTGCAGGACAGCGTCCCTCTTTTCTGTCTCAAACAGATGCTGCAGGACAGCGTCCCTCATTTCTGTCTCAAACAGATGCTGCAGGACAGCGTCCCTCTTTTCTGTCTCAAACAGATGCTGCAGGACAGCGTCCCTCTTTTCTGTCTCAAACAGATGCTGCAGGACAGCGTCCCTCATTTCTGTATCAAACAGACTAAAACATTTTACCCATTTTCGCCGGAACATTACCACCAAAAATAAACTGTATGCAGGGAAAAAGCCATAGAGCGTGAACGGGCAGAATGCAGACACGCACGCACACATGTGCACACACATCTTGTGCACATTTGCCCCTCCTGACGTCAGGACAACAGGAGTTGTACTAGTCTTGGAAATAAGGTCAGAGAGATCAGACTTTGATGGTTTGGACATGTCCAGAGGAGAGACAGGGACTATATCGGTAGAAGGATGCTGAGGACGGAACTGCCGGGGAACAGGGCTAGAGGACAGGGTGAAGTGGAGAACGTTGATTGGCTGTGGCGACCCTTCACGGGACAAGCCTAAAGTGCAGTAGTCGTAGTCGTTGCCGTTCATCACCATAGAGATACTAGAATATCTCTGAGACAAGCATTCAATCACTGAGAAATTACTTGGATAACTGAACCATTTTCATTTATGGTCAGCTGTAAAAGCACTTAATTTGTGATGATCTATCACACATAAAATCATCGCTACGGTGAGTATGAGTGGCCTTAAGCAAGCAAACAGACTTAGAGTGTGGAGATGTAAAAAGAATAGCAGATTAGGGGCAAAATGTCAGACGGAAAACATCTGTACAATCTCCTCTCCCAGATGTGCAGAGCAGTCAATTCAATGATTGCTTCTTTGATTTTATGACACGAACGTTCAAGGTGAGCATGTATCAAGGTTATCTTTAATAAGAGTTAATAAGTGTGGGTGCAGATAGCGCAGTGGTTCAGGTATCTATGCTCTAGTCCTCTAGCAGTCGATCACTGCATCGCTATGAGGCTCAGGTGGGACGTCATTGCTTCTTCTTATCTGCTTACTGAGCAACCCTTCAGTGGTCCACAAAGAACATTCAGCAGCATCTCTATTGGCTGCGTGAGAGCAATAAACTTCATCTTCCTCTGCCTCATACAGTTCTGGGCTTTTGTTGCCCAACAGAAGAGTCGTGTTCTGAGTCAGCCAATACTGTATAGCAGCTTTTTGAAATCTCGCAAGTATGTGGGACACGTAAACCAGACAAGTGCTGCGGACCAAATAACAACAGCGCATCAAAGCTTTGTGAAATAAAAGCCCTTTGTGGCCATCAGTCAGTTTATTTTGAACAATATTCTATAATTTTGTAGAATAGCACCATTTTTACTCAATAGACTGCCGACTGGCATAAACCGGATTACTTTTTTTTTTTTGAGAAAACAAGATTTGTTTGCAAATGTTGGGTTATGGCGTAACGTACGGCATCTATCCTGAAAGGCATACAAAAATCAAATAAAACAATAAATAAGTCCCCAATAACTTACACTCTAAATTCATAAAACTGGCCAATACAAATGTATTGATAATGACTGTCGGAGTCGTTTCTTTGATTCTTAAGCACAATCTCGTACAATGAAGGTTCCCGTCGTGGAGAGGAAACCATATTTACTCAACATTTAACTCCAGTTTGTCCAATTATTTCTGATAATGAACAGACTTAGGACTGAACATATTTCAGGGCAAGGCAGAGGGTTGCGCTTGAGATCCGTGGTGAGAGATGACGGCTATAGGTCTGGAGAAGGATGTGAAAGAAGGAGCTGCTGGGGGAAGAGAAGGAGCATAGAAGAAGTGTTGCTTTGTGATAAAGGAGGACAGGAGAGGGAGCCTGAAGAGAGCTTCATCTTCTCTATGTGAGAAATATGTCTGAACTATCACAACAAGACAAACAAGCATCACATTCAAAAGCTCTTCTTCAAAAGCCCGAAGGACGAGTGCAGTCAATTTCTCCTAAATGATTGAAGTCAATCGGTTCATAGCAGCAAACTCAGGAGTCAGTTGAATCTTAACTCAGAGAGTTCACACTTGGTGAGTCTCCTTGCAGATTGTTAGAGTCCTCCAGCTGAAGACATAGTCTCTCCAGTGTGTCCGAGGTCTATCCCGAGGCCTCCTGCCAGTGGGACATGTCCGGAACACCTCCCCAGGGAGGCGTCCAGGAGGCATCCGAAATAGATGCCCCATCCTCCTGAGCTGACTCCTCTCGATGTGGAGGAGCAGCTCCTCCCTGGTGACTGAGCTCCTCACCCTGTCTCTAAGGGAGCCCCCAGCCAGCCTGTGGAGGAAACTCTTTTTGTATCCGGCATCTTGTCCTTGTCTTGTCATGACCCAAAGCTCATGACTCTCGGGACATGAGATATCAATTCTCACTCATAACATCTTATCCAACATGAGATCTGGGGTCTCAAACTTGTGGCCCCTGGACGATATGAAAGTTTAATGCCCTAACCCTAACCCACAGGTTTGATATACATTTTTTTATTTTTTATTCATTGAATGCTATCTCAAGAATCTCTTTTGAGTTTTCGCTTGTTTAAAAAGCTGACAAAAAGGGTCAAATGTAAAACATTTCTGGAAAAAAGAAGCCACTGTTTTCCAGAAAATAACCCACCCCCATTCCGAATGGTACTTTCCCACGCTGTGTGTGTATAGCCAAACGCAGTCTCTCTCCATGCCGCTGCAGGTCTCAGCGCTCTCCTCACTGGGCGCCACCTCAGCCAGGTGCATGTCACTCCCCTTCCTGGTTGGGGAGTGGCTACAGACTGGCTTTGTTTGGCGTGGCTGAAGCATCTGAGGCCATCTGTACACATTATTTTTGCTTTGTGCAGCTAATTGTTAAAGTTGCAGAGGAGCCGGCCTGATTTGGGTCCTGTCGGAGTGCAATTCCGGTCCCCACGTGGCATTAAGCTCAAGATTAAGTGCTTTGCTAGTGAGCTCATGCCTGTTTGCTGGAAGGTTGCCCGTTCACCGGCCCGCTCACCGGCCCGCTCACCGGCCACTGACCTCCCCTGATTGAGGCTGCTCTACGCATCCTGGATGTTTCTCAGTGGCGGCGGCAGCTTTTCGTGGCGCTGCCTGTTTGCTTCTGTGTTCTGAGTTTAATTGCTGTGGTTTTGTTTGTGATCACGTTTGAGAAGATCAGATTTATTTTAACAAAGCTTTTTTTTGTGTGGAACACCCGATGCTTTCCAGATGTTTTCATGGATTTCTATCCAGTTCTTTTACACCCACTGTTTTATCCTGTCAGTCACACAATGACCTTCGAGTCACTGCTAATTGACATGAAACTTGCCAGTGTGAGTTTTTAACTGAAACCTCAAAGTGCGAATCATTTTCCCCTGGACATATTTACTTGGAGCTCGGACTCTGCGAAATCCCTGTCGTCCCTATGAAAATGTGAAGGAGGTTACTTGTTGAGACAGATCTTAAGAAAGCTATATCGTTCATGCAATGACAAATAAAAGAGCAGTGAGAAGTGCAGCAGCGATAAGCAGTAAACAGCATTATAGCTTGATGAGGCTAAAATCCATACGATATTATCGACTTGTGTTGATGTACTCATAGACACTGATCTTATTGCAGGGCAGCTCGGATATCGATTGTCTGACTGGAAATCCCATTTACGCGCTCTCGCTCAGCGCCGCACAGCGCCGCACAGCGCCGCACAGCGCCGCTCGTGGTGCAGTCCGTTCATCAGATACGAGGAAGCTGCCTGGCTGACTCCGGAGAGGATGTTAAAATACAAATACAGAATGAATTGTTTCATCCCCTTATTTATTTGGATTTTGTTTGAGGCGTATCTGGAATGTCTGGTGGACTCGTCGCAATTATCACAATGATGACAAAAGTTAAGAAACTTTTGTCATATTATTGATGGGGAAAAAAATCTATTCAAATTCGAATGGATTAGTCCCTGTCCCTCTGACAGACTCGCCATCTGTCCAACTGAGACACACAGGAGAAATATTTCATCCCTTGAGCAAGCAGAAATTGTTAATTCCCTCCATTTAGACAAATTGAGGAAATAAATAAGATGGGAGTGGAAAAAAATGACCAGAAAAGCAGTAATAGTGAGAGACCACGGCACCTTAGAGAGAGTGTACACAAATAAACACTCTCTCTCTCGCTCTCTCGCTCTCTCACACACACACAGTCAGAAATACTGATCAAATTCTTCATTTCTCTGTTTGCCCTCCGGAGAGAGCCTTTGAACAGAGCAGATTCATCTTGTACGCCCTGACTTTCAGCCTCCTGACTTCCCGATGGAGATCACACTAACATCTTCTAAACACTCACACACACGCACATACCCACACAAACACACACACACACACACACACACACACCAGATGTGAATAGCACAAAGCGAGTGCAAATCTAAACTTCATTCATCAAGCAGGCAGTAACAGAGCTCTTAATTCCTTCGCTGCACTCTGTCTGCACGCTCTATTCCATGCATCATGCAGGGCCAGCTGCTGATAGTATGGAACTAATCCATGGAGTAGCAGTCCACACAGCCTGCAGGGTTGTATGTATCTCACAGCAGAACTTCTTCTGGAGCTTAAATATGAATAGAAACAGAATACATTGAACTCGACCACAGCAGCCAACTCTGTGCCGGGCGAAGCTCATCATGACAATCCGGCCGGAACCTTTACTAACTGGAGGCATGTAACAGAAGTATCCTGCTGCCGTCAGTCTGCAGATGGAGCCATTAGAGATAAAGGTGGCCTATTGCGTCTCAGAGAAAGTTATTCTGATAGAGTTGCCTCCTCACAATCAAGCAGGGGTGGACTTGAACTGAAAAACAGCCCTGGACTCTGTCCAGCCTGGACCCACTTGCGAGGTTCGCCTATGCGCCTGTCGTCCGTTTGTTAAACACTCGTCTTACAACCCAATGGTGGGTTATTCTCTTTGCTTTTCCACTGGTGGATTCTGAGGTTTTTGCATCTCGATCAGCCAGCAAGCCTCCACATATACGAATACATCTAATATATATCTTCTGTGATTTGTTTGCCTGTTTCAGTCGAGACGTCTAACGCCGGTCTGAGCGACCGACGCCGGCTTGAGTGACTCATGAGGCTTCTCTCGTAATGCGTGTTAGAATTTTGCTTTTTCCCTCGGTTCTTTCATCTCTTTTAAGAATCAGGATTACAAAACGAGTCAAGTTAACGTAGTGTTTTCAGTAATTACAAACTTGGTAAGGAAGTACAGCGCTGGGCTCGTCATCAGACATGGATTCTGGAGAAGAGTCCCGATTCGTTTACAACAGTGATCGTTATACTGGGTGTTTACAACCTCCTCCTGGGATGGGCCCTAACCTATTCCTACTGTGGATCAGTTAGATCCTGTTTTATATGTGATTAACGCAAAGTGTATATAAATAAAGCAGCTAAACGTGCGGGGCAACCTTTGTATTGTAAGTGTGCACGCTCATCATAGAAATATCTAACATACGCAGCAGTTTAAAGTTATGAAGTCCCTCCCGGTGGAAAGAAGTTGCAACTTTGAATCTGTAGACCTGGGTCAGTGCGTGTGAATGCTCGGGGCGGGGCAGTACGCACCCGTGAGCACCGCCCGGCCCACTTAAAGTCATACTTTTGGATCACCGGATTGCAGAGTAGACGCTCCTGCAGTTTTTCTACTTCTTCCTGCTACTTCGCTGTGCAACTGTAGGGCCGGGCGGTAGCGCCCCCTGGCTTGCTGGCTACGTGCGTATTATAACACAGTTTACGTTGAAATTCAAAGGGTTCAAAAGTTCTGTGCTCTTCCATATGGCCTGTCCGCCCCTGTTGCCAAAACTATTCACTGAAGCAGAATTTGGAACAAGAAGCCCACCAGGACCCGGTCACATTCACAGTTTATTAAATGGCCGTCTGTCAAATCGCTGGACGACGTTCGTACTTGTTTTCTGTTGGATCTGCGAGTCAGGAAAATGTCAGAAAACCTTCGCCTTCAAGGAAGGGTCTGCCTCCGTGCTGGGCGTCAGAGCAATATATTAAAACGTAAATGCATTTGAAAAAGAAAATGTAAAATGCTGGGACCATTAAAAAAGATAGCAAATACTTTGAACAGAATGCGTCTTTCTGAGGTATTTCCAGAACAGATTCCTCCAGTTTCAAGCAGCTGGGGAGAATGTATCGTTCACAGCTTCCTGGGTTAGTATTTAATATGATCCTGCATCACCCGTCTGGGCTGCTCATCCGGCCGCCTCCTCTGTGTCTGACGGAAGCTACATGATGAAGGCCGCTGCAGGTGGAGCAGAGGACTCGGCGTGCAGCCTCGCTTTTAGCTTAGAAATCTGCTGCCTGCTGGCATTAAAGCGATGCTCCGCAACGCTCAGACAAGTGTCCCCAAAAACAGGCTCTTGTCCTTCTTGCTCGCTGCCATTAAAGCCTTAATGCAACTCCGTAAAAAAGAAAAAGAAAAATCGCTATTTGAGATATCTGCGAGACAGCATGGGTTTGTGCTGAAGGGGACAAGCCGACAGTAAACGGGTATCGATTTACTTATTTATTTGTTTCCCATGCTGTGTGGGTTTCTGGATGAGTGGATTTAATCTTAAGATATTGTCAGTGGGTGGTGAAGGTGATGGCGGTGGGCTGTTTAATAGGATGCTGTCAATTCAGGGGGAGTTTGAGTGACTTCTTTCTATTGGCTCACATGATGGATTAGCTGCTGTGTGTGTGCATTAGCATTAGCATTCAGCTGTGGTACAGGAGAATGATGTAAAGCAGAGGCTGATGCAAGAAATGCATGAGCGGAACGAGATATGATTTATTCCGGATCTCTTACAGACAGTTTTGCACAAAAGGCTTTTTGCACGCTGAAATTATTCAGTTGCATTCAACGGGCGGTGTAATGTAGTGGTAAATTATTAAATATTATGCACTCCAAATTATTTCTTGCTTTGCAGTTCTGCATGGGGGAAAAGCCCTTTTCATTTGAACAAAAGAAAAGTCACAGAAAAGCCGAAGGAAAGATGAATGCTGGTGTGACACAGGTGGACATCATGGAAAGGCTGAATAGTCAAAGCTAGAGAAGAGGCGGAGGACAGCAGATCTCGGGGACAAAGCCGACTGGCGGCCTTTCTGTGAGGAGTTTACATGTTCTCCCTGTGTCCCTCCCGCCTCCCGCCCTTTGACTGCTGGGATAGGCTCCAGGGTGAGACTTGGAGTTTTCGTGCGTCATGGTAGGAGGCGCTGTGATCCCAGGGATTATATTTGTGACTCGTCGATGACAGAGCTAGCTGTAACCGAGACGTAGGTTATGTGTTCGCCAGCGTTTGTTTGTCTGTCCCTCCGTCCAGCCATCCGTCCGTCTGTTAGCAAGACCTTTTGATGATGATCCAGATCTCCATGTGGATGTGCAAATCTAATTATGAGCGGAGGTCTGCTTTTCTAGTTTGACTTTTAAAACTGAAAGATAAGGAAAACCTTTTTTATTCAATGTGCTTGTTTTTGTGTGTGTGCAAAGAATGCTAATATGATATTTTTAACATTTATATATATTATTAGCCAATCAAATGGCTACTCTGTATGGCTCATACATTTCTGAATCTGATTAGGATGAAGTCAGAACCTCACCAGCCATGAGTCGCACCTCACGTCACTAGTGTTATGCCACCAATCCACCTTTTACGAGATTTAGATCACAGAGATTAAACTGAAAGCAATCACTTTATATGACAGCTTGCAATTTTGTTGTCAACAGTATCGGTGTTAAAAAGTGAACAGCTCACCAAGCTGTCAAACAGTAATGGTAGCCTACAGGACAGCTTACTAATGGTTGGCTTCTGTTTAGATCTTGTGCAATATGCAACCAGACAGTGACTACACGGGTAGGCAGCCTTTTTCATGACGCGTGACACTTTACAATATACAAAAAGTGAAGAATCGTGTGCAGGCAGGCTGGAACGGTGGGAGGAAAGTATCAGGTGTGCTCTGTGATAGGACGAAGGGACAGGTCTACAAGACAGTGGTGAGGACAGCCATGATGGACGGCTTAGAGACAGTGGCTCTGAGGAAAAGACAGGAGGTGGAGCTAGAAGTGGACGAGATGAAGATGCTGAGGTTCTCCTTGGGAGTGACCAGGTTGGACAGGATTAGAAATGAGACAATAAGAGGGACAGTGAAGGTTAGACGTTTTGGAGACAAGGTCAGGGAGACCAGCGGGTGAGTAGTTATTGAATACCATAAAATAAAATGTAAATATTTAAATGACCTCACTGCATCCCACAGATCATGTGTGGCTTCTGAACAGTGTCAGCTTTAAAAACAAGAGCTTCAATGAGCAGAAAAAATTCACACAGTTTTAAATCTGAGTCAGTGATCAATTATATAAATCGGAAGACAAAAAAACAAGAACTAAAGCAGATGCTGCTCAGTCGGAGCTGATCCCCTGAAGATGAATAATTACTCAACACTCCAATTTAATGCTCTAATGCCACTTCTGGGAATCGGAATAACATCACATGTTCCTCGGAAGCCCAGCTGTTCCACCGTCGACGTGTCGTATTTTTGCTGCTCACGCATTTGTAGTCGGTTGAAATGATTCCGATTTGTTGCTGCACCATTAATTTCATTAAATCTACTGGAATACTGCAAACTGACCAGGTTTAAACAGTAATACTGCATCTCTGAACTATATTACAAATGACCAAAATATGAAACAAGACAAAAAATCTGCTACCAACGATCAAAATGTTACTTTTGTTCACCGTGTCTCTGCCTCGATAGTATTTTTGTTGACGTTCCGATATTCTGATATTAATGTACTTTCTCCGCTCCTACTGGATTGATGTTCATTTCGTTTACTGGGTTAATGCGAGGAGACACCATGCGAGCGTGCATTAGTCTCAGAGAAGTTCACGACTTCATATCCATCCGCAGTGTCTGGGCAGGCGGACGAGGACGTCCAGATGTTGCATACGCAGCCATGTGAAGCCTCATGCTCATACCTGTCTGTCTGTCTGTCTGTCTGTCCTCTCACCAGTGCTGCTGCTGGGCATTTTCCTCTACACTCGCTGGAGGAGCTACAAAGGGCTGACAGAGGGCGTCTACCATGTCTCAGCACACCAGGAAGGCTGGGAGGACATACGGGAGAACGTCCTCAACTACGACGAGGAGGGAGGCGGGGAGGAGGACCAGGTATCACATGCACGCACACACGCACACACACACAGAAGCGCACAATGTTATTTGTGATACTATTAAATGTACTGTACTCTGTGTACTCACACAAAGGTGAAAAAGTTTTTAGCTGCTCATTTTTAAGAAGAGTTTCAACTTGGAATTTATTTGCATTGAAAACACAAGAAGTAGTTTTAATGGAGTCAGTCTGGAATAGGATTTTCCACTGTGTGTGTGTGTGTGTGTGTGTGTGTGTGCATGCGGGTGTGCGTGTGCGTGTAGTAGAGTTTTAATTAAGCCCACGCAACATCCTTTTCTCCTCTTTCCAACATCCACTGCAACCCACAAGAACTCAGGAGTACTTAAGAGCCTGCATATTATCATGGTTGTAGTAGTCGCTACGTACAGATACACACAACTCTCTCTCACACACACACACACACACACACACCTCATACACACACACACTGCAGTTAGGTTTTCAAGAGTCTTATTTGAAAAACATAAACCATTCTCCTGCTACTGGCTGGTTTAACAGAGGAGCGCTTCTTTCTGAATCACTCCCACTCACATTCTTTAGCATCTTTGTCTGACACATTCACACACATACTCTCACACACACACACACACACGCACACACACACATACTCACACACGCACACACTCGCTCAGACACTGTCTGTTTTTTACCCCACTAACCGTTGCTTTGCCTGTTTAGAATGCCTACGACATGGCAGAGCTGCAGAAGTCCCTCCAGCCCAGCCCAGGCCAGTCGGTCCAGTACTGCCGCTCCAGAGCCCTGCACCACCCTCCTCCCCCCCACCACCATCATCACCACCTCCTGCATCAGGCACCGCCCGTCCCACCCGCCGCCCAGTCACTGCATCCCCTCAGCCGAACAGCCAGCTGCTCCACCTTGCCTCCCTCTATAGCTTCCACTTCGTCCACCACCAACACCCCCGGCCTCCGGAGGGACGTCCCCCCAACGAGGCTTCCAGCGCAGGGTCAGACCCGACCCTCCCAGTTGCCGTGCCGATCGCTGTCCTTCTCCAGCCAGGACCTGGCCCGTTATCTATGTGAGATTATACGTGATGCCGACCAGCACCTGGACTCGGGGCCTTTTGACTCCTTGCAGGTGTTCTCCACTGAAGGAGGCTGCTCTCCCGCCGCCTCCCTCAGCTCATTCAGCTCAGCAGGGCTGGACGGGGCCGGCGGTGGGGACGAGGGCGGCGAAGGGGAGGGGAGAAGGGAGGAGGAGACTCTTGGGGATTGGGGGCCTCGCTTCGAGAAGCTCCGGGTGCTGTACGAGCAAGCCGAGACCAGCGACCTTTGAGATCAGACGCCCGCAGAACACATTGACGGGACCGGGATAGCGGAAACAACCAAGAGACACCCTGCAGCCGCTGAGACGGCGAAGGACTGCGTGGGGACGACTCATTCCGCACCCCCCACTGACTATTAACACGGGAGATGCTGTATTTACTGGGTGATGAACAATCAAGATGCTGGCCTCACAGAAGGATGACGGCGTCCCTGTGGAAACCCCCTGTCCCCCTGTCCCGCTGTCCTTCTGTCCCTCTCTCCCTCTGTCCCGCTACCATGGTTGACGGTTTTGCGGCAGCAGACATCAAACCTGTCAGTCGGGGTACCGGCTTCAGAGCATCTCCTACTCGTCGTGATGGAGCCGATCTTAACTGTCAGAAGCAATTGGTTCCAGCCACAGCCGTTAAGAGCCCACGTTTGCTATGAGCCGCTCTGGACGAGCCTCTCTGGACGAGCCTCTCTGGACGAGCCGCTCTGGACGAGCCTCTCTGGACGAGCCGCTCTGGACGAGCCTCTCTGGACGAGCCTCTCTGGACGAGCCGCTCTGGACGAGCCTCTCTGGACGAGCCTCTCTGGACGAGCCGCTCTGGACGAGCCGCTCTAGTCGAGCCTCTCTGGACGAGCCTCTCTAGTCGAGCCTCTCTGGACGAGACTCTCTGGACGAGCCGCTCTGGACGATCCGCTCTGGACGAGCCTCTCTGGACGAGTCTCTCTGGACGAGACTCTCTGGACGAGTCGCTCTGGACGAGCCTCTCTGGACGAGCCTCTCTGGACGAGCCTCTCTGGACGAGCCTCTCTGGACGATCCGCTCTGGACGAGTCTCTCTGGACGAGCCTCTCTGGACGAGCCGCTCTGGACGAGCCTCTCTGGACGAGCCGCTCTGGACGATCCGCTCTGGACGAGCCTCTCTGGACGAGTCTCTCTGGACGAGACCCTCTGGACGAGCCGCTCTGGACGAGCCTCTCTGGACGAGCCTCTCTGGACGAGCCGCTTTGGATCAGCGTCAGCTGAAAGCCGACGATGTGAAAATGTTTCGGTTTTCTTTTCTTTTTTTTATTGCTGAGAAAGTCGAAGCCACTCAAATGTAACTTTAACCACCTTTGCTGTTTAATTGAATCGTTTTAAACCAATCGAAGGCTCCACATAGTTATTACATGAAAAGACAATGCAGATGAGTGGGATCCGAGAAGCCCACACAATGAAGCCTGGATTTTCACTATAGTAACGTGGACGCGTTGTGTCCTTGCTGCCTGCTATGCGACAGCTTCCGCCATTGTTTGTGTGCTTTTCCGTCACTGGGCTGCAGGAAGAGTCGCTGTTGTTGTTTTTCCTGCTGATATCTCTCGCTGGCTTCAGTAAATCTGTATTGTTTGGGTATTTCATGTTTAACGCTCCGTGGGTTGTAAGACATCGAGCTTTCTACTTACCTCCGCGCCCTCGTCTTTGTGGGATGTCCTATTCTCATTCCTGCTTCCCCGAGGGAGGCGCGCAACAATCCAAGTCGCTTTGTAATAACGACATGGGGGCAGACGTGCGGACTGAGGGAGGGAGGAAACGCTTGCTCTGCTGGTTTTGTTTGTGCATGCTCTTCTTCAGGCATTCCAAATGTAACGTGCAGAAGAACAGATCAAGTTTCATTGCGAACAAGGCTTTCTCAGTGAAGACGGAGCCACCGCCTCCTGTGTCATATAAACACACACCGAGCTTGATTACTGCGCCTTCTTGACTGAAACAGTGTGATAACTGTGAGCGTTGGAAAATGGCCTGATTGAAAATTGCATGGAAAGAACTGCAATTAGCAGGAATTGTGAGCTCGGCAGGCGTTCCTTTAATTTGGCTATTCGCAATAGTTTCATGGATCTTTTTATATCCTCTGTATACCCCCCCCCCCCCAAAAAAAAAACAACAACTCCCTGCTATTGATGAATTGCAAATGGTTTGTCTAAAAAGAAGTTAAAGCCCCCCAAAATAAATAAAATAAATATAAAAACCTGTGAAGTGAAGGTGAAGCCACAGCTCACACCACAGAGATGATTATTAGCTGGAAGCGGCGCGGATTGGAACCATCCAGTGCACCATGGAGCCCAGAAGCTCCAGGGGGAGCTGTAGAGAAGGGGGTGCCAGAGCGGCTCCACTGTAGCAGCAGAGAAAATGGCCTAATTACAACTATCATGTGTCCTCATGTCCCCGTCCAACCGGGCTCCACCTGACAATCCAGGTCGTGCAAGACGCTGGGAGCAGAACCGCTGTCCTCCTTCCTGCTCTGGATCCTCGACTCGCTCTGTCGCCAGAGAACATTTAAGGAGTAGGAGTTTGTGAAAACATGTCAGCGCCATAATCCTAATAGGAGCTGGTAGCTTGCTGTCATGCTGGAAAAAAACCCCAAAGGATCCTGGATTCTTAAAAAAAAAAGAGAGAGACTGCTGGTTCCAGAAATATCGTATTTTATGAAAAGTGGTGGTTTTAAAATGCAGCTTTTAAAACTGGCCAATCAGGAAGGGTGCAGTAGGCTGTGGAATGATGCCCAGAAGTGAAGGTATACATGTGTGTTTGGCTTTTCCTAGAGAAGGACGCTTGTTTTTTACTCCTCCAGAGGAAGCGCAGAGCTGTGAATGAAGAAGCTTCACTCCTCCGCAGCTGGAAGGAGTGACGCACTCACTGCCATTCATTTGTACCACATAATAGCTTTTAAATGTTGTGTTCCAGGTGCAGATGTGTGAACAAGATTAATGGTTTTACCTCATTTGTAAATACAGAGAAAGAGTCATTATTGCTTTTTGTCAAGAAGCAGTTTCTGAGAGAAAAGAAAGAAAAAAAAGGTCAAAGCCCAACCAAACGTGTTTTTTCTCATCGTGGTGGTGATCAGCTGCGCTTTGAACAGTTATGTAAGTGTTTCGTATTTGTTTTGATCTTTTTTCCTCAATAAATTTGTTTATTTGCACCAGTGACTGCTGAGTTGTGGCTGCGCCTAAAATCCGAGCGTTTAAAGGAGCTTGAAGGTCGAGGCCTTGTGGAAAGGGAAACGTTGATATTGTTTGAACACACAAAGTCTGGTACCGAACACCGTCAGCTGTCCCAACTCCACCTGGGCTTCTCACGTCTCCCGTCCACCAGAAATAAGAACAACTGAATGGAACACACATTCGCTCGATTGGTTGAAGTGTGATCTGGAAAATGATCCACAAAAAACGTCTTAATAAATGGACGAACATTTTCAGCATGAGCTTCAGTGAACTGTGTTTCACACCAAAGACAATGCAGTATAAGTATTCCTTTCTCACACATTTAATTAGACCCTCGTACTTTGTGCAGTCCATTTTACATTATAAGAGGCTGAATCAGTGGGTACAGCTCTTTAGGTCCCTCCAGGAAATGCCAGGCGGTTTTCCCACCTCGACGATGATCTGACACGGAGAACTAATACGCCGGCTCAGGAAGGCGCGCCAGAGACTAGACTTCCTGAGAGCTCTCAGGAAGTACAACCTTGCTCAGGAACTGCTGGTGTTCTTCTATCGACGCTCTATTGAGTGCATCCTCACTTACTGTATGGGCGTGTGGTTCTGGAGCTGCACGACCGCAGAGAGGAAAGCGCTCCACGGGGTCATAAACACTGCCCGGAGGATCATCGGCTGCTCCCTCCCCTCCCTGTCTCAACCGTCCGACTCCGGCTGTCTCAAGAAAGCCCACAGCATCCTGAAAGAGCCGTCCCACCCCGGACACGGCTACTTCCAACTTTCAGCGCTCGGGAAGATGCGACAGAGCGATGAGTGCAAGGACAAACAGACTGAGGGACCGTTCCTATCCCAGAGCCATAACTGTGCTCAACGGGATTAGAACCACTCACTCCACGCCCCTGAAAATTGAATGTGCAATACTTAACATCATGCATCTGGGGAAGTGAATGGGAAAACATTCACTTCCCCAGATGCATGATTCAATGCAATAACGTAACGTGAAAATATCAACAAAATTATGACACTAAATAATTTGCGCACGCAATATAATACGTGCACTATCACGTCGCTCGTGCAATAATCTGTGTGCGATATGCCATATAATACGAGCAATAGTATATTATCTTTTTAATGTATTCTTATCTTATCTTGTTATTTTACCTTGGACCCTGGGAATGGCCATATTCAATGTGAACGTGTGTTCTCTGTAACAATGACAAATAAAGTCTAAGTCTCAACCTGACAGTAATGAATGACAGTAATCCAGCCAGAAGTTAAAAAGCATGGAAGAACCTTTCTTCACTTTTTAGGTTAATATGTGCCTTTTTACACACACACACCCACACACACACACATATAACATATTTGAAGTCTAACTAAATGGTTGGTTTAGTCCGGCTGAACTGACAGGTATGGTTGAGGATCATTTGCGGAGCAGTGTAAATTTATGGTGTGTGACATTTGTGTATGTAGAAGATTTATTATGAACACATACAGCGATCTATCATAACTCATCATAACAGCTCACACAAGGGCAGGGGGGCAACAACCCTTCACCTTATGGTTGGTAATGACTCCTGCTAGGACTGACTAGCATCACTCTGCTGTCGTCCTGGTGGTTTCGGTCCTTTAAGTTCTGTTTCACTTCAATTCCATTTTATTTCTATAGCGCCAGATCACAACAGGAAGTCATCCCGAGGCACTTTACAGGAGTAGCAGGGAAAGACAGAACCCAACTTGACCCACAAGAGCAAGAACTTTGGCAACGGAGGCAAGGAAAAACTTCCCTTTAACAGGCAGAAACCTTGGACAGAACCTAAGGCTCAACAGTATCTGGACTCTCTACTAGTGATTTAGAACTGGAGAAGCCTTTTGGAAGAGAGGTGAAACGTCTTCAACCGAACTTAAATAAGTCCCGTTTGTACTTGCTCTTCATGATGAACCTCCATCTGGATGACTTTGAACTTACAGACTCCTCAGAAATGTTAAGGCTCAATAAAGAGTTTAATGCTGATGGAATTACTTCTTTAAATTTAGCCAGAGTGCTATCAGACAGACATCTATTCAAGGCAGTTCTGTTTGATGGCACGTAGACCAATAATATAAATTTAAAAGGGATGAATTTGTGGTCAGATACAAAAGAAATCAGTGGAAATACAATTAATTAATCAATAAAATTACAATGCCATACATGCTAACCAGATACGATCTGCTTTCCAGGGGGGACAGTGAAGTTACAAGGAATAGACGTAAAGAAGGTCGAGGACTTCAGGTACCTCGGGTCAACAGAGCAGAGTGATGGAGAGAATGTGGAAAGGAGGTGAAGAATCGTGTGCAGGCAGGCTGGAACGGGGGGAGGAAAGTATCAGGTGTGCTCTGTGATAGGACGAAGGGACAGGTCTACAAGACAGTGGTGAGGACAGCCATGATGGACGGCTTAGAGACAGTGGTGAGGACAGCCGTGATGGACGGCTTAGAGACAGTGGTGAGGACAGCCGTGATGGACGGCTTAGAGACAGTGGTGAGGACAGCCGTGATGGACGGCTTAGAGACAGTGGTGAGGACAGCCGTGATGGACGGCTTAGAGACAGTGGTGAGGACAGCCGTGATGGACGGCTTAGAGACGGTGGTGAGGACAGCCGTGATGGACGGCTTAGAGACGGTGGTGAGGACAGCCGTGATGGACGGCTTAGAGACGGTGGTGAGGACAGCCGTGATGGACGGCTTAGAGACGGTGGTGAGGACAGCCGTGATGGACGGCTTAGAGACAGTGGTGAGGACAGCCGTGATGGACGGCTTAGAGACAGTGGTGAGGACAGCCGTGATGGACGGCTTAGAGACAGTGGTGAGGACAGCCGTGATGGACGGCTTAGAGACAGTGGTGAGGACAGCCGTGATGGACGGCTTAGAGACAGTGGTGAGGACAGCCGTGATGGACGGCTTAGAGACAGTGGTGAGGACAGACATGATGGACGGCTTAGAAACAGTGGTGAGGACAGACATGATGGACGGCTTAGAGCAGGGGTGGGCAAACGTTTTGACTCGAGGGCCACAATGGGTTCTAAAATTTGACAGAGGGGCCGGGCCAGGCTGGAGTGTTTGTGTGAACTAATATAAATGACATGTAAAAGCCAGGATACAGCCTTTTACAGGTAGCAGGTAAAATGAATGAGGTTTATAATAACATTTTATTTAATTATATTATTTGGACAAGTTCGGCGGGCCGTATTACCGGTATAAAGCCTAGCGGGCCGTATATGGCCCCCGGGCCTTAGTTTGCCCACCTCTGCCCTACACCCTGGCGTACTCTTACTGTGGAGCTGTGGAGCTGCCGCTTTGTTTTGCAGGGACCCCTGAAACAACGCTTCCCCCCACACAACAAAACAAAAGCAGCGCGTTTCAGCACCACGGACAGCTCCACAGTAGGAGTACGCCAGGGAACTGTTAGGTTTAGGGTTAGGGGGTTAGGGTTCCTTAGAGACAGTGGCTCTGAGGAAAAGACAGGAGGCGGAGCTAGAAGTGGAGGAGATGAAGATGCTGAGGTTCTCCTTGGGAGTGACCAGGTTGGATAGGATTAGAAATGAGACAATAAGAGGGACAGTGAAAGTTAGACGTTTTGGAGACAAGGTCAGGGAGCCCAGATTTGGATGGTTTGGACATGTCCAGAGGAGAGACAGGGACTATATCGGTAGAAGGATGCTGAGGATGGAACTGCCAGGGAACAGGGCTAGAGGTCAACCCAGGAGAAGATACATGGACGTAGTGAGGGAGGACATGAGAGTGGCTGGTGTTGGGGAGGACGATGCAAAGGACAGGGTGAAGTGGAGAACATTGATTTGCTGTGGCGACCCCTCACGGGACAAGCCAAAAGAAAGTTCAGCATCATCCCACATAGATGCCTCCGGTTTTGAAGTGGCATGTTCAATGCAACAGTATTTAAGTGAGTCAATTCTGTCTCATTGTCTTGTGACATTACTACTACAAATAGCAGTTCATAGTAGTAGTAGCTGAACTGCAAAATCAAGGAATGTACAAATAAAGATTTACACACAACACAAGTCAAATAAATATTCTAACTTAAAGCCCTAAAACAGTTTGAGTCTGCGGAACATAAATGAATAATAAGTCCTATAAAGCTCTAAACAGACCCAATGTTAAGACAGTCACTTCATGTGAGTGTAATGATTGGACGTCCACATGTACGTGTGAAGCTCCAAAATATAAAACATGTTTCAAAAGAAATTGTGAGGGACATTTTATTTCAAAGCACAGATTCAGCTGTGAATTCAGCTTCTCGTGTTGTATCAAAGGAAATCCCTTCCTGAATTGGATTAAAAGAAATGTGTAAAACTATAAATTTAAAGGGTCGTCTACTTCTCAGAGATCACCAGCGTTGTCCTGCAAAATGAGACTCATCTTCATGTGCGCACATTCCCCCTTTCATTTCAGAAAAACATAAGCAGATGTCTTGCCTCAAAGAGAACTGCCGGCACCAATTAACAGCGGCACTTGTTGAAATTAAGGACGCTGAAAAGAGAATTACATCAGTACACTGTCATTAGCCAACGGTAATGGAATCGCTCCCTCATGTAAAGCAGTCACACGTCTCCTGAATCGACCAGCCAATGGAGGCAGGAAGTGTGTTTGTGTGTGTGGGGGGGGGGGGGTCTGATTGGTATGCTCTATGAGGCCACAGTGTGTTTTAAAACGCCCGGATCCGTGTGCTGGAGAGTTCATGTGTCTGTTTGTGGATTAGCAGAGACAGAGGTCATTAACATGTGTGCAAATACAGCCAAAACCGAGAAGAGGGAGACAATGTGTGTGTTTGTCCTCCACACGTAACAGCTCCGTGTCGCAGGAAGCCAGCCCATAATTACAGACACAGCTCCAGCATCTCAATCACCCCCCCTCTCCGCCCCCCTGCAGCTGCGGTGATGCGGATGAGCCCGGTCGATCATCAATCCATGTTTTGATGCGGCCTCACCAACACTCTGCTGACGCCTCTCTCGCTCTCAGCCTTTGCTGTTGTCGCCCTTATTTTCTACTCGCAAAGCCTCAGTCAGATATGCAAGAGCTGCCCCCCCCCCCCCCCCCCAAAAAAAAAAAAAAAACTATTTTGGATTGTGGTGGGGAATCAGCACCGCTGTCACCCCGCTGCAATTTGCTTTGCTCTCCACTTACATTATTCATGTGTCTTTGACTGCGAGAGAGCGAAGAGCGTGGAAAGGTTAGGGCTGCTGATGAAAATCACCGAGCCAACAGCAATCACAACACCGGCGTCACGAACTTCACTCGGTGCCAGCACGCCGCTCAGGATTACAGCAGACGCACGCCAAAGTGTCCCTGCAGCCGGTTCCCTCTGGAAGCAAAACTAGCAGCAGTATTCCTAGTTTTCTTTATTGATGCAATTGATAACATTAATCACAAAGAAAGCAGTCCTCATCAGTGGAGGCTGTCTCAGTCGTCATGGAGATGGAGTCGATTCATCGCTTTGAAGGGTGAATGATGATGGTTAAGCGAGTAAGTAAGCTTCTTGGCACAGAACAAAAGAGCCGTGATGAAACATGAGCTGGGAATGATTATGCCTGACTAGCATCGGTTGGTCTTCCCGAGCTTGGAGAGAATTCCCAGGATTCCCAGGCAGGATTCTGCCGTCTGGTCGGAGGTTTCTGGTGTGTTTAATAATAATGACTGTATAATTTTCACATGTAATGTAGACGTACGTCGATACTTTCAGAAGACCGTGATGTGTTTGAAAGCGCTGGAAAAACTAGTTGTGTGGCAATTCAACTCTAAAAACGACTAATTTGATCTATCTTGGAGTTTATATTTATATGTGACATTTCGGTGCTCGACCTGCAACAACGTGAACGCACGCCGTGTTTTCCATCGAGGCGTTGGAAGCTATGGAATTTCAGTTTGAGCTTTTAAGTCACAGGTCGGCTCATGTCTAAAAACCAAAGCGCTCTGATTAGATCAGCTTTGTTTATTATTTTAATCTACTCCAACACTTTTGTGCTTTTATTTTTTAAGCTATTTACAGGCCAAGCTTGGATCAGTACAGTTTAAATATGACACATTCAAAAACTGGTGTGTGTTTTTTGTTAATGTCTATCCAGCTATTCTACCCTTTAAAACAGAAACAAGTCAGAATTCAGAACCACGGCACCAACATTCACCTTCTAAAATGTACAATGGTTGTAAAGATCCTCATAAAACAGCGTTGGGTTTATAAAACTGCCTCAGATCTGCTCCCGTTTTTGCTCATTTTCATTGCAATTAAATCAATGGCAGATGTGTTGGTCAACGCCGGTGAACACCAGGCCTCGGTACGAGTCTCACTGTCCAGGAAAGAATATTCTGTTCTTTCCACGATGCTGTGAAGAAATGGCAAATCATGAGTAGCTGCTTGATGTGTTCCGCCCCCCCCCGGTTCCCCCCACCCCTTCTGGTGGGCTTTCTGCTCTCGCTACAGAGCCACGCTGCTCTCTGAAGAGCTCTTGGTGCTTTTCTTGCGCTTCTTCTTGAGATGGTACACGTGGAAGGTTTTGTTCTGGAACGCTCTGGTGAACAAAGAGGTGTACGCTGCTCCATCCGTCTTGATGGCCTCGCAGAATCGAGGGTGAGGAGCTGAGATCAGGTCTGGGTCGTTCTCTCCTGGTCCATCCATGATCTGGTGGGAAAGGGAAGACGCATCGTCAACAGCCAAACAGAGCGACAGCCGACTCCAGAGACTGCTGCTGTCAAAGATTCTCAAAGACGTTGTGGTCCTGCCAGCTCGGAGCAGAAACGGCTCTAGATTAGTCATGAATGGGAATTTTTGATGGTCTCATTTATGACAGTTTGGAATGAAAGGACGGAAAATAATTTCAGCGATAAATACATAGACGCTGCCCCTCAGTGGCTTGATAGAGTCAGAAGGGGGGGGGGGGGGTGAGACTGCAGGTATACAATCCAAAAAACTGATTATGTTGGGCTTGTAAAACAATCCTCTTTGTTGCTGAGGCAACTGAATTTATCAATACTAATGCTGATCATCAGCATTAACCTTCTTCGGACCCGATACACAATTGATGTGTATTTCTGTGACCTAATCATTCACTGCATTGATTTGACTTTGTTGATATGGATACGTTCCAATTAGTATAAATCCCCCCCCCCCCCCCCCCCCCCCACTCAAAGGTGTTTATTTAACTCATTCAGTGCCAGCGTCAGCCATACGCTGAGTGCCAGCAGTGTCACCTGCGTTTTGTGTGTGTGTGTGTGTGTGTGTGTGTGTACGCGGCTCCGGGTTGGTGGCCAGAGGTTCAGCGGGGGGGGTTGTTGCACCGCGACCTGAAGGTCATGAGACCGGGGCTACGGCACTGGAAGCTGGTTCTCGCCCTCCTTTTTTGGTCAGGAGCCATGAGATGTCCCTCCTTCCCACACCTGAAGCACTTCACGGTCTCCGTGGTAACTGCATAATCAAAGTTATCCACTTTGAAGACCAGTGCGATGTTCATTTCTTCATCGGTCTACTTCGGGACCATCAGAACTTGTCTCCTGAAGGAGACCGCATGCTTCAGGTGAGGACTCTTACAGCTGATTTGGAGGACAGGAACACTGATCCAGACCGCCAGACCGAAGGTCGCCTCGTGTCTGACAAATAGCCAATAAGAGGAGACGGAAGGACGTGCAGATACAAAATGAGGCTATTTGCTCTTTGTGGGGGGGCTGAGCACTGTCGCCCGGTCACACATGCTGGCATGCACTCAAACACAAAGAGACAGAGGTCGTGTAAAGGAAGCCGCCCACGTGTCCGTTGGCGAGGTCGAGCAGGTCCCTCAGTCTGCAGCCTCTCCTGTGCCGCCGCTCGTAGCAGACGCTGTTCTCCAGCACCACATAGTCGGCGCCGGCAGCCCTCAGGATGCGGTGGACGTCTCCGGGGGAGCGTTGGGCGTACACCTGATACACCTGCACACGCGCACGCACACACACACGCACACACACACACAGAATGGGTGCTGATTCATTCAACTGATTGTTGCTTTATCATTTTGACCATAATGTCATTTGGGTTAATTCAACATGAAATAGCTTCATGTCAGAAACATTTATCACCAGATGTCGACTTTTAATAAAAGTCAACTCAATTCCAAAATAAAATTTAAAAATTAGGTTAACAAAATAGTGTTTTTTTTTTTTTTTGTTTAGCTAATTTTTTCTTTCACCAAATGGAATAAAGCTTTTTCACAGCCCATAATTAGAGGAAGAGCTGTTTAAATTGCAGTATTTGTTTTAAAAGAGGACAGGAACACTGAAGTGGCAATGAACACCTTGACTGTGACTGGCTTATAATGTATATTGTACAATATTTAATATTTAGTTTTATTTTCATACTCTGAATACAGAGTATTTATTTGCATGTGCACAACGCTCAGCTCATGATGCCACATGATCTAGCACATCGGCACCTAAGAAGCAACAGTTGTGAGGTTTGAACCAAGTTTCAAATTGTATAGGAACAGGAGAGAAAGTCTCAGGACAGAACCTGGTTCTGGTCTGTCCAGAGCCATCCTCTCAACGAATCACGTCTTGATAACAAACGGCTGAATCTGATCTTAGTAAACACCACAGTGACCAAATGATGAACCAAATAATGTTGGGATTCAGCATGTATACCAGCTGGTTCTAAGAATTAATTCAGACAGTAAAGAAAACACATGTTAGTGGACAAAAACTTTGGTCTTTGTCCACTAATGGATTATTCTGTAAAACCAACCATCCGGAAACGTCATTAATGTTCTTGCAAATGTTTTTCAAAATGAACTTACACAGTTTCCTCCTTAATAACATGCAGACACTCTGAGCCCAGAAGGTCTGCAGCAGAGGAGTGGATCATTAATGAGCTCCGCATTAAGCCCAGGCCTCGCCAGTGGCTCAGCGTGGCCGACTTCCCACTGGGGGGAAAACATCGGCTCAGCTATTCAAGATGGGAACCACAAATTACCTTCATCCTTCTCATTGTCAAGAAGACACGCGCAGAATGTAGAAGTTGAATTTCTAGATCCAAACTTCCATATTTGTTATTTATGTAATGTTCTTGTCGCTGGAACATGTCATTACATTACTAGAGCATGTCGTTGTTGCATTATTGCTTAAATATGTCAATGCACGTCTTTTGTTTTCACGAAACAACAATTACAGACGACATTAGGTGGGTACGATCGTTTGTTTACTTTGTTTTTCAATTATGCATTTTTGCTGCTCTTTGTGCTGCTCTCTGCATCGTTATTGGAGATTTAGAAGCAATTTAAGACCAAGAAACTTCCTCACACAGTTAAACTTATCTTAATCTTATATCTTGCATAAATACAGTTTAACACCATCTTTGTTACGACTGCAAACTCGGGTTGGGATTTGATTTAATATCACAAAGTGCACCCCTCCCTGAGCAAACCCCTCCTGGTGGAGGGGTTTGCGTGCCCCAGTGACCTTAGGAGCTCAGTTGTCGGGGGCTTTAGGCCCCTGGTAGGGTCAGACAAAGGGTAGCTCACGTAACCCTTTCGATGGAAAAAATTATTGGTCCAGAGTTTCCCTTGCCCAGACGCGGGTCACCGGGGTCCCCTCCTGGAGCCAGGCCTGACAGAGGGGCTGGGCCAGGAACAGATGGATGGAGTGTTTGTGTGAACTAATATAAATGACATGTAAAAGCCATTACATGAAAGGCGGGCCGTATTATAAAGCCTAACGGGCCGTATATGGCCCCCGGGCCTTAGTTTGCCCATGTCTGTTCTAGTCTCTTCTGACAATAAGTACTAAGTAGAGGGGACATGCTGAAGCTAAATTCTGGCCATTAGATCAAGTGTCAAGTCTAGCATTCTAAAAAAAACATTTATCAGATGACTCTGACCTGATAGATAACAGTGACTCTGGTCGGCACCATTCTGTATTTAGAAATGATAAAATAGCAACAGAAAAATAAATGGTCAACTCCACAATTCTGCAAATATAGCTATTCAAGTCAGGAGGAAAACTGAACAGATCCACCCAGATCTACAACAACTTAATAATGGAGAGTGCTGACAGACCATTCAAACCAAATTCTATGTTACAGAATAGTTCCCTCGACATACTAACTCAGACTCATTCGTGTACCTTTGGCACCACAACTCCATGCAGACAACCAAAATACAACAAGGTAGCAAGGAAAACTCTCCACTATGTACACGAGGCTGTTCCTCTCTGTGTTTGTGTTCAGCTCAGCATCTGGCTTCACTCAGAGATCACCAGACACTTTCTGAGTTCTTGTAAGAGTTCTGCAACGTTACATACCTGCAAATACAGCTCATGCTTTTTTGCCACATTTTTGTCACATTTTTTTAACAAAGTGTAACGCTTAAGGATTAGAGGTGGGTGAACGGAAGGTTCTTTAAAGGAGCCCGCGTTGCGAGTGTCGTCATCCTGTCCAACGGGATTGTAGTGGTTTTAGTCACAATATGTTAATTAGTTTATGCATATTTAATATGATTTCGTAAAGGTTAATATGGTTTAATCTGAAAAATATTGTGTAACTTGGGAATCTTTGGAGTAAGTGCTCATATTTCCTGTCATGGGTCTGTTACTTCCCTGTCCCATGTTGAAAATACACTCTCGGAAGGTCAAGGTGACCTGGACTGGTTCCCTTCCTATATTTCAGGTCAAAATATGTCCTTATTCTGTTTTGAATAGTTCTAAATATGGTAATGCTTTGTTCAATGTATCGCCGGGTCCCGCTGAGATCATTGTATCCTGTTTAAACACACACCCATACACATACACACATTTTATTTTTCATGATGTCAAATGGTTTCACAGTCAGGCTGGAAGCCTCTCGTGGTGTGGCTTTGACCCGCGGGGCAGTAACTGACCACCCCATGCTCTCCATCACTCGTTTTCCTCTCGTCTATGAACATTTATTGAGAAATCCCATGAATCATATCAGAATTTCTGGGCTCATTCTTTTTGAGTCGCACAGACAAGCTTTCACTTTTGACTATGAGTTCTGCTGAACACAGGAATGACTCCCACTCCCAACTTGCTGTTCATTTGCATTCAAACCAGCACAAGTTACTTGTAAAGCTGATGCGACCACGACTTACTTCTAAGTTGTGTTTGAGTTATCTGCAGCCCCTCTGGCAGCCTCCAGCCTCCAGACTCCTGCGTATTTTTGACAGTCGAGCGCTGCCTACCTGTCGAGTCCTCTCCCGCAGGTCTTTGTCTTCATAATGGGGGTGGTTGGTGAGACCTCTGCCTGTGCACAGCTTGATGCCAGCCAGCAGCTGCATGCTGCCTGCAAAGACAGCGTCTTTAGGGGTCTTTGTGCTGCGGACCAACAGACAGAGAAAGGAGAGACATCATCATTCACCATATCTATAACTGCATTCATAATGTGCACCACCAAAAGGACAAACTAGTGAATCTACGAAAGTAAGCAGAAACCAGAAAAGAGTAAAGCTGTTTGACAGATGGAAGGAGATACTCAGTTATATTTTTGCTGTACTATATGTTAAGAATTTGTTATTCAGTTCACAACTCTTGCTCTCTGCACCAATAACAGGGACATACTGACAGCATTTAAACCTTTCTTCATTCGATGCCGGCTTCAAGGAACACGCATCTGCACAAAATGCTGAAGAATTCCACATACTGACAATTTAATCACAGAGAGATTGCGAAATGTGAAGCTGCTTTGGTACAGAACTATCTGCTGGCACAGGACAAGTCTCGCATGAAAACACACACACACACACACACACACCTCCCGTAATGTTAACCTCGGGGTCATTTTAATCTAAACTCACGCCTACACACAGGACAGTGATACGATTGACAAAACGTATTGCTTGAGCTCACAGCACTAAACACTCTGACACTCAGATTTCATATCGCCCCGACAGGACCAGATATTTGACATGGAGACAGAACCGGCTTATAAAGCTAGCCGTGCCATCAAACACATTGAATGTCGGTATGACATCTTAAATACACATTCGGATACAAACATGATGCCGTCCTGTCAGCTATTGTGTGACAGAATACCCGGCGAGTTGCAGATCGGGCTCGGTTTTCTGATTAGATCCTCCCTCCCGATCATAAAGAAATGCAGACACACGTTTAACAGCTACTCATTTCTACCACTTTAGATTGCACTCAGGTCGTTTTAACACCGGACCTAAATCATAAATGTTACACAACGCTAGTCGGAATGAAAAACTTTATACTTCAAGATCGCTGATTCGGTTATTTCACTGTCAATCAAAAAGGGATTCCCCCTTAGACAGATTGTCCAATCATCATGCCCCAGAGAAGCTCGCGGCCGACTGTTAAAGCGCCTTGGCGCTGCGGGGATGAATGAGATGGAAGTCGTGCCAGTTACCGGTGATAAGTAGCTGATTCTGAACAAAAGATGAAAGTATTCTAGCGCATATTTAGTCGATGAGATCGACACGCAGCGGTACATATTTCACCACCTTTAGTTTTTCTGGACATTTTACAGGAAGCTGAGCTTCCCTTGCAGAGCAATCGCACCTGGAGTGCTCGCTGCACTTCCTCTACCCGAGATGCACTGCGTATAGCGCTACTACGTACATTTGGTCCTGTGGTTGGTCCGGTGAGCTTTCACGCCGCATACGAACCGAACCAGGGTTCCCTTGCAAGCGAACCGAGACCCACATTTTCAGGTGGACCAGAGTTCGCTTGTTTGATACGCACCAGAGTTCGGACGAGCTTTCACACCCGCCCAAACGAAGCGAACTCTGGTCCATTCTGGGGCTTAAGCTGTATATAGTATGTGAGGAAAATAAACTCTGCAAATACTTTCTACTTGATCCTTCAGGTTAAAGTATGAAAGCAGAAGCGAGCTGAACGTGTCCACGCTAAGAAGTAGAGTAGCAATACACACGACAATTTCTGCCCAATGGAAATATAGAGAACCTGAAGAAATGCACCCGATTTTGGTGGTGAGTAGTAAATACCAAGCCGTTTCTATTCAACACTGCAAACACTGATGTTGCTATGGAGATCTGCTATAACAAAGGCAAACAAACCTCCAACAGGCAGGCCAGGTTTTAGCTTTAGAAAGGATTTGTTTAACATTGCAGTC
The DNA here is from genome assembly GCF_040956055.1 of Brachionichthys hirsutus. Classification (NCBI taxonomy): domain Eukaryota; kingdom Metazoa; phylum Chordata; class Actinopteri; order Lophiiformes; family Brachionichthyidae; genus Brachionichthys; species Brachionichthys hirsutus. Next base: position 15,150,463 of record NC_090897.1, on the reverse strand, counting down.
ATAAAAGAATAACAATTGTCCTATACCCTTTTTAATTATGTTTTTACAGAGACATCATCCACATTCAAAATAAGGGTGTGCCAAGGGTCATGACCTGAAAGGTGTTTTACCCTCATTGGCTCGCTTTTCTTTATATATATGGCTAATGAAGTTCTGACTGCTTTATGTAAACATACATTTTTGGCAGCAGAAATGAAGCCCATCCACAATTACAAAATCACCCTTGTTTTACGCAGACTGACAATATCTGAAATAGCACAGGAATGGCTCCCTGGGGTATAAATGTAAGCGTATGAATGACTAAGAAACTAAAAATGTACCATTAGTGCATGCTCTGTATCAATGCACCTCCCGCAGAACGACCTCTGGATTACGTAAAAAGAAGCGCGCAAACACACGCACACACAGATGATGGACAGAGGTGCAATTTCCCCATTTAGAGATGAGGCCAAGTGCTATTAATTTAGACAATTTTGAACTTGACAAGGAGCAAGATGGCAGGAAGACAGTGAAGGAAGCGAGAGCGAAAGTGAGAGAAAATACGAGCAGAGGATGTGCAGATACTGTTTCACAGAGGGAGATTAAAAATGCATTTTTACTGAGGGACGAATTAACTAATGTATCCCAATAATGGGAATTTAGTTTCACTTTCACAGACAGATGGGCAAAATCAAATAGATCTGCCAAAGAAGAATGAGGGATGAGCGTGATGAACATTTGCACTAGAATTATCGCAGGACCTCATACGAGTTTGGAGAATAACCTTTACCCAGACAGGATGAACAATGGAGACTGTCCACAGCAGAAAGATGACAGCGCTGGTCTTTTGTGCAAACACTTAGATTAATTGCATTGATGTCTTTTTAATAATGCCACTCTTCTCTCAGTAAGGGATATAAAAACCCAAACTGTTTGTTTGGCCAGCTGAAATGCTTCCTCTACTGTGAGAACTTGCCAGAAGCGCTGGTTAGACCAGCGGTCCCCAACCTTTTTCCTGCCACGGACCGGTTTCATGCCGGCCAATTTTTTCGCAGACCAGGGGGTAATTCTATTTAAAAAAGAGGAATATACTCTTACCAAAAAACTTTACATTATGCACTTGCAATTACAATTAAGCAAATATTACACCAATATCTACTTACCATTAGTTGTGGTCTCAATAATTGCTTTTGTCCTTCATGTTCACGTTTTTTGTTTCATAATTTCCACATTCTTGTCTTTTAATCGAAGGTTCTTGCTCTTTGTGCCGAAGCAGCTGTAGATAAACCCGTGTTTTAAGTTTGACTCCTGGTCTATCTGTTAAAATAAGTTTTAATGTCTAGGAGGTTATCGGCTCCTCTTCTTCCTCCTCAGTCGGAATTTTCCCCTTTTTCTAATCTTCACTAGTTTATGGCTGTTTCTTTAGTAACGTGTCACGTTAAAACACCTTTTATCAGGTAATAATCGATATTTTATAAAACAGTTATTCTTTCTGTGCGGCCCGGTAACAAATGCCTCACGGACCGGTAACGGGCCTGTGGAGTTTGGATTTGGCTCAATGGTGTTGGAAATTTTAGGAGTCAATAAAAATATACATTCTGGATGAATATTACACATCAAAAATGTCTTCTGGGACAAAAAGGGAACTTTTTTTCTCATCAGTGCGTTCCCTCTCAGACTGGATCTCCATGCTGACTGGCTAGATGAGCCTCCACAAGTCAAAACAGGACTGCTGTCAAAGGTCTAATTAATAATTTTCACGGCAGCCTTCATAGTTCTCCACCACAGCTGACATTTCCTAACCCAGAGAAGGGGGGGTAGGATAAAACGAGGAATCTGTCCAAACATGAAACATTAGAACCGACTACAGAGAGGCAGATTCGTGAGAGGCTGGTTTCATCATGTGACCTCTATATTTGGTGATTTATGTCTTGAGCTCTTTGGTGAAAGGGAGGAGATGCTGATTAATCACCTCGAAGTTGATTGAATTGATTGAAGCTGAACACTTCGACAAGTCTGATGAAACATTCACTTCCATAATATCCAAACGAGATGACAAACACTGTCCACTTGTGTTTAAAAGATGAAACAAATACAAAGATAAACCATGGATAACCAAGGGATTACAAAATGCATGCAAGAAGAAACATGTATGATATAAAGAATTCCTGAGGTTGAGAACAAAACAGGCTGAAAATAAATACAAGACATTACTTCTACCCTGATTACTACTCAGTAATCAGGGAAAATAAACAGACAGCAGAAAAGTCCAATGAATATTTCATCAATGTAGGAAAACATTTGGCTGATTCTATTCAACCTCCCACGAACACGGATGATGTAAACATCAGTAAGATTGATATCAACCCACACTCAACGCTCATTAACTGAAACTGATGAAGAATAAATAATCAATAATGTACACAAATCTAAAAGTAAAAAATCGACAGACAGGAACGGGTTTGTCATGTCTTTCTTTAAACAAATAATTGACTGCATTGTGAAACCATTAAATTGTATCTTTAACAAGTCTCTGATGACGGGAGGATTTCCTAACCAAATGAAAATAGCCAAGGTCATTCCGGGATATAAATCAGGTGCTAAACACGTCTTTTCCAATTATAGGCCGATATCATTCTAATCATCACAATTCTCTAAGGTTTTAGAGAAATATTTGTAAAAAGATTAAATCACTTTACGGATTCAGAACAAATAATAGCACAACTGCGCTTGCATTAATTGACTTTGTATAACAGATGACACAAACTAGAGAAGAATACATTTACAATAGGATTGTTTCTAGACAGACAAAGCATTTGACACAATTGACAACAAATTGCTATTGTGCAAATTAAAGCGGTGTGGTATTTGAGGACTGGCCAATGATTGGTTACGGTGCTATTTAGAAGACAGACATCAGTACAAATTTGCAATGTACATTCTAACCTTTTGGACATAACATGTGGGGTGCCACATGGGTCAGTCCTTGGACCGGTGCTGTTTATTTTGTCCTTAAATTCCAATTCTTGGAACTGTATACTATTTGCTGATGATACGAAACTATTCCGTAGTGAGGAAGACTTAGGAAAGGTTAAAAATGCTGTGGAGAAAGACCTGCAAAGAAAATTAAAAAATATAATAAACTGCAAATAAATCAATGCATTATATTATATTTGGGAATGTATCTGCAAACTTGCATATTAAATAAATGATGCCAAAATTGAAACAGTGCTTGAAACAGAAATTGTTAGCCGTAATAATACACGATAAATTAAGCTGGAAATCACATATGAATCATGTAAAGGGTAAAATAGCAAAAATCCATTGCAACATTATATAAAGCACAACATCTTGTTAGTTTTAAAGCCCAATACACATTATAGTACTCACTTGTTGCACTCATACATGACCTACTGTGTAGAGGTCGGGGGAAATATACATACTATAAGACTAATACAAATACAATGTTCATATTGCAAAAGAAAGGGATACAAATTATTCATAAAATAAATTGTTTAGAGAATCAAAAAATAAACTTTTCATCCAATTAAGCATCCTCAACTTTAACGACATTGTAGATTACAACACAATACAAATAATGTACAAAGCAAATAATGGCCAGTTACCACCAAGTATTCAAAATCTGTTCAGGATGAGGGACAGAACTTGAGAAGAGGACTGCGTTTTGAGAAACCAAAAGTAAGAACAAATGTCACTAAGGGCTGTTAAACTGTGGAATGACTGTTCACATAAAATTAAAACTTGTATTTCTGTGAATGTTTTGCAAGACAATTGTGATCGAAGATTAGAATTTAATCTGTATATGTGTCAAATTAGTTTTCATATCAAATTAAATGAATTAACTGAACCGGAATAATAAAAAAAAACATTCATTCATTCAAGTTATATGCTCATACAGCATTAAATTATCTGTTACAATCGAGAGGTAAACACAAGGGTGACATATTACTGTTATATATAAAAAATGCTTTTTTTTAAGAGTCTCTACAGCTGCGAGGTCCAAGTTGCACCCCAGCCCTGACTCTCATTTGTACTGTGAAATGTGACATTTGATCTGTTCCCTGCCGCGGCCGCGGCCGCAGCCTGCAGTGCAGTGAAGGTACGCGTGGACTGTGCTCATCTGTGAGCGGCGGCGGTTCGTACTAAATGTGCCTCAGCTTCAGCTCTTCATGCTGCACATGTAGCATTTGCTACGGCAAAGCCTGGCACCGAGTTCATATGTCAGAGAACAGAGCATAGAAGATATGAGCATCCTGCAAAGACAACTGAATGATGGACACCATGCTGCTTTATGTCTAAAAAAAATAAAGGTAGCGAATAAGAAAACTTCAGAGGCAGAGTATTTCGGTTAGAACTTTAAAAGCTTGAACTTGAGTTGGAGGCAGCAGAGCGAGTAGGCATTGCTTGATTTATTAAAAGTCCATGCACAACGAGGATCTACCGACAGCTGAGCTGAGTGGAAAGTATCAAATTAATGAAGCACAGATGAAGCTCTAGTTAACCCAGAACGTAGTTCTTCCCATGTCCAGGCTCATGGGTGATTGCCCTGGGAATTACAATCATCTGTTTTAGCTCTTAAACTGATGCACTCGTGAATCATGAGCTCCGGTGACAGGCTCCGTCTCTCGAAGCAAACACCAAACCAATTTGGCTTCTTTATCCTTTCCTAAAGACGATTAAAGTTCAGGTTTTAGACCCTCTTGAATCTGGAAAGGGGACTTTTTCTGAAGTATTCCTCTTTGTCACCAATGGTTACAAATCTAATTCATCTCCACGCACTCCTCCTGCATCAGTGGACCACATTAAATTCTTTCTGAACATTTTCTCCCTTTATCAGTCACACAGGAATGAGCCGTGAAGCTCGCCCCCCGCAGCAGAAATTACCACAATGAGTCCCTGACAGCTTTGCATAAATAACCTGGACGATGCAGAAACACGCGCCTCTTTATGCATTTGCCTTATTCTATCCATTTATACTCTTTATTATGCTACATGCCCAAGTTCCTGCGATGGATACATATGAAGCTAAACGGCCTTGGTCTCAGTCGGAAAGAGAATGATGAAGCTCCTCTTCATCGCTCATGCTGAATGTAATTAGCAGCAAGAAGCTGAATGCTCCGCCTTGCTGTCAGCCCCAACCAAGGTAACACGAGGAAGCCACTAATCCTCGGAGTTTAATGGGATTAGCTCCGGAGGGAAGGGAACCCATGTCTCTCTCTTGCACACTGTGACACACACACACACAAACACACACTCCAGCCGCACTTCTATATATCTCGCTCCCTCACTTATCTATCTAACAGGATTAGATCAAGACTGGGAATTTCTGTAAAAAATATCCCATCTGTTCCTTTCGTCTCATCATGTTGATGATAAAAGAAAGAAAAACATCAGCTTGGAATCGTGACGCATTCAGTATGGCGACATTTCATTTGTGTCGACAGTAATAGATGCCCTGTCCCGCTGAAGACGTAAATCACAGAGTGTGAGGCAAACAACATGAGAAGTGCAGAAATTCAATGTCCCTAAACACGTTAAAAACAAACAAACAACAACCTTCCATGCATCCTGTGATGATGAAGACATTCTTTTTTCCAAGAACAGAAATGCCCTGGATGCCCCTGAACTCAACAGCTGCTCTGAGTGAGGCAACAGAACATGTGAAATTTCTCAGAAGTTACTTCTAAGATTAAATTTGATGAAAATATATATAAAGAATAAAAGTCCTGCCATCTGTATTCAAAAACAGACAGGAAGACAATTGAAGAGAGTAGTTTGTGTTTGAAACATGGAGAGTCAGAACGAATGTTAAATATCGATGCGTTTCTGTTTGTGTCAAATTATGGAATCAGTTGAAGTTTTAGAGCAACTCGAATTCTCAAAGGCTACAAAGGTCTGTAAGTGATTTGTGAAACTCAACGCAGTTTAATTTGTGTTCATTTTGCAGGTAATTCAATTCAAAGGATGGGAGTTACGCAAAAATAAGTCTCAGACTTCAGCTTCTTCCTATTTCGGTTAATAATTGTGTCAATTTTATATCCCTTATATGTATGCGTTTTGTATTTAACCGAAATGAAAAAGACATTCATTCATTCAAAATATACTTTACTGAGCTGGTCTGAATTACGTGTAACAAAAACCAAAAGAATTAAAGCTGCAAGCGAAACTGAATGGGCGGGGCCATCGCTCTGCAGCCATTAGCGTGCAGGTGCACTTTAAAACACGCCCCCCTCATCACTCCTCTCCTGGAGGTTACCACGGCTCCATCACGCACCTGTTACAGGTGGTCCTGGGGAATGTTCAGCATGCAGACGGCTTGGCCCTGATCCAGCTGGTGAACAGTCTGAACCAAAGTCACGGCTAACGAGTTAGCAACACAAAGTAAACGCTATGACGATGCGTGGCTTTGGGACAAACCTGGACTGACTTTAGGGGTGGGGCTGTGAGGAGACGGCTCCAAAATGATCAATTACAGGACAATGACCAGAGGAGACATAAAAACGTCCTGCTGGTGAAAACAGCAGACCCCCTTTAAGTCATGCACGCGAAATATAGGAGACTGGATCAAACGTGAGAATGATGCAAGCGCTGCAGCGTTTCCAACCGTTTTTGTGAATCGGTACGTTCCAGAGAAGAATGCGAATGCAGGAAGTTTGGGAAATGCGTTTTTCAGTAAAAACATTGTTATGCAAACGAAACACACCGAGGAGCTGCGGAAGAGACACACATCCACCGCCCTGCCTCCGACGCCATCGTGGTGATAGAGATACTGAAAGCACAGCAACAGAGGGCCCTGAGGGGGGGGGGGGGGGGGGGGCAAGTTCTGCCAACTGCTGGGTCCTTTCCAGAAACCCCCCAATGTCATTCATGGAGGTTCATCAGCTCACGTCACTCAGACTCACAAGCACATATATACACACACACACACACACACACACACTGATTACTGACATGATGCAGAGTGAGACATGATCTGAGGAAACAAGCTAATCAGACATGCTTCTACGTGTGTGCTCTGGATTAGTGTGTGTGTGTGTGTGTGTGTGTGCGTCTACCTAATCCAGGTCATGAGCTCCACAGTGTCAGGATCATAAAACTCCCTCAGTTCCGAGAACTCCTCCATCATCTTCGGCCAGAACTTGAGACAAACGAGGGAAGGAGAGGGATGATAAAGATGAGCGTCGAGCCTGCCCGTAACGGGCGCGTCGTTATCGTGCTGAACGTAACGGCCATTCCACGGCGGCGAAACAGAGGAAGGGGATCCAATCATCTTTGAGTCTGTTATGATCCAATCGCTTGTTAACGCCGTTTCCTGCCACTTCCATTGCAGACACTTTCATTTTTACATATTGTCGCACAAAGTGTCTCGGCTCTGTAACGAGAGCGTCGATACAATGAGAAACATCAACCGGCAAGAAAATGGGATACCTTGTAATACAGGCAGCCAATTATCAGCAGCGGAACGGCATATCTGGCGAGGCCCAGCTGCGGGAGGAGAGAAATGAGACAGTTATAATGAAATGACGGTATATAATCATATCAGATGCAGACAGCGAGTCAGACATGGAAGAAAAGCCCAAAATGAGAATCACAGAGCTGATCTGATCTCCGCTGCCATCGCGCCTGAACCACACTGACATCTAGTGGCTTCACTAGCAGCTGTAAAGCTGGGGGGGGGCTGGATCCACAGGCAGCAGGCGGTGCTTGTCTTGAACCTGAAGCTGAAAGGTAGGAGGACAGTGCTCTGTCCGGGTCAGAGACCACTCTAATGCTCGCTGATGATGGGGGCTGATCAGTACAGCCCCCCCCCCCCCCCCCCGAACGTGGCCGAGCCTCGCGGCGTGGACGGTGAGGCCAGCGTGTCTTTATCTCGTTTCCTGAAGCGGTTTGTTCAAACATTGTTCAGTCATGCTGGGCCGAGATCCAGAACAAGCTCAACACTCACGTATCCAAACAGGCGAGCTGAGGTGATCCAGACACACTCAGAACAATGTTACACATCATTGAAACAATCACTGACACACGCACACACACACACACACACACACACACACAACACTATATTGAAGTTATGTTGTTGTTGTTGAAGAAATCATCAAAACAACGAGATAAATGAGGCTAAAAGCTCTGCAGAGAACGACAGCTGTGGAGTTCTTCCGTATTACTGACATTACATCTTCATCTAATCTACTAATAACATGAAAATAAAATGTTGATTTGTGCAGCTTTAAAACTAACTGTGGCACAAAACCAACTAGAAAAGCACTCGGAGAGCGCAGACCTCCTCCAAGCAGCTCGTTCCCCTCCTTACCGGATCTACACCGTCCACACGGTGATCTGGATCAGCACCAGAAGGTTCTAGATTGTTCTTGGTATCTTTACACACCAACCATGAAAAGTAAAAGTGAACCAGAGTTGATCTGTAAATGGAGCTTTCAATGTTCAAACTGAAGACTCCATTGACTGCAATTTCAAAGTGATCCGGAATCCAGGATCTCTTCTGGATCATCACCAAAATGTAATCATCTGACATCTGTTCCTGGTAACATTCCAAACATCTCCGGAAAATGTCATCAAGACGGGTCTGTAACGTTTTGAGCTATCTTGCTAACTGTGCGGTGAACGCAGCGCGAGAAAGAGCAGAATGGGAGATATTCTTACCAGAACTTTAGTGTTGCAGCGGAGCGTGTTGAATAGCAGAGTCCACAGCTCCTCCCCACACACACCGTAGGCTGCCACGGCGCACATGTGACCGGTCCAAATATACTTCATCCTGCGTAAGGGGAAGGAGGCAGAGGGAACATCCAGCTTCAAACACTTTGCCTTTGGTTCTGGGAAAAAAACGACAACCTTTACAGTCGTAATCCAAAGAACACTGCAATGAATGACTAAAAAGACTTAACAGAAAAAGAAGGAAAGAAAAAGCCCGACCCTCCAAGGAACCGAGAGCGATGGAGACACAGAGAAAGGAAGAGACGGCGCCGCCTCAAAGAAATAAATCTCAATACAATTTTAATGAAAAGGAGCCGTCGGAGGGAAACAAGCGGCTCTCTGCACTTTTGGCCTCTCGCTCTTCATCAGCATCTCAGAGGAAGTGCTGAAATCCAGCGAGTCGGCTGCTGCAGGACTGCTCTGTTGAAAGCAACCGACTCTTACCAGTTCTAAATTCAAGTTCCTTCCTGACTAACAGCACCGTGTGGACGACATGCATTAAACCCACCGTACGTTACACCTGCCTGATATCGTAAGTCCCTTTGAGACATCGTGAGTTTGCGTGAAACCCGTTGAACGAGGTCGGCGTCGTTGCCGATGGCAACCCGAACCCGTCAAGACAACGTCCAACTGAATGGTTGGACCAAAGTTCCTCTTCAGAACGTTGCCCACATTGTCACACAGCCTCCACTGTCTTCCCCCCCCCCCCCCCCCCCACACACACACACACAATAAGCCAACCGTCCGTCCACACAATGCAAAAGAAGACATGATTCACCGGACTCTCCCATCATTTCCTAGTTGGGTTCTGATGCTTATTTGTTCCCATTTTAGGAACGTTTATCTGTGGACCGGGCTCAGCATGGACACTGATCATCTGCGTCTACGGATCCACTTTTCCAGCAACTCTCAATCTATTATTCAGCAGCTCGGTTGACCACATTGGAGCGTACCAAACACTGCCGGCCGGGGCGGTCCAACACCTGCGGCTTTAAAGGAGCTCTTTACCACTCATATAATATAATGTGGCCTTTGCCGAAGCCTCTCGGATCCCTGCGCCAAGACATCTGCTTCAAGGACAAAATGTTCACTCGCTGCCTCATGTATCCCACCGACTGACGGGAGCCGCTGTGACAAGGCAATCGGTCTTATTCATCTCTAAGTGGTTATTACATTTGGCTAATGTCTGTTTTACATGCAACGCAAACCCTGTACATCCCAGAATTAGATTACCACGGGAACACAAGCAGCAGCATTAATATGAACGCGGTCAGCCAGCTCAAAATCCTTTTCAAATAAAGATATTCATGTGAATCTCTGCGTTGCCATGAATACAGAGTATTCGCCTGTTCATTTTGAGTAATTGCAGGTTTCCCTTAATGCAGAGAAAAGAATCGGTAAAGTCGGTGATCCTCTTGACAATGCCAACAATCGCCTACATTTAAAGGTCCCATATTCTACCATTTCTATACAAGTTAGTGCAGTTCCAAAAAACTTATAGTCAAACAGATGCTGCAGGACAGCGTCCCTCTTGTCTGTCTCAAACTGCTCTGCAAGAAACACTCTAAACCTGGAAGCAAAAGTACGTTCATAGCTACCATGGTAACCGTGAGGGACGTTTTAGCACACAATTTTTTACCAATTTTCAACTCATGATGCAAGTTAGAAAAGGAGCAGCCAGCAGTAACACAGGTAAAAGAAAAACATGTTCTATTCTGTAGCATGTTCTATTTAAAGTTGTTTTGAAATAGTTTCAGTATTTGTTACGCAGGGTTCCTTCTTTTTATCATTGTTACAAAGTTAGGCTGCATGTTCTGACTGGCTGTAATCACGCAATGAAATGTGAGGGAACTATAAGACTGAATATTCATTTTGACTGATCATAAATCAATTCAGAGAGGAATTTGATCAGAATCAGAATACTTTTATTGACCCCAAAGGGAAATTCTGTTTGCAACAGCGCTATACAAGAAGAAGCAAGACTATAGTTCAAATGATAGCAAGAACGCGACTATATACGGTAAATAGTGCAATAAAAGCAGCGAGTAGAGGGTAAACAAGTCTTGTCAGTACACAGTGCAGTGATTGTACAGCAAGTTGAAAAGCGGCGGTTTTCTGCCCTCTTTGATGGAGAGTTTATAATTTCATGCCGTTTCAGCACAACGGTCTCATCACTAGGTTCTCGAGGGAACCTCGGTTTCACGCCAGTGTGAAGTTCACTCAATGGTGGGGCTGGGACGAGACATGTCGCGAGATTTATAATAAATGTGAATAATATTACATGAAAAGTATTCAAGATATATTTTCTTTTATAGATCAGACCGCAACAACATTAACAATCTAAAAAATGTAAAGTGCAACTGTTAACATGAACAGGAGAGAAACTTTTGTTACAGGCTCTTTTTTTTTTAAAATTCTGCTGCAATAACAGCAGAGACGCTTTCTTGAACGCAATAAACAAAATAAAATGCTTTCTTTTTAAGGCTAATAACTAATTACGCACACATTGGTGGATATTTCCTGACAAATATTCTGAGTGCAATCTAAACAGTGGATTTAAAATGTCGAAGCATCCTGGATTTCTCCCGCGTACTCCATTGCATGTCTCACTCGCACTCCCGTACGCAAGCATAAAGATAAGGAGGGCACTTATAGCACGCTGTCGCCCCTTAGTGGTGGTGGTGGGGGGTGGGGGGTTATTGCACAACTCAACAGGATACTAGATACTGAATGCGACCAAGTAAAAAAAGAAAAAGTAAACTAATAAATATTGTTTAACGCAAGGACGAGAAATCTTGCGGCATTTTGATCTCGTCCCATCCCTACTCAATGGAAATCAAAAAACACTGTTTCCAGATTGGTTTATGGCTCGATCTCAACATATATGATGATTGAAAAGAGAAATAAATAAATACATTTAAAGGGTAAATATAACTTTGTGAAGCAACAAAAGACTGCAACACAAAAGAAGGCATGCTAATATTCTCTATTGGCCGTAAATGAGAGTGAATTTGTCGAGAGTCTTTGTGTCACAGCAACAGCAAAGGCTGCCAGCACAGTGAGTCCAATCATTCCGGAAACTAAGAGGAAGTGGCTGGCTATGAAAGTGAGCTGCAAGAAAGATGATTGTGTTCAGTGGTGAGCGTTAGTGCCAGCGCTGGTGTTTGGGATCCGAACCCACAGAATGACTCTGGCTGTTCCACACAGAGAACCTGCCAGCAGGCGATGGAGCGAGGACGACCACAGAAATGGACTCCAGCGCTAACAGAGCACCAAAGAGAAGAAACACAAGATGACAGAAGAAGAGGGTTCATTTTAAAGGAGTCAAATACGACCTTTTGTTTTGTTTCTGTATACTTAACTTAAGTGCAAATGCAATTGCTGGTATGAAGCATTCCAAGAAAAGCTTGTACAATGTGAAATGGAGATTGAGTGAACAACATGCTTCTTATATTTCTGGAACAGCGAAATTAACCTCCACCGCTTTAGTCTTGGACCGGATCCACGGAGCAGCATGTCAGGCTGAGGCGAACGGCTGTGCCAAGAAACAAGCAAGACCGCCTCTGGTTCATTTCATAACTCCTCGGCTTTTAGTTGCAACTATTCCCACTGACTTCAACTCATGTTTCAAATGGATTCATGGATGCAGCCAAAGCTGAGAATGTACACGATGTCCTGCTGAATAGATTTAGGGGGAATTCTGGTTTTTAGCCTCCCGAGCTGATATTACTAACAGGAGCGACAGCAGCTCAGCCTCAGCAGCTCAGCCTTGGGAACCAGAGTGGTAGCTTCGAGGCCATCTTAAGGCGAGTGGACGGAGAGTTGGAGAGGTGCCGGTTTGCCTCCTGAGCACTGCCGAGGTGCCCTCGAGCAAGGCACCAAATCCCCAAAGTTTCTCCCCAGAAATTTGAGTGGAAAAAATAATTTCCCCATTTGGGATGAATAAAGGAAACTTCCTTGATTAAAAAAGCTTAAATTATTAATTACCCTCGCCGAAGGGGAGGCGAGGGTATTGCAATTGGGTCCGTTTTTTTGTATGTTTGTCTGTTTGCTTGTCTGTCCGAGCGCATAACTCAAAAACTAGTAACCCAATTGACTTGAAATTTTTACACAAGCAAGGTTCTGACCGTGGCTCGGTCCTCCCCGAGAATGGCATTGATCCGGATCTGGATCCAGATTCTAGAATTATTTTTACATCTGGAATTGTGCCTCTGCTGTAGACTGCCACTTTAAGAGGGAGGGACACGAATGGCATGATGGGAAAAAGAGTCCAGAAGGAGTCTTGTAGTACGTTCCGGAGCAGCAAGCTAGAGCAGGTTTGGCTCCTCTGATCCGGAAGCCCTGTTTACTGTCTCACAAGATCGAATAGTCCATTGGAGGCGGGGTCTGCAATCTCTGATTGTCTTTCTAATTTCTTTTGCAGGACTGCACGTGACTGTGGAACGGTGTTTCGTGTGAATGACTGATCAAGGCCTGCCAGGCAGAAACCTGAAAACCATACCTGACACTGAAACTTAAGCTTGATCCGTTCATGAGGACACATTATTCAACCAATCAAGAGGAAAAGAACATTTCTGAGAGTCTTTAGGATTAAACCAACGCAATTCCCCGGGAATGAATCCAGGTGTCTGTGTGCACGTGATGCTGCACCAGCTCACCTCATGGTGCTGACAGCCAGGAGGCCGTAGAACAGCGTATGCAACAGATTATAGGCCACATCTGGTCGAATGGCCACCCCGTGCATCTCCCTGGTTCCTTTCCTGTCCTCGGGTGAACCTCGGCTGGGTCTGCTGAGAAACCAAAAAGACAACGTTGATCCAGAACACATTACAGCCCGGCAGAAGGGTAGGTGGGTGGAATAGATATTATTCACATTTCGGCAGCATCTTAAGCCGTCGGCGCACAAATGGGCACGCAACCATGCCCACCCACCACCATGTCTGTCAGCAGGAGTCAGCACACGGAGCAGCAAAGGGACCGGCACACAATGAGGCGGGCGCTGGCCTCCATTAGAATACAAATCCAGCTTGGCTTCATTAGATGTGATCTGGGGCAAACTGGACTATATTAATTCCTGAATTGCCAACAGCCCTTTTGTTCCATGAGGTAAATGTTCCAGCTGTCCAACAGCACAGGGGGGAGCTGATATGCTAATGTGATGCGCTCAATACAGACCCTCACCTGGCACTGCAGGCAAATGGAGCTCTGAGGCAGCTGGCAGAAGATTCTCATTTCAGGGCGCGGCGCACCAACGCGACTAAATCTGGAGGGATGTCACCGAGATCTGCGTTACGTTCCTCCGCTTCCTTTCCTCTCCACCAGGCTTTTAAACGCTGCATTCACTTACATCTCACTACATCCTATGAATAATACCTAATAACAACAGAACCTCAAAAAAGGACACAAAAGTGTGACGATTGGTCACTCGAAGCGGTTGCAGAGAACAATTCCAAATGTTTTTCCATTTAATTTTTCAGAGCAACAGCGTCATGTGTTCCTCTGTGTTCCGCGCTGCAGTGCTGGCTGCGCGTCAAACAACACGCTTAGAATACAGATCGCTCAACGCGCTCGAAGCCAGGCTTCACCGGATTACAGCAGCGTAAAGGCTCGGGGATGAGAATGCAGAAAGCAACAATATATTTAGTTTAAGAAGCTAATTAAGAGTCATTTGGGACATTTTTAATGCAACACATTCTAAAAGACAAACTGGACATGAGGCAGGATGAACAAAGAATGTCCTGCATGCATGTGTCCGCATGAAGACACAGGTTCTGGTACTGTGTCATTGGGGACCTTTAGCATGGCTGGCAGGTAAAATGTTCATTCCAACCAATGCATTTTAAATGTGACTTGCATTCGCATTGGTTTCAGGACAACAGATTCTACCGACCCAAACACCCACGGAAACTTGAAAGGGTTTCTCAGCCCACAAAACGACGACCGAGAATCAGAACAAATACTTTATTTTATAAGAACACGTCCCCGTCCTCTCCGGGTGACGCTCGTAGAAACACGAGTGGACTAAAACACATTCCATCAGTACGGCGGTGCCTTGATGACTTTAGGATGAGATGTTCCTTCAAACCTGATTTAACGGTTTGGGACGCGCACACAAAGACACACAGAGACACACGGAGACACACAAAGACACACAGAGACACACGGAGACACACAAAGACACACGGAGACACACGGAGACACACGGAGACACACAGAGACACACAGAGACACACAGAGACACACGGAGACACACGGAGACACACGGAGACACACAGAGACACACAGAGACACACAGAGACACACAAAGACACACGGAGACGTTTGCCTCTTTTTGTTTGTTTTAAACCGACTCCTGCGGGAAGCCTCTAAACGCTGCTGCAGCTGCTCTGCCTTTGTCTGGCTGCTGTTTGGGGCTGACTGTCGCGGCGCTATTAGCTTTAGGTTCATGTTGTCAACAAGGAAACAAACACAAGGACAATTGTTGATGGGAATGGAAGTGAGAGGCCGCTATATATTATTGGCCGACTCATCTCAGGTGCGCTTCCTTCAGCACAGAGCTGTCAAATGCTGACCGCCACGTCGCAGCAGGACCTTAAAAAGCTCCGCAGCTGCGCCGTGGTTGCTCAATCATTTCCTGAACATCGTGTACCTCATGTTCTGCAGTGCGGCCACGGCTATCACGCCGCTCAGCAGCAGCAGGGTGACCACGTAGGGGTAGAGCAGCAGGGTCCCGGCCAGGCGCTCCACTGTGTCGAGGGGCAACAAGCCAAAGGCCTCCTCACACAGGTACAGACTGGCATCGAAATCCCTGCGGGAGGAGAGCGGCGGAGGTGAAGGCCAGAAAATCATTGCTGTTCAGAATGAGCTCCATGTTTTACCTGCAGAAATGACACAAAACATTTGGCAAAGAAAGTTTTTATTTGAATGAAAAATTCAATTGAGACAACATTTTAAACTTGATGTTCCGCCTCAATCAGGAACTCACAGACATTCATAAAAGATGGGGACTTAACCCACCGGCATCAAGAAGGAGCCAATACTATTGAACCGTTCTGGTCCACTTGCGTATCGTTTCTGTTTTATACATTTTTTCTCATTACATTTATTACTAACACGATCTTAGCTCTCCTTGTGGAACTAAAGTCCGGGGCGACTTTCCGCACGGACGCCTCTGAGTGTCGGACACTATTGACTGGTGGGGTGGCGCGCTGGAAACTCGCAGGCGTGCACACATAGCAAATAGCAATATTTTCACTTTTACTGCAAATGAATATCGGCTCCAAATATCGGTTATCGGCCTCCTTGACTACTAATAATCGGTATCGGCCATAAAAAAAAAACCATATCGGTCGATCCCTACTCAATATTTCATGAAGCGTAAACGCACATTTGTCTTTACAGCATGAAGTTTGTGACTTACATTGGCAATGTAGCCTCTGATAAAAAAAAATTACACTTGTAAGTAACTGAAGTGGGAATTGAGACATCACAAAGCCAAGGGACCGAAAAGCAAATAAGCGAGTCTCAGCGAGTGCGAAGGAAAGAAACAGAGGCAGCGACGAAGCGGCGCATTTTCCACAGCCTCCTGAATAATTGAAGGGCCAATTGTGTGGCTTCGGGTTGTGAGTTGTGTTATCTGCCCCCCCGGAGCAGCCATCCTGTGGCTGAGCTGCTCAACACGCAATGTATCTGATCGATGCTAGGCCAGCTAGCTTTGCCCCCCACCATCTATTATTCACACCCCATAATGCTCCAGGTCCTACGATAGAGAATAATAGAGTCACACCGGATCAACTCGAGAGCCGAGAGCGGTTGCACATCGTTCAGACCGTGTGTGTGTGTGTGTGTGTGTGCACGACAGAGTTCAACAATGGAGCGCGTTAGTGTTCGTACCTCGTCGGTCCGAAGGCAAGCTTTGACTTGATGAATTTAAAGATGTGTTCATCAGATCTGAGCTGAAGCGCTTTCTGTAAACACACACGGCTAATAAATCAGCTCGTCATCAATCATGCTAAACACAAGATGTGGAGAGGAGGGCAGGAAGTTAGGAAGCAATTGTGCAACAGGAAGGAAAGAGCAGCAGAAGCTGAGGAAAGAAATATAGAATAAAAGGGTGGGGCACTCAGGCGAGGAGAAAAAAGGAGAAGAAAGAAGATCCAAAAATAAAGCAACAGAGAGAAAACGGCGAAGGGAGGAAGAGGAGCTGCACCTTAGCCAGGTAGTTGACGATGAAGGTGAGGAGGAGGACCATGGCGGTGTGGAGAAGCAGTTTGGCCAGACGAGCCAGCAGGCTTCCTGTTTTCAAACCAGACTGCAAGAGCAGACGGTAAATCAGTCAATACATGTCTTCATTTTAAAAGAATCAATTAAAGCTTCACTCACACACACACACACACACTGTGTTGGATACACACAGCTCCCTGTTCGGGTCCAGGGTCAAACGTCCTCAGGAGTTCTGATCACTTTGTCCTCTTGATGTTTGTTTTAGTTGAATGTTTCAGCTTGTTATTCTTATTTTAGGATACGGGTACGCGCTTCGTTCACGTTTTAGTTTTGTCTTTTCTAACTGTGCTTTCTAAAAATTCTAGAACTCTAGATTTTCTGATTTTCTGACAAAAACAAACAAGATAAATGATTGAATGCAGTTCTGCAGAAAGCATCTGGTCTAAGTTTGAGGAATGGAATATTTTGGTTTACATATTTCTTGAGCTCCGAGCCAACTTTGTATTTGGCCCCAATAACCAGGTCTCATCTTTTTTGACTCTCTCTCTCTCTCTCTTTCTCAACCCAGCCGGTCAGACAGATGGCCGTCCACCATGAGCCTTAGGGTCTGTCCAAGGTTTCTGCCTGTTAAAGGGAAGTTTTTCCTTGCCTCCGTTGCCAAAGTGCTTGCTCTTGTGGGTGAAGTTGGGTTCTGTCTCTCCCTGCTACTCCTGTAAAGTCCCTTGAGATGACTTCCTGTTGTGATCTGGTGTTGAAACTG
Organism: Brachionichthys hirsutus; assembly: GCF_040956055.1. Taxonomy (NCBI): domain Eukaryota; kingdom Metazoa; phylum Chordata; class Actinopteri; order Lophiiformes; family Brachionichthyidae; genus Brachionichthys; species Brachionichthys hirsutus. The sequence continues at coordinate 15,132,768 of NC_090897.1, read as the reverse complement.
AATTGAATTGAATACAGCAACTGGAGAGTCTTTGAAGCTGGAGACATCACACAGTGTGACTGAGCTCAGAGCTACTTCCTCTTTCTCATTCCGTGCTGTTTGTTTGTTGCTGTAAAGACTGTGATTTGTCTGATACACAAAAAAATCGATATGGAGAAATATGAACCAACTGATTCCTGAAGATTGTCCAATGAGTGATAGTCATTTCGTTTGTTGGTATTTTATTTCAGTCCAAGTTTGACAGACTCAAGTCTGACTTTCATATGGAAAGTCTTATTGAATGAATGCAACCTCAGCTTTACATGAACAAGGTTCTGGGTTCTGTTTGCTTGTTTCCGGGTCAGAGGATTATTATCAAGGAAAAGTGTAACTTTCACACAGTAATCACTTCTTCACTGCCGGTTTTTTTCAAGTACAGAAACATGATAATGTTCTGTAGCATTAGTAAAACACTTCTGGGTTTTTACAGCACCATTTTAATATTGGAATTCAGCAGTCACTGGTGTATTTTTCCAAGTTGAAAGTTTCGTCCGACTCCGGCCAGTCATGTGACACGAGTCCACACTTTTTCTAAAGCGGTCTGATTACTGATAACTAATTGCATTTAGACTCGTCAGGAATTTGCCTCCAGCATTCCAGTTGGACATGGATTGTGCAAAAACTGTGTTTAGATGTCTTTCTCTGTCTTTTATATTCCCATACTGACCTGCCAGTATTTGACGAAGAGTGCAGCAACGATGAAGCTCAGGACTAGTGAGCCCAGCAGCATGGCGTTACAGAACTGGAGGAGCCACACGCTCAGAAGTCCACTCACTTGAACAAGGTACAGAGTGGTCACCTGGAGAAAGCCAGAGTTTATTATATGCAAGAACGTTCTCGATCATTCATTTCCTGTGGGATTGAAGCGTTGCTCTGAAAAGTGGTGCAATGAATTCAAACGCAGGCTCTCTTTTACATCATTATTTACTTTATATTACAGAACTGCATAGAGCAGCTTTATAAGTGAGAAGAAAAACAGCCTGGTAATCGGCCATCTCCGCAACCAATGACAGGCAGACAGAGAAGCCACGCCCATTCCTTCATGTAAGGGGAGGGGAGGAGCTGCTACACATTCAGTGGATAAATAACGGCTGGAAGGAACGCCCGGTGGTACGTTTCACTGCATGGCCGAGGCGCCGCGGCCGGAACTGAGCTCGCGTACATTCTATCCAGCAGAGTAGGCGGTCCTACCTGCTTAGTGGTTAAGATGTCGGCGCAGTCGAGGGCGAATATGACAAGAGCCTGAACTAGCAAGATGAACTGGTTGAACTGCCACGTCAGGCAGAAACAGAACGTGGTGACATACATCAACCACACCATCACCTTCTGAGGAGAGAAGCACACCGTGGTCAAATGCTGACGGCACGACCTTTGGCCTCTCGGGGACGGCTGACTACTGTCGGCGTAAAGCCACATGGTGTGGGCTCGTGCGTGCGCACCTGTTGCACGGCAGTGAGCCGAGGCCTGAGGTAGCAGGAGATGGCAGCGACTTGCAGGGCGAGGAAGGGCAAAGACCAGTTCTCTCTCAGGGAGATGGTGAACTCCACACGAGTAGTGTCGACCCTGGTGGGATGGAGAACGAGAAGAGAGAGGCGATTTCTGCAAACCATATTCAAACGTGGTTCCTAAAAATTACAGTCGAATGCCTGAAAAGTGAAGCTTCATGCTTTTGTTTAACTCATTGAGCGCCAGCCATTTTCAGCTCAGCTACATGCAGGGGGCCCCAGTTTTCATGCATTTTTCCCAATATTCCAAACCACACAGAACATTCTTTAAAGATGTTTTTTGAAACCCAAACATGCACTGGCAACCCTGAGATTGAAATCTGCCTCTTTTCAATGGTTATGAAAAATTGTAGGAACACACTTTTTTTTTCTGATGAAAGAAGATACTTTATATTGCATAGTCACAGTAAAGAATATTCTGTGTGGCTTGGAAAATCAGGGAAAATGTGCGAAAACTGGGGCACTCAAAATGGCTGGCACTCAATGAGTTAATCATCCCTGTAATTTAATTCGCAAAAGGTAAAATAAGTCATTAACTTGAACGTTACAAGTTCATTCCTCCATAAATTATCACTGAAAAACATTCAATCAAAAGATTTCAGATTCTGAAAAAGGTGAATTTGCACTGATGTGGATCGACAAACTCATCCGTCATCCAGAAACGGAGGAAGACAACTCTGCAGACCTTTGGAGACACGGTATTAAATAAATATAGCCTGGTACACGTCTGCGTACTTTGGCAGAGACGCCACAATATGAACGAAAGCTCACAGTTGATCAAATTCAGTCAACAAGAGACAACTGAGTTTTCTGAAATGACTGGACACAAAAGCATTTATGAATTCCTCCTGCAACCTTCCCCAAGCCGCTGTGCCTGATATTCAGTCTGTTATGGCCGAGCCGCCCACAAACGTAGCGCTCAAAGTGCGAAAAGGAGAACAGCCCGTCTGCTTGGAGGACTAAAGATGTTCGCATGTGCAAAGTGGTTTATTTCCGCAGTGTCCTCAAATGATCTTCGGTTTGGTGTTAGCGGGATAGAAATGGAAACAGTACAATCTGGTGCTCCTTCTACCTCTTTAGTATTTGATTTGATGGGATTTGTTAAAGCCAAACAACTTAATCTGATGAATCTAGATTTTTATTTAGATCTGTAGTACAGTGATCCACGAGTCTCATACTCCTGCCCAGATATTTAATTTCATGTTTCCGTTTAAGATCTGAGTCAGAGGAAAAAATGTAATTGGAAGATCAACCAGAACTGCTTTTCTCCTGAGTATTTTTATCCCCCTTTGGAAACATGATTGGAATTTGTTATTATGGTAGATTTTATCCAAGTGGAACTGAGGCAAATGAATGTAAATATTTTGCGGCGGCAGCAATATCCATCCATCCATCCATTTTCTTCCGCTTATCCGGGGCCGGGTCGCGGGGGCAGCAGCCTAAGCAGGGAAACCCAGACTTCCCTCTCCCCGGCCACTTCTTCTAGCTCTTCCGGGGGGATCCCGAGGCGTTCCCAGGCCAGCCGAGAGACATAGTCTCTCCAGCGTGTCCTGGGTCTTCCCCGTGGTCTCCTCCCGGTGGGACGTGCCCTGAACACCTCACCAGGGAGGCGTTCAGGAGGCATCCTGAATAGATGTCCGAGCCACCTCATCTGGCCCCTCTCAACGCGGAGGAGCAGCGGCTCTACTCCGAGCTCCTCCCGGATGACTGAGCTTCTCACCCTATCTCTAAGGGAGAGCCCAGCCACCCTACGGAGGAAGCTCATTTCAGCCGCTTGTACCCGGGATCTCGTTCTTTCGGTCACTACCCAAAGCTCGTGACCATAGGTGAGGGTAGGAACGAAGATCGACCAGTAAATCGAGAGCTTCGCCTTTCGGCTCAGCTCTCTCTTCACCATGACGGATCTGTGCAGAGTCCGCATCACTGCAGACGCTGCACCGATCCGTCTGTCGATCTCTCGCTCCATTCTTCCCTCACTCGTGAACAAGACCCCGAGGTACTTGAACTCCTCCACTTGGGGCAGGATCTCCTCCCCGACCTGGAGGGTGCACTCCACCCTTTTCCGACTGAGAACCATGGCCTCGGATTTGGAGGTGCTGATTCTCATCCCGGCCGCTTCACATGCGGCTGCGAACCGATCCAGTGAGAGCTGGAGGGCACGGCCTGATGAAGCCAACAGGATCACATCGTCTGCAAACAGCAGCGATCCAATTCTGAGGTCACCAAACCGAACCCCCTCAACGCCCTGGCTGCACCTAGAAATTCTGTCCATAAAAGTTAGGAACAGAATCGGTGACAAAGGGCAGCCCTGGCGGAGTCCAACCCGCACTGGAAATAGGTCCGACTTATTGCCAGCAATGCGGACCAAGCTCTGGCACCGGTCATATAGGGAGCGGACACCCCGTATGAGGGGGTCCGACACCCCATACTCCCGGAGCACCCCCCACAGGACTCCCCGAGGGACACGGTCGAATGCCTTCTCCAAATCCACAAAACACATGTGGACTGGTTGGGCAAACTCCCATGCACCCTCAAGGACCCTGCCGAGGGTGTAGAGCTGGTCCACAGTTCCACGGCCAGGACGAAAACCACATTGCTCCTCCTGAATCCGAGGTTCGACTATCCGGCGGACCCTCCTCTCCAGTACCCCTGAATAGACCTTACCAGGGAGGCTGAGGAGTGTGATCCCTCTGTAGTTGGAACACACCCTCCGGTCCCCCTTCTTATAAAGAGGGACCACCACCCCGGTCTGCCAATCCAGAGGCACTGCCCCCGATGTCCATGCAATGTTGCAGAGTCGTGTCAACCATGACAGCCCTACAACATCCAGAGCCTTAAGGGACTCCGGGCGGATCTCATCCACCCCCGGGGCCCTGCCACCGAGGAGCTTTTTGACTACCTCGGCAACCTCGGCCCCAGAGATAGAGGAGCTCACCCCCGAGTTCCCAGGCCCTGCTTCCTCACTGGAAGGCATGTCGGTGGGATTGAGGAGGTCTTCAAAGTAGTCCCTCCACCGATCTACGACGTCTCGAGTCGAGGTCAGCAGCGCACCATCCCCACCATACACAGTGTTTACCGTGCACTGCTTCCCCCTCCTGAGATGCCGGATGGTGGCCCAGAACCTCTTCGAAGCCGTCCGGAAGTCGTTTTCCATGGCCTCACCGAACTCCTCCCATGCCCTGGTTTTTGCCTCAGCAACCGCGGTAGCTGCACTCCGCTTGGTCTGTCGGTACCTGTCAGCTGCCTCCGGAGTCCCACAGGCCAAAAGGGCCTGATAGGACTCCTTCTTCAGCTTGACGGCATCCCTCACCACCGGTGTCCACCAAGAGGTCTTGGGATTGCCGCCACGACAGGCACCGACCACCTTACGGCCACAGCACCGATCGGCCGCTTCAACAATGGAGGCACGAAACATAGTCCACTCGGACTCGATGTCCCCTGCCTCCGCCGGTACATGGTCGAAGTTCTCCCGGAGGTGGGAGTTAAAACTCCTTCTGACAGGAGATTCTGCCAGACGTTCCCAACAGACCCTCACAATACGTTTGGGCCTGCCAGGTCTGTCCGGCATCCTCCCCCACCATCGGAGTTGGCTCACCACCAGGTGATGGTCGGTTGACAGCTCCGCCCCTCTCTTCACCCGAGTGTCCAAGACATGCGGCCGCAAGTCCGGTGAGACGACTACAAAGTCGATCATCGAACTGCGGCCTAGGGTGTCCTGGTGCCAAGTGCACATATGGACACCCTTATGCTTGAACATGGTGTTTGTTATGGACAATCTGTGACGAGCACAGAAGTCCAATAACAAAACACCACTCGGATTCCGATCAGGGGGGCCATTCATCCCAATCACACCCCTCCAGGCCTCACTTTCATTGCCAACATGGGCGTTGAAGTCCCCCAACAGAACGAGGGAATCCCCAGAAGGAGCACTCTCCAGTACCCCCTCCAGGGACTCCAAAAAGGGTGGATACTCTGAACTGCTGTTTGGACCATAGGCACAAACAACAGTCAGGTTCCGTCCCCCCACCCGAAGGCGGAGGGAAGCTACCCTCTCATTTATTGGAGTAAACTCCAACATACAGGCACTGAGCCGGGGGGCAATAAGTATATCTAAAAATGGTTCACACAGACTGAACTGTTTCAAGCAATGCGTAGTCTTCCTCACTTATTACAGGTCCATGAGAATATAATCAAAAACATTAAGAAAGAAGAATTCTACTGTCATGTTATTACCGACCTGTTCAGGATGTACCAGACCCCGGCGAGAGCGCCAGCCAGCCAGGACCCAGACAGGAGCCATGCTGTCAGGTACAGGCCGATGACGTAGACCGCTTGGAGCGAGAACACCGTGTAAATGTAGAAATACACTGGCTCCAGATAGGACTGGAACACACACACACACACACACACATTATCAGTTCATCAGGTGGTGTAAAAAAACACACAGAGTTCACCAGGCTGACGGACTCGAGACCAGGAACGCTGTGGCAGTGTCAAACTTTGGTTCAATACTTTGTGGCGTTCTTGTTATAGCGCCAACACGAAGGGAGCGACGTAGCATCTAACAGGACGGCAAGGCTAACGACAAAGGGACAAAATAAAGAAACGAGTTAATCATTCCTCAAAATGGTGACGTGTTACCTGCACCGGCAGCAGCCTGTAGAAAACGCTGAGGAAGACCTCCTGGTAGATATTCATACGCTGCAGGAGATTAATGGTCCTCTTGGATTCTGTCAAGTTGTCATGGATCAACTCCGAAAGCCCTAAGAACAGATACAATGAAAACGATACCATATCAATTCATCTCCAAGGAGGATATTAGCTCACTGTTAGTGAAGTTCCAGCTAACCGATGAAACCACAGCCTGCTCTGCTTGAATTTAAGCCCCTCGTTGCTGGAAACACAACGGATGTCTGAACCCATCAGTGCATCCAGAAGTCCTCAAACATCACTGCTGTGATGCTAGCTTTAAGAGACAAGGCCAGACAACTGCCGCTTCAGGAGGAGCAGATCGCCCAGATTCAAGAACTCAGTCATCGATTCGCACCCATGCCATCGGAAATCAATTCAGGTTTCTCTCTGCCAAACTTTGAAAGGGCTTCACCGCAAAAAACAGAGTAGCAGGATCATCCTGAAAAATCAAAGAAGACGTAATGGCTGATAAGATAATAAGATGCCGCTTTCAGCCGTTGACCCTGAAGCTTCAGAAATATTGGCTCGAGGCAAAAAAATGCTTCAGTCTGCACACAGGATGGTAAATATTCAGGAGCCGTTAGCAGCTAAAATCCACATTTTCCATTGGGAGAACAACAAAGCTGATAAAGCAAAGTAGTTAATGGATCTGTCGAACTCTAACAAGCTTGTTTCGTAGCTGGACAAAAGGCAGGTTCTAATCTAATCCAGCCCAAGAGGCCAATTTACTGCAGATTTTAAAGCTAATTTTGGTTTATAACAAGTTGAGGCCCCAATTAGGACCCCCTTGAAAACGAGATGGTTTCATCTCAAGGGGTTTTATCCTTTCAAATAAATAAATAAATAAATAAAAAAATTGTAGATGTGTGCATTACTTCCATTATTTGTGATGACACTGCACCACCGTCAAGAATCTGGGGGTTCTCTTTGATCAGGACCCGTCCTTTCAGTCCCAGATAAAGCACATTACAAGGACTGCGTTCTTTCACCTTTGCAATATTTACAATAATCAGGCACCAATTAACCCCAAAAGATCCAGAATTAGATGCAGGATTACTGCAATTCATTACTGTCCGGTTGTAGCTCTATTAAACATCTTATTTGATCCAGAATGCAGCAGCTCGTGTTCTGACAGGAACCAGACTGAGAGAACACATTTCCCCTGTTCTGGCGTTTCCGCATTGGCTTCCTTTTAGGGAACGAATTGAATATAAAATCCTTCTACTTACTTTTAAAGCCCTCACCAGCCAGGCCCCTCCTTACCTTAGATAGCTGATTATCCCATATTGCCCCACTAGAACCCTGCGGTCCCAAAATGCCGGCCTGCTCTTGGTTCCAAAGATTTCCAAGTTCAGACAGGGGGGCAGAGCTTTCAGTGATCAAGCTCCTTTATTGTGGAATCAGCTCCCTGATTGGTTCGTGAGACAGACACCATCTCTATGTTCAAAGAGACTAAAGACTTTCCTTTTTAACAAATCTTATAGTTAATCGATGCAGTAATCAATATGCTGTCATAGACCAGCACTGGTGGTTTAACATCATGACACACGAGCTCCTCCCTCTCTATCCGTCATTAATTTCTCTCTCTCTCTCCCTCTCCCTTCTGTCTGTGGCGCTGCAGAACCTGGACCTGTGGCTGTCAACTAATAATAATAATAATACATTTTATTTATTTATTACTAGTGCTACATTAAAAGAGAAAACACCGAAGAGTTAAAACGGTTAAAATAATATGCTTAAGAACGCCAAGACATCCATGAGATCCTTTTAATGTCTTAAGTCCACTTTTAAAAACATCTACGGACGGTGGCGCTCTCAGGTGGTCGGGGGGGGGGCATTCCACAGCCGAGGAGCAGCTGAGCAGAAGGCCCCGTCTCCCATAGACCTTGTACTCAATCCTGGAGGAGACAGGAAGCCGGTGTAGGGAATGGAGCAGGGGTGTGATATGGTCATACTTCCGCACCCTCATCGGGATCCTAGCAGCACTGTTCTGGATGTATTGGAGCTTCTGGATGCTCTTGCCCGGGATCCCGATGAGAAGTGCGTTGCAGTAGTCATCTGGTGTCCTTTTATAGTTTCATATAGCAGCTCTTTAGTCTGTGGGTTGTTTTTGTCTGCTCCTGCTCTCTATCTCTCTCTCTCTCTCCATCCATTTGTTTTTGACTCTCCTCCTACCTGTTATTGTCTCTCTGTCTTTCTACTGCTATCTCACTCTCTCTCTCCTTCTCAACCCAACCAGTCAACACAGATGGCCGCTCACTATGAGCCTTAGGTTCTGTCCAAGGTTTCTGCCTGTTAAAGGGAAGTTTTTCCTTGCCTCCGTCTCCAAAGTTCTTGCTCTTGTGGGTGAAGTTGGGTTCTGTCTTTCCCTGCTACTCCTTTAAAGTGCCTTGAGATGACTTCCTGTTATGATTTGGTGCTATAGAAATACAATTTAATTCATTAAGTCGAAAAGGCAACGGTTATTTTTTGTAACTGCACTGGTATCGTCACAGATAGACTTTTCCTTTGACAATGATATCACCATGCTCTGCAACCAGACACAGACACATTCACTCGTGTTATTACTCCACACGGTGCAGCATTATTTTCAACCCCTTTGTTTGCGTGTAAAAAAGTGTGACACTAAACTAGCAGCAGAGATCAGAGCGTCCCCTGCAGGGTGGGAAGTGTCAGGCTAGTCGATGCTGTGCTCTTGATGTAAGGCCATAAAAACCAGCAATGTATCGGCTACATAAAAGAACCACATTAACCCCGCCCCCCCCCCCTCACTCCAATGCATTCATTTATTTACATGTCTTTGTTTCAAACTGTCTGTTTTCTTTTCATTCCTTTTTACTCATCCCTCTCTCGCTCTCTCCTCTCACCATTCCTCACTTTTATTTAGAAGTTGACAGATCGTGTCTTTTTAAGACACTACAAAAGAAACGCAGTGCAGCATAGTCGTTTCATTCTTCCAGTCTTTTCCTTTTGTACTGTAGTTTTGGAGTCATTCCACCGTGACAGAAAAAAGAAGTGCATTCAGAGTGCGGGAGAAAGGGAGGTCAGCCGGTTCCTCCATAAATGATCCTCATTTAAATTCATTTCTTCAGTAGAGAATTAGTCCCATTACCATCGGACAATTTTACATGATACTGGGAACAAAATAATAAGACTAATTTTCCTCAGACCTGCTAGTGCTTCATGAGACCACTGAGGATTATTTGATCTAGTGGTGGGGCTGTCTGCTCATGGGTAGAGGCAGCCATCTGGTGTGGAAGGAAGTGAAGTGGTTTCAACACATATACAGAGGACATGGATAACAAACAAACAAACAAACAGCAGTCTCCTCACTTCAACCATCGGCTGTGGATTTAGCTGGCTGAAAGAACGACTGTCATTGTCAGAAATCTGTTGTCGATCTAAGCCAGTGTTTCCCAACCGGTGTGCTGCGAGAAATTTTCCAATATCACCCAAAAAAAAAATATTTTTTATTTTTTCTAATATCACCCAAAAAAATTTTTATTTTTATTTTTTATTTTTATTTTTTCTAATATCACGTAATTAACATTGTCGGGTGTCCGCGCTGTAATAAAGTGTGTGTGCCGCCCGTAGATCGCTCTTCAGACTTTGAAGTGAACGACAGGAGCTGGGTCCCGTCATTGTGAGCCAAAAAAAGTCTGTTAAAGTCTAACGTGATTGGTCGAGGTGTGTGTGGGCGTGTGTGTGGGCGTGTGCGTGTCCACAACGAGAAGGGGGAGGGGGGTGTTTACGCACACGCAGCACAGCGAGCGGACGAAACGAAAGGGAGGCAGGGAGAGAGAGAACTTTAGACCAGAGACAAACGACGCGCTAGAAAGGGTAAGAGAAAAAACGAGTGATAGAAAACGTAGAAAAATCTGGAGACATTTTAACGCGGTTGACACAAAGGCAAAATAAAATAAAGTAAGATCGTATCTTGAGGAGCCGCTTATTCAAAGAAGTGCGGCCCCACTGAGCTGGTGGGAGTCCAGGTGTTCAGTCTACCCACGTCTCACACACGCAATGGCACGGAGACTGTCCCCCCAGAGAGAATCTCCAAAACAGGACAGATCATAACAGAAAGGAGAAACAGGATCAGCCCCTCCAAGCTGAGCCACTTGGTTTCCTTTGATGCCATTCTTCAGTAAAACAGTAGAACTGTTACCTGAAGCTGCTTTATCTTTTGCACTTTTTAATTTATGTTTTCTTGTTGTGTTTTAGAGATTTACATGCAGAGATTTGACCTTGTTCTCTGTGAGATGTGTTTGGTTTGGTTTTGTATTTTATATTATATAATATGTTTTTTGTAGCTAGCAGTGCAAAGAGGATTTAAATAAAGACATTTAATAAACATTTGATATATTGCATGTTTTTACATTAGTAGCTAATTTTACACAATGCACATGATTTGGTATTAAATTAATTTTGTCAACAAAAAATCTGAGGAGCCACTTGGGAGCCAAAAGAACCGGCTCTCTTAAAAGAGCTGGAATTCCCATCACTACACTGAACTGAAACAAGATGGTGGTTTAAAGCTAAACTTTGCTGATCTTCCTTTGGACAGTTTCTGGTTACCTGTTGCCAAGGAGTTCCCCATTCTAGCCAACAAAGCTATTCTGACATTGCTCCCATTTTCAACCACATATCTGTGTGAGCTGAGCTTCTCAAGCTCGACGGCGATAAAAACTACAAACAGAGAGACTGAGAGCTGTTGAGGAAGAGCTTTGTGTGTGTCTTTCTGCCATTACTGCAGGATATCCATTTTGTGTTCATCAAAACAGCCCCAGGTTTCCTACTAAGTATAAATACATTAAAAAACTATATTATTAACTCTATATATTATAATAAAGCTCATCTAATATAATGTGTACTGTGTTAGAACGTCATTTTGTGTCATTTTGGTTCGTGGTGTGCCGCAGGATTTTGTAAATGTAAAAAGTGTGCCGCTGCTCAAAAAAGGTTGGGAAACACTGGTCTAAGCCAATATCCTAAAACACTGATTCTAACGGACTCTATTTGCACCCATTATGACCTTCAGTCTCCGCTTACAATGTCACAAGCGGGAGAATAACTGTTTTTCATTATTATTATTATTATTATTTGTATTGTTATTTATTCTTTCTTTCTGTATTTCTTTCCTAAAAAAAAAAAAAAGAATGAGGAGTCCGAGCAATCAACTCGAGGAATGAACGAAAAACAAAGTAAGAGCGTCCGTGACACGAGGATTTCATGTTAGAGAGGAAGGACATTTGTTTTGGCCATTCAAATACATTAATATTAGATTGAAATATAGTTTTTTAATTCCTGCTAAATAGTTTGTTAATTTATCATGCAAGTGATTCTTTGCAGTGATTTTATGTTCTGTTTTCTAAACATGTTACAACAGAAAAAGTTTTTTATGTCCTCTAGCTCTACGGTTGAATTTTGTGATTTCAAAGTATTTCAATGTGTGCCATATAAAGGGTTAAAACAGATATGGGATACCTGGTTGATTACAGCTACAAATATAGATTATATGTCATATATATATATATATATATCTATGTAGAAAGATCTTATCCATGACAGTTCATTACAAATGCTACATCCAGGGGTTTGTTCAAATTGTGTAAAAATCAAAGTATTCTCTTAATCACTGAAAACCTGGCACAAACATGCACACAAAAAATGTAGAAACACAGTGTATACCTTCCTGTATGGACGGGGCCTGCAGCATTTGCTTGAAGTAGGAATAGTAAAGTCCACACTCTGTCCGAAAAGAGATCTCCCGCTCCACTTCCTGAAAACAGAAATTTACTTTATGGAACCAACTTCATGGTTTTTTTTTAAATATATATATATATATATATATATATATACAGAAAACAGATTATCTTGGCAACACAAGTCAGAGAAGTGTGGAACAGATTTAAAGCAGCTAACAAACTCGTAAAGCTGTGTGTGTGTGTGTGCCTTCCCAGAAGATTTCTCTCTTTCCATGCAAGATTTCTGTTTTACACTGACGGGTTAAACAGAAAGCAAACCGTGAACAACCAGCTGCAGAAACTATCATACTACGCTCGGAAATAGTTTCTAAAGCGCATCGTTAAATTGAAATATTGGCTTAATGCAAAACATTAGTCATCTTTCCTCTGGCGACGTCATCCCCATTCATCTATATCAAAATGTTCAAAATGAGGAGCATCCAGTGTAAATTACATATGAGAAGCCTGCTTACATGGTACCTGCTTCTATTTAACTAGTACAGTGGAACCTCGGGTGCAGAACATAATTCGTTCCGTAATTCTGTTAGAAAACCGAAACTACCGTATATTTCCAATAAGAAATGATTTACATGGAAACAGTCGTATTAAAATGTAACTACGTGTATTTAAACAACAGATAACACATAAATAGTACAAAAAACAAAAGCATAATAAAAGTTAATTTAACACAATTCTGTATCTTTTACAAACTATTTTGGCTGCAGTGTCGAGATAAAATGACTCGGTAACTGTCCTTCTCGGGTTTTTTATCTCCTCTTTAGCTCAGTTTTCTAACGAAAAGTCGAAATCATTGATTTCTCCGTACCGTACTGCAGCAAGATCCCAGACACGGACGCCAATTTCATATTTGCCGTTTATTTCTTCTTTAGTTCAACAGTTGTTCTCACTACTTTCCTCTTTTCGTTTCTAGTAGTTTTACTGCTGCCTTTCTTTGGATCCATAACTAAGGGCTAAAGAGACAAAGTGAAAAAAACACGCATGTGAAGTGTAAAATCAGCACAGTCTCCTCTGGCAGCTCGACTCAAACGGAACCTACTCGGGTAGACGCTGCCTTCGGTCTCGTGTGTTTGAACTCCAAAAATCTCTGCGGCTTCCGGGGAAATTTAAACGAAATTTCTTTGGCCGAAAATCGAGCAGTTCGACTACCGAGTCGTTCGAGAACCGCAAGCAACACGCATCAGATAGAAATAGCCGGTAGTTATGCTTGTTAATTAGTTATATATATATATATATATAAATATAATTTTAAGTCTTCTGAGACTTTACATCAAATCAATCTTGGACAAGTCTGAAAGTCGAGGCCTGATAAGTCGTACCGTGAGCTGAGAGAACCACAGCAGGTTCTCATGTATGGCATTAACGCACCAAGCGTGAACCACTGCAAAGAGCAAAGCACATAGCATCCCCGCTGCCATGGAAACACACTGTTGCCAAGGCCACCAAGGTAGGATGCTTGAACTGAAGGAAGTAGTGGATCCTCCAAGCAGAGAAACGTCTTCTCCAACCCACTGTGGTTTGACTTCTGCTCGTCTCTCCAAACTGTGTCCAAGTTTGCACATTTTAACTCTCTTACGAAGCTCCATCTCCGAAGATCTTGAAGAAGAAATCTTTAATCTTCTGATGAGTCAAGTCCAGGTAGATTAAAGAATGTAAAAAAAAACACGCTCCTGAGTCAAGCTACAGGACTGAGCCAAATCCATTACAGCAACAAATGTATACGTGGGGCATTTTTCTCTTCTTGAAATCGGTCCAAATAAATTAGGTTTTTTTAATCACTTTGCGTTCCTTGCCAAGGGAAATATGCAAAAGCTTTTTCTGGGGGGGATGAGTAACTGATTTTCATCCCAATTATTCTTCTGAGCCAGCTGGAGGCAACACAAGGCTTGGCTTTTCACCATGAACTCTGATGAGAAGACTAATCCTCCATTTTAAATTAAGGTCAAAGAGAATAATCCTGGTTAACAACTTCACACATTGCTCTGAAGCCTTAAAGCGAGTTCACTTCTCAGAAAGCAAAGACCCCAATCGCCACGTCTCCTGTTTATGGGTCTTTGAGTTACTTCCATGTCTCCTGAGTCCTGAAGAATCCAAGCGAGGGTCCATCCATTTACGGTCCGGCCGTCGTCCCTCTGCTTTGTTTTCTCGGGACGAAAGACAGACCAAGTCCAGTCTTCCTTGATCCTCAATGCAGACTTTAAACAAATAAATCCTTCTTCAACATTAGCGATGATGCATAAAGAGAAAAGCAAACAACTGGATGGGCTTTTGGTAGCCCGAGCAAACGAGGGAGGAAGAAAAGAGAGTGGTCTTCTGGTGACCCGTCGACAAACACCGAGGCACACAGGAAAGGGAAAATGCTGGCTGGGAGTCGGCGCAGCAATGAGAACACGCTGGAACAGGATTCCGTGAACATTTGTCAGATGGTTTGTGGATCTGGAACAAGCATCAAGCTGTGAGAACATGTCTGAAATAAACTGGACGAGGCGACCGTCTCGCTGCATGCACAGCCGAGGTGATAATGGGCGTGAGAGAAGTCGATGACAAGCCTCCGAGACCGTATAGCCTGGGGCGAAATCTCCTCAGCAAAGCATTGGATAAGAAAACCACATGTGGGAATACTAAGACAACAGCCTCGCCACAGACGGCCAGCAAAAGGCACAAACCTCAAACAGGAAGGACACCAGAGCGCACAAGTGTTACTGTCCTTCCCTTCCTACACGAACATTTGTGTGTGTGCGTCAGTGGGAGAATCAAAATGAACCAGAGGTTGGAGAGGACAATGAATCTCTGAGGACGGGAGACAAATTACTTCATCTGGACAGGCTGAAAGAGCAACAGAAACAAATAACTCTCGGTAAGGTCGCTCTGAATCAGCCCAGCCATTGTAGGTGGGAGGGACAAGATGAGGAGCAGCGAGCAGCGCAGTGGAACGCAAAGCACCCAGTCGCGAGTGCAGCCACAGCTAACGTTAGCAGCGAAGACGTTAGCAACCTAGCGAGCCATTTCAGCTAAACTGGAGGAGACGCCCCACTAATGTCAGAGTAGGAGTGGTTGCTAGTTCAGCGCTTTATTCTGTGATGATGAACAATGCTATTGTTGATGGGCTAACTTAGAGCGCTGTGATTGGTGGGTCTGTGTTATTTATTATTGTCTGAATCAGAGGAAAAGCAACACATTTATTGTTCAGTACTTGATCAGAAAAGTGTTTTACTGTTTTTTGACATCTTAATTTACAGCACTTTATATGGACCTGGTATTTTATTTATATTCTAATTATTTGGAGATTGACAACAGAACACAGCAATACTCCCCCTGGTGGTGGAAACTAGATGTTGCAGGCAGCACTTGGGATACAGCAGAATGTAAATGACAATAAATGATTTTATAAAGCTACTTTTTGTTATATATATATATATATATATAACTTTTAATATGCCACAATAATGTAATGAATTTAAATGAAAATATCTCAAATTGAGGGCTTTGCGAAGCAATTTTTCAGTAAGATTCAAAAAGAGATTAATTAGATTAATTAATTACAGATCAGAATTAAATAATCGCTAAAAAAATTAATCGCTTGACAGCAATAATATACAGTATGTACATGTATCTGTATTCAGTAATTTCCTGAAGAGATGGTTCGCTATAAAAATATTTATTGTCTACTGACAGTCTTGGGTGTGGAGAAGGAAAAAATCTTTTTTTGCAAGTTATTGTAAGAAACGTGGTAGACAAAACCTTTCAAATATTGTCCTTTGTCTCCGTCTCATTGAAAAGTGAACCGAAATAAAATTAATTTGTGGGTGGGATTGGTCCAAATACAAATTACACGGGGTAACACTAGTAACCCCCCCCCCCCCCCCCCCCGGGGTACGGAAGCGAAGTAAAAAAGCATGGTGGGGTTCCTGACTGAGAAACTAGTTGCCACGTTCCTAATAAACAACCCTTTTGTCCCTGTGGAGCTGTTCAGACGTTACTATATTCAACCCAAGAGACGGTCAAAACAGCTAATTGATGAAAGTGTTTTCACGCCCGGGGCGATCTCAGGTGATTCTAAATAAACAAAGCGGGGTCCCAGACTGAGAGGCTAGTTGTCACATCCCTAATAAACAACACTTTTGTCTCTGTGGAGGTGTCCCCAGTAGGAGATCCAAATTAGCAGTGGGGCATACAGATCAATAATATGAATATTATAATATAACCCTATTTATTACTTTGATACAGTTTTAATGAAAGTATTCCTCTACACCAGGTCAGACAGAGCTAAGAGGAGGAGCATGTTGGAGGATGGAGGGATGACTGGGGTGGGGCCATTTCCCTCACCCATTCCGGAAGTGTGTCTCAGGACAAAGACTTCAATCACTGTTTGACAGAAGGTGGGTCCCTTTCTTTTTTTGTCCAGGAACAAATTCTACTCGTAGTTCAAGGTATTACTGCATCTTATGGCTGAGTTGTACCTGCCGGTTTATTTTTCCAGACTCTTCTGACCATCTGAGCATCCATGCTGCAGCAGAACATAACAAGTGTTTAGGAACTGCGTTAACTTGTGGGTAAAGGGTATAATATGGGACCTGGAAGCTCTAAACCTGGAAGCAAAAGTGCTTTCATAGCGAGCACGTGCGCAGCAGCGCTACCATGGTAACCGTGAGGGACGTTTCAGCACACACGAAAACATTTTTTGTCAATTTTCGCCGGAACATTACCACACAAACTTCAATTGATACACTCTGCTCTTCTTGTTCGACTCCTGCAGGAGACAGGAAGAGCAGGACGTGCAGCCCAATCAGGGGGAGAGTGTCTCCACACACACACACGCACACACACACACACACACACACACACACACACGGCGCGATGACGGCAATTACCGTGAAGGATTGGCCGTCGGCAGTAACGCAAACGCTGCACCGCTGTATATCTCTGTCTATCTCCTGCTCCATAAAGCAGTTTGTTCAAAGTGTTTACTACGCACTAAAACCCGCCACTAATGTACAAGTGACTGCAATAAGTCTGAGAACAATGAGCTGTGCCGTGTTAATTCTTGTTTCTACCTGTTGACTTATGAACATGTTGCACTATTTGTTGCTGAATATTGTTGGGCATTTTGTCTTTTTGCACTACAATAAAGAAAAGCTACAACTCAGGACTCCTTATTGGTGGTTCAGGTTGTTTTGTTAGTTTGTCCTGTCGAAAATTATTTTATTAACGACCCCAAAGTAAAATACTGCTGGGCCCTTTATTTTTGGTGAGAGGCTTAAAAATGAGGTCTGCCGTTTTGTTTGTGTTCAATGAAATAAGATTGGAACATTGAAGGTCGTGATCGGCTAGAAATTGGAATCGGTGCAGCCGATAATTTGAACCGCAGTGCTGGTGACGTTTTGAAAGTGGGATTTAAATGACATCATATCTGGCAGGGCACAATGTTCTGGAGCAGTACGAAAATGAACAGACGATAAAAAGGTCTGTTTGACCAGTCACCAGAGCATTCCAAGTCGACTTGTGGTTCTTATATCAGGCTTGAAAATCTATCAGACCCTATGAAGCTAAAGGAAAAACAATCATCCCATTTCAAGATGAAGAGTTTGTGATTTATTTGCCAGCCAATCCGATGGGTAGAACCTGTCTGATATAGGGAAACAGAAACTATCATTAAAATCTGTGTCCAATCAGCAGAGGGTCTCAGTTTAGTGTGAAAGACACCACCCTGCTACTCCTTAGCAACAGCCTCATAAGACAGAAGAGGGCTTCAGCTTATTCCGGAATGGCAACAACACAGAGGAATACCTGCAGTCCTTCCTTCTAAGGCATCTATATGTGCATTCACACCTGCAGTGCTTCTTTCTAAGACATCTATATGTGCATTCACACCTGCAGTGCTTCCTTCTAAGGCATCTATATGTGCATTCACACCTGCAGTGCTTCTTTCTAAGACATCTATATGTGCATTCACACCTGCAGTGCTTCCTTCTAAGGCATCTATATGTGCATTCACACCTGCAGTGCTTCCTTCTAAGACATCTATATGTGCATTCACACCTGCAGTGCTTCCTTCTAAGGCATCTATATGTGCATTCACACCTGCAGTCCTTCCTTCTAAGGCATCTATATGTGCATTCACACCTGCAGTGCTTCTTTCTAAGGCATCTATATGTGCATTCACACCTGCAGTCCTTCTTTCTAAGGCATCTATATGTGCATCCACACCTGCAGTGCTTCCTTCTAAGGCATCTATATGTGCATTCACACCTGCAGTCCTTCCTTCTAAGGCATCTATATGTGCATTCACACCTGCAGTGCTTCCTTCTAAGGCATCTATATGTGCATTCACACCTGCAGTCCTTCCTTCTAAGGCATCTATATGTGCATTCACACCTGCAGTCCTTCCTTCTAAGGCATCTATATGTGCATTCACACCTGCAGTGCTTCTTTCTAAGGCATCTATATGTGCATTCACACCTTATTTACATAAATGGCAGTCAGCAAATTAGACCTTGAAATATATTTTCACCCAGAACCTCTTTCTGACACTGAATTTTACTTTCAGATGTTTTAGAACAAAAAGTGGATCAACCAAGATAGTCGTACATTCTGTTATTGTGCTACTTATGAATGGGACTGTTCTCCCTGTGTTGCTGTGGACCCCTGGAGTCCACATAGAGAACTACAGCATGAAAGCGCAGAATTCAACAATGTGCTTGAAAACAAAACGATCGAACCGACCACTTCCTTTTTCTTCTGCTTATCTGGGTGAGGTCAGAGCAGGCGAGGAAACGATTCCCCATTAACATTCACACTCATTTGCTCCGTTCTGGTGTAAACAGAATGCCACACAAGCCCCTTATTATGGAAGACGTTCCATACGGTTCCTTAGCAGCCAGACCCAATATGTTAAGTTGTGCTTGTGAATTTAGCATCACTCCAAAATGCAATGGGTTTGGGTTTTCTTCCTTGGAACAAACCTAACCCTTCCACCAAATAAAATAAAAATATGTCAGATCATTTGAGATAACGGTAATGCAAAACCCGCCCTCGTCATCAGCTTCACAAATAGAGAGGTGAAGAGTCATTTGCTAAGACACGCTAAAAAACTGAGAGGAACAAATGTCTATGTTACGAGCCTTTAACACGGAAGAACGCAGAGGCCGCTAGGCAAGCAAGACTCCTCGGGAAACACAATAAAATACAAGCAACCCGGACAAGACAAGTGTGGATAAAACTAAATGGTACACCAGAAGAAGGAAAAGTAATGATAAGAGAGCTCCCTGGAGCTGGATGCGTTCAGTAGACAGTGATTACTTCACAGAGGACTAATATAGATGGAACATTTTCTATTGTACACTTGAACAGCAGAAGTCTCAGTGCAAATAACTCAAACATCCAAGAATGCTTGAAAGAGGACACAATAAAGAATTCTCAATCCTAGCAGTTTCAGAGTCCCGGCTAAATAAAGCGCAAACCTCAGATCGAAGGCTACGATTTATTTACCACGAACAGATTTTGTGTGATTTTGTTGTCAGCACATTCAACAAAGTATTTAATAAGAATATTTCATTCATTCAAATCTAGGATGTGTTACTTTAGTGTTCCCTTTATTTTTATTTGAGCAGTGTAGAAAGAGGAATCTTTGGACCAGGAGACGCCCCCGTTCGTTTTCATTCCATCCCTGGAGGTCAAAGTTCATCGCCGGTGATAATATGTGGAATGTTTATCAAACATAGAAAATGTGAATGTGAACTAATCTATTCTGTCCTGTCTTGAGAAAAGCCTCTCCTGACTACGACACCACAACGTAACTGAAATACCAATGTATAGTTTTATACATCTTGTTTTTGTCTGCTCTCTCTCTCTCTCTCTCTCTCTCAACCCAGCCGGTCAGACAGATGGCCGTCCACCATGAGCCTTAGGTTCTGTCCAAGGTTTCTGCCTGTTAAAGGGAAGTTTTTCCTTGCCTCCGTCTCCAAAGTGCCTGCTCTTGTGGGTCAAGTTGGGTTCTGTCTCTCCCTGCTACTCCTGTAAAGTGCCTTGAGATGACTTCCTGTTGTGATCTGGCGTTATATAAATAAAGTTGAATTGCATTGAATTGGCGTTATATTTCCTCGATAGAGCGTCTTCACCTTGATGTTGGAGAACCACAGATCATTCTCATGCAGCGTGGCCAAGTAGATACAGCACAGCAGACCAACCCCGACCGACACAGACCAGCCAACCGATGTGCAGATTATTGACCCCCATGACCAATCACCTGCAGGGACATTAACATGTGATTCGAATATGAATGTAAAAAAATCAAACACACAATGTGGCTTTTCTGCACAGGAGACAATATGAGATGAGAAAAAAGCAGGAAGAGCACAGCTGTGAATAAACTTGCTGCTGCCAGTCTGGAGGGAGTATAAATACAGACAGTTTTCTAAAGTGTTTGTTGTGTATGTGTAACAGATTGAGCATGCCAAAAGTACTACGTGTGTGTCCGGTCGGACAGTCGGGTGTGGCTGAACCAGCAGCTCAGAGAGGGAAGTGCAGAATCAATAAGAGCATTACAACTCAACTGTCAAAGTGGTGGAACAACTGAGACTGTGGATTCAGGGAACGGTGCAGATTCTGGATCAGTTTTTCACCGTCCTTCAACATTATAAGACATAGCCATAACGTTCAGCAGCAGGAGCTAGCGTAGCACGGCCAGTGTCTCCCTGGAGCCGGTCCCGAGCCCAGATAACTGTAGAGGTGGCGTAAAACGTTGCCCAAATTAAATGTGTAAACAAACTTTAATCTTTAATGTGGCTCCTATGGAGCTGTCCAGTGCTGACCCTGAGTGCCAAAAATATCATCCAACACAAGTTATGGCATTAACTTTGTTCAAAACTCTTTTGTCACAGTTGAGAGGGGCAGAACAACCAACACATGTGGGCTGTTAAGAACATGTGTGACAGATGCAGCATTTAAAAAAACAAATGTCTGCACACAGCTCTCACGGGCCACAATGTGGAGCTGTCCAGTGCTGATCCTGAATGTGAACTTCAGAACTGGACAGCTCCATGGGTAGTCGGCTACGTATGGAGCTTTCCAGTGCTGATCCTGAAAGTGACGTCTTTTCCGCGGCATTGACTCGGGGAACCTTCTTTATCTTGCCCACTTTGGTTGTTTTTTTTTGGTTTCTGCATGTCCATGACAAGACAAGGTGGTGGCTTTTTGGTTTTGCTTTGATTTTGTATCGATTATCTTTGTTCCTGCGTGATGATTGCATTTGAATGGAACCTTTACACATTATTAGATGTGTTAATTTATTCCCATCACAAACTTTGGTTCATACTTATGATTGTTCTCATTTACAGTATGGCTTTATCTTTTTATTTTTAAGTTATATCAAAACTGAATATTTTTATTGTAATTACTGTGGTGGCTAAAGAGTTAAATAAAAAAAGTTATTTAACAACATGTTAAGGAGTAGTTACATTTATTTGACATTAAATGACATTACATTTAGTTACATTTTTTACTGTGTTACGGTTTACAGTTGGCCTTTGGAGAAAATGATGTAAAGCATCTTTGAGTTTGAGTTTGAGTCTAATGCATTACTATAAGTAGGACGTTGAGAGGACAGAAGAGAGTAAACATGAGTTCAGGGAGATGAGACGCAAGGCAAAGGTAGAGGGGGCAAAGGTCAAACAGAGGGCATATGATGACCTGTATGAAGGTTAGATAGTAAATAGGGAGAGACGGATCTGTACAGGCTGGACAGACAGAGAGACAGAGATGGGAAGGATGTCCAGCAGGTTAGAGTGATGAAGAGTAGAGATGAAGGTGTTGACAGAGACCAGTAGTCTGTAGGAAGATGGAAGAAGTATTTAGAGGAATTAATGAAGGAGGAAAATGAGAGAGAACAAAGGGGAGTAGAGGAACCTGATGTGGAGCAGGAAGTGACAAAGATTAGCACGAGTGAAGTTAGAAAGGGGGGGGGGGGGGGGGGGGGGTCACTCACCTGGCAGGACTCTCTCTGGGTAAACATCAGTGCAACAGTTGGACTGATGGGCCTGAAGCTCTGCAGCGAGGGGGGGCTCCTTCCCCTTGCCCCCCTTCCTCTGACGCAGGGCTGTCATGGTGAGGCTCTGAAAGGAGAAGGGGGGGGGGCAGATGGGGGGGCTGTTTACTCACCCGTTCCTACCAGCCAAAGCAAACAACGACCGGGTTGTTGCCTCTCTTCGGACGGGCCGACTCATGACGTATCGGCCAAAACAGCGTGATTATGTGACGTCACGTCTCCCATCGACACCAACGGAGCGGGGGGGGGGGGGGGGGTGAAATGAAAGGAGTTGCTTGATGGACGACAAATACTAGATATACATCATACGACGTAGTGTGTGTGTGTTTGAATGAATGTGCATTATGTTTAAGCGCGCGTGCGCGCGCTTCCTTTATGGACGCCAGGTTTCCTGTCTTGCGAGAAACAAAGACGAGCACCGGTAGCCCCCCCCTCCGGTAGCCTCTCCCCCGTCGGTAGCCTCACCCTCCCGGTGTGGATGGCGAGGACGTCCGGCAGCTCCCTCTCCCTCACCCTCTCATTTTACGCTCCTCTCTTTCCCCGTGCGTTCGGAACCAGCTGTTCGCGGCGCGCCACGGCGCACGCGACGATACCGGAAACGCAAGAACGTCTGCCTTCAAAATAAAAGCCTCGTCTCGTCTTTTCCACTCCATGTAGCGACTCTGATTGTATGTAGGAGTGAGTTCAGGCTGCAAAGGCAACTAATGAAAGTATCAGAAAGACTCCAGCCCCCCCTCCCTGAATGACTGATTCTTCTCCAGGTGTGCGTTTTCCCAGCATCCTCTCCACTGGTCGGTGGTCATGAGTCCAGGGTGGTGCATCCGTACCTGCAGTCCCATAGTAGCTGTCCTAAAGGGAAAGGAGTCACCGTCCTCAGAGGGCGGTCAGAAGCTACGCTGAGGAATCTGTTAACGACACGCCCTTGTTCTAAATACCAAAAGTATTATTGGATATTGCCCTAACTTTGTTATTCACTGCATCATATCGTATCTGCAGACTTCAGATGTCAAAACCGTACGAGACAAACACAACCAGGCAGAAAAACAGTCGATTTCTCAGTCTTTATTACCCAAAATACAATGGCCAAGTATTGAAAGGTCTAAAAATAAATAAACAGAAAGCAAGCAAGTCACCCAGCTGTCTGAAACAATACATGCAGAACATTGATTACAAAAAAAACACAGAAACGTTCTCAGCCTTCTTCTGTTTAAACACGCTCAGCTGTCAGTTCGCTCAAAGAAACTGGAAGAACCAAAATCAAATAGAAAACATTTTTGTCCGGTTAATTTTTTGTTTTTGTTTTATTATAAGATCATTCAAAAATAGACTCTCTTTTGAAAAATGTCAGTTTAAATGTTCGGTAGTATTCAATATTTACATACTTCAAATACAGTACCAAGTTCTTGAGATCATTATTAGATAAAATAATTACTGGTAAAAAAAAAAGGAAGGAAGGGCTCGTCCACGTGGTTTCAGAGTCATATTCAGATTTGCCACGATAGAAAATATCGTGATGCAGTCACGTCTGCTGCAGGACGCGAAGGCCTCAACCGGGCAAGACCCCCCCCCCCCGGATGCATTTCACAGTCACGGGCCAAACTGTCACATTATAGTTTGAAATTTGGTGAAATATAGTTTGATAATTAAAAAAAATAAAAAATGTGATAGCTTAAAATCGAGAATTGATCCTAACATGAAGTACATAAAGTACAGTACAATAGTTACTAAAGCATCAATGAGCTAAAGTGCTTCACTGTATAGCATTTCCCTAAATTAGCAGGAACAATGTAATGCACCTCCAATCAATCGCTAATACACAATTATAACGCGAGGAGTTGAATCAGCAGTGGGGTGGCAGAATTCAGGGAATTTTCAAAGATGGAAACTTTCCATTGGAATAAAAAGGAATATTGAAAATGTAATGTTTGCCCCTCATAGAGAACTTAAATATAAGGTAAGGTTAAGTATATTTGAGCATAATTTTTACTAAAACCTGATGCCATTCCTCCATCACATGCACAGAAGACTGGCCCTCACTTTTGAGCCCGAGCGAAGTACGTTTTAAAGACATTATGGGGCAACATATTTATGTTTAAATTTCAAATATCAAATAGAAATGTATTAATGAAGTAAATAGCGCTTCAGTTATGAGCTAACAAATGCATGTGAATTTGTGTTTTTGGTAATACATTAGCAAAACAGTTACAGTAGTTCTAGTAGACAGCTAGCTGATATGTTCAATGCTAAATTAGCCGTAGCTAGCATCACTTCATTTACCATCCATGAGGCGCTCTTACAAAGATGCTAGCTACCTCAATTGTGATGCTGTTTTCTGCCTCCTGCCAGATGTTCTGAAGATCATTCCAGTTGTTTAGCTAGCCTCACTATTTAAATATCTGTTAATGCATCACATTAGGATTCTTACACGCTGTTGTCTTATTTTAATGGAACACGCCACGTGCGCTATTCGACGTGTGGAGACGCTCCAATATGAAATATTTCCAAAATTCCCCAGCTTAACCTCCCATGGAAATGAAACAAAAATGTTCTGCCCCTTTGCAACCCGACTCGGCAGCCGCTCCAACTGGGATGAGGGTAAGAGCCAGTTGCCTCCATGTCAGAAGCAACAAGAGTACACACACATTCCGTATATTGAAAACCATTTAACTACGAATATCTAAACATATGTTGAGCACAACGGGGGCACTGCAGGCTCTAAACTCAGAGCTGGACCACCGACCCTCGGTTCAGGCTACTGGTGCAAACGGTGCTAGCGCCACGTGGAGAAAACAAATGAGCCACAGCAAGTACAGCAGCTACTGCAGTAAATAGAGCTTCAGTTATGAGCTCTAACGAATGCATGGGAATCTGTGTTTTTGGTACTACATTAGCAGAACGGTCACCTCCTGCTTTACGAGGACAGTCCTCTTTATTTTACCTCCAAACTGTCCGCCAGTGGAAACGTGTGAAGGGATTTGAGCGATTCCTCAACGATGAGTTTATACCGTGACCAGGCGTCAAAACGCACAAAGGGAGCCAAGAGGAAAGAGTAATTAATACTTCATTCATGTACAATCCCCAAAAGACTGCTGTGTCCGTGTCTGGGTTCATTCAGCACAACTCAGCCCGCTAGTCAGGTGGGGGGGGGGGACACAGAGTTCCCGCTCAGACATCTCTTCACTAATTCGGCCTTTTAAATTGTAAATGAAAAGCCAGAACAATTAGCTGCTTGGGTGATGAGAACTCGGGGCCACTGAGAGAGCGAGCGAGCGCGAGCTTCAGTCGGGATTTACCTGCACGGACGACAGACATCATTTCAAGGCGTTGTGTCAGACAGAAGAGGACATGAATTATGGATGTCTCATTGTATCTTAATTTCCTCGGCCCGTCTGTGTGAACGTAAGAGGAGCGGCCTGCCGCCAAAGACTCCGCGATGCAGTCGACAGCTCGACTTTGAGTTCAACAGAATGTTATTCTGCTGCCACATCTTCTCAGATTGTGGCAGCATTACCCATAATGCCCTGCAGAGGTTGGACTCAGCACTGAGAGCTACATTGCATCAGGGCACGTCTGCATCCAGGATCAGCCAACCTTTCATTCTTTCTCGAAAATAACTTTGAGAGAATCAGCCGCCGCCAACATGAAGATTAAAAAAAAAAAAAAAAAATCACCATTATTATGGAAAGTATTTCTATATGAGCTGCAATAAATACAAGCACCATCGCTGTCTCCAGTCACGTGTCCTCATGTCAGGGCCCGTCTGTCCACGGGGACAGCATCCTTTCAAGTTGTCTGACACTTAAAATATGGGATTGAAAATCGTGGACTAAAGGTTAGTATAAAAAAATACTAACGTGTACAAACGTATAATGTATGGGGCTATAAAAATAATTGCACCTTTGATGACGACTCTTTAAATCACAATTACAGCTGAAAACAGGAAAGTCTGTTTTAAAGCATAGCTTTTTAAATATTGAGGCACCGTCCATCAATAAGAAACGTCCCGTCACGTCATTCATTTCGTCTGACGTTTTTTCGGACCACCCTCCTCCTCCAAAAGATGCTTCTTTACAAAGTATCCACCGGCTACAATTAAACTCATACAAAAATAAACACCATTAAAACACAAACGTTAGTTTCTGTAAATTGGCATAACAGAAACGAGCATGCATAAAAAGCAGTAAACACTAAATGGTGATATATTATTATAAACTGAGTCTGCACGTCCACCAACTGCGTTGAATTAAATACATTAAATACTACAGTAGCAATAAAAGAGCTGCCTCGTGGTCAAATGAAATGAACTGGAAACTATTTGGTTCTTTTCACCGTGTCTGGCGAGGGATCGCGTGGCGTTGTGAGGTATGAACTGCGTATAGTGAAAGAAAAAAGAAATCAGACTTGGATTAGAGCTCTGGTTCGTCCCCTGCTTGGCATCCCAACTGATTCCCTGCAGACATGTCGTGTGTTTAAAGTAATCGGATCAATACGGACAAGCTCACCATCTTGTTTTTTCAAACATTCAGACGCCGCCGAGACACTGGACAAGAGTTAATCTGGCCACGCCCACAAAAACGGACAGAACATTGTCAGAAATGACGATGAAGTGCGGAGCAGCAGACATAATGAAACACTTTGAGATAAGGAAGGGTTAGCTTCGATATGGAAGCGGATGGAGGGGCTCACTCTAAGGCTTGGAGCCCGGGCCGAGGCCCCGGCGGCGGCGGCTGCTGCTGCTGCTCCTTGTTGAGGATGATGCTGATGATGTCTCCCTCGTGCTCCTTCATGTGCTCCATCAGCCGGTCTTTACTGGTGGACTCAAAGCCACAGATACAGCAGCAGAACAAGAGCACGCAGTATTCCATGCCGGGACCCGGGACAGGGGCGTGGCCGGCGCGCGCCATGCTTTGGGACTGAGGCTGCCGTGCAGGGTTCGAGGATTCGCTGAGCACGCCGCCGGGGTGATCCGTCGGGTCAAGGGACCGGCCCACAGCCGGCTCGGCTGCAGTCGCTATCGATTCCCTGGAGTCGTCCTTGGGAGTTGCAGCCACAGGCTCGAGGGCCGCGGGTACTTTCTGTGGAGCTCTGGAGGAAACGGGGGACAAACTCAACAAAACAGAGACCGAGACTGGACGAGGACAGAAGTAGGACCGGGTCAAAGCATGAACTGAAGAGTCTGTCTCTCCGTGATCCAGGTGGAGCTAAATCATGCTACTCACAATGAACTGAAGAGTACTACTACTAGTACTACTACTACTGCACTTTCTTCCTTGTCCCTTCAGGGGTCGCCACAGCAAATCAAATTCTCCACTTCACCCTGTCCTTTGCATCGTCCTCCCCAACACCAGCCACTCTCATGTCCTCCCTCACTACGTCCGTGTGTCTTCTCCTGGGTCGACCTCTAGTCCTGTTCCCTGGCAGTTCCATCCTCAGCATCCTTCTACCGATATAGTCCCTGTCTCTCCTCTGGACATGTCCAAATCATCAAAGTCTGGTCTCTCTGACCTTGTCTCCAAAACGTCTAACCTTCACTGTCCCTCTTATTGTCTCATTTCTAATCCTGTCCAACCTGGACACTCCCAAGCAGAACCTCAGCATCTTCATCTCCAAAGTATTTTCCAGGTCCCGTGAGTACTTCCAGTGAATACACCGTTATTTACAGACGCAGCTCTTACCGGCTGCTCTGAGAGATGGCCTCGTTAATGGCTTTGTTAACTTGCTCGTAGTTGTAGTTCTGGTCCCCGGCGTGCTTCCACATGTGAGATTTGAGGGACGGAGGATGGCTGCACACGTAGCCACACAGAGAGCACCTGGAGGAGAGGGGGCGGCGGAGAGTGTTGATCTCATGTGCGTACCAAAGTCCCACTAATCCTACTTCCTGGTCCCGACTCAGGGCCCCACCGAGAGTGGAAATTGGATTAGTGACTTAATTTGTCAAAATGAAGAGGATTATACATCATACCTTTAACTATTCAAGAGCTTAAAGCTGCATATATATATATATAATATATAGAAATAACTCCAGCATGCTTCCCACACGACAGTGGCTGGACAAGATCCTGTGAGGGCAGATGAATGACAAACACTGTGAAAGAAAACCAAGCTCTCGGCACTACTGCTGGAATAAACATGAAAACGTTTCACCTGGAAGCTGAGATGCCCCTGCACAGTTCCGCGTGCGCTAGCACGCCGTTACATACAGATTTGAGCCGCGACTACGCAGCTAGCTGCCCAATATGAACTGTAGGATGCATTGACACTTCAGCCCCTCGTGGCCTGTCTGAGGGACTTTACATGCATCTGCCAGGGGGGGGGGCGTATAACCCTCCGAGGAGCGTGCTTTTCTTTTGCAGGTGTACTAGACTAATGTGTAATTGCACATCCCCGACAGTAGGTGGCAGTGGCGCATTCATTGTCAGAGCGCGCGCAGGGAGTATTGGCTCTGTGGTGAACGTTTGTTTTTTCTCCGCGCACACAGCAAAGCGCGGGAGTTTGGACGTCACGAGCAATCAGTGAACGAACGAACCCCTCAAGAGACGGCATGGAAAAATATTTAACAGTGGAGAAAAGAGAGGCGGAGCCAGACGGAGGTAGCGAGACAACCGGAAGCTAAGACGAGGAAATATGACAAAGTGTCTGTAGCACTTAGCTTCACGGTGGGAGACGAGCAAGTTAAAAAAAAATATATATATATATATATATATATATTGCGCTCCTGAGTTAATTTTGCTGATCAGTTTGAATTTATAATTGTTTTGTTTTTAATTTTTCAGCATCAAATGATTAAATTGGTCAAAAAAAATGTGTAGTTTAAATAAGGATTTAATGTATTTATTTATTTTAACTCCAGGTAAATTAAAAACAATGTTAATGAAGTTGTTCTTTGTTGTAAGTTGATCTATATTTCTATCTTTTTTCTTTACTGTTAAAAAAGACGCAACAGAAAATAATTGAGAAGCACTGCTTTAACCACACAGTCCGGGGAGCCCAGTCATCAGCTCCACTTCGGTTTCCCTGCGGAACCCCGTGTGGCTCGAGGTGTGGATCGGTCTCACCCAGAGCCGTTGGGCGTCGCCAGGAATTTAGCTCCGCCTCAGACATGAATAGAATTCTTGTGATGCTTGAACCATCCGACATTCACTCCACCCGCCAAACACAAACGGCGCAGTGACTCGGGTTCAAACCGAGGTCAGACAGATTCCTCCCCGCCCCAGAGGCGCAGAGCACAATGTCCCTCACCTGTACTGCTCAAGCAGCCGCATGGCGTGTTGCTCATCAGGATGCTTCCTCATGTGGCTCTTTAAACTGTTCATGTTAGTCGTGGCAAAGTCGCAGCTGCAACACCTGGAAGATGGAGTGAGGAGAAGCGAGAGACGCTTATTTGATGCTTATTTACACGCTTAGCTTGACCTGAAGGAGAAAAGACATTTACGGCAGGCCAGAGAGGAAATCACCACCGCTGTTTTGCACAAGAGGTCTTTCTGTTTCCATGGGCACCGCAGTCAGAGACAAACAGTAGTGCGTAATGAAAGTCTTAGATTTAAAGCCCTCTTGAACAAGCTTATGCAAATATATATATATCAAGAAACAGGACATAGAATTCCTGATATAAAGTAGTGCAGGAGCTGCGATGTAGAAACATGTAAAATAAAACGAATGAAATTAACCTTCGTGCCGGGACAGGGACACAACGAGCACGGACCAAACGCAGAATAACATCCTCCACATCTCACCTGTCAGACGCTCCAAACCTCACACAAAGTGGCTCAATCATCTTTGCATAATTAAGGACATTGGACATTGTCCGTCTGTCCTGAAGGGCTTTTGTGTGGACAGACACTGATGATGGCTCTAATTCCTCCCAAAGTTCTGTCAGGTTGAGCTCAGGACTGTGCAGGTCCATGACTTTGTGGACACCTTGCTCTGTGCAGCGGCCTGGACTCATTATGGAACAGGAAGGAACACTCTCCAACGTGTTCTTACAAAGTAGGAAGGATTCATTTGCCCAAATCGTCTTGGCAAGCCGAAGCATTAAGAGTTTCTTTCAGTGGAATTAAGGGACCCCAGAACCCAGACTGGTCCATCAGATCGGCCCGTTCGGGTATTTGGTTTCAGTGATGTGAGGACTGAACACTAATGGAGCATCAGACCATGTAACATAATAGAGATGCTCATTTCTGCACCACTTAGTCTCGTTTGTGACAGAAGGAGACTGGTTAAATGTCCTGATTTCTTCTCTCCGGTTCCAGGAACAATATATTTAAACTCCTAATAAACTGGTGCGTCAGCTGACTGAGGGAGCGCTGCTAACTGCGCTAACCGAGTATCAGTAACACAACCATTGTCCCTCTGTGCTGCAGCTGAAAGTCCACAAAGCTTTATTTAAAACCCAATGTGCCGGATTCCTAACTCGGGATGAAAGTATTGCTCAGATCATTTAAGATTCCTAAAAAGTCTTGAGGCAAATCTTCATTTAAATCCGCACGGCTATATTCCGTACCGTACCTCGTATGAACCATTACTACTGCGTTACAACACACTTGTTTCCAGAAATAATGGAAACATTATACTCGTACGTATGCGAAGGTATTACTGTACTGCAAACAAACTGTAAAAACAGATCATTTACAAATGACGTGATTAAAGTGTTGCCACTGTCGGGTTTCGTTTTCTGTTAAAGTTGATTTTGACCATTTGCGCTTGCTGCTCTCCTCTCTTGGCTGTGGGTGTGGCCGAGAACCGATTGGCCGAGCGTGATTGACCCACGGGACTCATCTCCCCACCAGCTACCACTTAAACTCTGCTCAGCTGCTTGCTTTGACTATACTTTTGTTTCTCATGCCTACGTATGTTTGTGTTTTTCTCCGTGACGCCGGCCTGTCCCCCCGCCCAGTTTCGTGTTATCTTTGTGTTCTCTAGGTGTGGCTGTGTGATCTTGATTTGGTATTTTTGTAACTCCAGCCTGCCAGCCTTGGTCCCTTTTTTGTGGCTGTGAATATTTGTTTTATTACTGACGACGTCAGAGTTTCGGTTATTTCCTTAATAAATGAACTGCAGAACGATTCTCTCGGCATCACAGGCACTTTGGGCTCGAGTATATTGTGAAGCGGCACGCGTCATGAAAAAGGTTTGCCCACCCGCTAGTTAGAAATGTAAACCGGCGAGGTGGCTCCCTGAAAAATACAGCAATATACTTTATATTCTTTCAAATAAAATTCACATGTTTTGTAAAAAAAAGGAAACACGTTTGCTCATTCAAGAGATGCAAATTATTATTTTTTGTCTATCACTATTGCTGAGGATGTAAACTCTCATTTAATAATTTGGCTCATGGTCACAATCAATGGAATAATTGATGACCAAAATAACAGATTAGCGCAGCCCCAGTCTTTAACTTCTTCAGCCCCCACTGTGTGCTTGATTGTGATGTGTGTGTCCGCACCCTGACAGCACGGTTTGGATTTACTGCCATCTAGTGGTCGTTTCTAAAATGTCACGCAAAGCTTGTGAACGTCTTCGATTCGAGGCTGTGCATGGGAACCAGCACAGAGAAGAAGATGGGCTCAGCAAAGATCTAAGTGAAATAGGATGAATATAAAAGTAACATTCTCTGGCCACTAACACACAGAGAACAAAAAAACAAACAGAAATGCCATTCAGCCCTAAAATATTCACGCATGTGTGTGCTGAAGTTCTATATACACTTTTATAAACTTAGACATAATAGTTCTCTCTGGAAGGCTTTGTGTTCTTGATAGCGTCCTTCTGCTTGAGGATTGTACTCATCCGCTCCTACTGGCGTGTCCCATCACTTACGGACGCCACGGTCACCTTTATCTATAAATTCATGCTTTTTTTTCCCTCCTCACTGCCATCCTCATCACTCGCTTTCTTTGGAGCCATCACTGATAAGGAATACTCAGATACAGCCAAAACCACGTCAATAATGGAAACACGGGAGCGTCGGCGTCTGGAAGTTGCTCGCATCTCCAAGCAAAATATTGCTGGCAGGTTTCGAGGTATTATTGTACATGGATTTATATATACAGTACATGGAGCCAAATATCTCTCTACTGAGGGCATGACTGTGACTGATTGTTGTTCTTCCTGTATCCCTGTGATGAACTGGCGACTTGTCCGGTGCATTGGCCCCCTCTAGCCCACACTAAGCAAAGCCCCTACCCAAAAGCTCGAGCAGCACAAGTACGCGTGCTCAAGCTTGTACACCTAACCAGAACTCACAATGCTTAGAAGCTCGAGTAAAAACACGTTTGTGTTTTGAAGGGGTGGATTTGAACCCTCACCCTAACTCACCTGTACGGCTTGTCAGAGTTATGGATCCGCCGATGGTTCCTCACCCCGACATAAGTACCGCTGGTATAATCACACACGTCACACTTGTACATCTTCTGCACGCCACATTCTGTGATAAAGGAAGCCAATGAGAAAGCTGTTACGAGTGAAGGTGTCCATCTATCTGCCCGTCTCAAAGACACAGAAACTTCTCTCACCTTCATCTTTGACTGCTTCAGCGTCCTCCAGCATGCTCGTGGTTTCAGTGACTGGTGTCAGGGCTGCAATGTCGCTGCCGAGGCTGTGGCGCTCCCTTTCATGGTTTCTGAGCTCACTCTAAGTGTGGAAAAGAAAAAGAAACATAAGACAGCTACAGATGGAAATGACAAGATGGGTAGGTGACATTTAAAATGGATGAATGAATACACATTAACTATTTAGAATGTAAAACAGAGACCAGGCAAACCAGAGGCCTGTATACGGTGAAACAGGATGAGTGTTTAGAGATGGTTATCATGGATTACACACACGACACACACATACACACACACAGCTGGCCGATATATCGAATATATACTCGCTCCACGTGAGATGTATGAAATGATCATGTTGTGACCATCGAGTTCAAATTGTTAACGTCAATTTTTAACGCATCTGCACATAATTCTCCCTCACTCTCTCCTGGTGCAACCAACCAGACTTTTCTTAAGAAAACGGAGCTAAAGAGAAGGAAAAAAAAAACCAGGACAGTTACCCACCCAGTCATCTTCTGGAGGGGGGTTGGCTTCCGATGGAATAAACCTTCCCTCCCGCCCGACATAACTGTATAACTGTATGCATCTAAACGGGCATTTATCTGGAACGGATGAATGTAGTTTACATTGCAGTAGTCCCTCGCGGAGTTTTAATGCAATTTTTCAGATTTTATTTTTTGCACTTGAACGCAAGGACGAAGGCGCGGTCGGAGGAACTGTGAAATACGCGCGAGTTGCTATTAATATCTTCTCATGTGTTCAACCTCGTAGGTTGATCATTAAAATAAAATTCGTTATTTCTAAAAGCTATCATGTTTATTTGTTAAGCGTTTGTTTTATAGCGCTCTTCTTCTCTGTGTAAAAAGAGGCGTTTATTTTGTAGGAGCATAAACGTCACGTCCCTTTTAGTTTTGTTTCTTCCTGTTGATATATGTAGCCGCTGCCGTTCCGCTGTGCTAAGCTATCCAGTAAAGCAGCATGAGAGGCTAAAGACAGCACGAGTAGAATATTTGTTCTTCTGCACTCCAAGCGGCTCTTTCCTCGACCTGCACGCCTTAATATTATTAACAGGAAAACGTTTACTGTACGTACTATATATTTATATTCCTCAAACAAATGTTTAGTTCTGAAAAGGTTTTAATCTTTGGTTTCATTCTATAATACTGAAACAATCTATTTAGATTAATGCCTGACTGTTAAAAGTGTATAAAGTGTGTGGTGGGGTTTTTTACAGCCTTAAAACATTTATGTACATGTATAATAACTAAAAAAAAATAAAGATCACTACATTGCGGATTTCACTTACTTTTTGGAAAGTAACCCCCGCGGAAAATGAGGGACTACTGTATTTAGTTTATTTTGTCATATAGTTTCGGTTTTTGAACATTATCACGCAACGAATTACGCTGGAGAACTAAAGCCCTGCGGTGAGCATTGATGTCTTCCTACCTTGTAGTGGAAGGCATCAGAGCAGAGCTTGCACTGGTACGTCCTGGTCTTGCAATGGTGGATCATGTGGCTCTCCAGATCCTTACTGTCTGAAGCAATGTGCTCACAGATGGGACACTGATATGGCTGCCTCTGCCGGTGAACCCGCAGGTGCTGTTTAATGTAGCCCTTGTTGCCACTGCTGTAGCGACAGAGGCGGCACTGGTACGGTCTCTCGCTGTCAGGGACGTAGTCTACCAAACCGTCATTCGTCGAGGCCACCAGCCCGTCCATGCCGGGTACACCGCACATGTAGCTCCCAGATCCGTTCCCTGTGACCATACTGGCCACAGATCCATTTTGGAGCTGTGCATTGTCCTGCAGCTCTTTCAAGATATCCTCATCTGAAGCATTTTGGTCTGAGCGCTCTCTGAGCCTCTCAATGACCGTAAGAAGTGACAGGCTTATGCCAGCTTTAGCAGCAGGGCAGTCTTCATCTCCCTCCCCCAGACTCCATGAACCCAAGTCTTCATCCCTGGCCTCGCTATGATGCTCCAAGTCCAATAACGCTGCTCTTGACCCGCTGTCAGAAGTCTTGGGTCCAGCTGCAGTCACATCTATGAATTTCTGGCTCATGTTTTGGCTCTGTGACTGGGTTGTAATGGTCTTCAGACTGACCTTGGTGCCACAGGTGGGGAGCTCAGGGGTCCTCATCGGCATAGCGACCAGAGCTTCTGCAGCTAGAGAGTGCAGACGTAGAGACTCAGAATGTGTCCTCTTTCGACCAACTGGGGGAGTGTTTTCATCTCGTGGAGAGTCACAGCTTACAGGGACAGACAATTTCAGATTGGCACCTACTTGCTGACCATCAGTCGTCCTAGCAGTCACCCCATCACTGTGCGGCTCTTCGTCCTTTGCGTCCAGCAAGTTCTCGTCTCTGTCCATGTCTGGGCCGAGAATGAGTGGGCTCGTTGCAATGGTTGAATCCTCCGCTGAAGGAAGGCGCTCTACAATCACGTTGACATGGCCAGCACTGTTCGGGCTGCTGTGGATAATCTTCTGAGCTGATGACAGTAAGCTGTCTGTGATAGAGTTGTTGTCATGGGGACCATCGGTATCCACCTCTGCTTCTGTCGTCACTTGCACCTCCACCATGGACTCCACGGAGGTCAGGTCTTTAACGGGGTACGCACTTTCCTCCTCTCCATTAGAGGTTGTTGGAGCTTCGTTGAGATTGGCGTCTGATTGGGACAATGCATCCTGTTTGTTGTCAATTGCCAATGGAGGAGAAAAAAGCTGGAGCTTGAAGGCATGGGGTGGAGTTTTTAAGCTTTTATCTTCAAGAGCTTGGGAAAGAACTACTTTCTTACTGGCTCCTCCAGTATTGGCAGAAACCTGGGCCTCTTTCTTTGTTGGAGTCTCATCTTCATCCTCAAAAATGGGGTAAGAGCAGTCAACCAGACCGGCGTGCTTCCAGGCATGGGTCTTGAGCATTCGCTGCTGGCTGCAGACGTAGCTGCAGATCAGACAGCGGTACAATCCGTACTCCTCGTAGCTGTACCATTTCTTCTTTGGCGGTAATTCCTTGGAACCATCCACTGGGCTTTTGGTTGCGTTGGCGTCTACGCCGCCACTCCTCCCAGTCCAGTCCTCACCCTGCCTCCTTAAAACCTTTTCGGCGTCCCCATTGCAGGTTTCTGATGCAGCGGAATTCATCTTCGGGTCGTCGCCACTGTTGAAATGCAATCTAACATGTGCCTCCAATTGCCCCTGGTCCCGAGAGGCGAAGCGACACTCGGAGCACATGAGGATGAGGTCGGTGTGCTGCTCATTGTGTTGCTTCAGGTGCTCTTTCAGCAAAGGCAGAGTGTAGGAGAGGTAGGGGCACAGGCTGCACTGATAGCACGTCACGGTGCGCAGCTTGTGGGCGCTGCTGTAGGAGTTTGTGGCTACCTCAGTTCCAGAGATGATGATGTTGCTGCTGCTACCGTCACCTGGCGCCGGTGAAAAAAGAGCATCGTCGAATGTCACATCCTCCGCTAAATGTCCCTGCTCCTTATGCTTGCTCTTAATTCTCTTGTTGGGAAAGCCTCCTCTGCTGCCCCTCATCCCCTCCTCACCTCCTTCGGGTGCAGCTGAAGAGACCCGTTGGATTGCTCTTCTTTCAACGGCCAAGGCACAATGACGCGGCCGCTTGTCCACGATCTTGCTGAGCTTCTCGATGACCTGGATGAGAGAATCTGCAGCTTGTTTCTGCTGAAAGCTCCCAGAGGTGTCCTCCTCCACCACCGGCTGTGTTTGGGTTTGGGAGATGGATCCCAACGCTAAAGACACGGAGAAGGACGAGGAGGCCGTGGAGGCGTTTGAGATGAGCGCAGCGACATCGCTAATCTCCTCCATGATCTGGCAGACAGCAGGGAACAAGAGAAAGTGTGTGAACTGGATGATGCCACACAGCACAATATATTTATCTGGCCTGATTCAGTACAGCACGATATATTCTTGAAGAACCCCGAGACCCTAAATACTCAGCTATGAGTATTTGAGTATGCAGCAATGCTCAGCAGTAAAGGTTCCATGATCCAGCTTCATGTCCGCATGCAGCAGCCTTCTAAATGTCTCTATTCTCTTTGGCATCCATGTTAGGCCAAACAAAGTTAGAACAGATTTACAATTCAGATGTCTGGAATTTTCACTTGAGGAATTTGTGAAACAATCACAATTGATTTAAAAAAAATCATTATTATTACTCACTTCTCATGGATTTATTCTCGCTAATGCCAATTATTGAATCAATTATTTTACGAACGTTCATCAGTCCTGAAAAACACACGTTCACATTCAGTCAAGCGTCTTCAAACGTTGTTACTCATCGTACTGATTAGCTTTTAAATATACAATTTGAAACTATACCTAATCGGTTCTTCATCTTATGCATTTGACACAATGACGTATGCTGCTATTAGCATCCGGCCCTTCTATAGAACAAATACTAGCAATTGAATACTTGATTCAATTATTGAACCCTCGCTGCGTATTAGTGTTATTGACACAGTACTCTCTTTACGGGGTGTTTAAAAAGAGAGAACTCACACAAAAGCAGCTTATCTAGATTAATGCATCAGATATTACGAGTGTTTCAGCCAAAGGGAACGCAAAACGCTTCTTTTACAGGGTACTGTTTGAGCAAAACGACTCATTTCTCAATGTCGAGTACTTGTCGTAGTACTAGCCGTAGTAGTGTCTAGTAGACTTCTAGTAATTCCCAGAGAGCTTTTCAATGCTATGACCTGCTGCATGATGTATATCCAGACCGCAGCTTCTGGTGAGGAATCTCTTTTTTTTTTTTTGACCCTTTACCCTGTTCCTGTGTGATTTGATCAACACAAATTGTCTCTATTTTGCTGAACATAATTTCTGCTTCAAAGTGAGAAACTGGCAGGTCAGTGCGGCCCTTCTCATGAAATGTTCTGCACAATGACAGGAGAGCGACGGGACGAGTGACCCCTGGGTCAAACACACTCCTCCTTTAGAAGACCAGCATCTCCATGACAACCGTGATCAGATCGTTCTGGATAAGACGGTGAACACACAGAACCCCCAGCACATGCACCACGTGCATCTGTTTACAAACAAAACAACGCTGGAAGGGATGTAAGGCGTGTTGTTTCAGTCTTTTTCCTGCTTTTCCAGTGTGACTTCGTCACAGTAAACTTCAGGAGAAACGTCATCACAACGATGAACGACCATCATCGAAACACATCAGACCTGTGCTGACCTCGGAGCAATTCGCACCCACCAAAAGGTCAAGTTCCTAAATAAACAACAACAACAACACTGAATCACTTGGTGAGAAAGATAAAGAAAAAATGCTCATTTCCATGAGTCGCGGTCTCAGACGAGCACCTGCTGGGTCTCAACACATTCCGTCCGTCTGTAGAACAAACTGAAGGCTGCCCACGCTGAAACGTGGAGCTAGCTAACCGTTAGCCGACATGCTAAGCGCGCTACAACACGACGACACACGCACCTTCACACGGAAACGAGCAGGACCCACGGTGCTAGCTTCGCAGTTAGCCACATAGCATGCTGCCCGCTGCTCAACACAGAGACGCGCTAACAGTTAGCAGCTCAACACAGAGGGCGTTTTAACGGCCTTTAATGTTGAGACGTGGCCGACGAGCTCCGGGTTGTTGTTGTTGTTGTTTTTTAATGAAAACTTTACTCACTGGCGCGAAAAGCCTCGACGCTCTTTGTCCTTCGCACATGAAAGTGCGTTGTTTTAATCGTTCGCAATAAGAGAGCGGCCTCCCTCTCCTCCCACATTGCAAAATGGCGAGGATGGAGCATCAGTCACGTGACTTGGAGTTTGGGTCAGGTGACCAAAGCGGGCCGATGATGACTGACAGGCGGTTTCACGCCTCCCCCAGCGCGCGTCACAACGTCGTTGTTGTTTTCAGTAATAATATGAAATATCCAAAATTACAAGACAGAGATTTCACAATATTATCATTTTTTATTTTTATTTTTATGCTTTGGTTGGAAGACCTGCAAATCCCTGCTTAGACTGTTGCCTCTGCGACCCGGCACCGGATAAGAGGTGGAAGAGGGATGGATGGATGGATTGATGGATGGAGGGATGGACGATCGATCATGGATGGGGTTAATCCGTTCGACGGATTAAAAAATATCATGAACAAACCACTATACTCTCAAACACTTTATTGAACAATATTGCATCAATAAGAACGATTACATTAATCATATCAGAAATTATTATTCGTAAAACCTCCCCTCCTCGGCTGAGGTAATTACAACCTCGACCGTGAACAGAAGCGTTATTTTATGTTTTCTGCTGCTTTCTATTCCGGCATATTATACCGTCATTACTTCTCTAGCTGTTGTAACAGGATCATCACAATCAAGAAGCAAATATATTCTGCATCTCACAAAACATATGTAAGAACCGTCCCTCAGCATGACAAAAAAGAAAAGCCCAATTAAACAATAAACAACAACATTGTGTGTTCCCTCAAGGTAAACAAGTGCATACAATCTGTGTGTGTATATGTTCGGCAAAAGTCTACAAAGAATCAATAAGATCAGTCCCTATCTGCTGAGTCAGCTGAATTCCGTGTTGTTGTTGTTGTTTTTTACTCACTTGGTGAAATCTCTTCACTCTGAAAAGTTTCAATATTACATCATACGTAAACATTCAGATGAGGATGGAGCTCCAGTTTCCTCCAATGGAGCGTCTCGGAATCCAATTCTATTCCTGGCCAGGAATGTCTCCAGGTCGCTGTTTCTAACCTGCATGCGATGCGCCACTGGTCCCAGTCCTCGCCCTCCAAATATATTTGATCACAAATGTTTCTGCTGCTGTCTGTCTTGCTCAGCTAAACGAGTTTCTAATTTCATGCAGATTATAGCTATCTTTCAAATTCATGTTAAAAAAAAAAAAAATGTGGCAGAGTGGTGGGAGATTGCTTGTTGCACCACCCAGGAGAACTTCACGCCTGGGAAATTCTTAGATGGGGAATTAAACACAGACTCTATATGTGCACTTGTTTCCAGATACCAGGGGCGCAGGTTCACAGGATTATGGGTAATAACTTGGAACTAATTGCTCAGTTCTGTAAATCAGAATCTGTAATTCATCAGAGGCTCTTTAGCTGCGGTTTTCTCTCTCACGCCGAATCTTTTAGAGAGTAAAGTATTTCCTACACAAAGAGTTGCTTTGGTTCAGCCCTAACTAACTTACAAAAAAGGCAATCACTCTGCAGCGTAATTACAAACATATTACGGACATGGTGATAAAGCCAATCAAATTCTAGCCCACCAGTTGCGGCATCAGGCTGCCTCTCGTTTGATTCCCCAAATAAAAGATTCTTCAGGCACACTACAAACGGACCCTAATAATATGTGATGCCTTTCTTAAAAAAATAAAAAGATTAGATATTCTTTAAGAGCGGTGCCCTCTTAGTTTCATAGTAAATGGCAACCTACGTTCCCTCTAAGCTGTGCGCGTGCGCAATTGCGCACTGCTGATGCGGTCTTTGCGCAGCGAAAATCTCCGCGGCGCACAAAAACAAAATCCAACCTGAATGTAAAATCAAAGAAACACGCAAAAGTTCATCCTGTGCTACTTTTCAATGTGAGCCAGTGAGTGGCCGGTGACCGGTAACCGGTAACCGGTAACCGGTGCTGCAGCTAACGATGAGAGTCACGTGCGTCTTTACGCAGCTAATCGACGTCCACAGGTGTTTGAGTGAACGAAGCGGCGTGGCCGATGTGGAGGGAAGACGCGTTATAATAATGACAAGGCGAACGGGCGGTGACGTCATCTCAGCGCGCCAGAGTGGAAAGGAGATGCGATTCTTTTGAGCTCGGTGGTTCTTAACCGGGGTTCGGTGAGCCGGTCTCAGGGGTTCGGCGGAGCCTCCGCCGTGGAGGTCCAGACGCCCCCGACTCATCGTGTCAATTCGCGATGACACGCCCCCTCCTGGCCGTCACTGGCTGCAGGGAATTGAGTGCGCCCAGTGCTCAACGTGGGACTGTCCTGGTCGTGCGTCTTGTGATTTTAATCCAGACTAACTATGTGGAGCAAAAAAAGAAAGTGGTCGGATGAATATGTTGTTAAGCCTTTCCGGTTCTGGTCTCGGGACCGTGGTTAGGTGACACCGGGGAGATCGCTCCTCTCCTCCGGGGTTAACTCCCTTCACGCTGGTGAACGAAGCTAAAGTGCAGCAATGCTAAAGCTAATGGGACACGCCAGACAAGCTGGATAGATGAAGCTGATTTATTCCACTTGCACTTAATAATAAAGTCCCTTTTCCTCGATACCTCCTATCTCCGCTCCGTGCTTTGCTCTCTCTCTCTCTCTCTCTCTCTCTCTCTCTCTCTCTCTGCGCTCGCGAGAGAGAGAAACAGAAGAAATGGGGAGACTGGGGGAGAAGTTTTCCTTTTGCTGCACTGGCAGAGAAGTGTGAGGCTGTTCTGCAGAACCCACATTCTGGAGGTCATTAAAGTGAGGCTGTTCTGCAGAACCCACATTCTGGAGGTCATTAAAGTGAGGCTGTTCTGCAGAACCCACATTCTGGAGGTGATTAAAGTGAGGCTGTTCTGCAGAACCCACATTCTGGAGGTCATTAAAGTGAGGCTGTTCTGCAGAACCCACATTCTGGAGGTCATTAAAGTGAGGCTGTTCTGCAGAACCCACATTCTGGAGGTCATTAAAGTGAGGCTGTTCTGCAGAACCCACATTCTGGAGGTCATTAAAGTGTGAGGCTGTTCTGCAGAACCCACATTCTGGAGGTCATTAAAGTGAGGCTGTTCTGCAGAACCCACATTCTGGAGGTCATTAAAGTGAGGCTGTTCTGCGGAACCCACATTCTGGAGGTCATTAAAGTGAAGCTGTTCTGCAGAACCCACATTCTGGAGGTCATTAAAGTGAAGCTGTTCTGCAGAACCCACATTCTGGAGGTCATTAAAGTGAAGCTGTTCTGCAGAACCCACATTCTGGAGGTCATTAAAGTGAAGCTGTTCTGCAGAACCCACATTCTGGAGGTCAGCTGCAGCAATAAAATCTAGGAGCTCAAACATCTCAGCTGTTTGTGCTACATCTCAAGCATCCAGAGCAGAATATGAAAGAGAACTTAGTTTAATGGAGCGTATTAAAATAGCATCCAGAAATGGTCTTGAAGTGTTTGGACCAGCCGATGCGTATAAAGTCAAAGCTGCAGGCAGGCGAGGACGTCAACCTGGACAACGTGTCCAACCGTCAACGTGAGAAGGACACAGGACAAATTTGGTTATATACTGTATTTTGCAGACGAGGAGTTCCACATGAATGAATGAATGAATTCTGTTTTCGAACATGTATAAAAAAATATATAAAGGTATTTGTAGATACAAAGGAAAGAAATACTGATAAAAAAAAAAGAAAGAAAAGACATAACCAAACAAGCACATAGTTCAAAAAAGGAATTGGAAGAAGTGGACTACTTATTTTAAAAAAATGTCAACCCTATTATTCAGTTTATAGCAAAATATTCAACATAAATACTTGCATTAATAAACCATAAAATACTATCATATACAAATACAAAATATATACTCCTCATCATCCACAGTTAACACCTTTTCTCTTCTGTATACTTGTTTAGAAAAACAAATGTTGGACCTCCCTTGCTTGTTAATTTTATGTTTTATTTGTTGATTTTATCTCTTGTTTTTGTGTTTCTTTTATACTATTGTGCACTTTGAGCTTTGCTTTCAAATATAAAGTGCGTTCAACATAAAATGTATTATTATGATGTTGCTCACATTTGTACGAGGGTCTACTCAGGGAGTGCATGTGTTTGCTCAGACGCACGCAAAATTAGAGGGAACATTGATGGCAACCCCCCCTTATCTTTGTATTTATTTGTTTTGTTTTATTTTCTCAATTCTTATTTGTTAAAAGAAAGTATTGATCTGGATTTTATTTATTTCTCTTTTTGTGACAAAAAAAAAGACTATTTGTGAGGTTTGTACTTCTTGAATTCTTACTTTTCTGATATTTTGTGATTCTGCCATATTTTCTTTTTCAATAAAGGACATAACTATATAACTTGCAGGGAAAGTTATGGATTTGTAATTAATATTTAATTACATGAAAATTCCGAGACCAAACTTTTTTTAAATAATTGCCCCAGCCCATGTCAATCATTGATTGCATGGGCTGGGGCAAGAGTCATGTGATTGGTAAGGCTTGGGAACACTTCAAATTAAAAGCACAGCAAACACTTAAACCCCATAGGCAAAACACACACACAGAAAAATAACATTCCATGTAATTTAGCCTGATCACACCGTGTGAAGAGGGTGTCAGTGAGGATGAAGGTAAGGTCTGCAAGACAGTGGTGAAGCCAGCCATGGTGCATGGCTTAGAGTAGGCACACCACGAACCAGCATTAAGATCAAAGCAGATCCACATCAAACAGCAGAGCATATCTGGCAACCAAAAGTCAACATCAAAGCAGATGGACATCAACGCAGATGCACATCAAAGCAGATGGACATCAAAGGGCGTTTATATAAGGAGTGTGTGGCTGCATTGCCATCTGCTACGAATTAAAATGCCACATTATTCATCTACCTTGAAATGTCAAGGTCGACGAGAAAATAGCGAAGAAATTGATGAATCGACAACACGCCGAGCTCAACGAGTAAACACGAACATTGCTGGACCATCTCAGCTGACGAGGAAAGTCAATCAGGATATT
Organism: Brachionichthys hirsutus; assembly: GCF_040956055.1. NCBI lineage: Eukaryota > Metazoa > Chordata > Actinopteri > Lophiiformes > Brachionichthyidae > Brachionichthys > Brachionichthys hirsutus. The sequence goes on along the minus strand of NC_090897.1, from coordinate 15,089,487 downwards.
AGTCCTTCAAAGTCGCAAAATCAGCCACAACACCCACAATCCAGGCAATATGATCCCAACCACGGTCCCAGGACAAGGTCCCATAAAATAGTCACCCAGCACGTGGTGCGCCAGAAGGCTGAGCATTCTTGGAACGCCTCTGTGGAAGAATCCACTCTCTTCCGTAAAGCGGAGGCTGAGCAAGTCACGCCTGAAGGGCTGATCAAGCATCTTCATCGTAAACTCAACATGCCTAACCCTCAGAAGTTACAGGAACTGGTGATACAGGTGAAAGACCTGACATGCACAGAGAAGAGGCTTAATGAAGTCATTGATTTGATCTTTGAGAAGGCCATCTCAGAGCCCAGGTACTCTGAGCTCTATGCCAGCATGTGCCACAGCCTTGTGGGTTTTAAAGTTTCCAACCCAGACAAGCCTGAAACTTTTGTAGAGTTCAGGACTCTTCTCCTCAAACGATGCGAGAAAGAGTTTGACAGGGGCCCACATAAAGATGAAATTTTTGTGAAGAAACGCAAAGCGTTCGAGGCTGCCAAAGATGAAGAGCGTGATTGCCTTAAGAAAGAGCTGGAGGTGGCCAGAACCAAGGTCCTCCAGCGCTCACTGGCAAATGTACGTTTTATTGGTCAACTCTTCAATGTAAAAATGCTGGCAGCAAACATCATTCACAAATGTGCTTGTGATCTACTCAATGATCATGATGAGATGTCTCTAGAGTGTCTCTGCAAGCTGCTCTCTGTGACTGGAAAATTCCTGGACAATGACAGTGCCAAACCACAAATGGATCAGTACGTTGACCAGATGCACAATATCATCACAGAGAGGAAAACATCAACCAGAATCCGGTTCATGTTGGAAGATGTATTGGACCTTAAAACGCGTAACTGGTTGCCTCGTAGAGAAGATAACCAAGGTCCTAAAACAATTAAACCAATCAGCAAGGAAGCACAGATGGAAGAGACCAGAGGAGGATACAAGGCTCCAGAGGTCTGTGCTTTAAGGGCAGAGGCTGGCCTGAACTCGAACAAGGGGGTGGAGTGTAATACCCAAGGAAAGGGTAACATTGTGGACGTCACAAGTCTTCAAAACGAGCTCAGTGATCTCAAAGCCAATTATGAGAAAGTCACGCTGGCCATGGAGGAGCTGCAAATTAAACACAGGCAGCTGATGGAGGATTCTGAGCAGGCAGAGCAGGTCAGCAGGGAGAAGCTCACCAAGCAGGAGGACAATTTCAAAGAGATGCTCACCGAGAAGGAGGAACATTTCAAAGAGATCCTCACCAAGAAGGAGGAACATTTCAAAGAGATGCTCACCGAGAAGGAGGAACATTTCAAAGAGATGCTCACCGAGAAGGAGGAACATTTCAAAGAGATCCTCACCAAGAAGGAGGAAGATTTCAATGATGCGCTTGACAAAAAGGAGCAACGTTTCAAAGAGATCCTCACCAAGAAGGAGGAAGATTTCAAAGAGATCCTCGCCAAGAAGGAGGAAGAATTCAATGATGCGCTTGACAAACAGGACGCATATTACAAAGAGATCCTCGCCGAGGAGAAAGCCATTAGCAGAGAGTTCAGTGAGCAAAGGACGTTGATTGAAGAGGAGCCAGAGGAGGCACAGAGAAATGAGGAGGTCCTGAAACAGGATGATATCCAGTCACAGGAGCCGAAGAAAAAGAAGCGCTGGTGGGCTCGACTATTCCGACGCAGAAGGAAACCAGCAAACCAGTGAATGGATTGTGACTGAAAGGGGTTCAGCCCCTTTTTGATTATGCTCGCACCTCCTGGTATTCCAACATCAAAATGTCCCTGAAAACCAAGCTCCAAACTTCCCAAAACAAACTCATTCGGCTAGGAAGAAGGTGGATCATGGGCCCACCTTCTTCCTCAGTCCCCTCAACTCCTGCATACCTGAATAAACACCTCCAAAGATTCAGTGACACCCACAGCCACAACACTAGAGGGAGCTCAAACAAAAACCTGATTACACCCTCCTATCGGACAACATGGGTAAATCCTCCATTTACAATACTGCCACCCAAGGGTGGAACTGTTTGACTCCTGCCCTCAAAACATGCACCTCTTTGGCCTTTGCAGATAGACTGGACAAATGTATTGAAAAGAACAACCTCCTTACAGAGAGTCAATATGGATTTAGAGCAGACAGGTCAACAATCTCAAGTTTTATTCATCTTTTTTGACTGCTCCTGCTCTGTCTGGCTATCGCTTCCCTATACATCTCCATGTTTTTGTCTCTCCTCCGACCTGCCATTCTCTCTCTCTCTATCGCTCTCTCTCTCTCTCTCTCTCAACCCAGCCGGTCAGACAGATGACCGTCCACCATGAGCCTAGGTTCTGTCCAAGGTTTCTGCCTGTTAAAGGGAAGTTTTTCCTTGCCTCCGTTGCCAAAGTGCTTGCTCTTGTGGGTCAAGTTGGGTTCTGTTTTTCCTGGCAGGTCTTTCCCTGCTAACCAACCAAAGTGCCTTGAGATGACTTTATGTTGTGATCTGGCGCTATATAAATAAAACTGAATTGAATTAAATTGAATCTCTAGAACTAATTGAATTAATAGACAAAGTTATAAACTATGTATACAATAAAAGAAATATCAATTGGAGTATTTGTGGACCTAAAAAAATCATTTGATACCATTGACACAACATGTTATTAAATAAATTAGAAAAGTACTGTATCCTAGGCTGCAGTTCGATGATCGATTTTGTAGTCGTATCGCCGGACTTGCTGCCGCATGTTTTGGACTACAGCATTGATTAGTCGCTGTCCCTCTCCCCCCTGCTCTGTCGGTGTCTCTCTGCCTTTACAAAGGAAGATTTTCTTTCCTTTAACACCAAAGTGCTTTGTCAAAAAACCAGACATTCTATACAAATAAAGTCAAGAGAGAGGGCTTTCTTTTGCTGCGCTTTCTGTTCATAATGAATCTCTCCCAGGGCCCCCGTGGATGGGGCCTTGAAGATACAACAAAAGTCACACGGAAAGTCAATCTTGGCTCAACCAGACTCCCACTTGCAACAGTTGCTACTACTTTGTAAAATTCATTTTGTCACACACCCAATGTTTGTGTCAGCTGACAACACTATCAAATCAAAATATCAAGATGTCTTGTGCATCACTTCACACACACATATTTCCCACATCTGGTTGGCTATTTAGAATAAATTATAGAAGTGAGAGTTCTTTCCAAGAGTTTACCAACCAGTGCACTAAAACTGTCATTGACTCTGAACGTACCCCCATTAATAATATCAGCTTACATAATGCAATTATTGAATTAGAGGACAAAGTTGTATATTTTAGCTGTGAATTTCCAGGTCTTGTCAAAATCTCACTCCCAAAGATTTTACAGACTGCAGAAGCGAGCTGCTAAATAAATAATCTGTCCAACATTGCCATCTAGTGGCAGATATGAGAACAGCTGCAATACAGAGAAAATACCAGTAACTGTCAGATTAGGCCATAAGGCTGACTCCTGGGGAATATTACTTTTGTATAATAAAGAAATAGAGAACAGAGAAAGAAATACTGAAACATATTTTATGTCAGTATTTGTTTTGAACTTGACATTAATGGAGAGAATTATAACAACTCTAATGAGGTAAATTACAACTTTCAACTTTACTTTGAAGTTTCAGTCTTTATTTTGTCCTTAAAGACTATTTTCACCATCTAGTTTTGAAACATTGTGTCTACTGATGGTGAAAAAATATGTTTTCACCTGTATGAAAGTTGCATTGTAGCCATCAGCTACCTTCTTAAAGAAAGGAGAAAATAGAGTAAATTACATATTTTTTCATTATATTTTTTAAAACTTGTTCCATGCACTGGATGCAATATTCTTTTTCCTCCAGTGAAACTCCCGATGTTGACCCTGTCAGCAGCAATGACACAGGGGTCATTCGGCATTTGTAAAGGCCTGATGGATTCATCATCCATTTGATTGCACAGATGGAACATTTCTAAAAGGCTGCAACTGCATGAATAAAAACTAAATAAAGCAGTCAGAGAGCGCAGACCTCCACCGAGCAGCTCATTCCCCTCATAATTAGATTTACACATCCACATGATGCTCTGGACAATTGTCTGCAACAATGATGTGAGTGAGGATGATGATTGTTTTTCACCTGATCCAACAGAATAGTGGGTCTTGTCAGTCGTTGGTTGGCTGACTGTCATCCAAGATTTATTAAATGTAATAATTTGGCAGCAAAGCAGAATCAGTGGTAAAACCTGTTTGCGCTCAACAACTGAGGCTGAGCCTCATAGTTAGCCTGCTCATGGACCAGACTTGTTTCCCAGCATCAGTTGTCATAGTAACTGAGTTTAAGCTGTGTTGAACTTGCCTTATCGAACCAAATCAAGGGTCCGATATAAACTATCATGCAAAATATTCACAATGTGGTCAGAAGATACTTGAAAAACCCACGTTCAAAAATCAGTTAAAAATACACAATAACTCTGATTCACATTTACATTTAAAAAAGAGAACAAATTAGAACCTTTTGATGATTATCCGGATCACTGTGTGGAAGGTGTAAATCCAAATACGCGGGGAATGAGCCGCTTGGCGTGGTTCCCTTGAGAAAGCCCTCCGCTTGATGGATTTCGCTCGATACCCTGTCCACGCATGTTACGGGTGTCTACACATATGCATGTGTGTTTAATCACCTGGATGGATCCCATTGTAGTAGGCTGAAAATAAGTTCCGTTGTGTGTTGTGAACAATGTGCAACGACAACAATAATGCTTTGTTCTTCTCATGTGTTCAGTCATCCTACATGTAAAATCCATCAATATCTGGAGATGGTCTGTTTTCACATATGAATCCTTAAAGGTCCCATATTATGAAAAACCCACTTTTCCCATGTTTCTACACTATTATGGTGATTTTGGGTCCTTATCAAGTTAATCCTTCTTAGTTTGGGTTGGTCTGTAATCAGCTCCTGAAGAAATCTCTCCCCTTCTGATGTCAGGTGAGGCAAACGTGCACATGCGTGCGTGCGTCCCCGTGTCTGCGTTCTGCCCGTCCACGCTCTACGGCATTTTCCCTGCATAAAGTTTATTTTTGGTGGTAATGTTCCGGCGATAATATGTAAACACTTTGACTGCTTCATGTAGCGGCAGATAGACAGACGGATCGGCGCCGCGTCCGCGATACTGCCGACGCTGCGCCGATCCGTCAGGGTGAAGATGGAGCTGAGCTGAAAGGCGGAGCTCTCCATTTACCGGTCGATCTCCGTTCCTACCCTCACCTGTGGTCACGAGCTTCGGGTAGTGACCGAAAGAACAAGGTCACTCAAGCAAGTGATTTTAATTATCAACACCTCCTTCACTTTGAGATTAGGAACTCATTAGTGAGATCAGCTGCCGGAGAGATGGTTGGAAAGAAAGCCTGGAGTGTCTCAGCCCTCCATGGCACAGGTTCGACACCCCTGGTGCAGATCCAGTCAGGAGGGGAATGAGCTGCTTGGCGGAGGTCTGCGAAATTAAATTCACGTCCTCTGTCTCATAGAGCAGTAAAGGATGTATACATCGGAACATAATTTCATACGCCATGCTTTGTTTTGTGTGTCTGGTTATATTTCTTCTTTTGTTTTTGGTCATATATGTGCATAAGAGCAAAGGTCACATGCGTTTTGTGTGGTCTGCCTGCAGCGAGGTTAATGCCTCTCTGCGTGTTTCTGCGTCTGACATGATGGACGCGGCACCGTTTCATGCTTGGCTCTGGTGCGTGGGTGGATGGGATGCGAGAGGAAACGCTTGCCAGAGCAGCCGGCGTCGATGTAACCTCTCTCCATTAGCCCCGCGACCTTTAGTCAAACGTTTAAACAGAATATCTGCTTATCTGAGCTCCATGTTTTCAGGCCAAAGGGCTTTGTTGGGGCTCATTATTGTATCCGTTCCTCGCCGAAGTAAATGAGTGAGGGGACCTGGGGCAAGGGATACGATTCTGGGCAATTAGCAGACCGATTATTAAAAAAGAGTGTGCTGTGAGAGAGAGAGAGAGAGAGAGAGCATAACCAGTCATTACCCCAAGTGATGATTGAGCCATAATTATCGCAGGGATGTAAAAGGATATCGGGTGGATCTCTGGTATATTTAGAGTCAGTCACCGGGTGAAACAAATCCACACACACACGCAAACAAACACATGTTCAACATCAAGTCCATGCAGTTCTCGATGTGCGCAGTAATTTAATGAGGGTTGCTGCAGGCGACAGCTTAGTTAGAAGGAAGAGTGCTGATTGGAAAGAAAGCGTCCCGTCCTGTTACGTGTAATCTAACACGGCATTGAAGCAATCCCTGACTGCTTTGACAAATCGGTCTAAATACACAAGAATATACCTCTACTACGTAAATGCATAGCCTTGAAGCACCGTGAGTCACGAGTTAAAGGTGAACTGTCGGCTGCACAGACAGCAGCTGGGCGACTGAGAAGCCACAGATTAAACCAATCACATCCCTGCAGCTGGAAACACAAACGACCCTGACTGGCGTCCGTTACGTGTCTTTGTGCGCTTCCTGCCACCTATAAAGTCACACATGAAGTGAATTCTTTTTTTTTATCTGCGCATTGTGTTATGCAGTAATAAAAGAAGGAATCACACGCAAGCCTTTACGACATTCCATTTCGAGAGAGCTATTTTATGTTAATAAATTCTAGTTTGGTATTAGTTAGTGAAGGATAAAGCTACGGTCGGTAAATGTCGTATTAACAACATGTGACGATGACCTTTCTGCAGTGCAGACAGATTGCAAAGCGCAGGTGTTGTTCATAACTGGAGTGAATGGCTGCCAACATTAACATGATTCATTACACCTGCTCTGTGAAAAAAAGAAAAAAAACTGGTGGACTATCGGCATCAAAAACACATGAAAGAATCAGAAAAGCAGATGATAATATTTTGCTTTTTTTTTTTTTCATTTGTGCTACTGGATGGAACGTTTGAACATTGTTGAACTCTTCTTAAGCTCTGCAGTGGCGCGCATTAAAACGCGAGCATCCGGCAGCCGGCCTGCGATGATGTCACGTCTCGAGCTGTGCGAGTGTGTAGTTTGCCGTCACGCCGTGAACTCAAAGGAAAAGCGCAACAGTGTGGCCACTCATTCACCCCAATCAGGGCGGAAAATTGAGAGACAAGAGAGCACCTTCCCACCCTATCCCAAACACACACTTGCAGCCCGAGGATTCCTGGCTGCCCTTGGCCCTGGCAGCAGTTGAAAGCAGGCGGCGTGATCAACCGCATTGAGTTCGGCCTCTGTGATCCCAGATGACCAGAGACCAGAGAACTCGTGTGTGCGTGACTGTTGCTCCTGCAGCCGTGACTGACTGTCGTCGGGGTGCAGCTCAGAGGTCATCCTGTGGAAGTCGGAGCCTGCTCTTGGTTTTCAGCTCCTCGGTGAACCCGTGCTGCGCCGTTGTCAGCTACACGTCACTATTCCACTCATTTAATTACAACGTGCGGTACAGCTACAATTATTCCTGAATTGAGGTTCAACTTTAATTACTTTTGCCTTTTTTGCATCATTAATCACTATTTTATCACTGATTAATCACTGCTGAGTTTTTCCTTGACTCTTGTCTGTTCCTTTATCCCTTTCAGAGGTTTATGATCAGTGAAGAGAACATTTGACAGATTTAAACATTTAATAAAACAATTCAGGTACAAGTCGGTGAGGAAATCAGCGCTGGGTCCGAACGTCCAGCGTCCAGGCAAGGAAAAGCACAGGGGCGTATCTCTTGTACCCCTGTGGTGTGTCCCTCCGTTGGGGGAGGCTCCAATGCAAAGCTATCTAATACCTACATGGATCAGTACCTACTATGCATTGTATAAATATAGTGCTTTCGAAAGTGATTGAATGTGATCAGTATAATCAATGAAGCTAAATGTCAAGCAACCGTTCTTGTTCTGTGTGGCGATGGAATTTCCATCAATTAGGGAAATGTCCTGCATCAGGGAGAATTCAGCTGTATATGGAAAGGAATGTCCTTTTGTCTTCTTTTTTTATTTCACCAGTGCTTTGTTAAAAATCATCTGATAGGGACGTCATAGCAGATTGTCCCACCGACATCTGAATCGTTTCTAAGGCCATGGTTTTGGGTCACTTCTACTCCTCTTTTTGACATAAAGATTAGGGTTGCAAAGGGGCGGTAAATTTCTGGTAAATTTACATGGGTAGTTAAGCTGGGGAATTTTGGAAATATTCAATTCCATATTCCACATACACATCGGATAGCACACGTGGCATTTTTCTTTAAAATAAAAGAACAACAGCTAAGAATCCCAATGTAATGGCACGGACAGATATATAAATAGTTAGGCTAGCTAAACAACTGGAATGATCTTCAGAACATCTGGCAGGAGGCAGAACACAGCATCACAAGGGGGTGTGGTCTCAATAGCAATGCAGTAAGCAGTGTGTTCAAGTGTACTTGTATTTCAGCTGTTTATTTTTGTCAAGATTATGCTAAAATGTACTTTTACCAACTATATTTTACTTCCCTGTGAGAAGCAAACCTTCACTTTTGAAAATTCAGTTTATTCCCATAATTTCCCATTTATTCCAATGGAAACTTTGCATCTTTGAAAATTCTCGGAATTTTGCAACCCGAATAAAGCTCACGTTATATCATGAAACAAATAATTTCTCTCTCCAGCCTTGCCAGCGGTGTGATATAAATGCAGGTCGCCATGACACCAGGAAAAGACTCTTTATGTTTCTGTCTTTAGTAAACAGGCAGATTTGAAGTCATTTTGATTTGTTTGTGAACACAATAGTAGAAACAGCAATTTTAGTAGTAGTAGTAATAGTATTAGGAGTAGCCAACCTGCTCAGCTCTGTGCTTTCTACCCCAATTGCCCCGTATTACATTTGTATGCTCCTCTTTCACACACGCACCAATTGCACAGCCATCGGCGACAGTTTGGTGTTTTGTCTTTTCCCCAAGTATACGTTAGCATTCAGACTCAAGTCTGCTTCTAATTAATAAACAACCTCCTCGGCCAATTGCCAGCTTTAAAAAGAGTGAAGAAGACTGCTGCTTTGTGTGGGTGCGTTTTCTTTTCCTTTTTCTTTTCAGATGTTCTATTTGTACTGGTTTAAAATTTAAAATATTAAACACTAAAAAGTGTGAAGCAGGCCGGACAAATGAATGCTTACTGTATGGCGCTTTGCATCAGTGCACCTGAGCTCCCTCTTTCACACTTGCTCAGTCATTTCAATGATTTTGCAGCTTGCTGAATTGCAATGAAGTTGTCACCAAAGTGCCGGTTATTTTCACATTATGTCCAAATGCCAAAAGCAAATCAAAACAGGTTTAGGTATTTTTAAGCTGCAGCAAATGTTGCAAAATGAAGTCATGTTTGGCAAGAGAGAGAAACATTATTAGCCTGAGCCAGATGTGGCTCTTTTCATGGCTGCATATGACTCGGGAGCCAGATCTTTAATTATAAAAACAATTGTTTCGTTACACTCCGAAGGTCACCGGCGTCTAGAAAGCCGGTTCGCTATGAAGCAGCGATCAGAGGAAGTCCGGCTGATATACGGCGTTCTGCCCACTGGGAAAGGGACAAACGGCGATTGATAGCGGGTCGGTCTGTGTTCGAAAACAGTGTCAAATTCAGTAATATTTAGTTTTAAACATATTGTCTGGCTCTCGTGGAATTACATTAAAAAATATGTGGTGTTCATGGCTCTCAGCCAAAAAGGTTCCCGACCCCTGGGTCAGAGTATGTCTGATGGCTGCTCCATCAGTTTAAATGTTTTGATGTCTCATATGGCTATAAGGAAATTAAACTGCTGAGATGTTTTCTTTAAAGACTCTCACAGCTCGATTATGGCAGATCTCTGCCTCTGGTAACCGGGACTCAGCCGGCTTGGTTTGGATTGGCTCGATGACCTTCATTAACCAGCCATTTGAAAGACCTTTGCTGCCTGCAGGTGATTTGGCTGCAGTGTTTATTTATGAGGCTCGGATCTCCATCGCTTTGATTTTGAAATCAAAAACCCTTTCAGATGAGAACCAGAGAAGAGAATCTCCTCCCATCCCGTAGAAACGGTTAGTGCTCCTCTTCATCAATAACGTCCCGATTACCTAATGAAAGCGTCTTAAATCGGTTTTCAAGTGCTCCTGATATTATGATCGTATATATTTTATATATTAACAGGGAAGAATGGCAAAGCAGTGAACAGATGAAAAGTTGTGAGGCTAACAGAGTGACATACTGCTGAAGACTGTTGAAGACATCATGTCTCTGGGATGGAAGTGGCCGTGAAACCTTAGCACAATAAGTAAAGCTTTTAAAATCAATACCAGAGCTATCCGTCCATCCTCTACTCCAATGGCATTCACACTGAAAGGTAATGTCAGCACTTTCACACGCCATTGCTTCCCTTTGACGAAACTTACACCCTGCGTTGTGCAGAACAACCATTTTTGTAAAGTGCTTTCTGCAGCATGTTGCAACTTGCCTTTCTCAATACAGATTATGAAGGTGGAATGGGGTATTATCATTCCACCTCTGAGCTGCTTGCACCAGGTAATACCAGTGCTGAATCAGCGTTTGTGATTTTGAAGCTGTGCAACCTACGGCCAGCTGATTTAAAAAAGCAATTCGATGCAGTTAACACTCACTCAAAGAGAAAAGTCAACCGAAAATGAATTCAAATTATGTGGATAAAGTCCAGAAACCCAGGGCAATTAATCACACTCACATGTATTCATGCCCCAAAGCAAAGATATCTGTTCATAACTACTTTGTTAAAAAAAAAAAGGCTCAGACTTTTCAAAGAGTCAGACACTGGACTGGTGGTGGCGGTGGCTGATGACGCTATTGAGATGGATGAAATAACAGATTTGGTGAATCTGTGAAGACTGCACAATGAGAGGGGGAAAACAGAACGAATGTTTTGCTGTGCTATAACTTTGTGGTCTGGAGGTGAGAACCATTGATATTTGACAGCCCCAAAGAATGAAGACAAAAACCATGAATGACTGTTGTTAAGGATAGAACATAAGCTGCAGGCATAAGCATAAAAACAAGTCTTCCTGACTCAGCATTCACCCGAGACTCATATCAAGTTGTACAGTAAATGCTGTCCTCGAATTTCCCACGCAATTGCAATACGTAATGTTCGGTTTACTGTAACTGAAATTTATAAAACAAACCTTTGAATTTATTTTTTATTTAAATCAAATAACGTTTATGAGATGAGATTTTGTGATCCATCCCATAAACGTGCGTTTTGACCTGTTGGGGCAATAATCTGTTTGGAACTGGAGCTCCAAGGTTCAATGTTTTAATCCAGATTCAATGTGAATCTACCTTTACTGTTTCTTGAATACAGGCCTTTTAGCAAACAAAGCTTAGTAATATCCTCAGGAAGTCATGCCCTATCAGAACCACAGATTTATAAACAGAGCTACGTTAGCCGTTATAGCAGGCACTGTAGCAGGTAAAAACACTACCGGTTTAGAAGGATTTATACACAGGTGTTTGCGGTAATCAGCACATTTATGATGTTTAATCACCGTAGGCTGCAAGATTCAGTCAACACTGAGGGAAAAATATAAATTCATTTCCTCACAACTTCCAATTCTTCCCCTTTAGTTACCGCCATTCAGAGCCAAATGGAGATGTTACCAGTCATGACTGTCTACCATGCAATAGGTAGCAGACAGATGTGGCTTTGCTTTCGTTCTGCACAAACCTTTGATTCAGTTCGGCATTTTATGAACTCCGCATACATCCTGCGCAAGTCACACGAGTTTTCCACAACTTTACAAAAGTACGTACGTGCACAAAGACATCTTTTGCGGTGGATTGTGGGAAGGGGCGCGGAGCAGGGCGGAGCCTCCAGACATGACGACATGACAAAATAATATGCATTCACCAGCAAACTTTAAATCAAACGTTTGGCAGCACTACGGGTTTTACAAGCAAGAGGGAAAGCTTGACAAATTGAGCGCATTTTGCAAAGTTTGCAACGCTGAAATTAGTTACTAATTTCATCGCCCACGTGAAACGGTGACAGAGCATAGATAGTGTTCTATTTGACCACATATGAATGCGTTGTTTACATTTTGTCTAACAGTGCAACGTCACTTTGTTTACAGTTTTTGAAAAATACATACATTTTTGTTAAGTTATTAAACTTAGTGAACTGCTTTATTCATTTCTATAAAGTATTATTATTATTATTATTATTATTAATATAGTTAAAAAGAAGATGGAAATGAGTGTTGCGTAAATATAGCCCTAAAAAACCTAAAATGCTGAAACCAACTGAATTGCATCATCTTGACCAGCCAACGCTAAATCCAGATGCATTGTGGGAATGGTTTAAATTGAATCGTATCGGTGGCTTCAGCAGACGTTGAACTTGAATCGTATCGCATCGGAGGTTTTAACAGCTGTATATTGAATTAATCGGATCGTGACAAGTGTATCAAGATACTAATCGAACCGACCAGAGATTCGCATCCCAAGTGTCTTGGATTATCTTGTTTCCTCACAACCTACGTAACAAAATATGATATATTTTTAAAAAGATAATCTACTGACTAGAACACGATGCACTGGCCACAAAGCGAGCAGGCAGGAAAATGCAGAGGAGAATTCTGTTCGCTGTTTGCCTGATGCTGCTCTGTCTATGCTTACATTTTACTTGATTCATAATGCTAACCCTGGAGCAACATGCAGGCCATGAATATGATGTGTGTATTGTGTTTTTTTTATATATATATATATGGAAATCTGTCTTCAAATAGCATAGCAAAAATTTGTATTAAACTTTTTTGACTGAAAAATGCACAAAGAATAGTCAGTGATTCTAAAAATATCGCTCTCTCAAAGATCACTCTGTGTACTTGCAGTCCCTTTTGAATCTCGAGCATTAGCTTTTGTTAACTCCGCAGGCTTGAGATCACGAAGTGAAAAGATCGCATGGTGGAGCAATATCCTGCTCCGCATTGTGTAGGTTGTGTATGGCCACGCACAATGAAGCTGGTATGTGTGTGTAATCCCATTTGAAATGATCTCACCTCTCTTCAGGTCACTTCATCATTGAGGCCCTCAAGCTTTTGTCCTCTCCTCGCTCTCTCTCTGTATTTCCTTTTGTGTTTTTCTTTTCGTTGAAAAAGCAAATTGGCATACCCCAACATAGACGTGCGCATACACACAAACACACACTCACACGCATACGCCAGTGAGAAGAGAGGAGATAGAAAAGCAACCATTGCCAACAATAATCCCGTGCTGTACCCTTGGAGGATGGGGTGTAAGGGGTTTGTCTTTGAACAATGTCCAGCCGTGGAGGCCAGCATTTTCAGCTTCTGCCCTCAGACAATGGGCCCTTGGACGAGAGCAGGACTGACAATGTATAGCTAGGAGCCCATTCATACACAACGGGTCATTGAGGTTATTGGACGTCATCTCAATGTGTATAAAAAGTTGGTTCAGCTGACAAGGTGTCAAAACTCTGAATGGAATTAAATCTGAAAATGTCTTAGGTGAAGCACGGGGGCCCATTCAGACGTGCTCTCACCATCCATCCCAAGGTAGCCAATCACACGTCATCAGCTTAAGATAAGTGTAAATCCACCTAAGATGCAGTGAGGACACGTTTCAGATGAGACAAAGACACATTCCTTCAGCTGAGCAAATGTTCCTCTGAATCAGCAGGAAGCCACAACAACAGACGCGATGGATTAAATGCTGCCTGATATTATTTACTGTCATCAGCAATATACAGGATAGTTGTATATATACACAGACAGTATACACCTACTCAACCCAACCTGCTGAGACAGATGGCTACCCACTATAAGCCTTAGGTTCTGTCCAAGGTTTCTGCCTGATAAAAGGAAGTTTTTCCTTGCCTCCGTCTCCAAAGTTCTTGCCCTTGTGCATCAAGTTGGGTTTCTGTCTGTCCCTGCTGCACCTGTAAAGTGCATTGAGGTAACTCTATGTTGTGATCTGGCCCCAAATACAATTTAATTGAATATATATATGGGGGGGGGGGGGATAGAGAGAGAGAGAGAGAGAGAGAGATGATGTGCTTTCCTACCACCTTGTCCTGGTGAGCCTGTTGGTTTTTCGGCTCCTGCTCTGTGTATTTTCACAGATGATGTTTATCCTCAAAATACCGGTCAAGCTGTAATTTGGGGTCATACATCCGTCTCTGTCTGTCTGTCTGTCTGTCTGTCTGTCGCTCTGATGATGAGAGAAGAGGTTTTGGCTGCGGACCGACTTGGGGCGGTCGTACAGCGTCTCAACCGGTTGACCGAGTAACACACAGCGGCAAACACCACCTCTGATGTGGTGGGAAAAGAAGCAAAAGGAGACGCCGGTCGTTACTTCTTCATTTGGCACGGTGCTTTGAAGTCTGCATTTTGGAAACTGAATTTCCATCCGACAGCATAAACTGTCTGCTTCCCGACGACACGTGGAGCGTGAGTCACCCGCAGTGCCATCAAAATGAAGCACAGCAGAGTATTCTCCTCTGATAACCACAGTCATTGTCATTCATTTCAGAAATATCGGAAATTAACAAATTAAATAAAATTCTTGATCATATTTTGGAGATATCATGTTTTCTATCCTCAACGATATTTGCAGTACTGATTGTCTAAATAAGGGTCTGGACCTAAAACCCTAATCTATGTAAAGGTGAACGTTCTCATTAATGTAGACTGGAAACAATCCTTTCAATAATTCACTTTCCTTTTTCCAGGAGTGGAAGTGGCTCAGTAGGTTGGCACTTCAGTTAGCAACCGGAGGGTTCCCGGCTCAAATCCTAGGTCAGAGTGTGGTACTGGTGGCTGGAGAAGTGCCAGTCCAACTTCAGAGCACTGCCGAGCTGCCCTTGAGCAAGGCACCGTGCCCCCTCAACTGGTCCAGGCGCACTAACCATAGGGGCAAATTTACCCTTTGCATGTTACGGGGTCCCTGTACATGTGTGTGATTTGTTGAGCGGGGCCCCTCGGACTGCGGTGTGAATTCATTCTCCTTGTGGTGTGTTCCGGACTACGTGTGTGACATCATTTACAATGACAAAATACAGCTTCCTTTCCTCTTCTTCTTTTTTTGAAGCAGTCTTTTTTGTATGACCATATTATTAAAAAAGTAAATGAACAAGATTAACTGTTAATTGCACAGGAAATTGTCCATCCATCCATCCTCAATGTGTCTACGATGACAAAATAAAGCTTCCTTTCCTCTTCTTATATTCTAATATTTTTTCCTGACTTCATTCTGGATCAGATCCAAATGAAATTTGGTGGTGAGATAGAGGCCCCCACCCAACATGATTGTGTCAAATTCCATAAACATCAGTCAATAATCAACCGATAAAGAAAATTTCAAATCACATTTTGGTGAAAATCGAGCAAGTCTCCTGGATCCTCACCAAAATGTGTTAATCTGTCGGTAACAATTCCAGCATTTGCTGAAAATTTCCTTCCATCAAGACGGATGGACGGGCAGACAGACAGACAAACGGCGGCGATTTCATGACCTCCGCCTCATTAAGGGCAGAATTCCTGTTTAGCTTAGCAAGCTAATGTTCATGTTCCACACGCATTGAGACTGTTTCGATTATGATTAATAATAATACATTATTATGAAACAGTATACAGTATTGTGAACTTCGCCTCTTTAATTTATGTCCAAATTATTTTTTTTACATTAGTCTTATTGTTTGTTTGTTTTTTAGCATTGTAATAGAAATCAGTGGGAATGATGATCAATGGTAGACCAATTATTGGATAATAAAGTTTTCACCCTCTTTTTAAAGGTCCAATGTGTCTCTTCAGCCTAAATCCGATTCCAAGGATCTTAGTTTTTGGTCAACATGATATTGAATATTTGTGTGACTGTCTCAGTATTTGACTCCGAGAGCGGATGAAAGAGCAACGTGTGGCGAGAGACTAATCGAAGCATCACTGCCTTATGCTTCATAGTCGCTGAAAGAAAAACGGTGAAAGGAGGGGGTTACTGACTGAGCCTTCGTCTTCAGATTTAGACATTTTTTTATTATTTTTTATTTATGACTGGGCTGTCCATTCCAATAACAATGTTTGTTTGGTTTGTTTGTTCCTGAGCGATCGGATGCCCGTTTGATTCATGTGTTTCTTGTTTGTGCTGACCACATTTAAAAGTACCTCGTGGAGCTGCAAAGAAAAACACAGTTTATAGACAGTTTATTTCTCAATCAAAAGGGTGGAACACATTTTCAACCTCATGCAACATTTGCATACGTTAAAACCAACCATGTTCACCATTTGTCTTCTATTTACATACATTGCCGATTATATTTTGTTAATAGAGACATTAAACCAAAATAAATAACAAACTAAACTATTTTCGTATTCGCTAATGTGGTCCAGGTGCAAAAAAACAAAAACGTCAGTGCGACAAAAGTAGTCTCTAAAACAGAGCACACCCAACAGTATAAGGTGCAATGAAACCATAAGCAATGTAATAAATAAATAAAAAGTATGTGCAATATAATGGAACATTATGCTATTACAAGACCAGAATGCAAAAAATAGTACACAATAAATTATAACGGGGCAAAGCAGCGATTGGGGGGGGAGGGGGTCCTAGTAGATTTTGAGGAAAAGCTGAAATTTGCAGAAACGTAGGGGATGGGATCCTTCACATCTGCAAAATCTATGCATGTGCAACTCATCTTATCGATAGCATTCATGTGAGAACCTCAGTGATCTTTTCTGTCATCCTCACCACACACTCCAGAGTCTTGTGATCACTGGATTTGCTGTTACCAAACCACATCATGATGCAGCCACCAATTGGTCACGACCCTCTCTCAGAGTTCCTTTGTAGAGGGTGGTGAGAGCAGATGGTTGAAAGCTGGCTGTCTTCTGTCTACCAAGGGCGTCGTTGTGGCTGTGGCTGCGTCGTTAGGGTGGAGATGAGGTCATCTGAGATGTTAATGCTAAGAAACTTTGTGCTGCTAACCTTCTCTATTGTAGATCGATTGATAGACATTAGTTGCAGATGAGGACGACCACAGTCATGTTCTTAAAACAACAACAACAACAACCTGTGATGTGATTGCTCTTCGATTCAGCACAGCGGTAACGCAGGAGTCATGAGTGAACAGCATGGTGCCGAGCATCTATCCTTGTGGGACGCCTTCATTCTGTTGCCAGTTCATTCTGACTGCATTCTGCAAACAGTCCAAAAAGGGGATGATTGTGTTGAATATTGAGCTGAAGCTGACAAACCACATTCTGGTCTGTTTCTTTCATGTTAAAGTGGGATGGAACTGAGTAGTACAGGGTTTAAGCAGTGGAGTGGTTGTAGTTGTTGGAACGCTATGCAATCTGAAGAGGATCGAGTTAGCTAGGGAGGGCAGATACGATGTCACTACAAGCTGCTGCAATCACTTAAAGCACTAAACCTATAGAAGGATAGGTGGGGAGAGTGGGTGTGTGGGGCAAGAAGACAGACACGGGTAACCACAGTAACAATTACGGGTATAATAATAGAAAAAATAAACAAACATTTACTTCTGGGGAAGAAGTCAAATAACTGAATTAAACTAAAGAGAACTAATGTTTACCAGAGAAGGCAGAAGCTCAGTGCATCATGGGAAGTCCCCCATCAGTCTAGGCCATGGGCATTATAACTAAATACTAGCTAGCCTTAATTATAAGCTCTATCAAAAAGGAATGTTTTCAGCCTCCTCTTAAATGTAGAGAGGAGGTCTGCCTCTCGGACTGAAACTGGAAGAGGGTTCTACAGGAGAGGAGTCTGGCTCCCATCCGACGTTTGGAGTCTCCAGTGACCACAAGAATCCCTGCGCCCTGAGAGCCTAATGTTACAGACAGGTAATATGGCACTATGAGATCTCGGAGGTATGTCGGGGCCTTAGCATAAGTCGGGTCAGAACACATTCAGCAGCATTATGGGTCAGATGGAGTCTCTAGAAACGTGTTTGTGGGGCCTGATAATAGCGTGTTAAAAATCTCTGTTCTCCAAGTCATGTAGATTCATTTGTCTTTTTTGATGCAGAATGTGCCTCTTGTTTTTAGATACTGCTCAACTTAAAGAAGGCCGTTCTAGACACGTGTTTTATGTGGGTGCTAAACAGGGCAGCACAGGGGAAGGTGCTGTTGCCTCACAGCAAGAAGGTCACAGGTTCAAACCCAACTTGGGACCTTTCTGTGAGGAGTTTGCCTGTTCTCCCCGTGTCTGCGTGGGTTCTCTCCGGGTTCTCTGGTTTCCTCCCACCACCAAAAACAGGTGAATGGGTTACACTCGCGTAGGTGTGAGTTTCTGTGTGAATGATTGTCGGTCTGCGTGTGGCCCTGGGATGAAGGAGGAGCTTGCCCAACAATATTGATTTTAAGCATTATATCATGACTCATAACAGAATTCATTTTTTGTGAGATGCTTCATGAGTCAAAACATATTCAAATGTAACTGTTTATTATAATAATACAGAGTGTGTTTGAAAGTTTAGAGACAAAAACTGCACTAAATGTGTGTTACGGACACAAACATTAACAGTGCACTGTAATGTCAGGAGACACACACACATCTGGAATATGTGAAACAAATATGTGATTAGAAAGCAGAAAAAAGACAAAAATATAAATATAAATGACATCTATGCTGCATTTGTGTTAACGCAGCATAGATGTCATTTTGGTGGTTTATTTCATCATACACAAAATTATTACAAAAAAAGTTAAACATCTGCATTTTGTAATAACCGGTGCAATATGTAACAACTTATTACAAAATGAAGCAAACTTTATTGCATATTACTTTCAAGAATTTTGTTACAAAATGTGGTGTTATTACATAATGCGGTGCTACACAACCTTTTCATGTTATATTATTGGTAACTGGCAGGATAAAGGAAACATTTTAAATTTGTTATAAATTCCTGTTTGTTGTAATCTCTCTCATTGAATTTCCACTTTTCCACAGCTGCCGGTCAAAGAGGCGTCTGTTGATAGTTTAGTTTTGCCTTCTTTCATTTTGGTTTCCTTTCTTTCATCCACGGTGGCCTTTCTAAAGCCACTGTTTCTTCTGACTCCAGATAAACCACAGACATAAAATGCATCTCTCCCAGCGTGCATGCTCCTGTTTCCCAGTGAAGGACCTCCAAGGCGCTGAAAGCAGCTGGATGTGGCTGAAATCATGACGTCTGCTGTGAGGATCCATTTACATAGAAGCATCTTGAATGAATACTGCTCTTACAGTCATTTTCATTCTGGTTCACTGCTTCAGAAAGTGTCATCGCTTGGCTCGGTGACATTTTTGAATTTACATGTTTGGAGTGTGGATCGTAGAGACTTCACACAGATGCTCCACAATTAATTTAAAGGATGAAAGGTTAGACTGGAAATAGCCTGTTCTGGTGCCACAGGCCTTTAGTGTGTCTGGCAACAAACACTGAGAGACATCAAACACACAACACAGACAGTTAACACCTCTGTTTGCGTGGGCCCATGTGATGTCATCAAAGACTGGATTCCCAGGTGCTGATGGGACAGGAACGGGCCGCGTTGGCTCTCCTATTCATGGTGCCTGGCTGAGAACTGACACGTCACACACACACACACACACCACACACACACGTCAAGTCATCTATTCATTCCCCACAAGCAGGAGATTGAAAAAAACCCCAGCAGTACTACTATTAATGTACTTTCTAGTCGCCACAGCAAACCAACGTTCTCCACTCCACCCTGTCCTTTGCATCAACCAGCCTCCCTCATGTCCTCCCTCACTGTGTCCATCTGTCTCAGGGGTAGGCAACCTTTTTCATGGCTTGTGCCACTTTACAATATACTCAAGCCCAAAGTGCCAACACGTACATTTTGAAGAAAATAATTTGTCAGTGATGTGCATTTATAGAGGGGTTTGTTCGTCCTTTCCGTAATGGTATCCCACAATATTTGTGGGCAGTGTTTACAGAGACGTACACGATCGCTAATCGTAACACGTGTCATTTTCCCCAAGTATTCGTCGTTGGATTTTGTAACATGAAGTATTACAAGTCACTAGACAAGAAGGCTTTTACTCTTACAAGGAGAAAACGGCTGTGATTGGGGTGAAGATCCTTACAGGATGGACAAGTCCGAGTGGTTAATGATCGCTTCCTGTTTCCTACCCGGACTTAATAAACGACCTGATCTTTCAACCCAGCCCATTTTACTCTTTGAAGGACTTTCAGGATTATCGGAGTCTTGACAGCTACGGTCGTTTCGTTTTGGATGTTTGTGTTTATCTGCATAAACCCAGCTCTGCTCACGTAAACCAAACTACTTTTTGAACACACATCAATTTAATATGGAACGTGGGCTTCATTTATTACGATGTTACATCAATATCCAGCAAATTTTGCTTATTATAACTTGCCTGAAGTGTTTTGTGACGCCTGCCCGTCCGGTTTTCCTGAGTTTTGTGTTTTGTCGCTAAAACCTTTCTTTCAGTCTACGTCTCTGCATTTTGGGGTCCACTCTTTCGAAAGCCATCACATTTACGGTACTTTAAAAGCAATCTCTCTGGTAAAATGGGCCTGGCCATTCTCTCTATTTCTTCCTTTGAATAGGACAAGGCTTATTGTCATATCCTCTTTTTCTCTGCTGTGGCTGTAAATGAATAACAAATACATTAGCTGGTAGAAGCCTTCGTAGCAGCACACTTGTTCAATCTCCTGGTTAAAAAGGCTATTGTGGGTTTTACTAGCTGGTAAAGTTAGATAGCAGGATGTTGTTCTGCAAGCAAAAATAAAAATAAGCAGCTGTGTCATACAGCAATGTTGGAATCCAGTGTTTTATAATGTGACAACATAATAACTTAACATCATACTGCATGGCGGTTGATCTTGTCCCCTGCGCTCAGGGTAAGGAGTCACATTTTCAGTTTGCTGCTCTTTCTTTACTGAGCAGCAAACTGCTAGAAGCTGCTTTTTAAAATATTCTAGCTTTTGATCACACACAAAATTCACTTTCAGGCATTACTAACTCTTACCTCCAATCATCCCTGCATGCAAAACAGAATATTAAATTGAAATAATGATCATACTTTGAAATGTCTGTCTAGAATAAGCAGCAGAAAGAGAATTGTCTTTTTGCAGGAGACAAACAATTCCATGATACGTTTTCTCGGCCTGTACACTGAGGTCAACTCGGAGCCACATAGCCTCAGCTGTGCTTTAGCTCTGTACATGACTGATTACAAATGCTTGATCATCCTCCTGTGAACTAAACTATAGCATTCCACATATTTGATGCTGACGGGGGGGGGGGGGGGGGGGGTTGCAGGCAGATGCCAGAGTGGAGAGGAGCTCCTCAGAATAACACGACATGATAAGTGACACTGCCTAATGACGGAAACACACAGTCCCAGAGACACATGGAGTAACTCAAACCAAGTTGATGGATCTTTGTGTTGAAATTCAAAACTGCCCCATTCTCACACATAAACATGGTGCATGTGGTCGGGCCACATGTGATCTATTTCTATCTGCATCTCGGAGATCGGAGGACAAAATGTGACTTAAAAGCTGATGTCACTCCTGCAAAACCACTGACACGGTCAGAAATAATCATAAACTCACCCCCCAGACGGTCCCACAGACTCACGCAGCAGAGAAATTATAAGGTTTAAAATGAGTCCCAGATACAGGATGAGAGCCCAGGACAGGAGAGATGAGGAGCCTCTGGAGCGCACGCTGGAAAAAGCCATGCCACATGACAGGAAAAACAAACAAACAAAAGCAAAATGAAAGCTGGGGAAAGCAAGGGAAAAGCTGACACGACGTTTCTGAGGTAACAGCTTGCTCCTCTTAGGACTTCAGGGAAGTGCAGAACATTGCATCTCGTTTCTCAACCGGCTGCAGACGACTTGGAAGGAAAGGCGTCTCCTCTCGGGTCGATGAGATGAGAAAGGTTTCAACTTTTTGGACTTTTGAAAATGTCACGTCTTTTACTTTTGCTCCCTTTCTCATTGTGAGCTTTCAGGCTAGGATGCTCGCCCACGTTTGTAAAAACGATGTAATGTGTCGTTAACGTGAAATGACAATGCAGTCAATGCACAAAAATACACAATATTGGCTTCACGTTTTATCTGAAGTTGTGTCTCTGAGAAACTATCATGTGCAGAACACACCAATAAATTCTTACTTCCTATTTCCTCACTTTATAGCAGGTTATGCAGTTGCTGTTTTCTTGTTATCTAAAGGTGACTGCTCGGGAGAACACTCGATTCTCCCACTGCTGAAGCGTCTTCTGTCATCATTAAATCATCACTGTAGCCTCAGATACAATAATTACCCCTCACCCCATCTGAAGAAGATCACCATACGCCATGGGTCTCAGCAAACAAACAGAAAAACAAACAAACAATAATGTAACTTTAGATCCGGTAACATTTGCTGTAAGCACAGATAATGCATAATACGCAAACATATGAATGAACTTTTGTAAACTGTCGTGTATTCAGTCTTTTTTTATAGTAGCTTTAAACTTTTAAAAGAGGTTCCCATCTTCTTCAGCAGTTACAAAGAATGCTACAAAGCTGCTTGGCTTTGAAGCTCCAGAAATGTCCCTTTCTAACAGCCTGGAGGTGAGTAGACAATGATTGAACATTTACGTTGAACATTATTCCACTTAAAAGACAATCGGTCACTCAGATATTCAAAGTCATGGCAAAGACTTTCCGGAGCGACCCTGAAAGCATTTCAAGCCGCTACACCCTGAGTTCAAACGCATCTCTGCAGGTCGAGCTTTGCATAGTTTTATACCATCCATTTGTCAGAGGATTGCTTTACTCTGGTCTGTCTCATGCTGTGTTCCTAAGTCCGGAGGCTTCGGGGGGGTACAGGTCTCATCTCAGTGTGGTCTCTACATTTTCCAATCTATTTCCATCTCCGGCCAGAAAAGCCCAATTGCTTATATTCCCGGCTGCAACCAGATATGTTGCATTGCTTTTGGGAAACAAACAACAGACCGGCCTGCCTGACCCTGAATGGTAACCCAACAAGCCGACTGGGAGAGACACACCATGAGGAAAGGAGCGAGGGAAGAAGAGAGCACTAAGGGTTTCAGACAGCTGGTTTTGCAGGCTGTAAATAAGCACATCGTCTGTCAACGCGGTGGCGCAGGGCTACGAGCTGCGGTGTGCCGGGGTGGAACTCTGGTCAGATTTAACATCTGCAGCCACAGTCAGCGACGCACACTGGGAGATCAAGATGTCGCTTCTGATGCTTCTGTCTCAGTTTGCTCACATAAAAAAAGACATGGAGTCAGCATGTGCCGTTTGTCCAGCCCATCCTGACCTTCGGTGCGGTCGCTTCTCTTCACCAACCCTCCACATTGAGCACGTGGCAGAGCAATTTACCCTCCGGAGCAGACTGCGGGGACGACCGCCCATCATCGACACTCAGGAGCGAGGCCATCGATGCATTTTACAGCATGAGGACGAGCAGGCGCTGTAATGTCATGATAATATCATCATGCAGAACGCAGTGAAGACGTATGAAACCGTTGTGCCACCAGTGTAGGCACAAGACAGAAAAAAACAGCAACTCAAGATAATAGTTTATTTCAATTTATCCCGCATTCATTTCCATCTGAAATGATGAACTCTGGACTAAAGAGAGAGAGAGTCTATCTCTACATTTTGATTATAGGCCGATGGCGTTTTTCTGGACCCGCTGCCCACATTACGACTCGTGCCCCTCCGTGATGGGAGTCCTGCTCTGAATATGAGGTCTCGGCAGGCGCTTTGCCCTCTTGAAGCATAAAAAAAGGGATTTAATCACGAAGCAACAAAAACTTGGTCCTAACTTAATGCTGTGCTGTTTTTTTCTGCTGTTTAAAAGGCACATCAGATACATGCCTTTGCGACATGGGCTAATTTATGACATACACATGTAACCGGTTCATTAATAAGTGTTAATATAATTACACAAAATTGTCCGTGTGTTCTGTTTCTGTTATACCTGGTGTGTCATACGCTGTGCAGACTTCAGGTCCTCCAGCTACTTCTTCTATGGTTTTATTTCTTCTTCGTGTGTCTGTTATAAATACTGAGTTCTCCCGCTGCCTCTTCCCTTTTCGTATCTGATCGCGGAAGAGTTTGGGCTGGACTGTATGCTAGCGACGCATATCGATGTTCTTTTATTTCATATGTCAACCAGATTAAACGGAGAGTGCCTCCAAAAGTTCCCGCTGTATCCCGTGGCTCCTTCCTGCATCACACGCTGCACGAAATTACACAACGCAGAAGTCCACCGGTCACACACAGACTCACTTTGTTGATTCGCAGATTGGCTGGTACATCAAATTTGGTCATTGTTGACCATTCTTTTAATGCGCAATGTGCATTATGTCAATTTTGTATTTCAGATTTTGTTGAGTGGAGCGATGTTGCTCATGGTATTTCCCCCTGGGATTAATTGTCACACCTTGAGGCGGGCCTGTATGATCCTTCCCCCACTAACTCTCCCTGTCTTCCCCTCTCCTGTGCTCCTGCAATCAGTTCATTCCCATCACCTGTGCTCCTGCCATCACCTGCATCACATCAGCAATCAGCCCGGACTCTACATATACTCTGCTCACACACTGCACCCCTGCCAGATTGTTAGCGATGCGTCCTGCTTCCCAGCGATTCAGACCGACCTCCCGGGTTTCGACCCTGCCTGCTTCCCGGACTCCGCCTCTTCGCCTGCCCCTTGGATCTGTCTGCCCGTCTGTTTGGATTTCCTGGCTTGTGACCCCTGCCTGTCTTTTGGACCTTTCCTTTGCCTGCTCCTTCGGATCTGTCTGCCGGTTTGGACTGACTACCCTGTAATGAAAAATAAAGCTCAGTTTTTGGATTCCCACTCTACTGTCGTGTGTTTGAGTTTTTTCCTGCCTTGGTCCATGACATCAGTAAAGTATTCCGATCTGATGATTGGAACACATTTCCCTGCTGTGGGTGCAAATAAACTGTTGCGTCCCGTAGGGCTAACGAGCAGAGAAGACCCTGAAAATGACAGACAGAGCCAGGAAACAGAATAGAGACTTTGATTGCTCTTAAACAAAAAACACTGTCTAAAACGGTAACGAGGGGTGGACGGGCTGGAACGTCCGGTAAGAAAAAAGACACGAAATCACAGCCAAACAAAAGTGCAAAAAACAGCTGAGCTGGAGATTAAATCTAATAAACAGAATCCAAATACTCAACGGCAGAGAACGGGACAGCATCCCAAGAAGAGGAACAGGAACGGGAAACAAGCATAGGGGCCATTTGGATGATCCGGTAATCGGAAAACTGGTGACCAAGGGATTATAAACAGTTGGGGAATTGGATGATGGATTACAGGTGTGTCTGCTCTGCCGCTCCGTTCTCTGCCACGCCCACTGTCAAGAGAGGGAGAGAGGGAAATGAAAAAACAAACCAAGGAAAAAACCCAGAACCCCAACATAAACACGTTGCCGGGACAACAATAGATCTCTGTTGACTAAAGCCGACTGAACTTCAGTTCTGCTGAAAAATGAAAGAGACCTCTTGAATGAATGGAAAATAGAAGCAATGTTTCTAACACAAATAACTTACCAGGAGGCCCAGGTCTGGACCGGACTTGTTGCCCATTTAGGATCAGTAAAGGCATGGGATTTATTAGTGATGCTATTACAATGATAGCAAGACACAACTGTAAAAGCAAAGTCAATGTATCTGTTTTCATTTTACAGACACCATGAATCAAAAAGAAAATCATGAATGCACTGTAAAAATGTAGGATCTCAGCAAGACTTAAATCTTGTCCAAAAAAAATCTTATTCATCTTGTTTTGAGAGGAATATACTATTCAAGAGCAAATTGTCTAAGACTAACAAGCTTGTTTTAAGAATATGGATTTTTCTTTTCTTAATTAGCTGGTAAATCTTATAGTTAGTTATTTTGCATGCAAGTCATGCTGATCACTGATAGAATGGTGTCTTTATTTTACTCAAAACACACATAATAAGAAAAAAAACGTGACATTTTTTAGTGAAGTTTCATTTCTGAGTTCGCCTGCAAACAGCTGCCGGTGCATTCCAGAAGCTCATCCAGGTGTTTGCAGGCCACCAGAAAAGGCTGCTGGAGGACCGGTTGTAATCCTAAAACTCAGGACTTGCAGTAACAACACACTCCAACGTGTGTGAAGCCCGTCTCTTCGAGGAAAGATTTGCCTGAATGGTGACTCTTGAACAGTGCAAAGCGACTCCATTGTGGCTTGTCGAACAGACTAATCTTCACTGCTGCAGTAAGTGGAAAGAAAGGAGCAGCGCTGCTGCTTTTCTGTGCTGTCAGACATATTTACATTTTCAGGTGGATGACCCGAAAAACTTCATGCATGCAAAATGTAATCAATCAGAACAAATGATAAGCACGGCAGAACATTCTCTTGTACTTGTTAAGTATTTAAGAAAGCACATGCAGACCATATTTTGTGCATAAACGACCCGTAATCCTTGCTTTAATTAAGCCATGGGCTACATTTGTTTTATATTCGGTGCATTCGTTATGGTAGAATCAGAAAGTTCCCTTCAGCAGCGTTCATGAAATCGGCACTCTTGTTACCCTCGCCAAAGAGGAGGCGAGGGTATTGCAATTGGATGCGTTTGTTTGTCTGTCTGTTTGTTTGTTTGTTTGTCTGTCCGAGCGCATAACTCAAAAACTAGTGACCCAATCGACTTGAAAATGTTACACAAGCAAGGTTCTGTCCGTGGCTCGGTCCTCTCCGAGAATGGCGTTGATCCGGATCTGGATCCAGATTCTAGAATTATTTTTACATCTGGAATTGTGCCTGTGCTGTAAACTGCCACTTTAAGAGGGAGGGACACGAATGGCATGATGGGAAAAAGAGTCCAGAAGGAGTCTTGTAGTACGTTCCGGAGCAGCAAGCTAGAGCAGGTTTGACCTCTCTGATCCGGAAGCCCTGTTTACTGTCTCACAAGATCCAATAGTATATTGGAGGCGAGGGTCTGCAATCTCTGATTGTCGTTTTCTAGTTAGTGTTACAGCTGCCAGTATTTTGTGTACATGTAGGACATGGACTAACATGGGACACAGTGGGCTGAGGTGGGATGATAAAAAACTAACGTTTCATTGTTCCCTCACTGTGACCAAATGTGTTGGAGTGACATCAAGCCAGGTCAAAGTAAGAATTCATCCCACTCGACTTTGGTGGCTGAGACAAACTACTCTGTGCCGATACTGTTAGGTGAGATGACCTCAATCGTCTTGTCTATGGGTGAGAGGTGGGGTACACCCTGGATGCGTCGCCAGCACATCGTACAGCCACGCATAGACAACCTCTCGCGCACACACTCACACCTACGGACAATTTTGGGGCAGTCAATCCACTTAAGTTGTATGTTTTTGGGGGTGAGAGGAAGCCGGAGAGCCTGGAGAAAACCCACACGGACACGGAGAACTGACAAACTCCACACACAGGATTCGAACCCAGAACATTCTTGCTATATGAGGCAGCAGCGCTATCAACTGCATCTTCCGAACCGATTTGTCCGTTACCGGGTCGCGGATCGTGCTGGAGGCTATCCCAGCATCAGCAGGCGAGAGGCAGGGTACACCCTGGACAAGCTGTCGGTTCATCACAGGGCCAGAAACATCGGCCAATAATCAACAGGGACACATTTTGAAGCTCCATTGACTGCAATGTTAACAAACATTTCATAATGATCCATAATCCAGGATCTTTTCTGGATCATCACCAAAATGTAATAATCTGTTCCTGGAAACATTCCCAACATTTCCTGAAAGTTTCATCCAGATCCTCCCATAATATTTTGAGTTATCTCGCTAACAGACAGACAGTCAAACAAACAAACTGCGGTGACGTTGAAAGCTCAGATTTACGAGTGTCACTGAAGGCACCAGCCGAGAAGCGGAATCTCTTCTGCGCTCTCCGCTGATTGGCTGCCGGCTCGGCTGGTGCTCCGCGCTCCATCCTCGCGGAGCCGCGCTGCGCTCAGTCCGCTCCTCCCGACTGCGCTCCCTGCAACACACACACACACACACACACGCACAAAGCGCGCTGCTTCCGTGCGCGCCGCCAGCTGCTGCTGCTGCTGCAACCTGCCGACTTCACGCCAGCCACCAAAGCGCGACGAAGGAAACGATGCATGCGCGCTGCATTACGCGATATCGCAGGTTATTCCTACTTTTGCGCTCTTTCAGGAGGTGTAACCGCGCGCGCGTGACGTCACCATGGACCGCTTTTTTCTTCTGATATGGACTTTATCCATCCCGCCGGTCGGCTGCGCCTCAGTCGGGCTCCTGTCAACCCTCTTGTCCTGGAATATTGTCAAGGCATGTGTGTCTTTCTTCAAACAGTAATCCATCACACGCACTGAACGAGTTCGGGACCAAACCGATCAAGCGCTCTATTTGATGTCATTGATTTTCAACCAAAGTGATTGTCTGAAGTGCAGCTCCTCTTTCAGCAGAGCAGCTCCATTCATCCTGCTGGGGCTTGCTACCTGTTGCTACCTGTTCATCTCTTTTTTTCTTGCAGACGCTGCACATTTCCAGCTCACATACCGACCACAGCAGCCACGGTTTAAATCACGGTGAGTGTCTTTCGGCATCGACAGATCATTCTTCCAGCGAGCATGAAAGTGATTGTGATCAGAGGCTCGCTCCAACGGTTCCCTTCCATCATTGTAAAATGTTTTTTTTTGGCTCACAAATCAAAGCGGTGCCAGATCGTGCTCGGGGCTGATGTGCACGCTGGGGTTCCCCCTTGGCTGCTCAGACCTGTGGAAGCCCAGTAAATAAAGCTCTCTCATTCTCCCAGTAGTCCCCCTCCTGGGGGGCTTGTAGGTGCCAGATAAAGAGAGTGGGCCATCCTGTAGCAATCTGAAAGGGGGGTGGCAGTTATCCACTGCTGAAAGGGTTTGCAAATCAAATGTGTGACTTTTGATTTAAACCGTGAAAACGGCATGAAATCATCCCAACATTTCAAACCTCTGGTTATGACGTATCGACCCACGCCTGATATTCGTGATGTGACGAGTCGACGCTTCTTGCCCTGAAGGTTTCAGAAGGATGGCGCTCGAACCAGTTTAAATGATGACGATAATGCTTTTCTTCCTCTAACTGACATGGGAGACCATGTTACGTTGATAGACTCTATACATCTGTCGGTTTGTGGCACAACCATTGATATGAAGCTCCCAGTATTGATGTGATCAGCTTCAGGTTATTCACCAGCAGTCAGAAGAAGCAAGGCGCCGGGACTTGACCCAGATCATCGTCTGATTGGCGGCTGAGTCTCAACCCAGATCAGCGTCTGATTGGGATTGTCCCGATTGTGCCTTTTTTTTCCTAAATCCATTCTTAACCACTCGATTAATCCGTCCCGCAGACAGACAGATCTTAACCTCCTTCGTGGCGGTAAAAATAGAACACGTCCGAGCTGCAGCCGATTTATTTCCTTTCACTCTTTCGGCATTCTCACCCTCCCCTCGGAAGCTGAATGCACACAAATGACTTTTAGAAAATGTTTGAAATGATGAACCGAATCAGAAGAATTGCGATCGAAATGACAAGTCCAGCTCAGAACGACTCGTGTCTGAGTGTTTCATGTCGTCTCATTCTCCTCAGACTACGTGTTTGTCACCCCGGTGGAAGTCGATTCTGCGGGAGGATACCTGACGCACGATGTGTTCAGGCGGCCCCGGCGCAGCAGGAGGTCCCTCTCTTCTTCTCTGCACTACCGGGTCTCTGCGTTTGGGCAGAACATGCATCTGGACTTGCATCCTTCCTCTGTGGTGGGTCCGGGGTTCACCGTGCAGACGCTGGGGTCAGATGGCGTTTCCACGGTGATGGGTAATCTGGGGTTACACAAATGTCTGTATCAAGGATTTATCCGCAACCTGTCGGCCTCCTCCGCTGCCATATCAACGTGCTCCGGACTAGTAAGTATCTGCCTGTAGCCTCTTGGTTCACAGAGGGTTACTCTATCATCTAATAAACTTATTGAATATTTTCCTTTCACCATTTAGGACCTGGTGTCCAGATGCGTGGACATCACATTTTGGGTTATATGTCATAATACTTTGTTCTGTTCAACTGAGGCTTGACGCCGTACACGAGGACACCGACCCTACTATCTACCACCATCACGAGAGATAGATAGATAGATAGTGGTTATAAATGACCATCTTGTAATGATTGCGATAAAAAAAGGTGGGGGCATAAGAATTTAATCTTCTACCTGCTCCTTTCTAATCATGTAAATGTTGAGAATGCATTTTCATGAAAATAATAAAATAATAAGAAAGATTATAGATAGATAGCTAGATAGATGATGGATGGATTGATAGACAGATAGATAGATAGATAGAGATAGATGATAGATGATAGATAGATAGAGAGATAGATCTTTAGTTTGGGAGACTGGTGGGTTACCTCAGGGAAATTGGGATGCCTTCGTTCTTATACTGATCAGTTTCCAATGAGAGAAATAAAACACAACAAGGAAGAGCTTGGGTCTGAATCAAACTGATCCCATGAACTGTTCTTAAAACAGTTTGAAGTCACACGTTCATCTTCTCAACACTTTGGCTGAGATGTTGGAAACGGCAGGTTACGACTCCACCCCGATTTCCAGTCTTACCATTATGCCTGAAACAATGCGCTGACCTCTGACCTTCGGTGCCCCAGCTGATTTGATGCATTGAGCGAACGACTCCGCCCTCAGTTATGTTATGGGTTAGGTGTGAAAGGGCGCCGATGCCCTCGAGCATCAGCATCCATTTGTGGGGATTTATTCAAAGCATGAGACCAGACTAAACCGGTTATCCACGACTGTTTATTGTGCCTCGCCATGCTGTGTATAATGAACAAAGGTGCGCAGCCATTGTGGATCCCCGCCAGAGCTGTCTCCACGGTTACGATGTGGTCTCCATGGAATGGGCGCTGCGGGATTGTTTTAAAGACAAGACAACCACGTTTACGTCTTCCTCCCATAACCAGGCGAGTTTAAATGCAATTAGCAGCAGCTAGACATTAAGGCATAGAAGGAAATCGGCTAAGATGTCTTCATATCGGGGGGGGGGGTCCTCTTTGACCCTTGAGCAGTGAGGGATTTTGGGATGCCTGATAAATGTCGTTGCCGCCTCTTACGTATGTAAATCTAACGCGAGACGCAGCCGCACCCACAAGGTATGAATCGTTTCCCTTAAAAGACACAGACTGTCATTACGGAATCCCATGCTGCACTTTATGAGTCACCTGCACCTTTCCGGCTCATCCGTGACACATCCCACCCCCAGCCTGGCCCAAATGGACACGCTGCCCCTCCGGCCCTTTCCTTTTTGCTCACCCTGGTCTTTTGTCCTCTGTTTGCCCTGCTTCTGCGTGTCCCCTTGTTGGCAGTAATTAAAGCCATGGTGAAGTTTGAGCCGCCTGGCTGGCACTGCTAATCTTTGCATTGTCCTTTTCATTAGGCTGGCTCCCATTCACAATAAAACACCGCTGACCCGTTCTCTTAAGAGCGGCCTGCGAACACAGTGTGATTGGTTCATTGAACAGGCCGGGACGACTGCTTTGATCTATTTTTACCGCGAAGCTTTGCCTCATTTTTTTTTTTTTTTGTCATCGTTGGTTGGATGTTCAGTTGGCCTGTTACATCAACTACGTATAAAGATTCATGCTGTTCAATTGTAAGTCAACATCCGTGTGTGTTGCGCTCTGCTGCGATTAGCAGTTCACCCCTGCTTTCCATCAACCCAGAATATTTGGAGGAAGTACAAATGATCGATGCGGCGGCAGAGTAGAGAAGCCGATTGAGGAAAGCTAGAAAAAAAAGGCAAGAAGATATGGAAATCTAGTAAAACGCAAAACCCGAGATGAGCAGAGAGGATCGAATCATGAATGAGATTTGAGGCGGGCTGGGAGTGAAGTGCTCCGTTGTGCACGGATGATGCGCCCTCATTGTTCGGAGGCTCTCAGGGAGGCTGGTTTCCTGAAAGAGAGTTGGAGAGATGGACTGTTTGCGTGAAAGGGCTATGGAGAAGAAATGGGGTGAGGGAAAGACGGGAAAGTGAGAGAGAGAGCTCCGTCAATGCTTCGTTCATTGTCTCCTTTCAGCAGAGCAGATGAGAAAGGAGGAGCGCAAAGCATCTGAAATAAGGTCTCTGGATTTATCTGGGGGCAAACCGGGGCGAGGTCTTACTTGAAGGGTCGCCCTGGCCGGGCCGAGCAGATGGGAGTGGGAGTCTGCTTTAATGAGGGGCGAGGCGAGATGGTATTAAGGGCAGAGCAGGATGGATGGATGGATGGATGGATGGATGGATGGATGGACGGATGGACGGATGGACGGACGGACGGATGGATGACCGGCAAACAAGGATTTCCTACTGTAAATCCTCTAATTGAACTGGTGTTAAATTTGTTGGTATCTCGTCCATTCACATCCGTGTGGAGAATCACGCTTCGGTTGCCGCCTCTTTAGCCTGATAGATGAAAGGATGGATGATGTCATAGAGGAGCGTACGCCGATGGAGAGGTCTTATTCTTCTTTTTGTGTTTTCTCATTTGAGGTCACGTTGGTGGTTGACCCTAATCCTCTGTGTTCATGTAAATGGGGGTTGCAGCATGGCTCTGTGTGTGTGTGTGTGGGGGGGGGGGGGTCACAGGTTCTTACTATGTAGAGCGAGTTCAGAGCTGTTTGCCGCTCCATGTACTGAAATGAAGAATTGAAGTCCACACAATTTCCTGTTAGCGACGCAGCCTCTTGTGGATGGGTGTGAGTGTGTGTGTGGCTGGTTGTCTGTCTTTGTGTTGCCCTGCGATGAACTGGCGGCTTGTCCAGGGTGTTCCCCGCCTCTCGCCCATTGACTGTTGGGATAGGCTCCAGCTTGGCCCGTGACCAGATAACGGACAAAGCGGTCGGAAAATGAATGAATGAATGAATGAATGAATGTCTGACTGTCGGGGCCACAGCTAGCATTTATGAAACCCAGGACCGAACTCATTTCAAGGTTTGGGAGTTCAACACAATTAAACCTGGTTTGTGTCAGACTGTTGTCTGATGGCTCGCTGAAGCTATCACAGGCATGGCCTGATTTTGATTGATTTTGATTCTTATGTTGCATCATTGATTGACCACTTTAATTTGTCCAAATATCTGGACTGCTGCTACAGTCCGAAAGAGAAAGCAACAAAAAAGCAACAACAGATTCTGCACGTTTGCTGGTTGCACACTCCCAACCGTAATGATTTCCTTTCTTGCTGCATTAACTCTGAGCATCCAATGACGCCAACCTGAGGGTGGAAACACACTCGCATGTGCTCACATTTGTTTTCCATGACCTGAATCGGCTTTAAGAGTTTTAGATGCATGTTTGGAGCTGGGATAATGATCCGGGAACCCCCAGGTGTCACGGTTTTATGGCTGAAATGTGTTTAGCACACCCATGTGTGAGAGAAAAACACCAGAGAACGTGTCAGGACACACCCACTCTCTATTCGCTCCTTCAGCCTCCTTCATCTTCTCACAGCCCAGACCCAACCTGTCAGATTGCCGTCGTTGACACGGCGCTGAGCGTTGTGGCGACCTACGACCTCTGTCTTTCTCTGCTAGGCATGGAGCTCCCTGTATAGTGTGAAGAAGGCTTTTGCCCTTTTCCCGGGCCTCTCTCCAAATGCTGGACGTACCGTAGCCTCTGGAGGCCTTTGTGCACGAAGGGAGTTTGTGCCATCCTCTCATGCAAAACTGTTCCTGGCATGAAGCACTTTTCAGTGGCTTTGTTGTCTTTGTGAAACAAAAAAGTGTATTTCAGGAATAATTGTTAATTTGAAAATCCGCTCTATTCCAGGACTTCATTCAAACTCATGAAAAAGTATCCATCTGGAAAGTAAAAGCATTTGGCCAAGAGGCATGCATTTAAACGGTGTTTGTATATTTAACATGTGGAGGTGTTGTAATCCCATTAGACTCCTCGTGGAGTTGAGACATATGATGTGTGTGTGTTTGTCCGTGCGCTCCAAATCCCTTGGGCTGCAGCAGAGTCAGAATCACACGCGAGTGACCGATTTCCAGCGAGGGTCATTTGTACCTGTCTGTTTTCCGTAAAGGCCAACAAATCGAAACGCCTCGGCGCTGCAATGCGCCTCTCTGGCTTGGCCACATTTCAGCGACCGGGCTGGGCCGCAGAGGCGCTCAGAGCCTGGCGCTACAAAAGGAGAGTGGCCCGGAGCCGTTCCCTGGTGGTCTGGATGCTGACAGTGATGTAGTGCCCACTGTTAGATGCCAGCAGGAGAGGCGGGAGGGCTCTCAGCATGAGTGTGGGATGTTGTGTGTGTGAAAGGGAGAGAAGAAAGCAGGAAGCCCGTGTGTATACGTGAACGCTGCATGTGTGTGTGTGGTTGCAC
The DNA here is from genome assembly GCF_040956055.1 of Brachionichthys hirsutus. Classification (NCBI taxonomy): domain Eukaryota; kingdom Metazoa; phylum Chordata; class Actinopteri; order Lophiiformes; family Brachionichthyidae; genus Brachionichthys; species Brachionichthys hirsutus. The sequence continues at coordinate 15,055,055 of NC_090897.1, read as the reverse complement.
GTCCTCTCCGCTATGCACGAGGTCTTTCTTTCACAAGATGAATGGCTCGTGTTGAAGTCTTCGAGTGGACGCTGCAGCCTCTACAAACAGCACCCATGCATCAAATCTGACCTGCTTTTGTCACAACTGCATTAAAACCTGGCCGTGCCAGTTTCCCGTATGGCTGTGTTGGATACAAATTAAAGGGATAGTTCACTTCCCCCGCCGAAAAGTCAATAAATAAATACAAATCAGATGTAATTGATGGGAACTCCAGAATTATTCTGAACAAATGAAGAAGATGTTATTTTTTTGTTTTGTTTTTTTTTAAAAGGACTTTCACACAATTCTGATGATGAAATCCAAACCTCCAGAATCCCGAAGTCCCAAAATAACACCATTTATACCGAAAAGGAACGTGGATCTCTGCTTTGTTAAGGAGCAGGAATTTGCAGGTTTTTTTCCTCATGAGGGATCGTTTAACTCTCGTAAAAGGACAGGATGTGTTCTTAGCTCGGCTTCCCTCAATCAAAACGATGAAAAGGTAAAAAGATGCATCTTTGATCGTTGTGTGGCACGGTGGCGCAGTGGTTAGCACCGTTCCCTCACGGCAGGTTCCGCGGCTTTTCTGTGAGGAGTTGGCACGTTCTCCCGGTGTCTGCGTGGGTTCTCTCGGGTTCTCTCCGGGTTCTCCGGGTCCTCCCACCACCAAAAACTCCCTTTCACATCACTTGAATTGTGTCACCGATTACTCTTAAATCAGTAAAAGTGTGACGGTGACCCTGATGGTGAAATCAGTAGCATTTTGAAGGAGGACATTTCCATTTGTGAGGGATGGGGTGGGAGTAGCCCCCGTCCCGTCTTCCGTAATCTGTCCATAGTGCCCGCGGGCTCCTGCATCTAAATCTGCTGTGCTAACCAGGCATGCTCAAAGGGTGCTAGTAGGTTAGTGGCAAGGGTTAGCTTGTCATGCTATCACTAATAGTAGCTGTAATACCACAGCCCTGTATTGTAGTTGACGTATAGAAGCGTGGCCTGCTGGGCCCCCGTCCTCTGATCAAGGACCCAGAATAGCCGTCCCCTTTCTTACCTGATTTTAAATGCACACAATTCACTTAAGAAAATTACTCAAATTGTGATTACTGAACATGCAAGATGCCTTCGGCGCCTCCATCCTCCCGTTTAATCCCCCCCCCCCCCTCACCACACACTGTGCTCCCGTGATGTGCTCTGAGCTGGAGTGCAGATGTGCTCTAGAGCTCGATAATAACCAGCTTGGGGCTTCTCACCGCTCGGCACTGGTCTTTAGCAGCATGTAAGCACTTACTCATTTGCCTTATAATATCATGCTTGGAAACCTTCAAAGAGGACGTGGCCCATTGCGTTGCCAGCGACACAGAGCTCTTTGTCGGAGTGGCTCGTGTTGGCTTTGCTCAAAGAAAAGGAAAAGTCCTGAGAGAGTTTCTAACCCTTGTTTTTCTTCTGTAGGAAATATTGCCGGTGCTGATTTTGATGTGGCGATTCAGCTTCTCTCTGGCTGCGTGCACCTCTGTGAGCCTGCGTGTGAATGCAGGCTCACAGCTCGTGTGCATCCCTTTAATCCAGCTCGGTCTTAATGCACACAGATAACTAGAGGTCTGACGCAGCTGCAGGCTACAACATTTCTCTGGCGTGTCTTAAACTCTGTGAAACTCGAGACACCTCATCCTCCTTTTTCATCATACATCACTGAATGTACAGCCCGGCTGCTGCGAAGTGCAGCCGGTCCACCAGAGGCAAAGGGAGAGAGTCCAACACAGAGTCTGGCATTCTTATTTTTAGAACAAAAAGGCATTGCTGTGAAATGACCAGAAATCACTGGTGGATCCATTCATCGGACATCTCTGTGCCGGTTTCATCAAGAGCCCGAAAATCCTGCAGACAAACAAACAGCATCAAAATCATTGCCTCCCCAGTGGAGGTAATGATTAGGCGTTTCAGCTTTAAAGGAGGCATCTTTAAACAGACAGGTCTGTAAATGCCAGACGGAGAAATGGATGAAGAAGTTTGAGGAAGGAGAGGGTGATTTATGGATGTACAGACGGATGTACGGATGGATGCAAGAACGGACGGTTGCATGGTGGCAGGAAGCCATGTATCCGGTCACCGAGGGCTTCCTCTGTTTAGTTTGACACTTGCTGGTCTGAGGGGATGGGGTCAGCTCAGCCTGACCGGGATTCTGTTGCACGCACGGGCACACACACACACACACACACCCACACACACACACGTCAGTAGGTTGCTGAGGAAATAGATGACTCACACATGAAGGTCAGAAGTCAAGGGGTGTGTGTGTGTTAGCTTTTGATAAATTCAGCAAATGCATGCCTTTATATTGGTGCACGTGTGTGTGCATGTGTGTGTGTGTCTGATTGTGCAGCTATTTTTTGTGCACTTAGTGGGTTGTGCAGTGAATTAGGATTCTGTGGTTTGTCCGTCCTGAGGGCAGCTGAGGCCGCTTCACCAGAGCAGAGCGCCCGCCTGCTGTGATGAGTAGTATGTTCAAATGTACTGCTGCATGAAGTACTGCACCCAAATGTTCACATTTAGCTTTGGGAGCAGTCGTCTCATATTACTGAGGCTACCACGAAAACGTGGCGAAAATGTGTCCAATGAATGAAGCGCTAGCTAATGCTAATGCTATATCTCTGACCACCAACTCTGTGAAGACAGATAATGTATGAACGAATCATTCCCGCCATCTGCCTCGTGTCTTTTAACTAGCCATTCTTTTGTCACCAAGAACTGAAAACATGAACAAAAATAAAAATCTCTAATTACCGTACTTTCCTGACTATACGTCGCTCCGGAGTATAAGTCGCAGGACCAGCCTAACTATGAAAAAAAGTGTGACTTATAGTCCGGAGAATACGGTAACATGATCCAATTGAGCGAAACTCAATGAGTTTCAGTTCTTCATCAGACATTGTAATTTCATGCTAAATATCTTCCACCCAGGCTAATGCTGTCATCACGCTGCACCTCTACTGAGTGAGTGTCGGTAGCTGATGGGGCGGATCTGGATAGGCTGGAAAGTTAATGTCGCTGAGTCTGAAAGGATGAATCACTTCTGTGATTCTATGTGACCTGCAACACCGCTGGACATGGACGTGGCAGCGTGCAGCGTGTTGGATTGAAAGCTATGCTCTTCCAGAATATGGCGGCCTTCATTCATTGTCAGCGTGGGTAGCGTGAAACGGCACGAATGCTGTGTGGTAAAATGTCGAAGGACATTAAAAGGTTGGAAGTCATACAATCTCACTCTGTGGTGGCCATTCATATTAAAGGATTGGCCAATAGGACTCTCTTGTGCAAATACAATATATTGCTTGATGCCTCTAATAATATTGTGATGCAGTAAAAAAAAGAAATATTCAATGTGGTCATGGGAGAGCCAATCACTCTCATATCTTTTGGCTTTGTGGAAAGATTCAGACATTTTGGGACAGTGTTATGCTAATTCTAGAGGAGGTGTTTGGTTGCGAGATCCCACGGGACCCCCGGATAGTGTACCTGGGTTTAATACCCAGTGATATGTTTCAGAAGAAAGACATTTACCTCTTTAAAATCCTGACACTTGCATGTAAAAAGGCCGTCACAAGGAACTGGCTTAAAAGTGACCCTCCAACGATTGGTCAATGGCTGGACATTGTAGAGGAAATGTACTCCATGGAGAAGTTGACGTTTTTTCTGAAGACCAAAGCAAGGACTCACGGACAGCGGTGGAGGAAATGGACCGCTTATAAGACTAACAATTGAGCCCTGAAATGGTGGAACCAAGGTGTGGACTGTGAAGCATAGTACCCTCACAAGTGTTTATCTCTGAGTATATGTATGTATGTGTAGGTATGTGTGTGTATACGTATGTACGTATATATATATACTTTTTTTTGTTTTTGTTTTTTGTCGTTGTTGTCCTGTTTCTTGTTGATATTCTTTGAATTTTTGTAAACTTGAAAAATACAAATAAAGATTTAAAAAAAAAAGAAATATTCAAAGCAGTACTCCGCAAACTGGATAAAGAAAACCTCTCTGGAGGAGTTATTGCTGATTTTGACGGGGATCAACAATAATTAGAATGCTTGTTTTACATCTCACAAATCATGAAAAGATGCGTCGTCTGAACACAACCCGAAGCTATGTGGTTTCTAATTCTACCTTTTGTGTCCATCCTGCAGTCAGGCTTCATCCGTTTGTCTGAAGAGGAGTATATGATCACGCCGCTACCTCAACATCTGGCTCAACTACACAACTATAGTGCCCCTGAAGGTCACCGCCCACATGTGGTCTACAAACGCTCTGCAGAGCATGTTGTTCATGGAAGATCTACAAGCTCATCTACCACCAGACCTCACAACCCGCACCTTCACCATCACCATCATCATCATCACCATGACCGCCGTCGGCATGGAAAGCTGCAGAGGCAACACTTCTGCGGACGCCGCAAGCAATGTATGTAAGGAACCTTATTTATATATCTCATTTCTCACTATCTAAAGTTGCAGCCTGCTTATTTGGAAGATTAATGTACCGGTATGTCTAAATGGTTTTGAGTGTATGTTTCCGCTGTAATAACACATCTACCTGTGAGAATCAAACTTTCAGTCTAGTATATAGTTTAAATTTAAGGAGTGAAGCATCTTGGGGTGTGAAATTCCTGCCATTTCCACCTCAGAGCAGACATTCTAACCAGGAAAATCACAGTGCCTTCGTTTGACCCTTTATCTTCCTCTTAACTAATCAACTCTCCTCACTTTTATCCCTCCATCTTTCCTCTCCTAGATGTCCCCAAGCCTCCTGCTGAGGACACGTTCATCATGCCTGATGAGTATGTGACGCCTGGGAGGACAAAGAGATCGCCCATCACCTCCAACAAGGTCGGAGGCCTGAATGTGGAGACCCTGGTGGTGGCGGACAAGAAGATGTTGGAGAAACATGGCAGGGACAATGTCACCACATACGTCCTCACTGTCATGAATATGGTGAGGGCAGGACAGGGGAGAAGAAGGAAAGGAAGAGGTGGCTTGGAAAATATCTCCCTCATTCCCTTCCTTCTTTTTTGAATTAGATTTGACCCGTGAGAATTTACATGACAACTGTTTTCTACAGGTGTCCAGCCTTTTCAAAGATAGCACCATTGGGACAGATATCAACATAGTGCTGGTTAGCTTGTTGCTATTGGAACAGGACCCGGTGAGCAGACTCAGAAACACAATTTAGCAATGAATTGACTTTTTGAATGGGCTACACACTCATGTAACTCTGTTTCTCTCCTTTCATTCGTAGCTTGGCTTGACCATCCATCATCATGCTGACCAGTCGCTCAACAGTTTCTGTCAGTGGCAGTCGGGCCTTGTTGGGAAAGGTGGCAAACGGCATGACCATGCTATTCTCCTCACAGGACTGGACATCTGTTCCTGGAAGAATGAGCCCTGTGACACCCTGGGTGAGACTAAAGCTGCACTTTATCAAAGCGGAGCGCTCGTTTCGCACAACGCTGTTCTGTGAGATGTGGGATGTGGGACGGCACAGAAACCTTTGCTTGACGTAAATGCTCTCACGTCTCGGGGTTGTGTGGTGACACCATTTGTCTTTGCGTGTTTTCAATTGATCTCAAAGTCATTACGTGGAAAGGTGGGTCCAGGAGAGGAGACCAGGCAATTAGATGTTGAGGGTTATCCAGAAGATGATGTGCCTGCAGGATTTTTAAAAATGAACTCTACTATGGTGATGCCATGTCCCACCATACGCTGCCTCTGATTGGCTTAGCTATGGCATTGATGAGTTCTCTCATATATTATTTTTATTCAGTGAGAAACATCAGACCGAGACAACCAGAGGCAGGTCTAGGGTGGGTCATGGCATCGCCATAGTTGGATTCGTAAAGTCCCTTGGTGGCGGTACGCACTCTCTGACTGGCCTTTTATTTTGGCTATGTAGGCAAAGTTAAAGGTAATAGAAGTTGTGTGGACATTGCACTAGTGAAGGAAGTTTGACGGGCAGAGGAGATTGCAAGAGAAAAATCAAACTCATTTCTTGCCAGGATTTATTGAAGGTCTTTGCCAGAAGTGGAAACATCTCCTTGACAAACTGTCAGTTTGAGAAAAAGGAGATTATTAAAATGTATCCTACCATGATTTCTGTCAAACCTGTCATGAGGAGAAAAAAACCCCCAGAAAACACCTGGTTTGCTAAAGTAAGATAAAAGAAAATCTGCAGCAAGTGCCAAAGATTTAACAAAAAACCCATATTCAACATGACTGATTTAACCAGCATCACACAGGATGAGGTTATGTTCACTTAAAGGTGACATATTATACCCTTTTTCCGCAAGTTAACACAGACACAGACTTTGGTCAAAACAGCAAACAGACGCTGCAGGACATCGTCCCTCTTGTCTGTCTCAAACAGGTCCATCAGAAACGCTCTAAACCCGGAAGCAAAAGTACGTTCATAGCGAGCATGCACGCTACCATGAGGGACGCTTTTAGCACACAAAAACATTGTTGGCAATTTTCACCGGAACAAAAAATAAACTTTATCCAGTCTACTCGGCAGCGAGATGACACGGCGAAGGGTCGAGTCGCGGGACCAGCAGCCTAGGAGGAGCGGAGATCTCCGCGCTCTGAGGGAGTATCCGGAGTCTCACACCGTCACCCTACGGACGAAGCTCATTTCAGCCTCTTTTACGCACGACCTTGTTCTTTCGGTCACTACCCAAAGCTCGTGACCACAGGTGAGGGTAGGAACGGAGATCATCTCCCGCTCCATAAAGCAGTCTCGTTCAAAGTGTTTACCACACACTAAATATTTTTGGCCATTTTCAACCGTATCATTACCAACAAAAATAAAATGTATGCAGGGAAAATGCCGTAGAGTGTGGACGGGCAGAACGCAGACACGGGTACGCACGGGGAGCCACGTCACCTGGCTGCTCTCAGCACGAGCAGCGGCTCGACTCACGGATGGGGGAGCGTCTGACCTGATCTCTAAGGGCGAGCCCAGCCAGCCTACGGAGGAAGCTCATTTGAGCCGCTTGTACCTGCGACCTTGTTCTTTCGGTCACTACCCAAAGTTCGTGAGCACAGCTGAGGCTAGGAACGGAGATCGACTAGTAAATGGAGAACTTCACCTTTCGGCTCAGCTTCCTCGTCACCATGAAGGTGAAGGTGAAGAGAGCGCAGACACAGGGACGCACGCACGCATGTTCACGCACACCTTGTGCACGTTTGCCCAATTTCTTCCAGACGTGTTTCAGGAGGTTATTGCAGACCTACGCAAACTACGAAGGATTGACTGGATGGTTTATTTATCTGTTTTTAGGTTGATAAGGACCCAAAATCACCATAATAGTGTAGAAACATGCGAAAAGTTAGTTTTTCATAATATGGGACCTTTAACACATAACTCTTTTGGCTTAATGGTGCAATCCTATCCTAGCTGATACGACAGTGGAACCTCCATTCTGAAATGGCTCGGTAGTCAAACTACTCGGTTTTTGACCAAAAAAAATGGAGATTAAAATGCCTTGGAAGTCGAACAGATTGGACAAGTGGAGCCGAGGCGACCCAAAGACGCTTGAACTATGGCGGAGCCTACCCGAGTAGATCAAGTTTGAGTCGGCCTGCCATGGGAGAAAGACTTTGCAGATTTTTCACTTCGTGTGCGTGTTTTTTGCTTTGTTCTCTTTAGTTCTTAGTCATGGGTCCAAAGAATACTATTGGAAAAGAAAAGAAGAAAGTAGTGAGAACAAGTAGTGACCCGAGGTACCTGAAGTCCTCTACCTTCTTCACATCTAACTGGATACATTTATCTACTTATTTTATTAGGCCCGAGCGCCTATACTAGGCGTAAGGGGCTATTGCTTTTGCAACGCAGAAGACGACAAGTTGACGAGCGCAGCTCGTCAACTCTCGACAAAGTTGACGAGCGCAGCTCGTCAACCCTCGACAAAGTTGACGAGCGCAGCTCGTCAACCCTCGGCATCCAACACACTCACGCACACACACACCGACACTCAACAGCACACACACACACACCGACACTCAACAACACTCACGCACACACACAGACATCGACAAACACAGTTGACGAGCGCAGCGAGTCAACTGTGTTTGTAACTGTCTTCCGATGGTTGACGAGCGCAGCGAGTCAACCATCGGGCGACCAACACACCCACGCCCACACCCACGACACTCAACAGCACACACACACACACCCCGACACTAAACAACACAGACACACAGACACACACACACACACAAACACGAGTTGACGAGCGAAGCTCGTCAACTCGTGTTTGTGTGCCCCCACAGACGCGTAGCCCTCGTCGAGACCATTCCAAAAACGTATTTTGTGTAGAAATCGCATACTCAGAAAAAAAGTTATATTGTTTTTGCAAAAATTCTTTATTCTTCTTTATTCTTTATTTTTCTTCTTTGTTCTGCTGTTTAAACGGCAATTTGACCCCCTGAACATGCTCGAAAACTCACCAAACTTTGAACCAAGCTCAGAACCGGCGAAAAATTAATTATTTTATGTGTTTCAAAATTGGGCATGAAAACGTGGCGCGCTAGCGCCACCTACAAAAATCACAATGCATTGTGCCTATGGGGGGTCCGACGCCAACTTTGTCGGACAGCCACGAAATTCGGTACACACATGCGTCAAGTCAGGGCAAAAAAAAAAAAAAATTATGGCCACGCCCCCAAACACACAGGAAGGCGGCCATATTGGATTGAAACTTAAAAACTGCTGAGTCAGCGTTTGCACACACACACACTCCAATCCAAACCAAATTTTAAACACTTTTTGACCCTTCCTACCTGGACATTTTAAAAGTGAAACTTTGACAATCAGCCTTACAGCGCCCCCTAGCGAACATTAACAAAAATTGAGTGGGAATTAAAAAAATACTTTGCCAGAAATGATTGAAACTTACCAGAAAAGTCCCTCATGTGGTCCCGATCAAAAAACACAATCGTAACCACGTTGTTGTTTTTACGCTGTTGCCATGGCGATGGCAACCCCTCCTATGGGGAGGGGTCCGACGCCAACTTTGTCGGACAGCCACGAAATTCGGTACAGACATGCGTCATGTCAGGGCAAAAAAAAAATGTATTGTGGCCACGCCCCCAGACACACAGGAAGGCGGCCATATTGGATTGAAACTCCTGACGGCAGATGGCCATATAATCGAAATAACGATTTGACTAAACTGTGAGCTACTAATGCAGCTAAAATCTAAACACTTGCGAAGCACTCAGGACAAAAGCGGCGTGCGTCGGCGGGTCAGCTCAACGGCCTGTCGGCCGGCGAGGGCCTACAACGCCGCTTGCGGCTTTAATTTGAATTGTTTTTGCATTTTTTTTGCACGGCCTCCCCTGACTGCACGTGACTGGTTGTTATAGTTAATGAGTGTTCTGTCCTGCCAACGCCATTGTCTCTTCCACTCTTGTGTATGCAGGTTTTGCCCCCATCAGTGGAATGTGCAGTAAATACAGGAGTTGTACCATCAATGAAGACACAGGACTTGGCTTGGCTTTCACCATTGCCCATGAGTCTGGGCACAAGTACGTTGAACAGAAATTACATCAAGCGGTTGTGGGACACGAGATTACTTTTTTTGTATTCTACAAGATGATAAAACTGGATACAGATATTGATGGAACTTGCATCTGTACAATGAAATAAACGAGTGTCCGGATCTGAGCAGTAGACTGTAGCAGCCACTGTACTGTCAGTTTGCGTGTATTAAATTACATGAATGTGATCTGATTTAAGTAAACAACTAAGAGTCATCCACTCCATGACGCTTTAAGAGAGGATAATGCAAACTGCTCTGGCACAATGGATCTGTGTTGAGACATTTCCACTGAGATGTATACATGCCATGCCATTTCTGATTGTTACATTTGGCATGCTCATAATCAATCAATGTCATCCAGGAATTTAGCTGAGGTGTCTGTAACACATGGAGAAAGAGCGAAACGTAACTTGCTGTTACTTGTAAAGAACACAAACCTCTCATCCGTTGTTTCCTCCAGCTTCGGGATGATCCATGATGGCGAGGGAAACCCATGTCGCAAGACAGAAGGCAACATTATGTCTCCCACCCTGGCTGGAAACAACGGCGTCTTCTTCTGGTCTACCTGTAGTCGACAGTACCTCAACCGCTTCCTTGGGTAGGACTTAATGTTGCCTGAAAGAGTACAAAAACTGCGACTAATAAGTGTACAAACTCACTTTCTGACACATGGGTGGTTCGTTGTGCTCACCAGAACAGCCCAGGCATCCTGTCTGGTGGATGAACCAAAGCAGATTGGCCAGTATAAGTTTCCTGAACAGCTTCCTGGACAGCTGTACGATGCTCACACCCAGTGCAAATGGCAGTTTGGCGCCAAGGCCCAAGTGTGTGGCCTTGATTTTGTGAAGGTGAGATATTCACATTGTACACGTTATCGTTAACTAACCAAAAGAGAATTATCATCTACTGCTTCACTTTGTTTCAGCTTGACAGAACACCACAGCATCTTTGAGCTTTGTTTCACTCCCGTTAGTTGTCTTCAGACTCAGTGAGCGACTGCGTGAAGAGAAACAACAAAACAATATACTTTTCCCTTTTTAGGTTTTCCTAAATGTACCTGGTATCTACTTTTTTTGGGGGGGGATCACCTCCATTTAGGTTCCAAAAACATTGAGCTGAGAACTCTGATTTAGAGAGAATTGTCATGACATCCATTTGAGGCAGAAAATATGAAAGTTCATGCACAGCACAAAGAAAGAAAGAAATACTTTATTTTTGTCATTGTAATGTCAACCAATGTTACACTGGAAACACACAATGAAATTACATTTACACCCTAGTACAACGGGCCCCTTAAAAAAAAAACACACATGCACAAATGCATGTGGCCCTAGCATGCGGAGAGGGCATAGGGTGAAGGCACCGCCAATATCGGCCCACCTGGAGTAGTTGGGGGGGTCTTGCTCAAGGACACCTCGGCAGTGCTCTGGAGGTAGACTGGCCATTCTTCAGCCATCAGCACGTAATCCTGATTTCGCCTGGGCTGGGACTTGAACCAGTAGACTCTCCGCTGCCCAACCCAAGGCCCAACCAACTGAACCGCCAAAGCCATACCAACAACTTTTGATCAGCCAGGCTTCAATGGTGTCAGCCATTTTCTAGTTCAATGAACACAAATATGTGGCAAAATACCACGCCACGGTCAATTTAGATGGTACTGCCATTCCTGCCTTTATTAGGCAACAAGATCCTAAGAGCCAAAAGACAGCTGTGCTGCACATTGGATATGATTGTCACAGTATTTTCACACAGTGCTGGCATTGCAAGCAGCGCTTCACTGAGACAGTAGCTTTAATGGAAAACCATCTCCAGAAACATTCCGAATACCAAAACTGTCAACTCAAGCAAAACTACCGCCGCATAATATTTTTACTGTTGCTTGTTGATGAACAAGACTGATCATTTAGCAAAGAACGAGACAAGAGTTAGGGGATGCTAGGAGAACTTAAAAAAAAAAAATCTAAATGTGGATTACGTCAGGCAGCCATGACTCCAACTGCCGAATCCTTTGTGTCTGCCGGATGTGTCAAAGGGAAAACCGCTGTGACAATCAATTTTGTGCTATCATCGTAGTGTCAAATGTGTCTGTGTTGGCTTTTGGATACTATGAAGGTCCTGTGACTGAAAAACGAAGCAAATATTGCAGGTTCAACCAGGGTTGTAGCAGGTGATCGCAGTCTCTTTAACGATGTTTCCCATTTCCCCAGCTACAGCATAAGCACTATGCAAAGGAATAAGGGTAATTCCGACAACAGGTCAAGAAACTATCCCTGTGTTGTGAACTTACAAAGACCCAAATCTATGGCAATTAAATAGTGAATCCCCTAAAACTCACCAGATGAGCCTTCAGTAATGAAATGGGGCACCCGGATCACATAGCGACTTCCAATGTCCGCTTTATGGCGCTAATTATGCAGTGCTAAATTGGCACCTTAATAATTAGAAGGATATTTGCTTAACAACCTTGAAACCTCCACATTTGACCCTCCATTTAATGCTTTCCATCATTTCAATGGAAATACCCGCCCCCCCCCTTCCCATGCCCCCTTAAATCCTTCAGGTTCTTGTGTAAGCCTGGCTCCATTCTCTAATGTTAATTCACATGTAAATGCAGTTCAAAATACTGCAGGGTTTCCTCTCCAATGCGCCAATTGCTGGGAAATCGACTTTGCCAAATCTATAGCTTTGATGATTAGCCCATTTGACGTTGCCTTTACTGGGTATTCTGTTCATGATTGATGTGTTTCGTGAATACATTTCTTCGACCTATGTGCAAGTCAGTAGGTGGTAATTTACCCTCCCTCCTTGTTTATTGCCCCTGAAGAGCTTGTGTAGGGCGTTTTTCAGTATGCCAGGGTGGTTGTCAACAGCCTGCTTAGGGTCAAAGAAGTAGAGCAGCATTAGGACAAAGACTTAAAAACACACACACACCTACAAACCAGAGATGTCTCTCCTGCTCTTACCCGCCCTCCTTCGCTTCTTTCTTTTGTCAGTTCATGTTCGGCGGGTTAAAGATTCTGTTGCCTCTCTTTTGAACCCAGTGCTTCCTCATAGTTGTTTGACCTGTCTCTTTATTGTTGGGTCAGATGTCACATACAATTATACAACATTTCATTATGGAAGTACAGTGATTTGACACCGAGGCTTGGCTTTTCCCTAGTTATTTTGCCAATGGGGGGTGCTGACCTGGCCTGGACTTGCCTGATGATGGTCTGAGCAAGAAGCACGTTATGTCGGGTCAAGGAAGATGAACATAATGTCAAAAGTTCATGTCATAATGACGATGGTAACAAAGACAACTTATCTGATGGACATTTCATCTGTTGTTTGTGTTTTGCCTGACTGACAGGACATCTGCAAGTCGTTGTGGTGTCACCGCGCAGGACACAGGTGTGAGACGAAGTTCATGCCGGCTGCAGAGGGAACCATCTGTGGTCCTGACATGGTGAGGCAATGTCTTGTTGTGCAATAATGGGGACTAATATGTGGAGTTTCTCATTTTAAAGCATGTTATGTATGTGCTATTTTATATGAATGAGCAAACACAAATTAAAAAAGATAATCAAACTAGGAAACTCTAAAGCATATGTGCCAAACTCAAGGCCCGGGGGCCAATGTGGCCCGCCACGTCATTTTTTGTGGCCCGCAAGAGCTTTGTGCAGAAATTTGTTTTTGTAGAATGCTGAAAAGTAAAAGTGAATCAGAGTTGATGTGTATTTGTTTATCTGTAAATGGGGTTTTAATGTTAAAATTAAATATTTGTTGCTGACTCCATTCTGGATCTGACCCAGATGATATTCATTGGTGAGATAGAGGCCCCCACCCTACATGACTGTGTTAAATTCCCTAAATATCGGTCAATAATCAATGGAGATATTGAAGAACAAATTACAGACAGACGCCGGCGATTACTGTACATAACTTCGGCGGATATTTTTACAGCAGTAAGGTATCGATATATTTTTAGAACTATGCAATTGCATATGTAATATTTATAATTAATTAAGTATGTAGTAGTAAATACAGTTATTTAGCAGCATGTTAAGGAGTAGTTACATTTTATTTACATTACATTACATTGAGTTACATTTACACAATGTTACATTTACAACTGGCTCTTTGAGGGCAACCATAATGCTGATGTGGCCCTCGGAGAAAATGAGTTTGACACCCCTACTCTAAAGTATAATAAATGTAAACACAATTATGATGCATCCTGGGTTTGGGACCATTCCTATCGCCATTGTGCTCTCTGAGTTAACTGCTAAGATGTGGGAGTGGTGCCACATTGATTAACTGATATCAATAATATTCCTTCCACCAGTCAGTCTGATGAGATTAATTCTGACATGTTAATGGAATGTTTCCAATTTTGTTTGCTTTCTTGCCAAATGCTAGATGCGACTGACTGAGTCTGTATGGAATCTTTCTGCAGTCTAGGCCTGACAACTTCATCTTAACAAGATCTGAGGAAGCCACTGAGAAATAAGAAATTAATAAACCTAGCAAAGTGAAAACCACATTGTACTTCTGCATTTTGCCAGCTCAATAATTACTGCTCCTACTGTACTCTCTTGCTGTATTAATTAATAATTGGCTGTAATAATAATATTGTACAAACATTAGGGGTTCTACTCATCTAACTTTGGGAAGCAAATCAAACAAGCCCATTGCTCAAAACATGAAAGTATTAATTTCAACAAATCCCCTGTTTGTCAGACTGAAACGAGAAACTTAAAAATGCAGTGCAGAATATTTTTCTCCCTCCTTTGGAATTGACACAATCACTGTTGATGTCTCCTCCTCTGCCTCTCGGGTTGCTCGCCACTTAATCTGTGCGAAACTAATGATCTGTGCGCTGCTATTTATCTGGCGATTACAAGGCTTACTCAGTTTCCTGCAAACCCAGTGACTTCATTGTACCATCTGTTAAACGCCCCACCCTTCAGGTTTGAACTTATACCACATTTTAAGTTTAAAACATCATAGCATGCTTTGCTCAGACATTTCCAATAATAATAATAATAATAGTAATAATCACTAGAAAAGCACTCAGAGCGCAGACCTCCACCAAGCAGCTCATTCCCCTCATAATTGGATTTATACCGTCCACATGATGATGTGGATCACCATCAAAAGGTTCTAATTTGTTCTTGGTATCTTTATACTATCAGAGTTTATCTGTATTTTTCACTGATTTTTTAATCTGTAGGTGGAGTTTTCAATGTTAAAATGTAATGTTTTTTTCCTGACCTCATTCTGGATCTGATCCAGCTGAAATTCATTGGTAAGATAGAGATCTTCACCCCACATGACTGTGTCAAATTCCATAAATATCGGTTAATTATCAACCGAGATATTGAGGAACACCTTTTGAAGCTCCATTGACTGAAATGTTACCGAAAATGTAAAAGTGATCCAGAATCCAGGATCTCTTCTGAATCACAGCCATAGCTGGGAAGATTCCAAACATTTCTTAAAAATGTCATCGAGATCCGTCCAGAAGGTTTTGAGTTATCTAGCAAACAGATGTCAAACCAACGCAGGTGGAAACAACATTCTCAGCAGAGTAATAATAATAGATCAGGTAGTTTTCCCTCATCACCTTAATCCCTCATTTAGTGAAATGTTAGAATAACTGATGAATGTTTAACAAATACACATGATGAATAAATAATGACTGTTAATATGCTCCAAGTTCCAGTAAGTATTCTTCCTATTTTCCTAAACCAAAGTATATCCTTGCAACTTAAAAAGGGGTGGACAGCAGACAGCTGAAGCAAGATATATGTATTTAATCATTCCTTCTCTCAGCTGGACACATATTGAAACATGATAATAGTGAGCGAGCGGGGTGGTGATCTGTGTGGGGGCAGTGTTTGGCTGACGGACTCGTGGTGTTCAGGTGTAGCGCTGGGCTTTTACTCAAGTCAGAAAACTAAGGCAAAAAACCGGGCCAAGTACTGATATGAACAATATTTCTTTGCCTCTCTTCTTTCATCGCCTTCTCGTTCTCCCTCTGCTCCAGTGGTGTCGGAAAGGTCAGTGCGTGAAGTATGGCGAGCACGGTCCCAGGGCGATTCATGGCCAGTGGTCAGCCTGGACTCGGTGGTCTGACTGCTCCAGAACCTGTGGAGGAGGGGTGATGTACAGGGAGCGCTCCTGCACCAGCCCAAGGTACACACACTTGCATAAGCTTCTATTCATTTATCAACACCTTTTTAATGTTACTAACTCAGCAAAGACATGACAATGCGTTCCTACAATGAAAATCTTGATGTGCTATTTGGGCCAGAAAGCAATTCTTCAAAGCTGTAGCTCTTTTTCTGAACACCTGAAAGCGAAGTCTGCCAGATAGCTGTGCACGCACACACACACACACACACACACACACACACCCACCTGTCCTGTCTACCACTGCCCATTTGGGTTACGTGGCCATGAAAAAGTCTCTTCCTGTGGACACTTAGAGGGGACGTATTGTGAAAAACATGTCTGGTCGGACACTTTTTGTCCATAAGCTGTGTGTGCACTCTTCCCGTGTCTGCGCTCCACACGCCCACGCTCTACCTGTGGCTCGTGCATGAGTTGAAGAAGAAGAAGAGAGTGGATAAGGTTTTTTTTTGGTAATGTTCCGGCAAAAATTGGCAAAAATGTTTTTTTAGTGTGTGCTAAAAAAAGTTACCTCACGGGTTACCATGGTAGCGTGCCCGCTATGAATTTTGTTTCGGTTTCATTTTCAGAGACTTTTCTGACAGAGCTGTTTGAGACAGAAAAGAGGGACGCTGTCCTGCAGCATCTGTTTGCTGTTTTGACCAAAGACTGTCACAGATATTTTATAGAAGTGTTTGGGAACCGCGTTAACTTGTGGAAAAAGGGTAGAATATGTGACCTTTAACTCCTCTAAGCTCTTAAAACGCCTCTTGCAGTTTGGACATTGGAGAGAGCCTCGGTGCTTTTGGACTGGTTTTGTTCGCTCCTCAAGGCACTTGTGTCTCTCACACACACACACACACACACACACACACACCTACACGCGGTTCTGATAACAGCTCTCATCAGTCAGGCTGACAGTCCAGACAGACAGACTATCTCTCCACATGTTCCAGACAAGGAGAACCTCCTAATAGCCCAGAGCTCCCTTTTCTCTCTGAAAGCTGCCAAGACCGTCTGCAATCGTCCCCCATTGCTGCTCGCTCATACGAACAGAACTCTCCATCATTCTGCAGGCCAAGATCCCACAGCGAATATCTCCTTGTTAGCTCGCTACATTATTTTATATTTACGCAAGTGCGAAATTTCCCTCATTTTAATGTGTTTAATAACAATTGGTATCGCTGTTCCCCAGAACAGATTTATTTTTGCTCTATTATTGTGTCATTAACATTTGGTGTTCGGGAGAACGAAGCAAAGGACAGGGTGAAGTGGGGAAAGATGATTTGCTGTGGCGACCCCTCATGAGAAAGTACAGTAGTACAGTGTCATCAGCATTGCCTTGGCTCTTAAACTGAAATGCCAGACAAGCTGCTCTGGGATATCGCTTCCTCTTCTCCACCTTTTCTGTCCGGGGTGTGTAATCCAAGTCAGAGTTACAGATGCCTTGTTAAACACTGACCTTATGTTGTATGCAGTTGCATTCAATGTCAGGTTTTGAGTAATGTGTGTTTCAAGTTGCAATTCAGGAGGAGTCATGATGGGGATGGTGAAGCCAATATAAAGTCTTTTTATTCAATATTATTGGAGCAATCAATCAATAAGAATGAGATCTTCAATTGCTAGATGTTGAACCTAATTGTATTTCCAGCCATCAGGATCATTTAAACACTCTTGTTGCTCTAAAGTACTGAATTTTTATTCTGTTGTAAATCTATTTTTCACTGTAATTCTCTGTTTTATGACAAATGTTTCACTCAATCTGATTCTCCTGCCCGCTCATCCACAAAGAAACAGGAACAGAAACACTTCTGATACGATTGTGATGATCTCCAAGGCATCTGATTGGTTGGCTGGTCTCAAACTTTACAACAAATAATTTGCTTATTGTAGTCCCTGAGGAATTAATCACAGCAGGATGAATCATATTGGGATGTCACATCTAACCTTAACTTATCGCTGCATCACTATGCTGTATGTATTATGTAGTGCCGACGCATGTGACTTAAATGTCACAATTACTTCATATCATAATATGGACTTGACTGTCAAGCATTGAGCATAGAAACCAGAAATAATACAACTGAACTCTAAATTGCAATTGAGTTTTGAGAGATTACAATTAAATTCACATTAATTGCTGGTGAACCAAAAGGGCTTTTTGACTGTTTACACTCGCACATTGTTGTAGCCTGACTTATCTACTTCACTACTATGCAAGAGTCAGCTGGATTCATGCACACAGGTTTCTCTGTTTCATTTAAACTCTGTAGTCCTTCTCTTTCACTCATTAATCAGAAAATACCTCAAACGTTAAGACTTGAAACTTTGAACTTTGATCATGAAAACTCCAAAGACGACAAAGCAATTCGGCTGGTTGAACCAACCCGAACAGTACAAGTCACACATTCAGTAAAATAATTCAGCCAGTCGAGTAATTTGGCACAATCCAGAGCAGAGTCACGTTTTAGTCCCGGACTCATGGAATTCACAATGCGTTCCTGCTTTGTATATTTTTTTGCTTCGCTCTTCTTCCCTCAGTTTGAGCAGAATGAAAGGGAAGTGCCTGAATCTCATTTCTTTTGTCTCGTGTCATCTTTGCCTTGAATCTGGACTCTTTGGACAGTGGGAAACATGACACTGTTGTTAAACTGGCTGCACATACATGTATAAATGCATGTGAGCCCATAACGCCAATTTTAGACAAAATGCTTGAAGTTAGACATTACTTGTACACTTTCACCCCAAACCTGCTACAAAGTCTACACTAAACAGTATTAAAATCCTTCATCTGATTGTGCACACACCCATCCATTTTACGAGGCCAGTGACTAACTTCTGCACGCTTGTAAATAGTTATAGGGATACCTTTCCTTCCAAGAGTTGCTTCAAGATAGAAAATAACTCGTCTTCCGTTCCCTCTCTCCACCCTCTCTCTTTCCCTCTAGACCACCTGTCAGATCAAACACAGTCCACCTAATCCTCGACAACATGCCTCAGAGATTAGGTTCATGATTTTGACCTGGTTTTCTGGGGATCACATTTAGTGGAAAAACACCATTGAAAGCGAGTCGGGGTGTATGATTAGGGGTTGTTGGTGCTGAGATAGGGATTTGTATGTTGCAATGTGCCAATAAAATTGTAAAGGTGCTTTAATAGGGGTAAACAGAGCAGGAGAAAGTTGGGTGAGACGTTACTCGTGGGGCAGAGAGCTTTCGACTCAAGAAAACACGACTCAACATAATGACCTTTGACCCACAGGAGTTCAGCCTCAGTTTTGGTTGTTGGGAAGATTTACAGAGCTCCTGGGATATTTTAAAGCATTCTTAAGTGCCCCGAGGGTTGTGTTGGAGCAGAGGTGCAGAGGCAGTGGGAGTATGACCAAAACAGAAAGTAAAAACTTGGCATATCTGGTTTCTGTCTCTTGTTGGATGTAGATTTACAGTTGATTATATAGGCACAAGAGAGGATCAGAAAAGGGAATCGAAAGAGAAATCAGGAATGTCTCGAAACTTGGGGCCCAAATTTGACAAAACTAAATTCTCAAGTAAACGGTCCCTAGTTAATATTTGACTGATTGTATTGCTATTACTGATGGAGAATACAGCGTAGTTCTTAAACAGCCCATCATAATAATGTTACCATGTGTGCTGCATTTGTCTATCTCCTACTGTCTAAGTCTTAATTGGATCAGGCAGGCAAAATCCTGGGCCAACCCCACCCCTCAATGCTTTCACAAAGGGAAGCAAGCCTGGCACGGAGAAGACGCACACACACACACACTGAATAGAGTGCCATCATTTTTGGCCGTTAAGTCACTGTTTGATTGACTCCAGGGTTGAATGAAATGGGTGAACAACTGGAGTTAGAGGAAAAAAAAGCAATGCAATTACATGACATTGGCTTTTTTCCCCAACAGCAGCATAAAATGAATGTTGGTGTCTACCATACCTTTGATGGAAATACTCCCCTCATCCTGGTGCATCTACCTAGGAATTTCTACCTTTTTCCCCCCAAACCATATCATTAAATTTTTACACTCAGTACACTCTTTTATTAGACATGTTTAATCAGCATGCTTCCTCAGTCTGTGTTTGCAGAGGGGCTATGGTCAATTTTCTCTGCTGGTGGTTGCGTTGGAATGCCTGGTATGAGTTTAGAGAGTCTGGGAAGTCAGTCATGGCTCCCTATTGTTCATGAAATATCAAGACTCTGCTTGTCTTCCTCAGTTCTGTTTGCCCCTATCATTTTAATGGCTATTTAAAGCCCTATTAAATGTTTATTTCCTGAACCAGATCTTTCCATGTGGTTGAAGAAGTGTTGATTTGTTGTGGAAACATCTGCAGTACTATACAAACCTCTGTTTGACAGTCAATACAAACTAGTCCTGTTGTTCCCGAATGTTAGTCTTATATAATTGGGGTTAATGCCACATTGACAGACATTAAGATGTAATTTTCTTGACTTTGATTAAGGCAGCACTTTTAGATGAAGAAAACAACTATATGAGAAGGATTTAAATGATCGCAGCTTTTTGTTGGTTGTCGCACTAACTGGAGTATGTTAGCCTGCAGAGTTGCGGTGCAAAGCTCTTACAGCTGTTTGAGTTTAAGTAACATTGATGTTTATCACAAAATGGAAATCCCTGCTTAGCTTTGTAATTGCTTGATGTATAGCTTACGTAAGGCGTTTTAATAGCATCTGATAATGGACTTATCTCTGTGCTTATTTTATTAGATCTCAGTGCAGCCTTTGACACAATAGATCATTGGGTTCTGTTACAGAGGCTGGAACAATCAGTTGGTGTTACAGGATCTGCATTGAACTAGTTTAGATCATATTTATCTGATAGATTTCAGTTTGTACGTGTTCATGATAAATCTACATACACAGAAGTCAAATATGGAGATCCACGGGTTTTGGTGCTTGGACTTATTTTATTCACATTGTATATGCTTCCCTTAAAAATTTCCACTGCTATGCAGATGACACACATTCATAAGTGTCAGTTCAGCCAGACAAAACCGGTCAGTTAGTTAGACTTCAGACATGTCCTCCTTAAGGACATTAGTTCCTGGATGACAAAGAAGTTCCTGTTGTTGAATATAAATAAAACTGAGGTACTAGTTCTTGGATCAAAACATCTCAGAAATGTTCTCGTGATGTAGTTGAACTAGATTGCATCTCAGTGTCCAGCAGCACCACTGTCAAGAATCTGGGTGTAATCTTTGATCAGAACCTGTCCTTTCATTCCCAGATAAAGCATATTACAAGGACTGCGTTCTTTCACCTTTGCAATATTTAAAAGAAATAGGCACTTTACCTTACAGAGCTCATTATGCCATATTAGAACCCTGCGGTCCCAAAATGCTGGCCTGCTCTTGGTTCAAAAAATGTCCAAGAGAAGCCTGGGGGGGCAGAGCTTTCAGTTATCAAGCTCCTTTATTGTGGAATCAGCTCCCTGATACGGTTCGTGAGGCAGACACCATCTCTATGTTCAAGAGTAGACTAAATACTTTCCTTTTTAACGAAGCTTATAGTTAATCAATACAATAATCAATAGGCCAACACTGGTGGCATAACCTCCTATAACACACCAAGCTCCTCCCGCTCTGGTTATTCATGTTATAAATATATGTAAGAATCCCTCTCTCTTCCCCGTAGTCTCGCATGCTCTTTCCTTCTGTTTGTCCCCATTTCTGTCTCTCAGTCTGCAGGTCCTTCTGTCCGTGATGTTGCAGAATCTGGTCCTGTTGCTGTCAACTCTGATGTCCCTATCACTAGCATTAGCATTTATAGTCTTATAGCCCCTCTTTAGTCAGTATCTTGTTCAGCAGCCTTAATGTTACATTATGTTTTTTGTCTGTTCCTGCTCCCTCTTTGTTTTTCACACTCCTCCTCGCCGTCATTGTCTCTCTCTCTTTCTTCTGCTTTCTCTCTCTCTCTCTCCTTCTCTACCCAACCAGTCAAGATAAATGGCCGCCTACTATGAGTCTTAGATTCTGGCCAAGGTTCTTGATGAATAAAAGGAAGTTTTCCCTTGCCTTCGTCACCAAAGTGCTTGCTGTTGTGGGTCAAGTTGGGTTCTGTCTTTCCCTTTTAAACCTGTTATCTCAGATATCTTTCTGTTATTGAATAAGAAAGAAAAATTGTTATGATTGTGGAATGTACTCCAGAAAAGAAAATAAGCATACAGTAAAAGCAGGATACATTTTTTGTTTATTTATACCAATGTGTTTAGGTAAGCTGAAAGATGTGTACATCGAAAGACATCGAAATATTTTGTGAGGTGTTGGGTGCTGGTGGGGCGCCGGGCTGGCCTGCTGTGTCCCGTGCCACTGAGTTGGCCTTGGTTTTGTCGGCTGAGTCGGCGACTATCGCTCTGGTGCCCTGGGCTGGTTCTTTTGCGGGTGGCTGGTGGGGCCCCGGGGGGTCATTCTCGGCATGCTGTACTGGTCTTGGGGTGATCTGGGGTGCTCGTGCTGCCGTTGATTGGCCCATGATAACAGCCCTTTCCTTAGTTGGAGGTTTCACGCATGCCAGGTCCACCACACCAACACCCATCGAAACTTGATATGAGAGTTAACTCCTCCCAACGGTCTCTGAGTCAGTGGAGGTTGCTGGGTTAGTGTCTGTGGCTCTTCTTCCTCAGATCTCCTGAGAACTTGATGATCCAGACTTTCCTCTAGAGACTGACGAGATCCTGGGGTTTTGGGATATTTCTTAGTTATGGTTGGATGAGAGGGTTGGAATCAAGGAGCACAAATAAATCCATTGCACGTTCTTATCAGAACACTGTGTATTTGTCACTTTTTGTTTGTCCATGTATGTTTCACTGTAGTGTACACAACCCTCTACGGCGGAAAGCAGGAAATAAAACTAATAAAATAGGCTAGTCTGCCAAGAGGGCAGGTGTCGGTCACAATCACAATAAAAATAAATTGCGTAAAACTCTGGCAGTGATGGACATCATGTGTGCCGCCACTCTTGAGCACAAATGCAGACAAAAAAAATAGTTACAAATTTGAGTGTTAATGCGTTTAAAATGGTGGAGCAAGAGGCCATGAGATCAGCTCCTGATGCTCTGTGCCTCCTGAAGCCAGCCCTGCAACTCTGTTATCTTTAATACGATGATATACTGTATGTTGAGTAGGAGTTCTGTTATTTGCACATTTTAGACGCTATTTATAGAGGTATTTCCAGTCTACATCACTTTTAAATTCTAAAAAGGTCTGAAAAAGACGTGAACTAAACTTATCATGTACATTTACTTCAGAAAATAATTGTATGCAAACTACTTGAGTACTATACAGCCCAGTGTGAAATGTTGGATTCAAGAAATGGAACAAAACAGTGACAAATGTCTGTCAAACTGTCAGAAAACAACCTTGATTTTCTCCTTTCCTGTATTTGCTTGTTTTCCACACAGGCCACAGAACAATGGTAAATTCTGCTTCGGCTCCAGCCGTCATAACCAGCTGTGTAACACTCGGCTCTGCCCTCCGAATGCAGTGGACTTCCGGGCACAGCAGTGTGCTGAATACAACAGCAAGTCCTTCAGGGGCTGGTATTACAGATGGAAGCCATACACCAAAGTGGATGGTACAGTTGTCCATCCTACAGTTGTTACTAGTTCTATGGTTTATGTACATTGCATGTTTCTTGCAGCTGTTTTAAAGATGTAATGATTATATACAGGCTATTGGTTTTATATTCTTGGCACAAAATGCACAAGGTAAGAATCCTTCTTGTTTGAAGGAGGCAGCAAAGAGAGTCGCAGACTTCTCAGGACAAGCTTTCTCTTGTCTTAATCCTGAGGATGTTTTACATCCGTACCCTGCTGTTTTTTGCTTGTTAAAAGTTATACAGGAGCTTTGGGCGGGGCAGCAGTGGCTCAGTCGGCTGGGACTTGGGTTGGGAACCGGAGGTTTCCGGTTCAAGACAAAATTATGGAGTGTGGATTGGTGGCTGGACAGGGGTCAGTCTACCTCCAGGGCACTGCCGAGGTGCCCTTGAGCAATGCGCCACCCTCTCCGGGCATGCGGACTACAGCGGTGCCTTCACCCTATGCCCTCTCTGCATGTTAAGGGGCCCCTACATATGTGTGTGTGTTTGTAGAGTGTTTACAGGGGCCTACTAATAATTTTGTTATGTGTGTTTGTACTGATCGTATTCGCATGCATAATGACAGAAGAATAAAGATTTCTTTAAAGATTTGTGACACCACAGTCTGCATACAGCATCAATGATTTGACCTAAAATGCTGCAAGCACGCATCATGCTGAAATGTGCATTGGAGACGTGTAGCCACCTGCACCCTTTGTCACAGAGGGGATGGATTAAAAAAGAAAGCCTACGGGCCAGCTTTGCTGCACACACTGAAGGAGCGCTGTGTGTTTGGCCGTCTTCCCAGGCCTGTTTAAGCTGTTGATGAATGGGAGGTGGTGCAGAGAGGGACAGATTCTGAACTGCCTTTTGGGTCCTTGAGTCCAGTCACCTTCACTGCCATCTATTTTAATCAAAGACGACTGTAGGGACCTGTCTGTGATAACTGATCTAAACTACAAACAAACCTGTGGCCCCACAAGAACACCCCGGGGTGCGCTCATTGTCAGCTCCTGTCTTTCCCAATTCAGTCTCAGCAGGGGCTGTACACACTGTGTGTGTAACAGGAGGCAGTGCAGTAGTCTCAACTGCTTTCAATTTACCGCATCTGAGAACTGCAGCTACGTGGCAACAACTTGCACTTTAACTATTGCTTTGTTCAGAGTTCATAGCATTGGCATTGTATGTCTGTCTGTGTTTGTACAGATGAAGACATCTGCAAGTTGTACTGCATTGCAGAAGACTTTGACTTCTTCTTCGCCATGTCAAGCAAGGTCAAAGATGGTACCCCGTGCTCAAACCAAAATGATAATGTCTGCATTGAAGGCCTGTGTGAGGTAACTTAGGATAAATATCACTGTGCCATGGAAGTTTGCTTTTGTTCTTATGCAATGCTAGAAAAGCTGTTACTGAACTGAAACAGAAGGCCTCTTGAAAATGTTTTCATAGTACTAAGAAAACCCGTTTTTATTGGATCTGCACCACTAGAACTAGGAATGAATGTATTATTTAGAACTCCATTTTGGAACTTTTATAGATCTGTTTGGAGCAGACAAGAGTAACCAGGTTGGATAGGATCAGAAAGAGCTCATAATTAACTCCAGTTTTGGGTGCTTGCAGGCAGTTGGCTGTGACCAGATATTGGGCTCCAAGGCCTCTCTTGATGCCTGCGGTGTCTGTGAGGGAGACAACTCCACCTGCAAGTTCTTCAAGGGCCAATACACCCTTCAACACCGGGCTAATGGTAAGCCTGTCTTTGTCTTTCATTGCGTAGTGCCTCTACATTAAAGAAACAGTTCACACAAAAATGAAAATATTTATTCAATGTTGTAAAATGACTCCATACAACTTGCAAGTAAACCCAAGTCTTTGAGTCTTGTTGTGCATGATGGGAAGTTTGCAGAAACAGACCAAAGTTTAAATAGTATCTTTTCAGAACCAATTGGCCCCTCTGCACAAAGCAGGATATTTTTAGTTGTTTACTTACATTTCAATAAGAGTTAGATACGGTTTAAGCTGTATAAACTTTGGATAATGAGAATTAAAGACCATTAATAAACTTAGCATGACTCGTACTCTTTCTTCCCCCCCAAAGAATATTACCTCATGGTAATAGTCCCAGCTGGGGCTCGAAGCATTCTCATTCAGGAAATGGACGTGTCCACCAGCTACCTTGCAGTCCGGTCCTTGAAGAAGAGGTACTACCTGACCGGGGATTGGACTGTGGACTGGCCAGGGAAGTTCTACTTCGGTGGGACAGTTTTCGACTACCAGCGCTCTTTCAGCAAGCCGGAGAGCCTTTATGCGGCTGGACCTACTAATGAGACGCTGGTGTTTGAAGTAAGCCGCCACTGCTGGGTGATGTCTGTTTGTGGATATTGAGAGTGACAGCTCTGTCTCTTTTCCTTATATCTGGATATGAATAGACTAAGATGAAAAAAAGAATGTTGGGCAACAGGAAGAACAGGGGTGTTTGTTGCTTCTGCAGCACTTTCGTGGTACTATTTTATTTTCTGGGGATGGGTAGGTCGTGTGGAAGGCCTGTTAATTTGGACCATCTAGAGCGGGTGCGGACGAGTGGTGCTTAAAACATTTCTGCCTTTCGGCACACCTGGTGTCAATCTACTGATCGTGGCCAGTTGTGGGTAGTTCAGGCGTCGTAGTAAAAACAAGTAGGCCTTAAAAACACACAAAAACAAAACTCCCATGTAAAAACCAAAACATGCATCAAAAGCACACAGAATGAAATAAAAACATAAAAACAATAAAGCATGCAATTGTCCCTAAAAATTGACCCCTTCACACAGGGATTTCAAACTCGCGGCCCCTGGGCCATTTGCAGGATGTTAATTTGTTGCCCGCAGGACAATTTTAAATTAAAAAGTTTAAGTTTAATGCGGCCTGTGAGTTTTATATGAAAAAGCTAAAATTAATTATGTTTAATTTTAATAAAATTTCATTTAATGATATAATTTCGACAAGTTTGGCAGGCCGGATTAAAAATCCCAACTGGCATATGGCCCCCGGGCCTTGGTTTGCCCACGCCTGGTGTAGGATGACCCCTGAAAAGGTTTTAAGTGTGCTCACTTTTCATTTTCCTTCTTTTCATAATCGGGTTGAAATAATTCTGCTTTGTTTAGAGTTGAGCTTCTGTCTTTGCCCTTTTGCACCACTTCCAATTAGTTACCCGAAGCCAACGTTCTAGCCATCCTAAATATTGTTGCTTGTCCTCCGAGCTGCTTGACCACGTGGCCCAGTCGTCCATCTGTCCAGCAGAGAGCTCAGCATTAGCATGCTGCTGATTTGCAGATGAAATGAGGATAATCTCTGTAAGTATGTCCCGCAATTACTGAAAGGAGAAGGAGGTTGATGGAAAGAGAGAGAGAGTGAAAGGGAGAAGGGCGTGAGATTAAAAGATGAAGGATTCTGCAATTGAAGTGCTTGGATGTGAGCTAAGGTCAGGGACTTGAACTGCAAATGAAAAAAGTAAAATACGCTTTTTTTCCAACAGTTGACCTGCATCTGTTTCACAGATTTTACGTAACAGACACACTGAGACTCTATGGGGTGATTATACAGTCTGATCCAATCACTCCCAGGCCCTCGCTCAGTTTGAAACACGAAAAGAAAAACAAGTGTTGAGGAGTGGGAGCACAAACTGTGACAAGGTGTTCAAGGCTGTGCAGCTGTTCAGTTAGTAAGGGGGGGGGGGTGAAGAAGTAGCTAACAAGAGAAGGAGGAAGGAACAGACTAAACATATGGTTGAGGTCGAAGAGGGTGCCGAAAAGGGTTATTCTCGCTGGATTGGCATTCTTGTGGCGAGGAAAGGTCGCGCCAGTCCAGGGCTGAGCACTGCGAGCCCTCGTGGGAGACACCGACTCATCGTCATCGCATGCTGTGCTGGTTGGGCTGTGAAATCTAACATGAGCTATGACCCAGTATTGTCCTGCAGGAAGGAATATATTATGCTGAATCCTTCTGCAGAAATATTTCTGTTAACATGCATTACGAAATATTTTATAACTTGAAAGATTGCCAGTAGTGTGTAGCCACATTAAAAAAAAAAGCAAAACAACAACAGTCATGCTAAACCATGTCAAGATTAAACCACATTTAGTTCCATGTCCAGTTCACCCAAGAATCCAACATTTCTCCTACTGAATTTGTGGGCCTGTATTTTAACTTCTTTGAAGCTAAAATTCTTATATTTATTATTTTTGACCTACCAGGACAGGAATTAGTAATAATCCTCTAATTGTTGGCTATATGACACATTTTCAACTATCTCATCCACATTTCCAACTATCTTTCTACACACATTGGCTATCTGCAGGGCTCAACATTTCCTGGCTAATTTAAGGACAATCATATCTGAAGGTCAAGTAAACTAGTTTTCCTTCCATCATATGTTTCCCTTTTTTGTCTGAAGGAGGATCTTTGTTAGTAGGAAATCTGTATGGCAATACCTAAAAAACTTCTTTAAAAAAATGGATATGGCAGGCGTCAGTCTGAACATGTACAAGAATCAAAAAACATATCAAAAAAATGTAATGTGAAACCTATATTTGTTCTTTATACCAACAATGTAGAAGTTCACCTTCTGGCATTATTGGCTAAGTGGCAGGAATGTCTTTTTCATTTTAGGAACGAACAGTTGCCAGTGTAACCTCGGCCAAACCAAATAAAAAACAATGAGATCAGCATTTAACCTCATCCCGATGTGAAACCAGTGAAATCAGGGAGACATTAATTTTGATCATTAAACTAATGAGGCCATGGTGGCTGTGAGTTCCAGTCAACTGTTAAGTTCAAATTATTTTTACAAGCATAAACCCCTTGATAGGGGTCATCTCGTTTTTGAAGGGGTCCCAACTTATATCAGAGTCCGAGGAAGATGGAAAGTCATCAAATGTGTGCCTGCGCTAACAATGAGATGAACCATCTCTGCATACTTTGAATATAGTGTTTACCTACTGCAGTGCAAAGGAAAAGGAAGCTGTCAAGTTGCAGATGCAATTACCTCTTGTTAAAATCTAACATGGCAGTTGTATTTTTGGGTGTGTACTGAGGTATCTTGTCCAGTGGTGCAAGTGCACGTTAAACTCATGCACCTTACTATAATGAAACTTGTGTTGATGCATTCAGTTTCGAGGCTACATAGCAGATTTCAGCCTCAACAGTGTATTTAAAGTAACCCAGTGTTTTTTTATGGTTTTGGGAGGGTTGGACTCGAGCTGAATGAAGTCATTGTTTGGTTTGGGTTGTTTTTAGGTTTTTAAACGAGTCCTCATTATCTTCATCAGTTCAGGAAAATTCTGATATATCTTGTTTTGAATTTATTTTTATTTTTTTCAAATGTAGATAATGAAAGAAATGTTCTTTTACAGTGCTCATCAACTTGTGTTGCATTAATTGTCTACAAACATGATATTCCCAACACATGTTTACTTACTCTGTTTTATTTATGGCTATGTTTTGTTGTCAATGGATATTTTGCAGATGTGTGGGCTATCACTGATATCAAGGTCCTTTTTTTTTTTTTTTTTTCACAAAGACATGACCAGGGTTAGTTTGTTTTTGCGGTTTCTGTTTTAAGCACAAGTAGGTAGGATACTAGTCTTTATTATTATCAGTTTGGCTCTTTGATCGTCAGTCAGGGGATCAGCTTTGGCTGCTTTTTTCCCAAATATGGATGGAAGGGAGACAAGTTTGGATATGTTTTGTTAATGCTGAAGGTTGATTCTCTATTGGCAACCAATGTTAACAGTGTATTGACTTGGGTGGATCATTGCGGATGACTTGGCAAAGAAAGATCAACTATTTAGGAAGCATCAAGACTTCAAGGATCCGCTTTTAAAGGGATTATAAAACAAAACTGCCAAATGTAGTTTTTATAGCTGCTGGCTAACATTGTTGGTGGTTGTTTGTGGAAGGAGCAGGAATGCTGGTGGGTAAGACTTGGAGTTGGAACTGAAGATGTATAATCTTCTTTTTCCTTTTGTTTTCTTTATTGTAGTTGTTGTTGTTGAAAGAATGGATGCAGCTTTAGATGTCTGATGTAAAATGAAGCTTGACTTTTGATCCAGTACCAGTTGTCAGCTCTGGTTTGTGTGACTGAAATCAAAGAATAATTTCCCTCTGCACTTGGATTCATCAATGCCTTCTAATGTGAACAGCAGGGTTTTAGTATACACGAGCATCCACCCTTTTTGGAGTCCTTGGAGGGGGGCACTGGAGAGTGCCCCTTCTGGGGATTCCCTCGTTCTATGGGTGAACTTCAACGCTCCCATTGGCAACGACAATGAGAGCTGGAGGGGTGAACACCATGTTCAAGCATAAGGGTGTTCATACGTGCACTTGGCACCAGAACACCCGAGGCCAAAGTTCTATGATCGTATGATTGTAGTCGTATCAGTGGACTTTCAACCACATGTCTTGGACACTTGGGCGAAGTGCAGCTACTGCGGTTGCTGAGGCAAAAACCCGGGCGTGGGAGGAGTTCGGAGGGGCCATGGAAAACGGAATGAAAATCAGCACCTCTAAATCCGAGGCCATGCTTCTCAGCCGGAAAAGGGTGGAGAGTAACCTCCAGGTTGGGGAAGAACTCCTACCCCAAGTGGAGGAGTTTAAGAACCTAGGGGTCTCGCTCACGAGTGAGGGAAGGATGGAGCGGGCGATCGACAGGTGGATCGATTCAGCAACTGCAGTAATGCGGACCCTGGACTTCATCTGTCATGGTGATGAGGAAGCTGAGCCAAAAGACAAAGCTCTCCATTTACCAGTTGATCTTCAATCCTGCCCTCACCTCTGGTCACAAGCTTTGGGTAGTGACCGAAAGAACAAGGTCGCGGGTACAAGTCGCTGAAATGAGCTTCCTCCGTAGGGTGGCTGGACTCTCCCTTAGAGATCGGGTGAGAAGCTCAGTCATCCGGGAGGAGCTCGGAGTAGAGCCGCTGCTCCTCCGCATTGAGAGGAGCCGGATGAGGTGGCTTGGGCATCTATTGAGGATACTTCCCGGATGCCTCCCTGGCAAGGTGTTCAGGACACGTCCCACCGGGAGGAGACCACGGGGAAGACCCAGGACACGCTGCAGAGACTATGTCTCTCGGCTGGGCTGGGAATGCTTCGGGATCCCCCTGGAAGAGCTGGAAGAAGTGGCCAGGGAGCGGGAAGTCTGGGCTTCCCTGCTTAGGCTGCTGCCCCCGCGGCCCAGCCCCGGAAAAGTGGTTGATGGTGGATGGATGGATGGATGGATGGATGGATGGATGGATGGATGGATGGCATGTAGTTCTGACATGTGGCTATTTGCATGCACCTAATCCTTTAGCCAGTCCATGATTGCATAAACTGCCCACATATGCAGATGTACTCCTGTCAAGGCCACACACTTGGAACAGTTAACATGCAGCAGAAGATGATTGGTTCAGTCAGTGAAAGCATCCCAGGACGGTTGAATACAGATCTAATCCATGAGGTACTTGGCTCTCTAAATTGGATGGCTAATGGTAAATTCCTTGTGCTTTAGGAAAGACCCCAAAGAAAATACATCTGTCCAAGCTCATTAATTTAGAGATTGATAGATTTTAGTTTGTCATGTATTGGAGTAGCTATTGACAGTTTGACGTAGCCAAATTAATTTAGGATTAATACTCACACAACCTGAATGGATCCAAGGTGAACTGTAGTGACCAACAGATGCAACTATTTTGAGAACTATCCACTGTTGTGTTTTGAAATGGTTTAAAATGACACATTTTGAGCTGACAATGTAAATTCATCTCTAGAGAAATGCTTTCAGCACGCCAGTGACTCCTCGTGGGTCTGCTAAAATGATAGCCTGAAGCTTCTGCTGTAATTGGCATGTCTGCTTTCATTCATCCGTTTGTCTCAGCTTGACTTAAATGTGCAAATAAATCTCCTGCACAGAAAAAGGTAGCTCAGCATCACTAACCAGTATACAGCATGTGGTAATAATAATAATAAGCATATACAAGTAGGACTTGTATATGACTTTTTCCTACTTGTATACGATGTTCTGTCCAAATAAAATGACCATATAATGTTGCGGTCAAGCAGTTTTGACGAGGCAGGGAACAAAGTGTTACTTAGCATTTCTAAATGTAAGGGAGTGGTGAACTGTAATTCATGTAAATGTCATAAAATAAATGGTTCAACTATGTGTTGCAGTACTGGCACTTTAAGTATATTTGGATAGTGATTTAATTATGTGAACTTTGGGGTTAACTGCATGGTAGAAAGATTCCGCTGGTTTAAGACACAAGCCCACATTTAGAACAATATTCAAGCCATTCATTTCAGGTTTTTTTTTATGACTTTACCCAGGTGTCATCCAGACACCTGAACCAATGGCTGGGTGGCGTCCCTGTAGAAGAGGTCAGAGTATTGCTATCCGTCTCTTCCATATACAATTTTGCAACTATCGGAGACACCATATGGCACAACTATGCTTCTGCCTGCAGTAGTTTTCTCTGTACTGGGAATAGGAGGGGGTCAGACAGAGATCCAGCAGCTCGCCAGTGTGGTCTGGGGTGAGATGCGTTCTGTTTGGTAGTTTTTGGTCTTGCAGAAGTTGAATCTTTACTGCTCTAACTGCTTCTGTGGTTGGAATGCAGGTGAAAAGTGATGTGATGTCAGAGGAGACCACGGTTTCTTCCAGTCCAGTCTTATTTCCTTTGCCTTGCATGCAAAATCCTGGGAGTTTTTTTTTTTTTTTTTTACATGGTGTGAAGTGTTTCCAGCAAGAGGTGCTAGGATGCTGGCCGAGTAGATTCTGCTGACGATGGGTCTGACCTTCCTTGTGGATTTTGGGGAGTCCATAGATGCATGGAGTGGCTTCCCCAGACCAGAGGTCAGTCAATGACTTTCTCTTTCTCCAGATATTGTGGGAGGCTGATGATTTTCTTCTTGAAACAGCTGGTCGGGTCCGCTTTAGGGTCTCATATGTCGCTGAGTCACTGAGCCAACCAGTGGCCTCGGTGTGGTAGACAGTTGTGTGCAGTACGACCTCTGTATCTCTGTGCTTTTTGAGTGATACCAGCTCCTTCCTTTCCTGGTTGGAGAAGTTGGATGCAGGTATTTTGACACTAGTGAGCGCGGCTGTAACCTTGATTCTGCGTCTGCCAGCGTTTACTGATGGCTGATTCTCTCGCTGTAATGAGGCCTACCACCACAATCCAGTCCAGATGGGATTCTTCTCATTAGGACAAGATTAGGTTTAGGTCCAGAAAGCAGGGTCGTTAACAAAAACCATTTACTGTTGAAACCAAGTCAACTTTAATATATTTGGTGTTCACCATTCCAAGTGTTGATAAATGCTCGTTCAAATATTCTGGAAGGCAGGAGTATGACATTCTTGTGTTTCTTCATAATTAAAGGTATATCTGATGTGTAAGTTGTGAATGCACACACCCTTTGTGGAATAAATTGAGTATTTTTTTTTTTTTTGCTGCTCTTTGACTTTTTACATTATTATTTTGTAGTTTTTCTTCTACTTAGAAGTGCTAATCTAAGTGTCTTAAGTTAGCCATCCTCGATTTCTTCCTGTCTTTGCTCTAGTTATGCTGTGTGTTTTTGGATACTTGGTTATTTTTGCTTTATATATTTATACAGGGTGTGTGTGTGATGTAAATTATAATTTTTCAAGCTATGACTTTGCAGTTTCCCTAACATATCTGTATAGTCAGAAACAGCTCACCTGATTGGCTGAATTAAGCAGCCATCATGTTAGTTCTCCTACTTGTAGTCTGAAAATCCATAAGAAAGGCAATTTGTTCATTTACACTCAGGTCATGCATCGAGAATGAAATTAAGAAGAGAATAAGAGCCATGTCTGCATCACGGAAGTTGTTTGCCCTGCAGTAATATAGGACAAAGGACAAGGAAGAAAAAGACAAACGACATTCTTACATGTGACACCTTTCTGACTTCCTGCATTCTCACCTGACAGATCCTTCTGCAGGGGAAGAACCCAGGAGTGGTGTGGGAATATGCGCTGCCTCGAACCGAAAGGAAGCCCGACTACAGCTGGGGTGTGATGCGCTCTGACTGCTCTGCGCCCTGTGCTGGAGGTGAAGCTGCACTTGTGTTTGGATGCAGCCGTGGAGCTGAACGTTGTCCCACAGCCAATAAAATGGCCTTTCCTCATGAGAACTTAAACATACATGTCAGGCCGGTATGGATTGCTCCACACATAGGCCTTTTGGATAGCATTAGCTAGCATTCTATGTCTTGCTAAGGAATATAGAATGTTGCCACAACCAATTTCTCAGCCAGAAATACTATTCTCCCATTTTAACCCCCTTTATATATTTGTCATTGTCCAGTGTGGTTCAGGAACTGTGTGGAGGCCTATGAAGGGACATTCACAGGATGGCGGACCTGTGAGAGTCCTGGCTGGAGCTCCTTTCTCCTCATCTCACACTCTCTCTTTCGCTCTTCCCGCATTTCCATCAGGTCGTATTTCGACCAAGGCAATCTGTCTGCAGGACCTGAAGGTTCAGGTCAATTCTACCATGTGTCATCCCCACACCAGGCCGACACTGGGCTCCCACCTCTGCAACACACAGCCCTGCCCTGCATAGTAAGTGGAGCTGCTGCCTCTGTGTGTGTGTGTGTGTGTGCGCGTGGCTCAGGGCATGTCTCCTGTGGGATGTGTGGCATGTGTCTCGATGTTGCCAAATTTTTAGGAACCTCAGTCGGTGTTTTTATTACAGACACACCTACACACGCACACACATTGTGGTTGAGCAGCCTGGAGGTCGCCCTTTGCTGCGGCCAGCCACCACTCTACCTCTCTTCTCTCAATCCTCCCTTCCTCTCTACCCATTTATTTTTCTCCGTTTTCTTTTTTAAGAAACCCAAGAACGTTCTCCCAGCGGCAGTCTCTTTGCATCGGTCTTATCCGACTGCAGCAGCATTTTCTCTGGCTGTACGGTGTCAGGTGGACTTCATAGTCGAAATGACAAATGTGTGATTTTGTTTTTGGGATGTTCATGTCGCACAGCAAGCGTAGTCTACCATTTGATCGGAATTGGACAATAGAAGATCATTTGAAACTTTCTTCACTTGAAAAGCTTTAACCAGTAGAAGAAACCAAACCAAATAATTATTTGCCATTACTCTCGGGGCTATTTGATTTAAGAATGCATCATATTAAGCGCACTTCACTCTGTGCATAAATAGAACCTTGTGTTCCAGCTCTTGTTGCAGCTGAAATCAAGCCTGTAGCTGCATAACAACATCATTACCGCACTAATATTTACAGGAATCTGTTCATTACAGAATGTTTGATTTTTGAGGCTGATCAAAAAGTACATCTTTGAATTTCCCATTTGGTTTATTTGATCAACATGTGATGAAAAGCAGGTTGAGAGATTAAGAACGCAGCTTTGCAGAAGGTGGCTGGTTGGACTATTTCAGTTTAAGGAATTCATCCAGACATGGAACAAGCCCTGATTTGCATATGTATTTGGAACCACGCCCAGATCCAAACCAGCAAGCTGGGCCTCTTACTTATTGAAAAGTTTAAAAATATTTTGAGATCATTTCAGCCCTAAGACCTCCAACCACTTTAGACCCTGAAACTAAACCTAATTTTAACCTTCCAATTGTCATCTTGTCACCAATGGAGAAAATCCAGCAAATCTGAAGATGGGTCTTGATCTAATTTACATCCCATCAAATTTTGAAAGCGATCCGGATACCAGTCTGGATACAAAAAAATCTGGATTTTTCCATTTACTTATAATGGAGGCTTTTTAAAAGAAATTCAAGTAAAATATTCTTTCAATTCACTCACCAAAAATCACAGTCAAAGAGGGGTCCGATATGAACTATCATGCAAAATGTCTTCTGGATCTGACCCAAAATGAGGTCAGAAAAAAAGATAAAATTTTAACATTGAAAACTCCATTTACGGTTTCAAAAACCAGTTACAAATACACATCAACTTGGATTCACTTTTTTTTCATGGTTGGTGTATAAAGACACCAATAACAATTTAGGACCTTTTGATGATGATCCAGATCACCATGTGGACGGTGTAGATCCAGTTAGGAGGGGAACGAGCTGCTTGGTGGAGGTCTGTGCTCTCTGAGTGCTTCTCTAGTTCGTCTCTGTTTGTGTTTCTTTGTCAAGGATGTTTATTATGGATTTAGTATCAATTGATTTTTAATGACGATGTCATGAAGAAAGACTAAATTATAATAAAATTATTTTAGAAAATAATGAGTCCACTAATTCAACACCAAACAAACAATTACCATTCAGACTAATGTTGAGACATGGGGAAGTAGCATGTATACTGCACCATCATGAGAGGATGGCTATTTGGTTATCTGAGCAGAGTTTATATATTATCCCCGTGTCCACATGGTTTTTCTACGCTTTCCTCCCACCTCCAAAAACATGCTATTTAGGTCAATTGATTGCTATAAATTTAGTGTGAGTGTTTGTTTGTCCCTGTGTGGCCCTGCGATGTGCTGGCGACGCATTAGGGATGTACCCCGCCTTTCCAGCAACTCCCCTGACAAAGTGGGAAAGCGGTAAAAGATGGATGGATGGAGACCAACAGAGGGCAGTCGTCCATAATTGGCAGTCCAAATTCAAAGCATTGTTATGACAAAAAAACAATGATCGGTTGGGCCAAAGGTTGATGATGGCGCTCGCCGGTGCCTACGATGTGGACCACACCGCATAAAGCAGGGCCACGAAAGGACATCCTCCCTTCGTATCCCAAGACGTGAGGCTGACAGTTCATCACAGTTAGAAACAAGCTGATCAATCAGAGATTGCAGACCCTCGCCTCCAAGTGCCCTATCTCGCAATGTTAAAGAATCCTCCCATCATGCCATTCGTGTCCCTCCCTCTTAAAGTGACACTCCCATGTTACAGCACAGGCACAATTGGACAAAATAATTCTAGAATCTGGATCCAGATCCGGATCAACGCCATTCCCACTGACGGAACCTTGCTTGTGTAAATATTTCAAGTCGATTGGGTTACTAGTTTTTGAGTTATGCGCGCGGACAAACAAACAAACAAACAGACAAACAGACAAACAGACAAACAGACAAACAAACAAACAAGCAAACAAACAAACAAACAGACAAACGGACAAACAGACAAACAAACAAACAGACAAACGGACCCCATTGCAATACCCTCGCCTCCCCTTCGACGAGGGTAACAAACAACCACTCGCCAGTTCACTTGCAATGCGTGAGGAGCCTGAGCACTTACTGGGACAGAGCAGATCATTTAAACCATCAGCCACAAGGCTCATTCAGTTATTAGTTCATTGTTTTTGTCCTGAATTAAGCAAAATGTCATACTTCCAAGTTTGCAGTGGACCTTTTACTGATGAAAACATTTATATTCTGACACATTTAGGGAGAGGGATCGAGGCACTGAAGGAAAATAGGCATTTATTTCGTACACATTATCCATCTTAAAAATGCTCTTAGTAGCAAAATCATACCCACGTTTACTTCCATGCTCTCGACAATTTGTGTAATTGCATGCAATTTTAATGGCTGGTGTCCATTTGGAGACTTGTGTGACAGGCGGAGGAGGAGAGTCTCTCCTATATGTGCCTTTGGTTGAGGGAAGAAGTGCTAGCTTAATTTAAAGCACTGGTCCAATGAACCGGCAGGGAACCATGCCTTGCATTCAGAATGAGGACACAATAACACACACACACACACAAAGGCTGCCTTTACATTTACAGCTCTTCAGCACAATGTTGCCGAATGCATGATGCTGAAACGTATTTAAGATAGAAACCATGAGGCAGAAATAGCCTCATGGTAATCATGATACTGTGAGTTACCCATCATTAGCCTGGGACGAGTCCAGACTGGAGGTTCTCCTGTGTCAGGGGTTGCACAAGCTATCAGTTACGCCTCCAACATGCAGCCTCTGTGCCGAAGTTTCCCACCACCGGAGAGGGCATTTCCTGCCGCTAATCGTGGGCATACCATTTCTCTTATCTTGGTGAAAGGTATTAAACAGCCTTGTTGCTTGTCCTCAACTCCTGCTTTGTCTCGGTGAAGAAAATGGTATAACCCAGTTCAATAGTAGCGTGTTTGTCCGTTCAGCAAATTAAACAGTTCGACACCCATGGTCCTTATTATACAGGCGATGACGCCTTTTCTCTGCTGGTTGTATGTACAGACCGAATTATGGCCACTGCACAGGGTGAGGGTTGGGATGAGTGAGCAGCATGAAAGCTGTAATGACTGCATTAAGACCGGTGGGCAACCATTCAAGAGTCCACCAGAGAAAGGGAAAATTTACAATGAAGTGGGATGCATGTGTGCTTCTGACAGGAGGGGGGGGTGTAGAAGTCCCTGCTTATCTCGGGTGCTGACAGGTCTAACCATGCTTTATTGTGCAGAGAAGGTGGAATTCCCACGGGGCCCAGCCACTCGAGCCATGCAGAGTCGGTTTGACTCACCCCTGCACACCCGCGTCCCTTAGCGCTCATCTCTTCCCTTTAGCTTTAGAGCTGCTTTAAACATTCACTCTCCAAACTGCAGTTTGGGAACACTGGCATGCCTGATCTCAGGGATGTGAAGACACATTGTGCTTGTGCCAGGGAGGATACACAGACAAATGAACTCAACATTCGTTAGCACAGGATACTGACCAGAGCCAATATTTTTTCCACAGATCTTCAGAGACAACTTACCATCCCAGTCAAAAATAAACATTTAGAAATAATGTTCAGATAACGCAAAACATAAAAATAGTACACTGGCTAAAACCAGCAACGTTTATCCATCCATCGGACTACGACTGCTGCGCTTTCGGCTTGTCCCTTGAGGGGTCGCTATAGCAACCCAACCTTCTCACTTCACCCTGTCCTTTGCATCGTCCTCCCCAACACCAGCCACTATCATGCCCTCCCTCACTACGTCCATGTATCTTCTCCTGGGTCGTCCTCTAGCCCTGTTCCCTGGCAGTTCCATCCTCAGCATCCTTCTACCGATATAGTCCCCGTCTCTCCTCTGGACATGTCCAAACCATCAAAGACTAGTTTCTCTGACCTTGTCTCCAAAACGTCTAACCTTCACTGTCCCTCTTATTGTCTCATTTCTAATCCTATCCAACCTGGTCACTCCCAAGGAGAACGTCAGCATCTTCATCTCCTCCCCTTCTAGCTCCGCCTCCTGTCTCGTCCATCATGGCTGTCCTCACCACTGTCTCTAAGCCGTCCATCATGGCTGTTCTCACCACTGTCTCTAAGCCGTCCATCATGGCTGTCCTCACCACTGTCTCTAAGCCGTCCATCATGACTGTCCTCACCACTGTCTTGTAGACCTGTCCCTTCGTCCTATCACAGAGCACACCTGATACTTTCCTCCCCCCGTTCCAGCCTGCCTGCACACGATTCTTCACCTCCTTTCCACATTCTCTCCATCACTCTGCACTGTTGACCCGAGGTACCTGAAGTCCTCGGCCTTCTTTACGTCTATTCCTTGTAACTTCACTGTAAGCAGGGTTGGCATGAGAGACAGCCGATCCGTCCTCTGCCACGCCCACTGCCGGGAGAGAAAGGTAGAGTGAATGCAAGGGAAAAATCAGGAACGGAAAACGATCAAAAGTGGTGATCACAAACCCAAAACCTGACTTAAAGTCGATGAATGAATGAATGAACTTTGTAAAATCCAAGCACACCGCATCACACAAACATGAACCGAAAATACTTCCTTAAAATCCCAGTTATTATGGTTTAAAAATGAGCACTCTTCAAAATTAATATATGGCTGCTTGTTTGGCCATTTTGGTATACAGTACAATTAAGAAGAAAAATAACATTGGAAAACTGCTAGCCTCCAATCAAACCCGATATTATGCTGTGGAATAAATGTTCATTCATTGGTGGTATCTGGTGTGCAGGATTATGAGTTCTTAAAAATGCCTGGCTGAGCTTCTGAGAGCCTCCCTTGCAGCGCCGCGCACTTCCACCTCAAAATATGTAAGTTATTGAAGTATTTCAGAGATACACATTGCAACTAGTTCAGCGGCGGTTTGCAGCGAGGCGAAGTGGTACTTAAGCCACTTTCCCCCAATGATATATTGTTATTTATAAGCCAGGCAAAACAGAGGGGAAAAAGCGAGCTGTCTCCAAAATCCCAAACTGATGCTTTTGCTGCCCAAATGGTTCACGTCTTTCCCACTTCCAAATTGCAGTTTAGTCCTGCTGCTTCATCCGTCTGTGGTGTTCTGAAAGCAAATGAAAGCATTTTTCAACCCCTGAAGCAGGTCGCCGGCGTAGAGGAATGGTCTTTGTGGTCGGGTGTCCTTTCAGTACCGGACTGAGCCATCTGCCCATCTCTCCATCTCCCTCATCTAAGGCTGTGGTTGTCAGACCACTCATTTGCTGTAATGTCCCCCGCCAGCCCCGCCGCCAAGACAGAAGCTATTTTAGAAGCAGCAGTCGGCTTTCATCAGCGGAAAAGCAGAATTCAAAAGACTTTAAGGGAGGAGAGAGGACAGGGGAAATATAAAAACTAAACAAAAGAGAGGAGGAAAGGATTGAAATCCCATCTGCCACTTTTTTTTTTTTTGTCTGTTTTTGTGTATGTTGTTTATGGCATTTGATTTTGGATGTATGTACAGAATGGTTTCCTTTTTAGGTTCACATATGAAAGTGAGAGGATGATTGGGATTCATGTGCATTTCAGTAATGATGATAATAGATCCTTGCAAAGCACGAGATTACCCGGTTGGACTTTTAAGGTTGCTAAATAATATTTTAAATTTTCTGTGTGTTTGGACCCAAAATAAATGTAGCAGAGCTAGAAACTGTGCTTGAATGCCCCGATGAGAAGCGCGGTTGTCCTTGGTAACCTGATGGATGGTAGATGTTTTTATTTAGTAATCATCACTCACACAAGGTTTTCATCAGTGTCACTTTTTGCTTGGGTGCCTCCTGTCATCATTCCCTCTTTGGTCCCTCCATAGTTGGTTGGCTGGAGACTGGGGTCCCTGCAGCTGCTCG
This sequence comes from Brachionichthys hirsutus, assembly GCF_040956055.1. Taxonomy (NCBI): domain Eukaryota; kingdom Metazoa; phylum Chordata; class Actinopteri; order Lophiiformes; family Brachionichthyidae; genus Brachionichthys; species Brachionichthys hirsutus. Next base: position 15,014,667 of record NC_090897.1, on the reverse strand, counting down.
TGCGGAGGAGGTCAGCAGGCCAGGACACTGCGCTGCTTCAGAAAGGTGACTTATCAAAGGGAGGAGCTTGTGGCCCACTCCCTCTGCCCCGCCATCTCTCCGGCCCAGGTCCGGCCCTGCCACACCCAGACCTGCCCGCCCGAGTGGAGCGCCGGATCCTGGTCACAGGTGGGTTGGTGGCAGCATTTGAAAACTCTAGCAATGTGGCTAAAAGTAATTACCAATACCTGAAATATATCCACATGTTGGAGATGGGTTGATGTCAAATTTGGCATCGTTGCGCTCCTATAGTGGGTTGAAGTTGCCGAACTAACTTTTAATTTTTTGCCATCATGAGGTTGACGTTTTGTGTTTATCAGCCAGGCACAATGACTTGGAGTCGACAGCTGCATTGTTTTTTGCTAACATTCATATTCCTGATGAATTATTACCTCCGCCAAGGCGGGGGTCTGTAATCACAGGCATCCGTCCGGTCTGTCTGTCTGTCTGCAACATAACTCAAAAGGTTACAAATGGATCTTGATAAGATTTTAAGGAAATGTTGGGAATGTTACCAGGAACAGGTGATTTGTGATGATCCAGAAGAGATCCTGGATTATGGATCAATTTCAAATGTTTGTTAACATTTCAGTCAATGGAGCTTCAAAATGTGTTCCTCAATATCTCGGTTGATTATTGACCAATGTTCCAAGGAATTGGAATAGGTTTAATGTTTAGCTCACAGGTTCATAAATATGTTGTTGTTGTTTTTTTAACTATAATAACTACATATTGTTCTGAAAGATTTCCACAATGCATTCTGTGTTCAGTTTCTTGTTAATTTGGAAATGGTGAGATTGACTGACTGCAATGTATCCTGATGGGTAGCACGGGCAGGGCGTTTAGCAGGAGCTAACGTAGCATTGACAGTTTCTTCCTTGTGAACGGTCTCAAGCCCGGATCAACACAGACGGTGTAAAAATGTGCCAAAACAAAAGAAATGCAAATCTAAATAAATCAGAAAGTCATACCGGATCGGTCGAGGCCCGGATTACAGACCTGAAAAAAATAGCAGTTTATTATTTGACCTTCAAAGCCTGAAAATGAAAGCAGATAAATATTTACAAAGCCTGTATTTTAATTCCAAGTTAACATCGAACATTGCACATAAATAACTTACATGTAACACATTTTAATTCAATTTCTTGCGATCTTTATGTAGCCGAAACAGCTCATGTGTCTGAATTGTCATGTTGAAATGTTCTTGGCATGACAACAAGCCATGATGTCTGAAAGCAGGACCCCGGTGCTGAAGCGGCTCAATGGAATAACCGTTGAGTTCACTCTTCTCACCTTTTCTGTTCCTACCCAGAGAAAGAGGCACATTGTGATTTCTACACTGCAGCACAGACAACTGCCCTCTGTGAGGTTAAAAGGAACGCAGGCTGCAGTTCCTCTCGGTTATGCAGAGTTTCCTGTGGCTAAAGTTATTTTGAGCATCATGCAGAGACATGTCTGTGTCTGAGAGGAGAGGCTGATGCACACCCAGTGAAAGCAGATGTTTCAAGTGAACTGAAGCACTCTGCTGCCCTCTGTTGGACATGTGGAACACAATGGAAGGGAACCCGTTTTCCTAATGCTGTACATATTAATTAAATTCAGCCTTTACAATGCAATGTCTGACACAACATAGTCGACTTACACCAAGATTTAAAATAACAATGGCCAAATTACAAATATATAGTATAATATATATATACACACATATATATATATGATCCTTAATTGCCCATAGGCGTGGCTGTGAGTGTGATTGGTCGCGTGTCTTTCATGTGGTCCTGCGATATACGGGCCACTTGTCCCCGACTCCCGAATCGTCAAACCCGTAACATTTTTTTTCTCATGTTCGTCTTTACCCACATTACACGAATACATTTGCACGTTTTCCTTCCTACAGCATCACCAGCGTGCTGGTAGATGGTGGCGTGACCTCAACTCTACCAACCTTCATTTGTCATTCGGCCATCATTATTTTAAATCTTGGCGTTGCGTGTGTCAGGAACACAAACACCGTCGTGGGTTCACTTGGTGGTCAATCACACACAGGGCCCGTCTCCCTGACAAGATCAATATGCGTGTCTCTGTGGCAAAAGGACACGAGGATTTGTGCGCGCGCGTGCTCGTGCTACGTGCCTAAATGAATGATGCTGTCGCGTAAACTGCCCCGGCGGCCGTGGCCCTCGTTCCCTGGGGAGCCGTTTGCCTCTGCCGTGCGTTTACAGCAGCGCCGTTTGCTGTTTGCTGATACTTTGCTGGATTGGATTGGGTTATCGGTTTATTGTTTTTAATGTCAGGCCGTAATGTGCTGTCATCACACTGGGGAGCGTGTGTTTGCATGCACGCCGTGTGGTGAACTCCAGCTGCTTTGACAGTGGCAGTGCCCGGATTTAACCTCTGAGTGAGGCGTGATGCCTGAATGTGATTAAAGCTGAAGGATAAAAGCACCGTAAGCCAGTACGAGGCCAAGTTGTTTTAACATAAGCACCCCCCCCTCTTGTCCACCTGCAGTGCTCCAAGACCTGTGGTCGCGGATTGAGGAAAAGGAGCGTGTTTTGCCGCAGCGCTGATCCTGGCGCTAAAGCAGCAGTGGTGCCTGACAGCATGTGCAGACTGCATCATAAACCCAAAGCCCAGGAGACCTGCGTTCTACGGCGCTGCCCCAAGAACGAAAGGCTGCAGTGGATCCTCACTCCCTGGGAAGAGGTAGGAAAAGAGGAGCGTGAAGCTCAAGGAACACTGTTGGTCAATTCAGTCACTTCAATCAAGATCCATCCCGAAGCACAGAACCCAATGGCCGTATATCTTGTGTTTGCCGGTCACATTTGTAGCTTGGCAGAAGGATTCTCTCTGGGTTTTCAGCTTGTCTCGGCCTTCAGTGCTGCCCAGCGTCGCATTCCTTCACCGAGCTGGTTGAGAGGGAAACTGATGAGATGATTGATGCAAACGGAAGAACCGGCCTTCAGTAGAGTAGTATGATGTGATGCAGCTGTATGTCAATATTACTTAGCCTGCACAAAAACATTGTTTATAGTTTATACCTTTAGATTGTATGGATCTAATAGGTGGGCAGTAATTTCAGTCTTGCGAAGTGCCTGCATGAAATAACGGCTCCGCTCCTCTTCCAAGTCTTTCGGCATTATGAAGCTCATCGTGCTATTGGGTAACCAGTAACTTCTAAGTCCTGTGTATGTGTTCCCGATGCTGTCCAGATCTTTGATGATGATGATGAATCAGTAATGAAGATGACTGAGTGTGCAATTGAACACACATATTCTCTCTCTCACACACACACACACGCAGTGACAAGAGTTCATTTTCTAAACCGTCCCTCCTGATGCGTTCTGTTTCAGTGCTCCGGGTCTTGTGGTTCAGGCATCCAGAAAAGAGAGCTTCACTGTGGGGAGAGAAACTCGCGGGGAGGGTATGTGCGTTCAGCTGCAGGCTAAGACACCCCTCACTCTTGAATAAACATGCAAACACTCAAGCCCCCCCCCCCCCCCTCCATCTGTGCACGGTGGGCGTAAAACAAACCGGGAACTGGTAGGAATACTCATTTTGAAATTTGGCATCTGCACTGCAGGTACATGGAGTTACCCATACGGAGGTGCAGGAACATGGCCAGACCTCTGGTGGATCTCCAGCAGGGCTGCGACCGAGGTCCATGCCCTGAACCCCCATGGGTCATCCCTGGTAGGACCACCGCCTCTGCTGTGGTCTCAGGCTGGTATACGTCTCCTTGGCAACAGGTACAGACTTTTAGGGCTGCAAATGTCGTCCTGCATGCAATCTCAGCACAATGGAGATTTTCACCCACGTCATTGTGGACTACAATAAATGAATATTTGGCCCATGTACAGTAAAAGTACACTCAAAAAGGTAGTCAAATCCCGACTTAAAAGAAAGTTTGCGCAAGTGTCAAATTCAGAATCAACATCAACCTTTCTTTCATCAGGCCCCACCAAATGAAGCTTGCATATGATGGATGTTCTCTGGAGTGTTGGGTTCATTTTCTTTGCTTTTTTTGAGTTAACAACCAACTGATAACGACTGTTGATGTTTATTTTGTAGTTTTTAAACTCATTCTCGGCACTTCCTACCTTCTTAGAGGCCCCAAACATGTCCAATACCAGATACGACCATGAGTGGTTTCTGTATTCCACTAGCTTTGCTTCCTCGAATCCTCTGAGGCGCTTCGTACACTCTCGGTGGTGGGAGGTCAGACGCATCTCTTAGCCAATCGCGGCTGGCTGCGTGGAATGGACCTCAGATGTAATCCAAAAGCTGCACTTTGTTGCAGAGCCTACCGGGGAAGCTTGCGTTTGTGTTATGTCATCTATTATGCAAAAAGTCTTCAGGGCAGCCTCTCATAGCACCTTTTCTTATTCTGCTTCATCTCAAACGTGTGATCTGTGCATGTTTCCACCAGAGGAGATATCTCCTGACAGCTTGCTGGAGGGCGAGTACATGCTGGATGGAATGTTTGTTTTCTTCATCTGTTCTTTGTCTCTGTCTCCATCCTTCCCCCCCCCCCCCCCTGCTCCTTTTTATGATGAGTACTTTCTCGTCCTGTGCTCCAGTGTTAGACCTCTTCCCCCTATTTATATCGATGTGCCTTTTTCTGGTTTCTCTGCCCCGTTTCATTTCTGTCTCTCTTCTTCCACTGTGTCAGTGCTCTGTGTCCTGCGGCGGGGGAGTCCAGACTCGGTCCATCCAGTGTCTCAGGCAAGGGCGCCCTGCAGCTGGCTGCCTGCCCTTCCAGAGGCCTGTCTTTTCTAGGGCTTGTAACACACATTTCTGCCCTCCTGCCCCCCCAGTTCTGCCACAAAGCCCCGGTCGGGTCACAGCTGTTGGGACGACACTGAAAGGTAAATTCCTCCAGTTTGATTTTCCTAAAACTATATAAGGAAATAAAAGTACTATTTGGAGTTTGAATTGCGACTGATTGGGTTTCTGCTCCGAGACATTTCAAGACTCGGAGCACAAGAACATTTAATAATGTCTTGTTTTTTTTCTTTAGCCAATTGGTTGACTCATCATGTTGCAAACATTGTTGGCCTAGCAGGCGGCTAGCATTGGTCCTGGCAGATGGGAACAACATTAGCAAGATAGAGAACAAATATTGGCTGAATTGTCACATCCTGTCGTCATCCATTGAATCTGATCATAACCAGTTTTTAACATTTCACATCCTCGCCAATGTTTCAAGTAGTTTATTGGCACAGAAAACTGAGCAATGAAAATCATACTTTGCGATTTGCAAACAATTTACACTGGTGTGACGTGAACAAAGTTAACCCTTTAAAGCCCGCACCATGAAATAATCGCCAGAACACTATAATTGTTCTACAATAAGGTCTTAATGGAACCTTTAACTTCTGAAGTAGAAGTCTCAAAATCCTGAAAGGCCATGTGTATCAAATATGATATGTTTGGCAATAAAGGGTTAGAGGTAGTAGACTGTATTATTTAACATTGCACCAAACTAAGTAAACAACTAAGGGAATAAACTGTACACTGAATAATTGTTAGCATGCTGGCAAGATAAATGAAGAGATTGCTAAAACCATCTAATTAGCATTATTGTCAACAGGTTTACCCACTAAGATGAGCATTTAGCTCAAAAAACAGCTGAGCTAGCATCACCTAGGTGTTCTCTATCATTTGAGTGAACTTAAATGATAGACACGAGAAATCAATCACTCATGCGAGACGTCTCCCTACATCCCTGATAAATGTAATGTAGAATTATTCACGATTTTTCATGCTCCATCAATGAATGAAAACTGTTCCTAGATAGCAAGTGTTTTGCCCCTTAAAATGTGCCTTGCCTTTTGATGTCTGTGCAGGTGAACACTGTCTGGACCGTTTCAGCTGGTGCCACTTGGTTCCCCAGCACGGCGTTTGCACCCACAGGTTCTACGGGCAGCAGTGCTGCGAGTCCTGCTCCAGCAGGAGGCCATAGCGCTCTGTTGCGTCTGTGGCTTTGGCCCCGTCAAGGAAACAACACCACAGAAGCCGTTTGGGAGCGATTACTCACTGCACACAAAACTCTTCTCAACACTTGTGTGGGTGGGGGGTTTTTCCTGGAGGACTTGACTAATGAATTTTATAAGCAAGTGAAAGAGAGAAACCACAGACGGTTCTTGTTAAAGAAGGCAATGCGGCTGTTGAAGCTCATCAAGTCAACACAGGTCACCTTGGAACTGGAATTTATTACAGCCCATCTGATGACTTGATGTAATGTATCCTCTAAAGCTGCAAGCAATCAAGAGAAGAGAACAGGAAAACAGAGCATGTCGTATGTTTTTCTGGTTTCTTCTTTTAAGTTATTACGGTTCGGAATACGTACAGATTTACATTTTGTCAGGCGTACAGCGGATGTGTTTGGATCCCCATCGTGAGATTTTACAGACACCAGGGGCCTTTTGCACTTCTTTACTCTCTCTTCTTCTCATGTTTGCTGCTGCTTCAACCTTCCTGGGTGAGATGTTCCATGTGCATTCCATTCATGTCAATGCTAGTAAAAAAAATAAATCACACCTGTCTTTATATGTCAAAACATTTTACTCATTGTAAGCGGCCCTTTACTTTGATCTTTTCTGTTTATCTATGCGGGAACAACTTGATCATCCGTCATCCTTCTGTGTCCTACGTTCCCTCTATGGATTATAGCCACGATGACGGTGATGACGTCCTGTGTCCGTCTGCAGGCCTGGGGGGAGGGAGGAGAGTAGGGTGAAGTGGGAGAGAAGAGAATGATTGTGGGGAGAGTGGGTTTCTAAATAGCAAGAGCACGGTGGGGGTGTGTTCTCAGCAGAGGCTTGCTCAAAATGCAGCTCGAGAGAGATCTGGCTTTTGGATTGAAACGAGTGAGAACAGTCACTTCTGTTTATTAGATGCCACTTGAGCAATCTCATCCCGGACTCAGAGCAGTGTCGTACAAACATGCTTCACAGCGGTCTTCGAGAATAAATCAAGATATGTTATTATCCCTCATGTTCTTCTGAGTCCTTTTTGTAGTCTGTTCCTTTAAATATTGAACCAATGTTTTCAGGTTTTTAATGCGGGCAAGTCAGAACAACAACAACAACAACAATCTGGATTTAACACTGAGGCTCTTCTGACTGATTCAGGTTTGGGTTTAATTGAACCGATTTGTGTTCTCATATCGCTGAACGGATCAGCGATGTGACGGTAGCCTCTGTGATGAAACGCAATCATTTACATCCTGTCAAAAAGGTTCGAAAAGACACGCTGTTAAAAAAAAAAAAAAGATTTCAGAACATCTTTACTCAGTCCATGGATCCTCTCCAAAATGTGATGGATACCTCCTAAATACAGGAACAACCCTTTAATTTAATGAAAATCAGTCTAAAACAAGAATTTACCTCTACTACATAAATATGGAATTATTTTTTATAAGATATAAAGTCTGTTTTGTTTAGGAGCCGCCAATGTTGTTTACGTCATTTGTTTGGCCACTCAGTGGGAATCTGCCTGGCCTCTTCAGTAGTTTCAGACGTCTGATAACTTTTTTCCCCTCCAAAACTTTACAAAGTTGGCGTGTGCTGAGATTTATGCGAGCAGGCAGTGTTTTGCATCTGGTGATTATGCCACCCTGTCTCGCACTGTGGGGGCTGCGATTGCTCTTTAATCAACCCGGATCCTTGAATCATGGAGCCTGGAGCCCCCACCTTGTCTCGGCTGCATGTTGTTTACTCGCATGCTGTGAGCCATGCGCGCACACACAAATGTGATAGGTAAGCTAACATACACAAATCCACACTCAGGAAGCATCAGCCTGTCTGTGAAGCTGGGTGTTTACTCATGTCTGTGGATGGGTGAACTTGACTTGAGCAATGTGAGTTGGAAGTGACACATGGATGTTTACTGGCTGAATTTTTGCATTTAGGGTGCTTGAATAATATATAAGTCTGTCCCTACAGCCCAACTTATGATTTCTACATTTTGGAAGGGCAGACATTTCATTGGTGCGGTGAATTTTTGTTTCTCTGTCCTGCTTTTATTTTCAGGACTTGGTTTCTTTTGTTCGTATTTGTTCAAAATCTACCACTACTTCTGTACTTTCGGCTTCTCCCATGAGGGGCCGCCCATGAGGGGCTGCCACAGACCTCCACTTCTCTAGATTCTCCTCTACCTGCTCCCTGCTCACGGAAGATCACAATGTCATCTGCAAACATCATATTCCAAGGAGCTTCCTGTCTCACTAGTGTTGTGCGAGTCATGAACGAATCGTTCAAATCTCGTGATTCACTTTACTGACTCGTGAGTCATGATTCTTCTTCCCCACTGAGTCGTTTACTGACTCCACCCTGCTACCGCTAGTTTGCATTACAGCTAACTGGAGACACCAATCAGTATATCACTGCTGCTCTAACATACCTTGTTGAAACATATCGAGTTAATTATTCCAAATGTGAGAAAAGCATCAATTCATGTTTTCACTCAGTCGTTCACCCCTCCCTCCCTGCAGCACATACGAGTCACTGAGTCGGAACTCACGTACGAATCACCGAGTCGAAGCCAGCTCAGCTCCTCCCTCATTTCCTCCATTACTATTCTTGGTCACTATTCTTTCCCCTTCTCCCCCTCTGTAAATAACCTGGGTGTCAGGTTTGACCACCATCTTAGTTTTGAAAAACACATCACTACCATCTGCAAAACGTAAATTTTTCATCTCCGTAACATCGCCGAACTACGGTCATCTCTCTCTTCCTGCTGCAGAGAAACTCGTCCAGGCCTTTGTCTCCTCCAGGTTGGACTACTGCAATGTACTCCTCATCGCGATTCCTGGCAAGAGCATCCAAAAGCTCCAGCATGTTCTTAACAGTGCTGCCAGGATCCTGATGAGGGATGAGCGTAAACGTGGGCACATCACCCCCTTCCTTCACACATTACACTGGCTACCCATTCACCTCCGTGTAGAATACAAAAGCCTCCTGCACACCCATCAATGTCTGCACGGTGCGGCTCCCACTTACCTCACAGAACTCCTCACTCCACACACCTCAGCGAGAAGCCGGTCCGGTCAACACAAGATGTTTTCCACCTGTCTGCTCCTCCCTCCACTCTTGTAGGTCACCCTATGTTCTAGTTTCTTCTGGAAATAAGTGTTAACTACCGGTATCAGGTCTTGGACCTCTTTGTCATGACCACTGTTATTATTATTCATTAGTATGACAATTTCTTGCAGACATTTATATTCTTACTCTCATTTGGATGGAAAGTTGGATAGTTATAGTTTCATAGTCCACATAGTACCAGTGAGCAGAGAGTGCTTTACGAGTTTGAAAGGTTTTCACTCTTGCGAAGCATCTTCCTCTACATGGACGAGCACGTATAGCATACATGCAACACTGAAATCTTCAGTTTAAAACATGATGAGACGAGGTATTTTCAAAATTAATTGGGATCCCAGATTTGGATTATGCTGGCGATGCATCCAGGGTGTGCCCCGCCTCTTTCCCGTAGTCAGATGAGATAAGGTCCAGCAACTCCCGTGATCTGCAAGGCAGATAAACGGGACGATTGAGGTGGATGGGTGGATTTCGCTTATGAAACAAAAGCTGTATTTTTTTTATTGCAGTTTCAAACAAGTCCCCATATACTTTGGCTTTTGAGGTAAATGCTGCAGACCTATTTTTGGATTACCTGACAAGGCATGGGGAGAGAACAAATTACTTTTCACTTTGGGATTCGACCCCTTTGGAATGAGTGTAGACAGTCTGCAGACTGATCCATACAAGATGCCCTGCTCTGTCAGCTCCAAAATAAACTTGTCTCTCTTAATACCTTCCATACCCAATTTGACCGATCCAGGTACTGTTTTCAACATGCTCTCAAGGCCCATCTCCTTTTCTTAACTGGCAGACGACCAGATGTTGTTAGTCAGTCTAATATGTAAACCAGAGTCAGCTCCTGATTCCAGCGCATACATTCCTCCTCAGGCTGACTTTTGTCAGGCAGCCTGGCTAAGATGTTCGCTTTGCGTGTTTGGCGGGCAGCGAACCTTGACGGGACCCTCCACAACTGACAGTTAGCCTAATCACATCACGATGTCTCTGAGCGTGGGTCGGGAGAAAGTAAGAGCGAGCTCTCTATTTCTTACAGGGCTTGCTCTGAGGACAGGCTCCGTAGCTGTCATATTTTAACGCCACCTTTCCCATCGGTACCTCCATATCAAGTCGAGCTCACCGAGCACGCTCCCACGCATACCGAAGGACCGCCAACACACAGTCTTACCCCGCTTCTCCATATTCCCCACAGCCTTTTGCTCATTCCTCCCTCTTTTTCTCTCACCCAGGAAATATGGCTTCACACAAAGGGAAGCACCCGGTATTAGCTGCAGGTGGATCATGACACAGGCAAGGGGCTTTGTTGGTGTTGAGGTTGTGTGGGAGTGGCATTGGGAAGATCATTTGTTGCTACTCGGTGTCTCCACAAAATGTTAACCAAGCTCGTGTAAGAGTCATAGATAAACACATGAGTTTATGGTTAAAATCTGTTAAATAAGCTATAAAAGAAGTGGTGAAATTGTTATAACTCCTAAATACATTTTATATGTTAAATTTAAGAAAATGATCTATCCATAGAAATTATTTTCAAGTGTCCCACACTGCCAGAAAAGACATTTAAATCTCGATTTAGTAAAGTTTATGGCGGATGGGATGAGAGCACGACTCCAGCGGCTCAACCTGTTCAACATTAAGCAAGAACAGAAAGATGGTTTAAACATGCTCACCCCTCCCGTGCACGAGAGGGGCGACACTAGCGCTCGTAAATCTCGTAAATCTCGTAAATCTCAGTGATTAGCAGCTGAAGAGACAACGGACAGCTCTGCGTCATCTCTGCCACGGTGGATGATTTAGCAGTCAGATAAAGACCCAGTGGATATCTGGCTGGAGCTGAAATAAGCCTCCCCAGGTTACCCTTTCCTGGGCCATCACACATCCCAAGCCCACTTCTCATAACCCCCCCTGTCATCTCATTTTCCACAAATGTATAAACATACATTTTCTCTTTAATTTTACTTTCTCATCCTCCGCATTACTTAGATTTTAGAGCCTCGACAGTGGAATATTTACTTCTCATGCGAACTCTCTATCTCCCTCTCGAGTATAAAGTCGGAAACGCCAGCCGCATTCCTGACCATCCTCGCTCAGTTCCATTGAGTAAAAAGCTTTTACTTAACATATTTTCTCCTTGAGGCTATGAATATTATTGATCTGTGTGTTTGCTGCAAATACCGCTCATCTATCTTCCTTTGAGCGTCCGCTTTCTCATCATTTCCCCCTGAAAAGCAAGAATTGATTGGGATCCTGAGGGCCCTATAGGGACCGGCTGAAGCAGTGCCCACCTGCCCGTTTGTCTTGTCTTGTTCAGCTTTGCTCTTGTAGTGTTTGTTCAATATGTGTATGCATGTCCATTGATCAATGCAAAGCAGAAAGCTCATCCATCTAATTCTCGGAGGCAAGGTTTGCCCCGCCCCCTCCCCCTCCTCCTCCTCCTCTCTGCTGTGCATAACTTCAATGTAGTAATATAGAGACATACACAGAACATGTCCACATCGATATAAATGTGTATGGGATGCTTTAAGCTGTTATGCACAACGAAGACATGGAATGTAACACAAGTGAGTTCCTTGCCTGACCACCAGAGGGCAATGCTCACTCAATAATTCCAGAATAATTCCAGAAGTCTCACTTCATGTTTTAAATGCAAATTACAGACAACATTAACAAAGAAGAAAATCGCCAAAACAATTCCTACTCTCAAACACATATGATGATGCGTATACTAATGGACTCTCCTGATTTCTGCATCTCCCAAACAAATAGAGACTTTTATGACCTCTGTCGCTTTGTTGAACATCGTCACACCACAAACTGCAGTCGCATTTCCAAACTTCATTCTATCAGGAATAATCTTTTTTTTGCTCCATCATATTTTATTGATGAACTGTGTGCACACACTGCCCACAGGGAATATAGATATGTAAATTCCCAACCTATCTATTTTTCAGAGATTTTGGTCTGGAACGCCAGCTTAATCTCAGGAGCGATCCTTCATTCCTGCCCCTTGTGGATAAAAAGACAAATAGGCAAAAACAAGCCAGACTTGATTTTTAGACCACCGGTGATTTCCTAAGGAGATGGAATGGACTCCAGCATGTTGAGGGCGAAGCTGACTTAAATAATCAGGACAAAACATCATCAGGCGGATGAAACAAGGTCAGAGCAATTAAATTATCAATTAAATATTACCTATTTTTTTTTGCAAGGCAGGCACCAAAAGTGTTGAAAGGGGGTAAGGTGTTCTCCTTCATTGTTGAAAAACAGCTAAGCCGTGTGTTTGTAGGTGATTGGTCAATGTTACAAACCTTAATAAATCAAAGCCATGCAGGCGCTTCAAACAAGGACACAGCAGTGGTCACAATACAGCAGGTACACTATTTTCAGACACATTCTGTAGCTGCCATCCCCTTTCTGTAGGAGCGTTTGCTGTACAGTCACCCACACAGCAGAGGAGCCGCTACGTCCAACCAGACTTTAATCTACTTGAGACCTTCCTGAGCCTGAACAGATTACATTTTAAAGTGAAATGCTACACAATTGAACAAAATTCAGTCATTGCAGTGAGACATTCACTTTTTGTGGCGCCATTTGTGGTGCTTGAAAAGTGAAAAGAAATCAACTACGGTTTTAAGGTGAAATCTTCTTAAAGATAATTTTCACAGATTAGAAGTTTTCCCCCCTTTAAAATAATATAAAATAAAATCAATCTCAACAGTTCTTAATTAATAGGACATTAGATGTAGTCAAATACCTTAGGCCAGGGGTGAGCAAACGTTTTTGACTTGCGGGCCACAATGGCTTCTAAAATTTGACAGAGGGGCTGGGCCAGGAACAGATGGATAGAGTGTTTGTGTGAACTAATATAAATAACATGTAAAAGCCATTACATGAAAGGATTTGGCCTTTTACAGGCAGCATTACAGGGAAAAGGTAAAATGAATGAGGGTTATGATAACATTTTATTTAATGATATCATTCGGACAAGTTTGGCGGGCGGTATTATAAAGCCTAACGGGCCGTATGTGGCGCGGGCCGTAGTTTGCCCATGTCTGCCTTCGCCTCATAGCATCAAAGAAATTCAGATCAATATGAGGGCAACATGTACCGGTATACACTTTACCTATGTTTAAATATTGTATATATGGAGTATTTTGTATGGTATTGGTGTGTAGTGGAGAAAAGCAAAAGAAATGAACGAGGCAGACGGAGACAGAGTGAGAGAAGAGGCTTCCGGCAGTCAGTGACAATGTGCCTTACAGTCATTTCCTCCGTACTTTGTATCCAGTGCCTCTGGTGAAGTACACACACGGAAGTGAAGGAGATATCGCAAACAACCCAGATACGAAACAAGTATCACCTGAAGTCGGAGTCAGAGGGTTCATAACTTACCTCACCTTACCTTGGATAGAGTGAATTTAAACGGTGAAAATTACAAGTAGAAAAGAACGGCTCTATCACTCATGTCCAAGGAACTCAAATGGCAACTAAATCCAGTCTGTAGACGATCTCCTATATTAGATGCATCATTTATAGGAGCCTGGACTATTCTCTGAACACATCTCCACCTCTTTCTAGTTCACTTTGGAGATGGATACGCCTCTGCAGCAATCACAGCTGAAATAGATACACATTCAAATGAAGTAAATCAATCAAACCGCCCCAACAGCGAAAGCAGGTGATGTTAAAGTGGAGCTAAAATGGCAACGTTTGCTGCTGTTTGGGGTGAGGTTCCTTCGGTGAGCCGGTGTGTCTGGCTGTGCTGGAGAGGATCAGTTTCCCAGTTACCTTTGCTAAACCTCAGCTAATCATGCAACTCAGTGGTCGGCCGAGCCGGCGGGAGCCGCCGATACCTCGTCCCTCCCTCTGCACCTCCCAGTGTTGGCCCCAATTAGCGGGGAATTAAAGTCCTGATTCTCATGGGGGACGCCTCTTCTTAATTACAGCAGCTCTCCATGTGCTGCTGGGGACTGATTGCGCCGCGAGACATCCCCCAACCTGGCACCACTGTATGCCTATTTAGAGACGTCTGGAAGGCAGTGTTGTTCAACTCAGCATGCAGATGCAGATTAGTTATTCAGCTCATACAATGGTGGAGAGCTACAAGTGCCACTGTCATTGTTGCATTTTTATTTTATTTTTTTGCGTTTTCTTATCCTGCTGTTGACAACAATTCAAGGGAGGCGCAGGTCTCTTCTCATTTTAATGCAGCAACACAACAGAACAGCTGTGAGGGAAGTTCTGTTGTGTGACCTCTTTTATTTGTTGTTAAATTTTGCACACACAAAAAAAAGTTAACTCTTGGATAGTTTAATTATCTTTCCACTAAATGTTATACCATGTGGTATAAACATTTCCTCTTCAAAATGAAGATCGGACAATGGCCCAACTTTATTTCATTTAAATATTTTCCATCATGTTTAATGTTACCGTGGCAAATGAGAGTTCTTTTCACCTGTATCAGTTTGTGGAGTTGATTGCAAGCAGGCTTTTGGAAAGAAACGTTTGCAAGAATTTCTCAGAACTTTTGGTTTGTTTTGATTTTGTTTTTGTCTTGAGAAATTTTAATTGGGTTGTCTTTTTGGATATTTTCTCTGTTTGCCTAGGATTAATGTTATTTATTATCTGGGGGAGCCCTAAATTCTGCTATTGCAGCAAAAGCCAAAATAGATCCCTGAAAATATATCATTCATTGATGAGATTCATTCTTATTACTTATTTAAGATATTATGCCATATCAAACAACTGATACCAGAGTCCACTGACAGCAGGAATGACAGTGAAGCCAAGTGACAAGGGGTGAAACTTTGAATAAATAAATACACTTGCTGCCTGGAATCACCATCAATGACCGGAGTTTCTAGCTCTTCCTTTAAATCATGTGTTTCTAGCTCCTCCTTTAAATCATGCGATCTGTCTAGACGCACTCATCGAGTCGGGAGCTCGCAGTAGTTGGTCAGACTTCCCATAAAACATCCTGTACATTTCATTCATTCATTTTCTACCGCTTTTCTGCTCTGCAGGTCACGGGAGTTGCTGAAGCCTATCCCAGTTTGCTATGGGCAGAAGCAGGGGACACCCCGAATGCGTCGCCAGAACATCGCCTCCTGTGCATTTGACATTGGAAATTTCCTGCTACATCGGCGAAGACAACTCTGTGTATATCCTTGCTACACTTCTATAGCTAGCTTGTAATTGCAATGGGTTTGTCACCTCACATGAAAACACGCCGAGCTCTGTTTACATGAAACATAATAGGTTTTACTTTGTGTCAGAAAAATGCACACAGAGTTCCTAAAATGGTTGGAAAGCCTGTTGTCAGGGTTTGTTTTTTGTGCTGGCTTTATTGCGTTCATTTGTGTCCCTGTTAAGTCCCTCATTCTCCTTTCTCTCTCAGCAGTGGGCGTGGCGGAGCCGACACACCTGCATTCCATCTTCCCGTCATCCTTCTGTTTAAATTATGGCTCACCTGTGCTCCCAGCACTTGCAGTTGTACAGTCACATTCCCCTCGGGTGCGGAAGCAGGAAAACAAGTAACTGCGACATGTCAGATCGTATGTTTTATTCTTGTCGTTTTTTTCTGTAGACTCGAAAAATAAAATGTAATTCCGATGAGTAATATAAATTTCATTGGAAAGTTCTCAGTAAAAATGTTTGGGACTCTTATCTCATGTTACATTGAACAGATGTCGGGGCAAGTCGTTTTTATTAACAAGTAGACTGTCTGCAAATGTTTACCTTTTAGTTTATACTATTAAAATCTTTTATCATGTTCTATCTGATGTATTTCTTGTGCTGCCATTAGACTTCCAACACACTGAAGCATTGTTATGTAAATGCATCTGCCAAATGACTCTGTATAGTGTCCATAATATACACCGTCAGAAGACACTGAATTTCCTGGACTTGAACTCCATATCGTTCCTCGTGCACAGCAGCAAACATTTCCCAGTCGGTTCCAGATAGCTCCACGTTCTAGGGAAGAGAAAAAGGTTTTAAATATTTTGTATGAAACAGCATTCGTTAGCCTCAGAATAACTGCCTGTCATATTTGACGTTTAGTACAATAATGCACTGTGAATGTGCAGCGTTAGGGGAACTAGTAATTAGGTTATACTAAGTCTAATAATTTATAAATATTTTAAAAACATATCGAACCACACGCAGATTACACAGTTCAGTAACAACAGACTACACAGAATAAAGTGTGTATAAAGTTAAAGCAATCAGAACATGGAGTACATCTATCATACATTTTGCTTTGTTGACTGGCCCTTTTTGTGTTATCACTTGAAGTATCACACCTACTTATTCCTGATTGGAATTCCACACTGTTGAAGATATTGATCCCATTCAAATAAAAATTAAAGACTCAGAAAATTGTATATAAACCTAAGCCTCCACATATTCAGTTTCAAAACTTGTCAACGGCACTTTGCCTTTGTAAACAGAGTCTGTGTTTGTGCTTCAACAAACATGCAAAGACCTAGTGTGCACAAAACAGATGAACATCTGCCAAATGCAACAGGCCGTCTCCCTCGATTCTCTGAAGAACTTCAGTCATGCTGTGTCACGCTGGTCCAGACGTCTCGCCACAGGCGCTGGATTCTCGATCAGAAACACGACTTATTCAGCTGGAAAGTAATTTAAATTGTCTGACAAAAAAAAACTTTACAACAATAATTTCCCATTTTACATCTTACTGTTGATATTCTGTAAATGATGTGAACTATTTATTGTAACCTCTGATATTGTCCACGCACTCTTCCAGCGCCTTTAACGGTGAACATGGTTTCAGCAATTCAGACATTTTCAACGCCTTCATCGTCCGACCCTTGAAAATACATGTGAGAAATGTTCAGCCATATTCATCACAGCCCAAAATGCCATTGAATATGACTGAAATTAGTCATTAGGGCATGGAAACAATAGCACAAGTTTAAATCATTGTATACCTGCTTCTTGATTTACATTGGACTGCAAATAGTCGGAATTCAACACTATGTGTTGGTGCTGTGATGAACTGTAGACTTGTCCAGGGAGTACCTTACCTCTCACACAATGTCAGCTGGGATATGTTCCACCCCCCACCATGACACTGGCAACAGAGAATGGAAGGAAGGATGGATGGATGGATTTTTCTTTCTTGAAAGTGGTGCACATACCGTAATTCCCGGTGTACAAGCCGCTACTTTTTTCCAATATTTTGAACCTTGCGGTTTATGCAACGACGCGGCAAATTTACGGATATTTTCCAACTTTCGTTACGAGCCGTGTTTCGTTAAAGCCTATTTATTTTCGTTACGAAATTAACGCCCGCCCGCCCGGAGGGAAAGCCCCGCTTGCGCGTAGCTGGGGAGATCTGCGAGAAGGGCCCGGCGCGCGTCCAGAGTCGCCGCCGCCGGACTGCCGTACCCGGTCCCCCGCCGCCTGTCCGCCATCCGCTACGCGGCGTCGGACGCGCCGCCCCGCGTGGAAGGAACCCACCCCCTCGACCTCCCGGGCGTCCCCACCCCTGCCGCACCACGCTCCCGCGGACGGAGGATGAGGGGCACGGGGGCAAGGGGGACGGGGACACCCCGCCAGGCGCGCGCGCGCCACGCAGCCTCCGACGGGCGGAGAGGGGAGGGCGACGGGGCGACTGCTCCCCCAGCCGCGTCTTGAGCCCAGCCCCGCTTCGCACCCCAGCCCGACCGACCCAGCCCTTAGAGCCAATCCTTATCCCGAAGTTACGGATCTGATTTGCCGACTTCCCTTATTCTAACATGCCAGAGGCTGTTCACCTTGGAGACCTGCTGCGGATATCGTTACGAGCCGCGTTCCGTTAAATATCATTTGTTTCAATGTACCGGTAGACACCTGCAGTTTACGAACATGTGCGGCTTATTTTTGTTCAAAATAAATATTTTTTTAAAATTCAGTGGGTGCGGCTTTTTCACAGGTGCGCATAGTAGTTCAGCAATTACGGTAAGTAATTTCTTTTTAAATTGATTAAGACTTGAATTGCACCATATGAGCAGTGGTTTGGAGAGCATGATGGAACTTTATTTTGGTGAACTGTTCCTTTAAAAAATGTCTTACTCTTAAACATTTTCAATGAAAGACAGGATATTTAGAATAGCATAGAATAGCACTTTATTGTAATTACACACGGCGATGCAATGCAAAGATTAATGAAAGGTTACGAAAGAACATTTTACTATGCAGTCATTACTGTACAACTGGAGAGTCGGGGAGTGCATTATGTTGTCACTGATGTTCATATGATCTCACCAAGTCTGATCAGATGCTTGATTGCCACGCAGCAGCCTGAAGTACACAATCAAAGGGATGTAGTGGAGAGGGCATATTTCATTTTATCCGATGCATCTGCTCTGGATAGCTCCTTTGATTCTATGCAAATTAGCACACCAAGTCCAGGCAGTGTAATAAGTAATGAAAGATAGAACCATATGTTTCATAACATGCACTGTGCAATGTTGTTTCATGTTCAAAAATACTGTGCAGGTCATGTCCTGGGACTTAAACTGTGTTTATTCAAAGGCTTGCGTCTGTTCTTTCTCCCTCACCTAATTGCCCTTTGCTCACAGTTTTTGCGACCGCACCAGATGGATTGACTGAGCATTATCAGACACACCTGACTCGCATCTATGCAATTAGATGTACTCTTCTCAACCGCGGTCCAACCTGTGTCAGATTATGCTTTCGTTTCCTGGAAGACTCACATGTCCTTTGTCCATTCAACTGTGTTGAATGGACAAAGGACAACTGTGTTGTTTGTTCGATCAGGTTAGTTTCAGGTTAGTTTCTTGCAGTTTACCTTGGTTGTGTTTGTGTTGTGGCCTCATTTGCTGGCCTCTTGGTTTTTCTCCTTGTGTTGTTTAATGTTAATAAAGACAGTATATGTTAGATATGTGTTCTCATATGCAGTGTTATTTTCTGTATTTGTTTATGCGCTTTTATTTTGTACTGCATGAAGCAGCCTTTATGTTGAAGGCCAAAAGGTTGATATTCTCTTCCGTTACCTCTCTTCCTGTGCCCGCTCGATTTGTACTGACTGAGATTTTCCCTCCTGAATCGTACGAGTGGAAATAAATACGAGGACGGAGAAACTACGTGTCGACATTTATTTCCACCATGCGAGATGAGTATATTTATGTTAAACTTTGGTTTGGGATGCAAGCCAGTCTAAGGCTCCTTTTGTTTTCTAGTTTTAGTTTCAGCTGTGTAACCCGGTCCGAGCCCGATTTTGTATTATTATTTGCTTCTTAGTTTTCACTTCTTTATATATACAATCTTCCTCTCCGCAAAGCAGTAAATGGACCGGTGAATGGACTGCACATATATAGCGCTTTTACCACCTTTGCTGAGCTCAAAGCGCTTTAAATTAGGCCTCAAATTCACCCACACATTCACACTCCAGTGGGCGACTGCTGCCATGCAAGGTGCTCCCAGACCCACTGGGAGCAATTTGGGGTTCAGTGTCTTGTCCAATGACACTCCAACATGCAGACAGTCAGAGCTGGATTCGAACCACTGACCTACTGATCTCCTAGGAACTTAGCCATAACTTTAAGGGTGGGGAACATGTTAGCTGTCTTTTAAAATCCTACTAAGCATTGATACAGACAGGAAAACGAGGCACATCATGTAACATTCTCCACCTGCTTGCTGTGTTCTAGTCCTCTCTTCTGTCGACATTTTCACTTCTGACTTTAAAACATTTGTGGTATCAACCTCGTTTTTGAACCTACATTGCCACCCTGTTGCCTTCAGGTGTAACTGATTATCATATTAAAATGTATCATATCATCTGTATGTGTATCGTGTAAGTGTAAGTAAGTGTAATTAAGCAATGGCAACTTCAGCCCTTGCTCTTCGTCACTTATTTTATTTCCTTACAATGTAGCACGAGGTAACTACTGGAAAATAATTTAACATGTTTCATGTATTTTGAACATGTTGTCTAAGATATGTGTGTCTTTGTCAATAGGCTCACGGAGAAACCCTTGATGCGGCCATGAATGGAGTGCTAGTTGGACTGCTGATTGGACATGAAGGCCCTCTGCTCGATGCATCTCCCCTGGATGTCTTTAATGTGGCTGTGGTGGTAGAGGAGACCATCATCCTACATGACCTCAGAGATGTGCCCACAGGTTTTGCCATGTTATTGGGGGCAATCTACTGCCTCAACCTGGAACACCCCCATAACGTGAAGTACTGCTTTGAGTTCTTCCAGAAGGTTGTCATGAGCATCAAAGCAGACCAGTGCTCGGCAAGAATCCATGGACTCAGAAATAGACTGCTGAGATATCGTCTGTAGTTGTCCACAGACAATGAATGTTCATCAGTGCTCTCTGTGAACAGAGGAGTGGTTCAGGACTTTTGTTTTGCACATTGTTCTTGTTTGAATTATCATTATGTTTAATGCAAAACCATGGTGACTCCGCAACTTCACAAATGCAATTTTCCCTCTGTTGTATTTCTAATCCTGAGGTTTGCTTGATTCATTATACAAAGCAAACACCAGAGTCATAAGATCAAGTTTATTTTTTAATTCTAATAATGGTAATCTCCTGTCATTGCAGAGCCATCTCCACCTCCCTGCACACAATCAAGCTCATGCCCTTTATCTGTGTATCCTCAGTCACCTGCAACCCATCTCTCATTTAGACAGGGTTTAACCGTCCTTACATATAATATGACGAATAAAGAGTTCTTTATTTCTTTAAACTCTATTCAGCCTTTGGTTCTCTGGCAGATTGTTCGTGTTACTGCTACTTTCCAGCCTTATTGTTTTCTGCCACAATATCTAGGGCTGATTCTGTCTGTTTCCTGCTTCTTGCTGGATTTGTTTGCTTGTTTGGACAGATTACCTGCTGTGCTGAACTTTGCTGTGGAATTAAATACGGATTTCGAGTCTACTCTCCTGTCGTGCTTTTGCATTCCATCTCTCTTTGAACTCGGAGCTTGACAGTATGGCTCTTCCTAACATTTATTTAATTTGTACAGACCAATTTATTGATTGATGATGAAAAACAAATCTACATTTTCAGAGGTTTGACAGTTTATCTATGAGAAATGTTGAAATTGTGTCATTTCTAATGCAAATTTAACAACCTAACATAATTAAGCCATAGTTAAGACGACCAGATTTTGATGTGTGAATCTTTGCTTGGTGAGTAGTGGAAGCTATTTTGGAATCTAGTTGTTAGTATCAGCAAATCCCAATCCCATATTGCCGAGTTCTCCAAACTGGCAAGATTTTAGTGCCATTTTCTCTTGATTACCATAGAATCAGTCTATTAGTTTAGGCCTTGCTCTTTCATCTTTAGTTGAATCCTCCTCCTTTTCCTGTCTCCCTCCTTCCCGCAGACGGTGTCTTGGGCGTAAAAAAAAACAGCCTGTTGAGCAGCCATCAGTCTGCTGACATTTGATCAATGCTGAGGCCCCATTGTGCTGCTAAGCAGCAGACAAAAGAGACTGTTATCAGCGTCACAGCATCAGCTGCAGATAGCTGTGTTGCAGTGACAGAGCGGGCCGGTAGAGCTAAGAGGGGGAGGGGGGCAACATTTCTGCAAAATGTTGAAGGGGAGAATCAGAGATGGAGGGAAGAGGGGGGGGGGGGGGGGTATGGGAAAGCCCACTATAGGTCAACGCCTTGATACAGGGTTTTACAGCCGTCACAAGCTCTCTGGAGAGAAACACAGAGAGAGGATGTGAGGTGAGCAACAGGGAATAAAAATGAAGCAATGATTACTGGGAGAAACAGTGTTCTAACCATTGTATAACCTGTAGACCAGGGGTCACAACCTGGAGCCATTTGGACCATCTCCCACAGAAAAGAAAAACCTTTATGTCATCTAAACAAAACAGTGAAACAAAAATGGGTTCCGTTATCTACAAAAGTTTTGTCCGAAATGAAAGTGAGACATTGAGAGGGAATTAATCTGCTAGCGTTGCAGTAAGCATTCTGTTTTCTTCAGAAACTTTTCTTTTCTTGGATTTTACCATCATTTACCAACCAGGGGTCGAAAAGTGATATAGGCGCTAGATCAGTCCGGGTATCGCACATCGGCAGCTGTGATGCATATTTTGAGCGCTAAAAATATTTAAAACATTTTTTTTTACAAGATTGCCACAATCTTCGAATAATGGGTCGGTTTTATTAGTCAAAGCCATCAATCAGCGAGAAATGTGTATTTGAACAAAAAGCTAGTTTTCTCAATTTTCTGTTGGAAACTGTTGATTTAAGTCGATTAAATACTTATTATTTATTTTCCAAAGTCACAACGAGCCAAACAGAAGAATTAAAGAGCCGCATGTAGCTCTGGAGCCGCAAGTTGCTGACCCCGCTGTAGACCAACACAGATTGTGAAAAAGTAAATGTCGCTGAGCTGAGCTGAACTTCCCTGCTGAATGCTAAATGCATGGTAAAAACACGAGACAGCAAGCGTGCACAGTTAATATCTGAGCTATATGCAAGATAAAACAATAAGTATAACTGTCCATGCACATACTCTCATCACAAAACATGTATCTATTCTTGTTAAACGTCCCTGTCATTTTGTCCCCGACTTGTTATCAGTATGTAATGAACTCTCAGCAGAGGAGGAGATTTAATGGCATGACTAACAGTTGCTGTCTGGAGCTACATCAGACTCTGTCTCCTTTCTTTGAAGAGTCAAAGTTAATTAATTGGCAGGTTTGTAAGATCTCTTCTCCCAATGGTTTCGTGGACAATTTTTTCACACCTCGTAAAAAACCCCTTCTGTTTGAATGAAACAAATATATTCAATTCATGGCATCCTTTGGCTAAAGCAAACAGAAAAGCTTTGCTTGTGAACAGCCTAATGGATTGAAGAGTCCATTTCTGCAAACCAACAGATAGTGCAAATGAGCGACACTGATTAATAAAACAGTTTCTCAAGTAGTACGAGACAAGCAGCGTAATGACACAATGTTTGTAGTGCTTTCTTTTTTATGTGGCTTGACAAAAGCCTGACAAGATGACAGACATCAGCAGCTAAAAAAGACTCTGAATAGCAGACAGAAATAGTTTCATTCCCTAAGTTTACTGAGGATGGGAGACAAGGAGAAAATCCTATCTTAATATATTTATTAAACAACCTGGTTTAAACAGCATCAGGACTGACTGGAGGAAAATCTAAAGAGAAAAACACAATGGAAGTCAAACTCCTTTAAGCACTGAATTCACCATTTAGATGGGCAACTTCTGATTTTATTGAGCCTTTATTTAACCAGGTTAGTCCTATTGAGAACTGAAAAAGCACTCGAAGAGCGCGAGCCTTCACCAAGCAGCTCATTTTCCTAGTAATTGTATTCACACCATTCACATGGTGATCTGGATCATCGTCAATTCAATTAAATGTTATTTATATAGTGCCAGATCACAACAGAAAGTTAGCGCAAAGCACTTTACAGGATTAGCAGGGAAAGACAGAACCCAACTTGACCCACGAGAGCAAGAACTTTGGCAACGGAGGCAAGGAAAAACTTTCCTTTAACAGGCAGAAACCTTGGACAGAACCTAAGTCTCATGGTGGCAGATTAAAATGTCCACCTGAGCAGAATGTTAACTTCATCACTAGATGAATCTGCCTGATAAACATTAGCCCCCTTATCTACTTTCAACATGCACAGAACCTCCTCTACACAAAACAGGACATGCTTTCCGTCATTGTTTTTAAATTTTGCAGCATTTACACGACAATGTACATGCTGTGAGTGCACCCCCCCATGCGTAACAGGCAGCCCAAGATCCACACCCTTTACGGGCATTTGACTAGTTTTGGTAATTTGATTTTCTATATGGAATTGTTTTGGTTTTTTAAATGTTACAACACAATTAGAGTTTTGTTATATCCCCCAATAACATTTTAAAGATGCATTTTTTGAATTTCAAAGTAGTTCAATGAGTTCCCTTTAAAGGTCAGACAACGAAGACCAGGCTTTTTGCAGTGTCCATTTTTCGCCAGAATATGAATGTGTGAATGATCCAGACAGAGTTCTTTACTTGGGTTCTGAAGCTATCGCACTCCATGCTGCGGGTAAAGAAGGACTATGTCGCACCTCGCTGCCAGCCCAAAGGCCTGCCACACCTCCGACCAGAGCCGGAGATGATACAGTGACATCGTCAACACCCCAGGGTTCTACCACACTGCCTCCTCCCGCTAAAGACAACGGGACAATCTGGCCACCATCACAAAGGAAACCTGCCCCTGTCCGGCCACCTCAACCACCATCTGTCGAGACCGAGCAAGCCATCGACAACCTGTACCACAGAAGCTGCGGTCCCCAACCTTTTTTTGCACCACGGACCGGTTTAATCCTTATGCTGTGCTTATTTATTTATCTTAATTTGGTGTTAACCGGGTCCGTTCGGACCCTAACACCGCATAAGGATTAAGGTGCGGCGGATAAGTACAACACAATAAAATATATGGCCGACCGGCATAAAAACTGGTATTTTCTAAATATAATAATAAACGTGAATCCACTGTGTACTTGTATGAAACTTTATTAGCAGCGTCCTCGTAACAGCGCCAACAACATACCATGAGTAACATCCTCTCTGATCCGTAACACTCTGGTCCCTATGGTAATGTTTAAACATGCCTTCAAAATAAGATACACAACAAATATAAAGTGCGGGAAAAATACAATTCACCAAAACGCTGAATCAGTGGGAGCCCTGAGCTTGTTTCTCTGCAATGAGACGGTCCCATCTCGGGGTAATGGGAGACAATGACACCCGAAGTGTGTTGCTTATGTCCGGTCTATTCCGTAATTTGATTTTGGTCGCTGTCACTGCAGAAAACCCCGCTTCACACAGATAAGACATCAGAAATGGCAACAGGGTTTTCAGTGCTGTTGTGGCAATCTTAGGGTATTCTGCCGTGACTTTAATCCAGAACACTGGCAGAGTTGTTGTCTCGAACATGCTTCTAAGGCCGCCGTCATTTGCAATCTCCAGCAGTTGATCTTCTTCTTGGACAGTCATGCTGGATTCACCTGGTTTGTTGACGAATGGTTTGCGGATCCATTCCTTGGCAGTTCGTGGGTCTTTTGTGGTTGGGAAGTAGCGCTCAAACTGTTGTAACAGCAAAGACATGTGATGTTGCACCAGCTGGGAGAATGAAGACTCGGGATCAGTCTCTTCCAAAATCCCAGCTAATGTTTGGAACATGTCAAAAATCCCTCTGTTCACACGCCGTCCCTACAAATCCAGTTTGCCTTTAAATGCAAATACTTTATCTGCCAACTTGAAGACAGTTGTCATTTTTCCAGGAAGTGACAGATTGAGTTCATTGAGCAGGTTGAATATGTCGCAGAAGTAAACCAGTTTTGAGACCCATTCCTCGTCACTGAAATGTGCTGCCAGCGGTGACTTTTCCTCTGAGAAAAATCTCTGCAGCGGCTCTCGTAATTCAAACACTCTGGCCAGCGATCTCCCTCGGGATAACCATCTTATTTCTGTGTATAAGAGAAGGCGTCTGTGCTCCGCGTCCATCTCCTCACAAAGCTGCTCGAACAGGCACGCGTTAAGGGCGTGCGCTTTGATGTTGTTAATAACTTTAACGACGTCATACAATACTCATTTTTCGGCTGGCCAGCATTTCCCTGTGAATGACACGATGTGTAGACTCGCATTCATGTGCAACCTCCTGAATCAGAGCACTTAAACCGGACAGCCGTCCGGTCATTGCTCCGACACAAAAGGACCGTATTGGTTTTCCTGATACATAGTCATCCAGCGACTTGAATAGTTCTGCGGCTGTGGTTGGCAGTGATAGTGCACATAACATCCTCATCCACATCCTCCTGATAAAGATATCCCACATAAAACAAATAGTATTGCCTTGTTGTCAATATCTGGAGACTCGTCAACCTGGAGTGCGTACCACGGTGATGTATTAATCATCTCCAACAATTGTCTCTCAACGTCCTCTGCTATTTCCTCAATGCGCCGAGTGACGGTGCTAGCCGAAAGAGGCACATGTGCTATACTTTTAACTGCAGCCTCTCCTAGAAGTTCACGGCAAAAGCCTTTAGTGGCGGGCAGGATCAATTCTTCACCAATATTGAATGGCTTCTTAGCCTTAGCAATATGGTCAGCAACCAAGTATGATGGTTTCAGTGCACTGGCATTTGTTGATGTGGTGGCCCTCAGTAATTGCTTCTGTCCTTCTTGTTCACGTTTTTTGGTTCTTGGTTAACAGCAAGGTCCGCACCGCTAAGAGAGGGCTGGCTAGCTTAACAGTACCAAACGAAACTGCCCAACAAAGCTGTGAAATTGGTGTAACTAATCCACTAACAGCGAATATTACAAGCAGCTCAAATGTTTGTGATAAATGAAAAGTGTGACTGATTTTCGGTGGCTAAATAGCACACAACCAAACCGTGAAACAGACAAACAGGAAGTGACACAATACGCTCACCGGGGTACGTCAGTACGTCTATCTCTCTGACCGACCACAACCGACAGACTCTGTTTTGTGTGTGTTTGTGTGTGTGTGAGTGTGTTAACAGGCCACACACCAAGCAGCAGTTGCCTCTGAGATTGACAGGCTTTATCATGTGTTTGCAAGCTCCCATCCAGCACTTGTCCACCATGTGACACGGCCTGTCACACCACTTTGTCACGGAGGGAGAAAGGCTTTAACAAACACACACACACATGCACCCCACTTCAACTTTCAGATCAGGGTGTGACAGAGGGGGATGAAGAGGCAGAAGAACTGATAAGGGGGGGTGGGGATAGAAACATAGCACCGTTGCCTCGCAGCAAGGTCGCAGGTTCAAATCCAACTTGCAGCCTTTCTGTGAGGAGTTTACATGTTCTTTCTGTGTCTGCATGGGTTCTCTGGCTTCCTCCGACCACTAAAACGTGCAATTTATGTCCAAGTTGTTAATGAAAAAGATAATTATCTGGTTAAATAAATAAATCTTATTTGCTGGGGAGAAAACTAAAGTGTTGTGGCTTCTAATAAATGGTCCAAAAATCCATGAACATCAAAAAAGAGCTGTTTTCTATTCATGAACTGAAGTAGAAACACCCTGTGTGAAGAGCAGAATACATCGGTGATCCCTACCATTTCCTCCATGCCTTTTTTTCTGCATGCTTGTCAAAAGTAATTTATGATTGCTGCTGGAAGGCTTGTATGTGTACATTTTAATATCTTTGACTGCATAGCATTTTCATCCAAAAATGCAAGCAAGCAAACAGAGTTCAAGGGCTAACAACACCGCTGTGCTTCTAAATTGCTCAATTTCAGCTCCAGATAAAAAGCACAGTTCAAAAAAGATAACTTATTTTAAAAGGTTGTGTTCAGTAAATGTCCTACGTGCGAAAGGGCAGCAAAATTGGAGTCACTATTTTAGATGGACGGAATTGTTTTCTATTAGTGGAGGAAGCTTAGACTTAAAGCTGTATGGTCTCTATGTAAAGACAAAGCATCATTTCCAGTTGAGAAAATAGTTTTCTATGTCAAAACGCTCAGCCTGCAAAACTTTCCTTTTCAAGAGTATAAATGAATCCTGGCTAATTTTGGAGGAGTTAACGACTAACAGCAACAAACGAGGTCAAAAGATAATCTGGTTTTCTCTCTGATGAATGACAATACGTAGCTTTCTTTACAAAACAAGGCTTCACGGGCCTGATCAAGCAAAATCGAAATTTGGGTATAAATAGAGCCGTAACAGAACTTTCACCCCTGAGGTGAAGCAAACATCACTGGATGATGAATGTCGGATGTTACCTGGCCACTGATGATTTTTATTTTTTACCTTTGATCAGAATACATTGTACTCATTATCACTTCCACCTCATCTTGTCCGTTTTAAGTCAATAAAGAGTTATTTTTACTGCTGGCAATAAAAATGTAATGTAGGCTGTAATGTAAGCTTGCTTTACATCCATACGACGCCACCATCAGTGCCACCATCGAACTCGCTGGCTGACCCTTACTTAGAGGCAGAAATTAGGACTTTAACTTGACCGTAACATTTATTGGTCGTACTTCGCTGTAGCTTTTTCTTAACTAGCGTGCATCACTAATTAGTGCACGTGCGGAAAACATTTCCTGAACAATAGTTCCGACCCTGAAACTATCAAATAACGATAAATATGTAAATATGCTTAACACAAAAACTAATAGATAAACAAAAATTATGGCAGTAAAACTCATTAATATATTTTGTTCTACATTTAATTAATACATGATCATCAATGTACAGCTCAAATATTATTCTTTCAGTCAAGCAACTTTCAGTGGTGCAATGCTTCACAGATTCAAATCAATGTGTGCTTAACATTTAAGATGTAGCTGCATCGATGTAACAGCCTGAATCTGACCACAGCTGAGAGAGAACCGAAGCTGAATTGATGTAGGCTTGTTAAAACAATAACAAGTGGGCTTTTCCTCCCTGTATTGATTATTGTCATATATCGCCGGCACCTTCTGTACAGGCAGACTTCAAAGTTCTGTGTACTTTGTCTGATATGTGAAAGAAAAAAACACACACTGGAAATTTTTTATCATTGGTTAAACCTTAAAAAAAAAATGAGGTAATCATTCACATCTACCGTATTGGCCCGAATATAACACGACCCCGGATATAATACGACCCCCTCTTTTTCAAGACTCAAGTTTGAGAAAATACTTTTTGAACACCAATTTCAATTTTTATACAGAAAATAATTACAGTACATCTGAAACAAATGATTATAACAATAAATTCGAGAGAAAAAGCATGTTATTTTGCCACATTCAAATCATGCAAAAACTGTCTCACATCTTAATATCTGAACATTTAAATACGTGAACTAAAGTGCAATCACATTTGTTAATGAATGGCTTCTAGTTTTTAAAATGTAAATAAACCAATCTACTGTGATAAAACAACAAAATTGCAATAACTGCATTAACCATCAAAGTGAAGTCTAAATGGGGAAATCGTTGTTCTCCAGCGCCTCCGGGGTTAACTTCCAGACCACGCTGGGGACGAAGGCTGAAGCGCAGCAATGCAAGATGGACGCCGGCCAGACGTGCTGAATCACTGAAGCTGCTTTATTTTACTTGCACTGTTAAACAAAACTCCGTTACCTCCTATTGCTCGCATATCTCTGTCTCCTAGTTGCGCTCTCTCTCTTTCTCACACACTCGCTCCCTCCGGCGGGACACGCCCCAGCTGGACACACATCCACATCCAGCTGGACGCACACACACACATCCACACAGACACATCTCACAACATATGAATAAGGAAAAACATTGCAATAAAATAATGATAGGCGTTTGCTTTGGCCTGGGGAGTTCAGTTCACCGTTCGTTGTAACGATATCTGGCGCCATCTAGCGTTCAGAATGGGTATAATGTCTAGACCCCGAATATAACACGATCCGACTTTTTCAGCCTAATTTCAATGCAAAAAACATTGTGTTATATTCGGGCCAATACGGCAATATTTTACATTGACTCAATGCAAGTAAACGTGTTCCATTTAACCTAAAAAAAATCCCAATGAGGGAATCAAGAGTTTCGGTACAGCTTATTTCTGTGTACTATGAGCTGCAAAGCTTGGTGTAGTCAGTTAGCTGGTACATTGAACTTTTGAACCTCTGCAGACATATCTGTAAATATTACACTGTAAATTCAGTCCTCCTTCAGTGCAACCTCTGGAAATCAGCTTTTTCTTAAGACTTTAAAATATTTAGCGTCAGCTCAGCACATTTTTCACACAACATTCCTTAATAACACTTAGCAGACTTCAACCTGAGGCTGTTAATTCATTTACAATTGTAATGAACATGCAGTCATGTGGCTGGAACCTTCAGTACCAACCTCTCTTAGAGTGAACTGTCTGAAGTGTAAACTGTGTAAATAGATCAACACAAAATTAAACCACCAATAGAAAAGAACCAAAATCAGTGAGTCTGCTACTCAACTCTGCCAATACTCTTAGCTGTACAGCTGGTTGCAGAGTTCGTTAACTTTCGGGCTCATCTTTTTCCGATCAAGATCCATCAAGAATTTCTGCACAAACTCAAAGGTGTATTTCAATGTCTTTGGATACTTCAGATTAAGTGTGTATATGAGCCCAAAGATCATGGTAAAAACTGCTACAACTGAAGGCAAACAATTGAGAACCTGTTCCTTCAATGATGATCTCGATGTCTTTGGGTGGGTCCAGATTGTCTGTGGTCCAGATTGCCATGGCTGTCTGCTGCAGTTCTTTGGTATCATTTTCTGAAACATCCTGTGAATAATATATATAAAGATTGTAATGTATCCGTGGCTAAAGTGGTCACTTCCATACCAGCACTTTACTTCAAAGGGACATGGTTATCACTGTATTTATAATGATTAGACAAGTGGCCCAAAGTATTTTTTATCTTGGGCACTATAGAACAAATGTTGGGCCGAGATTTTTTATTTCAACAACATTTACAGGACTATAAATGTGTGCAACTTTTTTTTAATGGATATCCTGCCTTTCATATCAATGCAATTTAATTATACGATTAATTCAAACAACAGGTATGTTAGATATTTGAGTTATGCATGCACGCTCACAATACACAGGTTGCACAAACACTCTTAGTTTCTTTATCTCTACATACTCTGAGGTAATCACACACATAGATTAATCACATATAAAGTATCACACATTGTAACTGATACACAATGGGAATAAGTTAGGGCCCTAACGGCCCATCCCAGGAGGAGGGTGTAAGCACCCCCTGGGAGGAGGGTGTTTTCATGGCCACTATAAAGATCACTGCCGTAGAACATTCGGGACTCTTCTACAGAGTCCCGCTTCCGCGTCTGTAGGAGAGTCCAGCGCTGTATTTCCTTACCAGCTTTGTACTTACTGAAAACCTTCAGTAAACTTGATTTGTTTTATAATCCTGACTCATTATTGAATAAACACCTCCAACACGAGATATAATAAAAGAACCGGGGAAAAAGGAGAAACCTAACAGGTATCATCTCTACAGTTGCAGCCAATTTATGCTAGTTTCATACAGATTTCATTCCAAATAATGCTTTTTTTCGCAATATGGGTAAAAAACTGAATACGTCTATAAAGCTGAAGCTTGTGAAATCAAAGACCATTTATAATTTCATGTGTATTTATGCATTATCTGTAGTGGCCATTTTGTATAAAACTTAAACTCACTGTATAAAATTACTTTTTGCAATCCGGGTTAAGCCCCCTTCCCTATATGTGAGTGAGATGCCCTTAACTGATATTATTTGATCAGGTGCTCAAAAAGTTCCCCCAGGTAGATCATCACAGATGTGTCGATACACTCTCTTCTAGTGTCGATGTCTAAAGTCTGATTCAGAACAATTACGATTAAGTATAATCGCAAACACATAAGGGAAATACATATTCAGCATGAATCCCACTGATAAAAAGCCCATTTATAGATACCTCATCTAAAAGCTGCAGGATCCTGGATGGCTCCCCCCTTCCTTCTGATGACCTCCAACAGTTTGGCGGAGTGCTTGTGTAACTGTGCCAATAACTTAGTCTCCAAGTGGACTGTTGTTATTCTCATGAACTCAGCATTGATCTATAAAACAAAAACAGCACGCAAGATTAAGTTTTAAAATGTACATTTTTTACAGCCAATCATAACTTAAGCGGTGACACTGTTTCAAAATATACTTTTTTGTCAAAGTAACAAAACTCACCAGTACAAACTCACTGAAAATATCTTACACAAAACATTAGCATTTCCCGAGGTCAACATAGAAGGAAATCTAGCAGTGAGTAATCACCAATATGTTCAAAAGGAATACCGATAATGTGGTGTAACCTGTTTGAGTTACTGTTGTTTTATTGTGAAAGGTTAACCAGATGTGCCGGAATGGAAGTTGAGATGTGGTTCGTGAAGTACGAGGATGGAAATAAACGGATTACAGTTGCTCTACAATGTGTCGCATGAATCCTTGCCTTGTATAACACGACAGATAAAACAAAACAGGTAAACGCCCCCTTTCGAATCAGTCTGCTCGGTCATAAGTTCAAAGATAACCCTTCGACGAAGAAGATGGCGAAAAGAAAAAAAGATGACGAGTATCGTACATTTCAGGACGAACGGACCAAGGAATTTGCCTTTGGGGAGAGAACATACTCTCTGCTCCGCCCGCTGTTTTTCGTTCCGGTGTGCAGAACGTCCCTGTGCCACTCCCCATCTCTGATCCTCGCCTCGCCCGTGCTGACCGCAGCTGGTTTGTGCTCCCAGGTTGTGTGTCGTGTTTTTTGTTGTAAGTAACTTGTTCACTCGTGGCTGGATCTTATGTTCCGTTTTCTTTGCCAGTCAGTCGCCGCCTGTTAGTATAGCGGCAACTGACTGGCCGCTCTACTAATGTTTGTTGCGCGGCTGGCATTTTATTGTGAAAAATCACAGCGCGGAAGCGCGCTGCCACGGTTCCGCCCTGAGCCTGGGCTGCCACTTTAAAAGTAGGCCGTCATCCCGTCATTAGGCGTGTGGAGTGGCCAGCTGTGTGCACGGTGGCAAGAGTGGACTTTGTTTGGCTCCACCTTAATTCCAGATTACTGGCTATTTTAATGTATTTATATCTGGGACCTTCTTTTGGAATAAATGTGTGAAAAAGACGGGGCCCTGCCCTGCATTTGCTTCAAGAGGGCAACACTTGCTTTTTGGTTTTTCCGTCGGCTGTGTATTATTGTTATATATATTACGTTGGGCTCCAGCCGCCCCTCGTCCTGTGTGCAGCTCCAGGTGTAAATGATCAATTCAACTATCGCACCGTCTCTGTTCTCTGCTTTCTGGGGTCCGCTCACGTTAGTCCGTAACATTCAGAGGCATCCGCCTTACCACTCCAGTGAGGCGGACTCAGTCAGGCGCCCCGCAGAGTGATACGTACTGACTCTGCGCTTCACCATAGTATTATGGTGTGCTGACGAGGCGGAGTTCCAACTCGAGGCTGTCGGTCCCGCAGCAGAACAAGGGAATAGAGCAGCGGTGAGAGGATCCAGCATTAGGTAATGAATCAATGGAGGAAGCGGAGGACGCAAGAAGATCTGCAGCAACTCGGCTCCCGCGATCTGCGACTCTGTGCGCGCTGATCTCACCGATACGGTCTATACCGGAGTGAAGCTAGCTAACTAGCAAACTAGCTTATCATCATCATCCCTGGTGGATTAACCAAAGAACTCCAACCGCGCAACGTTAAACTGCGAGCTGCGTGGGAGCGCTGGACGACAGACCTCCGGAGACCACATTTTCACTAAGAGTGGAAGGCAGCGCAGCGTCACAGTTTGTGAATGGATTGTAGATGCTTGGGCTAACTGTCTGCTAGCATTGTTGGTCGAGCCTTCGCAGAAGCCGGCGCCGCACGGCATGGAAATGTTTGACGGAGATCTAGCGCAGCTGTTCAATACAGAAACAGAGGATGAGGACTTTGATGGGTTTGATTAATGACAATTAAAAAAAACTGTGTACTAAACTGTTTTGCGCCGGCTCTATTTTTGAAAACGCGCACTAGTATGCTTGTTTGATGATGATTAAAAATGTGTGTACCTACCAAACTCTGTTTTGCTCCTGCTTTATTTTGCACACCTATCATGCCGGCGCCTTTTGAGCCAGCACGCCCTTTGTATGTTTAAAATACCAAAAAATCAGCTGTTAATGAGACAGCGCCGAATCAGCAGGTGTGTCATAAGGTTGTGAAAATACGGTTCATTTATCAGTTTGATTATTTTCCTTTTTCTAAGGCAACAGCCACAGAGAGAATGGCTGGGTCAATGGCTTGACAGCAAATAGAAAGGACTGATAGAGATATACAGGACAAATGTCTCCATCCTGACACTCACATGCACGTGCACAATGTCTCCCTCTCTTCCATGACACAGAAACCTACATGGCTCAGGAGTTTCATTTGCCTGCACTGTGGGGTGCCGTATGTAGGTTGTTGTTGTCCTAACGCAGTGGTTCTCAAATGGTGGGGGCGCCTGTGACCACGGAGAAAATGTTTTTTTTGCCTTACGAGATTAAAGTGTAATTGCACATCCATTCCAGTAGTTGGCAGTGGCGCCCTGATTGTCAGAGTGCGCACAGGGAGTATTAGCAGAAGAAGAGCGGTTGTAAACAAACCTTCAAGACACAGTGCAGAGAAATATTTAACGGAGTAAAAGAGAGACGTAGCGAGACGGAGACGATAAAACAAAGGAGGGTCAGTCGAAAGCAAAGACGAGGAAATATAACGTAGCTAGTCCGTAGCGTTTGGCTTCACCGTGACTCCGGTGGGAGAAGACCTGACTTCCTCATTTTGCTAAAAGTACAATTCTTTTTTCATTTTGGTTTTGTTGTTGTTAAAGTGTTGTATACTTTGTGCTCCCTAGTTAATGTTGCTGATCAATATTAATTTATTTATTGATGTTATTTAATTTAATTATTTAATTGTATAAATTGTAGTTTAAGGATTAAAATTTCCGGCAAATTGTTGCACTTCAAATATTTTCCGTTGCAGACTAAAAAAATGGTAATAAAGTTATCCTTTGTTGTAAATTGATCTATATTTCTTTGTATGTTAATAAGGATACAAGTGTGTTTTTTTTTTTTGGGAGGGGGGGGGCAAAAAAATAATTTCTTCCTAGGGGGGGCGCGACAGAAAATAATTGAGACATTTGACATTTTACGGGTGTAACATGTTCTATCCCGTGCAATGATGCTTCGGATTAGAGTGACCGCGATGAACTGGTGACTTTTGGCCAAACGACAAAGAAGGCGAAATCTCCCGCGTTCGGCTGGAAGTCGATAGGTTAACATAGTCGCCCCGAAGACGTATTTACCATTCATGGCTCCCGTTCACAGTAAAACTTCTTTAACGTTACGAAACAAACATTTGACGCGATTCAGAAGTGCAATACACATGAACGAGTACTTTAGTCCGGAGGGAGGACGGTTACTAACAAAAGTATGATTAGCTTGTTATTCGAGGTGCACTTTAAGCTAGCAAACAAAGTTAGTTCTAGATACAAACTCTTGCACTAGAAAACGCAGATGAGCCAGGGTGGGTTAAATAAAATTACACCCAGAGATGATAAAATAACGTTAATGTCACCATCTGAAAAAGAAAGAGAGTCGGATCGATTTTTATCAGGCCACTTAATGTTTGCTTTCATTTAATCGGTGTTAAATGGCTATTGGCTCTTTGCTTTGGATTGAAAGACAACTATCATTTTAGGCGGGTCACAAAATGCTCAACCACCTCTGGTGAAGGAGCAGCGAGTAACGGAGACGGGTTCCATCTGGGAATTGTTGGGCCGGCCCAGCCTATAAGCAACCCAAGCAGCTGCTTAGGGAGGCAATCCTATTTAGCATTACGCCGGGCGTGATGTTCATAATCATGGCAGCTATCCTGTTTCGGTGATTACAAGCTGGCAACCTACAGAGTGATGTTGGACCTGACCTCACGCTGATTGGTCATCCTTATTGTGAGTTTTTTTTTGTTTTAAATGTCAGAACCAAAAGCTGGAAAGCAGGTATTCTAGTACAGTAGTAGACTTCTACTACTGTACTGGTGCCCCTAATATTAATACCCTAACCACAAAGTAAAAACCTGTACATAAGTGAATATATATATATAATAATGGAATGTTTTTATTGTCATTGTACTGTGGTACAAGCACAGTGCAACAAGAGGGAGAAGGACTGGGACATAATAGATCCAATATTCAGCTGAAATGAAAATTTAGCTTAATCCAAATCCTCCTTAGTTATTCCTCGTTTCGTGTGCCAAGGCGAGACGACTTCAGTCCTACCAAGCCGATACAGTTCTGCCTGCTGGCGCAAGATGGGATCCCGATTCTGCCGGTCCTCCCCGGATCGATCCCTGAGGGGGAGGGAGGGGTGGGTCTTAAAAGACCCGTTGCATCCACCCTGTTTTTCCCTCTCGCTGCTCCTTTCTGTCCCAGCTTGCATTCTTTGCTCGTCTGTCTGCTTTCCCGGACCCGCTGTGTGCTGGAGCTCTGGTCGCATCCACCCTTGGGGACCCGCATTGGGGGGGGTGGACCCTTGGGGTGGATGAGACTCACCCTGACTATCTTTAAAGGTCCCATGTCATGAAATCCCTCTTGGCTTCACGTCGCACATACACACAGTCGGACGTGCGGAGCGCAACTGGGGGGGGGGGGATTGTCTCTACACACACGTGTGCGACGTGAAGCAGAGAAGGATTGCCAAAGAATGCAAGCTGGGACAGATAGAGGAAAAAATAGGGTGGATTCGACTCAGGTCTTAAGTCTCTGAATGAGCAGGAACGGTCTGGAATATCAGGATTTGAGGGTTTGACCAAACAGTTCACATGTGCTCACGATACTCAGGGCATGTCCAGTGGTGGGTCGGTGCAGGGCACCGGGCGAGACTTGTCCTGAGTATCTTAGTATTGAACACTAGTGTTATAATACTTCACTTCGCCTGGAGCTGCCGAACAAACAACCCGTACAGCCGATCCTGCCTTTGCGCCGCTGAAAGGAACCGGACCCTCATTTTGAGGCAGACTTTTTTGATCCTCTCCAGAGTCCGGATGTGCGTTCTCACTGGCCCAAACGGAGTGGATTATCCGAGGAAAGGAACTCTGGTCAGTTTAAAAGGGAGAAAACAGCGGTAGATTTATGATTGTATCAATGTCAACTGATCTCTCAATTCTCGTGTCTGTGTTTGCATATTTTGAATACCTTTGTTCAAATTGTCTATTTCTGTTCGCGTAATTTTGATATCTTCGTTCAATTTTTTGATCTCTGTGTCAAGCTTTTCCATAGCTTTGCTCAAATTGTCAATTTCTGTTTGAAGATATCCATCATCTATATCTATTTCTATTTCTATTCTATCTATTTCTATTCTATCTATATCTATTCTATCTATATCTATTCTATCTATATCTATTCTATCTATATCTTGGGAATCTGTATTATCTGTATCTATTATCTGTAAAATGAGACCATTGTCGAAAAAGGTCTGAGGTGATTTGAGATACAAATCTTTGAAAGGTGCCATGTTTGCTTTCTATGGTCAAGCAAGATTATTATGACACATTTATACTTTAAGATCAAAGCAGATTTTAGTAATTTGATGTAGAACATCAAAGAGCGCCAATTAAACTATAACAGTCTCTCAGAACTGAAGAAGGCTCTTTGATGAGGTGAAACATCTTCCTTTTTTTCTTCTAACCTGTCTGCATTCGCGCTTAACAGTAACAACCTACATAATGCCAGTCACTGTTAGAGTTCTATGCATTTTTATTTTTATAGTGATTGTGACCGTCATCTGCCCTCTTGGCAGACTAGCTTATTCATATTTTTAGGACCGAGCGCCTATCCTAGGCGTAAGGGGCTATCGCTTTTGCAACGCAGAAGACGACAAGTTGACGAGCGCAGCGAGTCAACCCTCGGCATTCAACTTCGCAATGTTGTTGACGACGACCAACACACTCATGCCGACACACACACAGACCCACACACACACCCACAAACACGAGTTGAAGAGCGCAGCGAGTCAACCATCGGGCGACCAACACACTCATGCCCACACACACCGACACTCAACAGCACACACACAAACATGAGTCGACGAGCTTGTTTGTGTGTCCAGACGTGTAGCCCGCGTCGAGACCATTCCAAAAATGTATTATATGTAGTAATCGCGTACTCAGAAAAAAGCTACCTATATTGTTTTTGAGTTGAAAAATAAAAAAATATTTTCTTCTTTCTTTGTTCTGCACTTTAAACAGCAATTTGACCCCTTTCCCATAATCCAAAACTCACCAAATTTTGAACCAAGTTAAGAACCGGCGAAAAATTTATTTTTTTATGCGTTACAAAATTGGACAGCGCTACCTACAAAAATCAAAATGCATTGCGCCTATGGGGAGGGGCCCGACGCCAACTTTGTCGGACAGCCACGAAATTCGGTACAGACATGCGTCATGTCAGGGCAAAAAAAAAAAATAGTATTATGGCCACGCCCCCATACACACAGGAAGGCGGCCATATTGGATTGAAACTTTAAAACTGCTGAATCAGCATTAATGCTGACGGTGCATTTGAACAAACTCCTCCTAGGGGGTTTCACCAAATGAGCTGAAGTTCAGTGTACTCCATCTAGGGAGGTGGGGCATCAAAGGTTATCCAAATTATTTTTATACATTTTATGCCTTCCGTGCGGCGAAGCTCCAAACTTGAGGTAGAATTTTTAGCATTTTTTTACACCAAACATTGCTCCCATTTGCACATACACACTCCAATCAAAACCAAATTTTAAACACTTATTGGCCCTTCCGACCTGGACACTTTAAAAGGGAAACTTTGACAATCGGCCTTACAGCGCCCCCTAGAGAACGATAACAAAAATTGAATGGGAATTAAAAAATGTTATGAAAATGACACATTAGCATGGAAACGTCCCAAATCTGCCACATACGTTCTCACACACATGCCGGTGAAAAAAGTCACTGACACCCAGGCTGCATTTTAAAAACTGGTTAACTATAAATTTCCTTAAATTAAAAACTGGTTAACTAGACTTCCGGTTATGGCTGCCAGCTAAGTCGACGCGCTGAACCAAGCTCCGTCATTTTCTGTACAAAAATCCTGTTGTAGACCGCGGACCTGATAATTAAGGGCACGGACGACTCTTATTTTCGAAGAAGAATATGCCAGCCACTACAAAAGCTAGCAGAGACAAAGGGAAAACGCCAACTCAAACGAAACTCTCCGACTTCGGGAAACATTCAGGGCGAGGGCCTAGCAAAGGCGTTAGCCCCGGAGCCGACGCTAGTAGCGTTAGCTGCGAAGATAGCCCTGACATGGCTGGAACAACCGCCGAACCCCCCCGCGGACATGCCCGCAGTGAACTCACGCTCGTTAAGGAGGAGATTCCGAAGGCAGTGGGTGAGCTCAGGCCAAACTGCACGGAATCCTGAAAGCGGCGGAGGACACGGCAAAACAGCCAAGTGACTGCGCTAATAGAATTGGCCAAGCTAAGATGCGTATTTCCTCTGTGGAGGATGATTGTGGCACTCTGAAAGGCAAAGTGGAGAAGTTGGAAGAAAGAAACCGGGTCTTAGAGGAAAAGATAGTTGATATGGAAATGAGGTCTTGTCCTAACAACGTGCGCCTCGTGAATCTGCCCGAAGGAGCCGAGAGTCCTGACATTTGCGCGTTTCTCGAGGGCTTGCTTCCAGACGCATTGGACATCCATCTGCGGGTGCCCTTGGCGCTGGAGCGGGCACACCGCATTGGACCAAAGAGAGGCACGGGAGACCCTCCAAGACCCCTGGTAATAACGTTCCAAAACTACAGACAGAAGACCGCTGTGATGGACGCTGCAAGAAAGGACGTTTTGTACAAGAATGTTTGTGTACGGCTTTACCAGGACTCTGCTGCAGAGATACATAAACGGAGGAAGCAGCACAACTCTGTGCGTAAACAACTGTGGGAGCTGGGACTGAGGCATGGGATTAGATCTCCTGCTACGATGCTGGTAACGTACAGAAACGAAACCCTCACGTTTAATAAGCCAGCAGAAGTGGAGGAGTTCATACGCAGGGTCAAAGAAGAGAAATCTGCTCAATAGGTTAGAAAATGTGTGTTCTTTTTGATGTCTCATAAATGGTGAGTTTATATTCTTGTATATATTTTTTGAAATTGGTAAGCAGGCTGGTGATACTTTGTACACTATTTTGTTTTCCTCACCAGTGGGGATGAGGCTGTGGAAACGCCTGTGATGTTTATTGTAGAGATTTCCTGTGTCTCTTATGTTTGAGTTCGTTATCTTTAGATATGTGCACAACAATTTATAAAACAGGTGCTTAATATTTTGTTCGGAGCAGGGCAAGCGAAGGTACTTTAGTTTATTTTTCCTTTCTCATAAAGCGGTTGTAACACTTAAGGGGATTGATCTCGGATCTGTCCCTAAAGGTTCGGGGAAGTGGACATAATCAGGGAGGATTTCCACTCAGTGTAAAGGATGTAGTGGTTTGTTGTTTTTTGTTTTTGTTGCTCAGCACGTTCAAAGTGCTATTGTTTTATGGTTAACCTTGTTCAGACAGACAGCCAGAAAAATTACCATTATGTTTTTTGAATGTCACAAAGTGTTAGGTTAGGTTAGGTATGTATTTATTTCAGGCAGTGACAAAAGCACACAAAACAAAACTACCCGTGCCACGTTGCACGAGCCACATTTAAACAATAAGTAATATGCCAATTCAGCCTGAAAGGGAGTGGGAAGAAGAAAACTTATTTAATCCCACCCCCATTTCTCATAACATATAAACATAGTAAGCTCCTCAATTTCAAGCTTCAAATCATATTAACAACTATATACACTGCATGATTTCAAAAAATACAACAAAATATCGGATGAAACTAGCGAAATTACAAAATTATACATATATATATTTTTTATCCATTATTATTTTTATTATTATTTTTTTTCATTATGGTGTTACCACAGGTAACATGACAGTTTAGACAGTCATGCCAACATTAATAATAAACAATGCCAGCAATGGTAACAAACATATACCAACAATGGTAATGGAAACAATAAATACCTTCAAGACCCTCTGTTTGAATATTGCGAGTAAACCAGCTGTCTATATACTAGCTTAAATTGATGAATACCTTGACATTGCTTGTGGTGTGTATCCAGACTGTTCCAAAGTTTAACCCCACGTACAGACAAACAAAAACTTTTGAGTGTGGTTCAAACTCGAGGAAGTTTAAAAACTCCAAATCCTCTCAAATCATGAGCAGCTCTTTGAACAGTAAAAAAAACGTTGCAGGTTAATGGGTAATGATTTGTTAAATGCCTTGAACAGAACTACCAGAGTGTTGTATTTCACAAGATCCATAAATGTAAGCAACTTTGACTGAAAAAATAAGTTATGAGTATGATCCCGAAATCCGACCTTGTGAATGATCCGTACTGCTCGTTTCTGTAATATGCATAATGGATTTGTTGTGTTCTGATAAGTATTCTCCCACACTTCAATGCAGTATGTAAAGTATGGAAGCACCAGCGTGCAATACAAGGTACGGAGAGCATTCACGTCTAGGTATGGTTTTACTTTGTTCATTATTGAGAGACTTTTGGAGATCTTAGTTTTTATATGTCCGACGTGAGGTTTCCATGACAATTTATTATCAATAATATCACCCAAAAATTTGATCTTATTTACCCTTTCAATTGGGATACCTTCAATAGTTATTTGCAGTTCTGAATCCATTTTTAGACGACTAAATATCATTACTTTAGTTTTATGAATATTTAAAGATAATTTATTTGTGTCCATCCACTTCTTTATTGCACTTAGTTCCTTGTTCACCGTATTTACAAGCTCCTTATAATTGTCACTACTATAGAATATATTTGTGTCATCCGCAAACAGGATGAGTTTTAATGTTTGAGATACATTAAAAATATCATTTATAAATATACTGAACAACTTTGGACCCAAAACCGACCCCTGGGGGACACCACACGCAATGTCAAGTGTATGAGACAAGCACTGCCCCATTCGCACATACTGCACCCTTCCTGTCAAATAACTTTTTAACCAGTCCCCAGCCACCCCTCTTATCCCATATTTATCCAGCTTAGAGTAATAATGGGTGATTAATGGTGTCAAATGCTTTTTTTAGATCTATAAAGATACCAGTCGCATACTTTTTCAGCTCCATTGCAGTAGTGATTTCTTCAAGGGCCTCAATTATCGCCATAGAAGTCGATCTATTTGTTCAAAATTGTTAGATAAATCTGCAAATGTGTTTATCATTAATTCACCAATGAATAGCAGTAGTTATGTCACGGCCATTTATCCTTCATAATCTTACTCACGATATTCATAAAGTATGTTCCAATCGTAGATCTGTTAATATGCTGACTAGACTGAAGAAGTGAACACTTTGTGTTGTCTGGAAGTGCTATCTGCTCAAGGTTGGAGTCTTCATGTCTGGGTGATTTACGCACGTACACATTTTTATCTGCTAATAAAACCAGCTGGAGGGGAGCCGTTTCTCTGAGAATCAAGGACGAAGCTAGCAGCAGCCACTCTCCCTTGCTGGGAGAGTCGATGGCACGGCTAGAGAGCAGCTCCATTCTCCCTTGCTGAAAGAAAGAATACTAGTCTCGTTTCTTACCGCAAGTAAATGGTTATTGGGTTGAATCTTTGGGGCTTGGTTCTGATTTT
Source organism: Brachionichthys hirsutus (assembly GCF_040956055.1). Lineage (NCBI taxonomy): Eukaryota > Metazoa > Chordata > Actinopteri > Lophiiformes > Brachionichthyidae > Brachionichthys > Brachionichthys hirsutus. The sequence continues at coordinate 14,972,282 of NC_090897.1, read as the reverse complement.
CTCTCTTTTACAGTGTCACAAACCTGACAGAAATCCATACTGACCTTCATCTATAATGTGATGTTTGTCAAGGAAGTTATCAAGCCGAGAGTTGAAGAGTTTCTCCAGAATTTTCGAGAATTGAGGCAACAAGGAAATCGATCTATAATTATTAAAACAATGTTTGTTATCATTTTTGTATAGAGGGATTACTTTTGCAGTCTTCATTCCTTTCGGAAAACAACCGGACTGGAATGAGAAATTACAGATGTGAGTGAAAGGCTTTACAATATTCAGAATAATTTTTTTGATAACGTCATGCTGATATCATGACAGTCAGTGGACAGCTTACTCCTACACTTGTGGACAATGTTGATCACTTCCTGCTCAGTTATAGCTGAGGGGAAAAGAGACGATGGATTATGCTTAATTTTCAGTGTAAAACTTAAGTTTATGTCCTTGAATTGTAGAGGTTTACAGAAAATTAAAAAGATTAAACAAGTCATGAATAAACTAAGAGATTCAAACACAAAAATTATATTCCTACAGGAGACGCATACCTTTAAAGAAGACCAGATTAAAATAAGTTTAAAGATGGCAGGGGGATGTTTATGCAGCATCATTTAACTCACAGGCAAGAGGAGTTATGACCCTTGTTCATAGCTCGGTTCCTTTTCAAGTGCTTAACACAATTGAAGATAAATTTGGAAGGTATTTAATTATCCAAGGCTCACTGCTTGCAAATAGTCTGAATTTAGTGAATGTTTATGGTCCGAATGTGGACAATCCCAATTTTTTTACTGACCTCTTCCTGACTCTTTCTTCCCTCCCAGGGGCATTTATAATTGCAGGGGACTGGAACTGCACATTAGATCCAGCTAAGGACCATTCTACAGTTGTGAATGAATGAATGATTTGTTTATTTAACAGGGACAGCGCACATTAATAAACATTTCTGTCAATGTGCCAGAATTAGCCAAAAGGCTATTTTTCATCTGTTGTCCCTGGACAGAAATTCCATGGCCCCAAAATATATATACATATGAAATAAAATTAATAAAAATACAGATATAAAATAACCACATAAATAAAAACTATATCAACTAAAACAATTTCAAGTAACAGTAAAACTTAATGTCTATTAACTAAAATTTTATAAAGCAACTAAAATCATAAAAACAGGTGACATTATACAACAGATTAAACAGCAGTTTCTCTCAGTGACGACACAACTGTGTGCTAATGAGCCATTCCATAAGGTGAAATTTAAATGCATTACAGCTCTCAAGATTTCTGACGATAACTGGGATAGAATTCCACTCATGTGCAGCTTTAAAGGAAAAGGCAGATTGACCAAATTTGCTTTTCCTGAGTGGGATAACGCAGTCCCCTCTTGCAGCGCCTCTAGAAACTCGATGTGTGGCAGTTACATCCACAAACTGTCCGAGCGGAGGAGATGTTAAACCATTAATAATTTTGTACATCAGACATGAATTTATATATTTAATCAAATTTTCCCAGTTTAACAATTTGTATTTATTTAATATTGGGCAGTGATGAAAATATGCTGGTTTCTTGTCCAGTATTTTAAGCGTTTGTTTGTACAGAGACTGCAGAGGTATTAGAGTAGTGATACTGGCCTGCGACCAGGTTGTTAAGCAGTAAGTGATATGCGAAAGAATCATTGAATGCATATACATCAACGACGCCCCTGTCGACATGTAATCCCGAGTGAATCTAAAGTTTGAGAGATTGAATTTAACTCTATTACAGACCTTTTTAACCTGTTTTTTGAAATTAAGTTGTGAATCTATAAGGACTCCAAGGTACTTGTATTCGGAAACAATCTGCAGCCTTTCCCCCAAAACAAAGACATCTGGGTCAGCACCAGAGCACTTTGTCTTTGAGAAAAACATGCAGACCGTTTTTGATAGATTTAATTGCAAACAGCACTGCTTCAGCCAAGTTGTTACATGAACCATGATGTCTGTGAGTTCTTCAGCAACTTGTGTAGTACTGCTACCAAAAACATAGATAACAGTATCGTCAGCATACATTTGTAAGTCGATGTCAGGACAAACAGAAGGTAAATCATTAACATATAAAGAGAACAGCAATGGTCCCAGGACAGAACCTTGAGGAACACCTGTAGACTGACCTAGAACAGCTGATTGATGGTTTTGTAGTTGAACACACTGAGAACGGTGTAATAGATATGATTCTAACCATCCAAGTGTGCGCAGTGAAAAATTAAAGGTAGACAGTTTAGACAGGAGGATTCTGTGATTGACAGTATAAAACGCCTTTTTCAGGTCAAGAAATATTGCTCCGACAACACCACTTTTATCCATTAAAGATTTGATCCTTTCAACGAAAAAACAGTTTGCCGTTTCAGTCGAGTGTTTGGCCCTAAAGCCAAATTGCATTGGATGCAGAGAAAACGGGCCAGTATTCAGATAGCAAGTTATTTGTTCTGCTACCAATTTCTCTACCACCTTTGACAGTGTCGGGATTATACTAATAGGCCTATAGTTGCTAGGCAGCAGAGGATTTCCACCTTTAAATATAGGAGTCACAACTGCCTTTTTCCAAACACTTGGAAATTTTCCCTGGGAGATTGAAAGGTTAATAATTTTGGTTAATGGATAAAGTATTGATGAACTGAGCTCTTTGAGCATAACTGTGTCCAAACCAAAGACATCTTTTGCTCTTGACGTATTTAACAATTGAATAATTCTCCTAACCTCCATTTCACTAACATTTCTTATACTGAATGCTGGTTCATTTGTGCTTAGTGTTCTGATATTTGTTTTGCCATCAGGAAAACATTGAGCAATCGTGGACACAGAGTCAACAAAGTAATGGTTGAGAACCTCTGTAATTTCAGACGGACTATTTATGATTTTTCCATTTATTTCAAGTTCAACCAATTCCTTTACTTTATTGTGATTTCCTGTTATATATTTCAAATGTTTCCAGACAATTTTACTATTACCTCTTGCTTTTTCGATTATAGTTATGAAATAATCTGCCTTTGCTTGTCTAATTTTATTGATCACTTTGTTCCTCATCATTACAAAAAGATGTCTGTCATGGCTAAATTTAGTTGTGATTGACTTTAAGGCCCTGTCCCTTTCTTTCATAATTTTTAAGATATCTGCATTTATCCAAGGGACGTTATTTTTCCTATTTCTATGCCTCAATTTACAAGTATGGTTTACAATAGTGTTCTCTAAGCTTTTTGAGAAAGCATTGCTGTCTTCTTCCAGGTCTATCCCCTGCAACATGTCATCCCATTCAGTATGTAGAATAGCATTTGTTAATGTCTCCATTTTAGTTTTAGGAATACCGAATGATTCATGTTTTTTTATTAATGGATTAAATCTTTTATTTGTTAGTTTCCTGACAACAATAATGAAGTTATGGTCAGACATGCCAGTTAACATGTTCAATGATTTAGGAATCCTATCCGGTCTATTGCAAAATACTAAATCGATTTGCGTACTAGAAGAATTGGTTATTCTTATAGGTCCATTGACTAGCTGCACCAGGTCAAATTGATCTGTAATCTTTTTAAGGTTTTTTCGAGATTTTTTGTTCTCCCAATTAATGTTAAAATCTCCCATAATAACTACTTCTTTTTTAAAATTACATTCTCTAAGTAAGTTCTCAAAATTCTCATAGAAATTACTCTTTGATGAGGGAGGGCGATAAATCAGTATAAGAGCAAATGACATTTGTTGTGACAAAACTATATTTATGCCAATGCACTCTAATTCTTTGCCATTTGACCATTCTATTTCCTGACACTGAATGCAATCTTTGACGTAGATCATAACACCGCCTCCCTTTGAGCTCACCCTGTCTCTCCTGTAAATGTTAAAGCTAGGTACATTAAGAGCTGCTGATGGGGTAGATTCCTGGAGCCAGGCCTCAGACAAACAAAGGTAGTCTAAGTTAGAGTCCAGCAAAAGATGATGCACCTGCTCACTTTTAGATTTAATGCTGCGCATATTCAAATGCCCTCCTAAAAGACCCTTCGGCTTCATTATAGGATCCCAAACTGTTCTTGAATGATTTACAGTCTGAAAGACTTTCCACTTACGGTTCTTCGTGATCGCTGAGTTTACTCGTGTCTTGTTTACATTCTGTTCAGGAGCAGCTACCTGGTCACGCCTCCTTAGAGTCCGTTGTGATCCATCCTCCCCAAAACAAGGGGCATTCATAGAACTGATTGTCACAGCCTCATTTAAAAGACCACAGGTTATAGGCGTGGCTTGAGGAGCAGAAGATGGAGGAGGTATCCGAGGGATTTGGATTAAATTGCCCCGATGGGCAGCAGAGGGGCGAGATGAAGCACGTGCTGAAGTTCTCTGGTTGGAGATAATGGTGGAGATTACAGGGTTTGGGCAGCAGGGGGAGCTGGCGATGAGGACCGGTGATGGAGAGGTCCCTGAGGAGGAAGAGGGGCCATCAGAGGCCGGCGTGGTGACCTGTGCCGTCGGTGGTGCGGTGGGATAAGGAGGTGCGGTCAGTCAATGATGGGGAGCTGTGGAGACTGCATGGGAGATGTTCAATGAGAGAGCACGTGTCCCCTGGAAGCTGGGATGGAGACCGTCTCTGCTGAAGAAGGAAGCTCGATTCCAGAAAAGGTTGAAATTGTCAATAAAAACTAGGTTGTGTTCCGGACAGGCCGACTGCAGCCAGGTGTTGAGGGCCAGCAGCCGGCTGAAGCGACCAATGCCTCGGTGCAGCGTGGGGATGGGGCCAGAGATAAAAACGGACTTTCTGCTGTCTTTCAGTTCGTTAAAAAGACGCTTAAAATCCTGTTTTAAAACCTCCGACTGCTGCTTGCTGGTGTCGTTGCTTCCTACATGGACGATAACGTTCCTGATGTGCGGGTGATCCGTGAGGATCTGCGGGATGTGTTGCGCCACATCAGAGACGTGAGCCCCCGGCAGAGAGTGGGTCACGGCGTGCTTGGCCCTGATGTGCTTGATGACGGAGTCCCCAACGATCAGTGAGGTGGGACGCTGCTCCGAGGACCTGCGGGGAGGGGACGTCGTCGGGGTCACGGAGGAGACAGGTCCGCCAGCTGAGATGTTTTTGCCGGCTTGTCTCGGCTGGCGGGCGGCGCGTCTCAGCATGTCGCTTGGCCGAGGGACGGGGGACGGCTGAGACCTCCGGGGCCGCTGGTGTGAGGGGGAACTGCGGTGTGAGGCAGCTGGCAGCGGGGGGAAGTCCGCCTCATCCAGGACGGTGAACCGGTTTGAGAGCTCCAGGTCGCAGGGTGGCGCGGGCGGCGACTTCTTCCTGCCGCTGTGCCCGCACGCAGCGGACCAGAGCCCGTGATTGACAGTGGAGCTATGGATCAATAGGTTGGGCGTGAATGTGGCCTTTACGGGCCGCCTTGGTTTTGCTCCCTGTCGGAGCCAGAGATCGTCGGCGCCTGGGGACACGACCGGGATGGTAGAATCCAGGTCTGGCCCGACGGCAGCGGCAGCGGCGTCGGCAGCGGCGTCGGCAGCGGCGCCAACTGTCACTCGTGAATCTAAGAACGATTCACTCTCTCGGATCTGGTAAAGAGTGCAAATGCGACCCTCCAGCTCAGCAATCGTCTGACTCAGATGGTGGCAGCGATCGCAGCCGGACGGAGAGGTGAGTGACGGCATCTTAGATGAGGACGTTTTTTTGGCGGCACTTCCTTGAATGTCGCAGGTTCTTCGTTATTTTGCGGGATCTTTCCAGCTGATGCGGCGCATCGGAGAGGTTGTTAACAGGATTCAACAGACTACTGCATGATTTGCAAAAAGTCTTTTTTGGTGATCCTACAACTCTCTGCGGCGCAAAATCCTGCAGCTGAGCAGCTCTCTATGGCGCCAAAGTTTGAAATTCGTAGAACGGAAAATGTGGACCAAACTCACAATAAATGCAGGACAACTATTAATAATTTTATAAAAGAGCTGAACTTAACTGACGTCTGGAGGCACTTTAAACCTGATGAGGTTGCCTATTCTTGTTATTCTGAAGCTTATAAATCTTTTTCCCGAATTGACTACTTTCTAATCTCGGGTACTTTGATCTCTAAAATAGATAACTGTTATTACGATAGTATACTGATGTCTGATCACGGACCATGTGGCTTTATATATATAGACAAGGCCTTTGTTAGAGACCCACCTAGATGGAGTTTGAATCAAAAGTGGTTACTAGATAATAATTTTGTTAAATATATTGGAGATATAATAGATAACTATTTTAAAGAGAACACAACAGAAACAACTGCTGCAGTTAGATGGAACGCCTTCAAGGCTGTTTTGAGAGGACATATAATAAGTTATACCTCATCTAAAAACTAGAGATTTTCATAAAAAAATATTACTATTAGAGTCACAAATAAAAACACTTCAGAATCAGGTAATTGATCACTATACAATTGAGGCAGAAAAGGAATTGCTAACTCTAAAAGCAGACCATAATAAAATGTCAGCAGACAGGGCAGCTGCTGATCTTATTAGGCTTAATCAAATGTTTTATGAACAGGGTGAGAAAACCGGTAAATTACTGGCATGGCAAATCAAACAGTTGGAAACAAGGAAAGCAATAACTTCAATTAAAAAAATTCCAGATTACTACTATTTTAATGTATTCTTACCTGGGACCTTCTTTTGGAATAAATGTGTGAAAAAGGCGGGGCCCTGCGTTTGCTTCAAGAGGGCATCACTTGCTTTTTGGTTTTTCTCTCGGCTGTGTATTATTACGTTGGGCTCCAGCCGCCCCTCATCCTGTGTGCGGCTCCAGGCGTAAGTGATAAATTCAACCATCGCACCGTCTCTGTTCTCTGCTTTCTGGGGTCCGCTCAAGTTAGTCCGTAACGTTCAGAGGCTTATTATACTATTTTCATTACCTGCTTACCGCTTATACTGACATTTAGTTGAATCCGCATTTAAAATATATTATATGGCTCTCACTGAAATAAATTTCCAAATATTTTGCTTTCATGGCTCTCTTAGTCAAAAAGGTTCCCGACCCCTGGTTTAGAGGAAACTACAGGCAAGGCGCTGTTATCGTTAGATGCCGAAAAAGCGTTTGATAAGGTAGAACGGCCCTATCTTTTTAAGGTCCTGGAACAATTTGGATATGGGGATAAATTCTTAAAATGGGTTTGCACCCTCCAGGCCGGCGCGATGACACTCACACATTCTGCTCTATCTTGCACTGGCATCACCCCTTCGGATCTTTTTCTTTGCAATAACCTTTGCCCTTCCATTCACATGGCTGCTGCTGTCACACCTGAGACCACCTCCACATCCTTTGTCTCCACTCGGAACGGGAATTTGAAAACCGCTTCTTGTTGAGAACCGGTTCCTAGTGTTGCAATTCCTTGGAATTGTTTGCCATTTTTACCAAACCAGTACCCTACCAATTCCAGCGGGCACGGATGACGTAAGCTATGCAACATGCATGAAAACTTCACTCACCAGGCAGCCAACAGGAAACAAGACACCTCCGCAGCACAAACACGCCAAAGGACATGAGGCTATGACGGTCGGTCAGAACGGTCGCCCCGCGGGTGAGCTCCCGGGGAGCTCCTGCATTCCACCTCAATCACTGCTCTACAAGAGGAAACAACATATTTTGAAAACCATCCTAAAAATATTGAACTATTTTGTGCTGATCTATGTGGCAACTTTACAGGGATTAATTTTCATCGAGTTCCAGGAAGTACTTTAACGATGATCTCGGAAAAAAATTGACCTTTTCCGTGCGCCGCTACTCCAGCGAGTTTTAAAGCTCTGGGCGGGCTGAAGCAGTTTCACTCCAGGAGGAGAAACCCGCACCAGCCGGACGGCAGGACAGTAAGGGAAATCATTTGTTTGAGTTTACTTCTGTCTGGAAACATACACCCCAAACCTGGAGACGTGAATTCTACTTTCACGGACACGCCGTTCGATTCAGCCTTCGTTGCCGCTCACAACATCTGGAGCAGCAACACGTGGAGCAGCAACACATGGAGCAGCGGTGCGTGGAGCAGCGCACCGGAGGACACCACGCCCCAACCTCCGGCCAAACACTGCATCCCCCGCCGCCGTACCCCCCCAGCAGCAAGCCGGAGAAGGAGCAGTGCAAGCGTTCTCCCTGTTCTCACTCCCGGCATTTCGTTCCGCGGAACGCAGCCGAGACGTGACGGCGTGTCACGGAGTTCCCCCCGGCGCAGATACGTCACGTTGATGGTGGGGGCTTTCCTCCCCAGCCTGGTAATGCAGGCGAAGTCACATCGAGCAGAGGCCTCGGAAACGTGGATTATTACTCGAGTTTTTCGTCACGACGCAACGCCTGAAAACAACAGACCTAGGTTGGTCATTCCCTTTGTTTACGAACGATACCGGCACCACAGCACCCCCCCCCCCTGCCCACCCACCCCTCCCTACCCCAATCACCGGTCCTATTAATCGGAGTACCGGTGGACAATACCCCCCCCCCCCCCCCCCTCCCAGCGTCCCCCCCAGAGACACTGAATAACAAAGGGAAGGGAAGATATGAATACAAAAAATTTGGGGCGAGGTCTTCACATTGTTCATCTCAACGTGAACAGCTTGACATACAAGTCCAAGATGTCCGAGTTATCATCTATGTTTGGCAACAGTAAGGTGGGAATTCTATCCTTTTCTGAAACCAAACTGGATGCTTCTTGTAAAGACACTGAGATTAAGATTAAGGCAGGCATGGGCAAACCCAGGCCCGGGGGCCATATGCGGCCCGTTGGTCTTTTTAATCCGGCCCGCCAAACTTGTCCAAATTATATCATTAAATAAAATTGTATCATAATTAAACCTCATTCATTTGACCTTTTCCCTGTAATGCTACCTATAAAAGGCCAAATCCTTTAATGCTATAGCTTTCATGTGTCATTTATATTAGGTCACAGAAATACTCCATCCATCTGTGCTTGGTCCGGCCCCCCTGTCAAATTTTAGAACCTATTGTGGCCCGCGAGTCAAAAAGTTTGCCCACCCCTGGATTAAGGGATACACTAGGTGCATTTACATGGACACATGTAACCAGATTAAAATCCTGATCGGAATAAAAATGCTTCATGTACACACACAAACTGGTTTGGTCTGACCCAATCAAGCTTGATCCGATCAAAATTCTATCCCGATCGAGAGGGGTGGTTTGTACCGATTTGTGATCCGATTAGGGCGCATGAAAACACTTATTCCGAAGTATCAGTACAATCCGCCCTTACTGCGTATGTCTGTGACGTCAGCTACACGCGCCGCTGCGATTCCCGGTAGCTAGTTTAAGCCGAGCGAGCGAAAGACACAGAGAACGGGAGGTATAATCGCCACGGTATAATTGTGCTGTCTGGAGGACAACGTGAAACTCCATTTTGGAAGAGCGATGATTTCTTTACAACGGAAGTCGTTACGGCTTCTTCTTCTACTATTTCCGGTGTATTTCGTAAAACATGTCAGAATAATATATTCCGATCGGAAGTGTGATGCATGAACACGCAAATCCTAATCAGATCGGATTTTTAGGGTCCATGAACACGGTGCATCCGATCACAATTTTACTCTAAACTCTGATCAGATTAAAGAAATGTTTTCCATGTAAAAGCACCTAATCAGTGCCACGTCCCATGAGAATTCAAGACGGCACGGGTTATCCCTCTATATAAAAAAGGAAACAAATTAGAACCTGGCAACTACCGCCCTGTTTCCATCCTTTGCTCCATCTCAAAGGTTATGGAAAGAATAATCCAGGAGCAAATCAACCGCTACCTCGCTGAGCATAAACTGCTGTTTGAATTCAAATCGGGCTTCAGAACATCCTACTCCACTGACACATGCCTCATATATCTGACCGACTACGTCAAGTGCGAAGTACTCGGGCAAATACTGCGGCATGCTCATGCTTGGCCTACAAAAGGCCTTTGACACCGTTAACCATTTGATTATATTTTATAAACTAAGCGCAATTGGTTTTAATAGCACATCAGTAAAATGGATGGAATCGTACCTTGAGGGACGAGAAAAAATGGGACAAACGGAACCTAGTCCTCGTCCCTCCCGGTGAGCTGTGGGGTCCCTCAAGGCAGCATTCTAGGGCCGTTACCGTCTCTCCTATACATTAATGAAATTAATGCTGCCTGTAACTGCAAATTGTTCCTGTTTGCTGATGACTCAGCACTCCTGATTTCGGGAGAGGACAAAGTGCAGGTTGAGGAACCTCTCAGCTCTGAGGTCACTAAAATCCGTACTTGGCTTACCGATAAACCGTCACTACACCTTGGGAAAACAATATTTTTTTTGGGTCAAGGCTCTCTAAGTAAGATAAATGTTGATGATTTCAAGATCAGTCGATAACACAGTAATCTCGCAGCACAACGAGTCACTGAACCGGAAACACTCACGTACGAAATGAATCGCTGAGCCAAAACGCGCATCCGAGTCACTGAGTCGCTCACCCCTCCCTCCCTGCAGCACAACGAGTCACTGAACCGGGCTCACGTATGAGTCACTGAGTCCGGACTCACTAACCCCCTTTCAGCGGCAGCAGCCACTCGACTCGAGCCTGGGGTAACCCTTCCTCACCGGAGCCGAGGGGCTGCTGCCCCACCCGTTCTGTTTGTCTCACAAGGATTAATAAGAGATGAAAGTAAAATAGATATTCAGTCAGTTAGTCCACTGATTATTCTGAAGATAAACTTTAGTGTCCGGACTTAACAGAAACTATTTCATGCCACCTTTTTATTACAGTATATAATTAAAATTAAAAAATATATTTTTGGAATATTTTGGCGGAAACATAATAAATAAAAATAAAGATGTAAAACTTTTTTATTTAATGCTTTTGCACAAGTGTGTTGTATACTATATGTATTTTTAGTCTAATGCTGCACTGTTTGAACACATTTTTTGCTTTTGTATTTATATTTAATTTATGCAGAGAACAAAAAAGAAATATGTTTTTTCCCTTTCAGAACTCCTGATCTTTCCCTCTTTTCCCTCAATGACATTTATTATTTCCCTGTTTCAATCAGCCATTTTAGCAGCATAAATTGGTAGCAGGTGAAACTTGTATTCACAGTATATTTCTATGCACCTTCTGGGTAACTGAGTCAGTGACTCAAATGACTCAAATGAATCGATTCACTTTAGTGAGTGATTCATTCAAACCCGATTCAGTAAAAAGAATCATAGTTCCCATCACTACTTCTGACTGGCTTTTAGTTCTGTTATAATCAGCTTTTTTGAAAGCATAAACTGTTTGCTACGTGTACAAATTTTATACAAAATAGTATTTACGAAACCTGGCAGAAATGTCCGATTTGTTTTTCGAAGCACTTGTTTCTTTTAAGGCTTAATTGCATATACAGTACTGTAAATACACTATAGATCATCAAAAGAGGAAGAATAAAGCTGATGCTGGGAAAAACATGCCTCCTAGAATGAACCATAGCGGCAGCTCGCCATTGTTGTTGATTAGATTGGTGGAAACCTGCAGTGTCAAAGTTCAGATTGATTCCACTTAGTAACAGGAAATCCAGACATTCCTAAAGGTCAGAGCTCGAATGCAGACCCACTCGTGTAGCATCTGTTGTTTCGAGCTATCCTCATTCTAGTTTGGTTTGGTTTTTGCCAACAGCTGATAAATTCGATACTTGCCAATAAACCTAATGCCCAGTGGAGGTTGAAACATTCATCTTCCAACTGAATACCTTTACCCTTGCTAAATAGGATTAAATGATGACTAGAGTCAAATAATAGTTGGATCTATATTAAAAATCCATACTGATCAAATATATTGTTGTCATATTACAAATTGCATTTTCAGTCAACCATGTCAATAATTATTTGAGCAGGTCAAATAATCAGAGATTACGTTTTACAGCCTTTGGACAAGCAGCTAACCTTAATAATATTAATGGACAGGCCTGGATGCCGAGTAAATTCCACAATCAATAATCCCGTCACATGTTCTCGCTGTCTCACAGAGAGGACCTTACAGTATGTATACGTGAACGAGCATTTCTATAAGTGCACTATGTGATCATGACCTCACTGCCCTGACATCTCTGTGCCTTATCAGCAGCATGTGTGTCTATCCATCATACTGAAGGGTGTTCAGTATGATGGTACCGATGAAGGAGACGGCGAGCATCCCACAATAAAGGCCTGTCCTGTGGCTCCTTGTTCTTTCACAATTACAGATAACAAGATGAACAATGCAAATGAAAAGTTGAGGGGGTTCCTTTTCATCCGTGAGTTAGTGGTCATATCGGCTCACGCATCGCTGTGTTAACCTTAGCTTTCTGTGTGTTCAAGCTGACCACTCTTTATTGGTATTAAAATCAAGGTGGTGGCAGGAGGGGCGCACTCCCCACTTCAGCGCATACCCATACACTGACACACACACACACCATTACCTACTCATGTCTGACATTTTCCCAGCAACACTGTCCTCTCTCATTTTTACCCAACTCCATCTGCTGAGGTTGAAAGGGTTTTAATTTTCCGTCCAATCACCACTCTTTGGCTCGTAATGATGCTGCATGCTACAGCCATAAAGGGCAGGGGTGTAGCATTTGTGTGCGCTGGGTGTTAAATGCTACCTGTCCCTGTTAAGCCTGTCTGGCCATGCAGATAGCTTCCACTCATGGGCAATGGGCACATCTGGAATGACTCTCATCTGCTGCAGGGAGCGTGGTCGTTTCTGATAATATGGTGTTGATAGAGGGCATTAACTTGACGCTGCCTGCAGTCTGATATGCCAACAGACCGTGGGCAAGAGCAGGCTCAGAGAGAGACAGTAGTCACACGCCACTTCACATATCAATCATTTATTTGTGAAAAGGATGCATTGAATTGATTTACTTGCAGATTTGGTTCAAGAGGAGACATGCTTACAAACGAACATTTAAACTGACTGCTCATCAACCTATTGATACACAGCCATGCATAACAGAGACAAATGCCCTTGAACAAAAACCCCCTGATGAAGGAGACGCTGCAACAAGCTTCATTCATATTATACCCAAAACATAACGTATTATTATATAGAGAATAAAGACAAGCACATTATGTTGTTCACATACTGTACATATTACATTAACCAGCAAGGCATTTGGACTCATCCCAAATGCATCACACACTTTAGATCATGTGCTCTACGGTCCGTCCATCCATCCATCTTCTTGTAAAGGATCACCATAGAGGATCGTCTCATCTGCAGCTGCTTTTTCCGCCTTACGGGTCACGGGTGCTGCTGGAGCCTATCCCAGCTGACTACAGGCGAGAGGCTGGGTACACCCCGAATGCTGTTGACGCATTCGGGGTTTGGCGGTGGGAATAAACCGGAGAACCTGGAGAACCCCCACGCATAATGGAGAGAACGTACAAATGCCGCACATATAGGATTTTAACCCGGGAACCTTCTTGCTGTGAGGCGACCGCACAACCAACTTCGCCATTGTGCCACCTGGTGCTGTATGGCAAGTCGTTTAAATAGGGAACATGCAGTTACTTAAGACACTTTTAAACAGCCAAGGCAGAACTATTGTATCTATATTTGTTCTTCCTGGAAGTTCAGAGATCAATGATATTTTGCCCCTGAGTCAAAGTAGCGGTGGGACCCACAACAGGTAGCTTTTAGCAGCTAATATGAAGGACAAAATCAAATACAAATGTCTTCAAGTCGGTAAGAGGTGTGGAAGCAACTGGCTTTCCATAAAGAGCCCGTGGTCAGCTGCATGTAACAGGAATACTACATTGTTTGCCATGATATGTTGTAAGGAGACACAATTGCATTGATTTTATGTAGCGCTTTTCTGGGTACTCAAAGACGCTTTACATGGTATGTGCATTATTCATTCACTCCATACTTGGTAAGATGACAGGGGCGAGGCTGACAATCTCAGCCATCAGTCCTCCTGACCCCACCGCCATTCAATTGCTCACTCATTCACACAGGCAATGTGGGTGAAGTGTGGACACAACGACAGTGTACACATGTGCCCGATCCGGGAATCGAACCGCCAACCTCTCGATCATAGGACGACCTGCTCAAACAGTGGCGACCCTGAAATTTCCTGATTTGACCTGGAAATGAGATAATTTGCATTAAGGATGAAGTAGATGTGGGAATATGGCCTTTTATTGTTTGATTGTTTCTTATTTGCATGTTTGGTGTGATTAATCTTATTTTTACCTTAATTATTACTTTTGCTGTTGGTTTTCGTTTGTTAATTTGCTTGTATTTTGTATAAAGCTTTGTTGTGCGGGAACTTTTCTTCTAAGTAATTATGTTCAGGCCTCACCCACCACCTGAGACACAATCATTGGCAAGGGCGCACCTGCCGTCAATCACCATCGCAGTTCAGGACTGAGTAGGTCAACATGGAGGAATAAAAGGACGATCACCGGAGAATGACAAAAGAAGGAAAAGATGTGAGGGAAACAAGGAGACAAGATGTGGACGTGGAACAATTGCGCATACCGGCGCAGTGACACGAGCGTGATTGGCAGACTGGGGTAGATGACACGGCCTGTATGAGCTGAGTCGCGGCACACGAGGAGGCATCGAGGGCCGGAGAAATGGGAAATGGTTATTGTAAACTTTGTATTAAATTATTGAAAATCTGTATTTCTTGGTTTTAATTCACTGCTCACCAACACGGTTTGAACCTGTTTCTTTAGACCTGGGTCCTAGTCCCTCTAGTAGGTGGCGTTGTTGATATGTAAATTTGACCTTTGATTCAATTTTTTTTTATCAGTTATAGCTACACCACAGGGGCCACATAGAGATAACTAGTCTTTCAAAAAATGACAAAAAGAGGTGGAGAGACGGAAAAGGATGAGAATAGAGAATATTGGCGATAAATGGAGAGACTAGTAAACCAACACACAATTTCTCAGAAAATTATCAACAAAATAAGGAGAAAATAAAGATTAAGCTATGCCTTCATCTGTTCAGTGTTTTGGACATTCTGAGAAGCAAATATCCTCCTCTGCCATCTCCAGAAAGTTCAGGGAGAACACTGTTAATCACCGGCTGCTGTCATTAGGAATCACACAGATTAGCCTCGACATTCTCACACGAGAGGGGTAACAAAGGGAGCAAGCTATTATCATGCTAATGAATATCAAAAGAGTTCAGAGTGGTCCTTTCATCCCATCTTAAACCCTCTTTTCTGGTGAAAAGTGCACAGATGATACATTTCTGGCTCCCCTGTGAGCATGTCAGCGCACGAGTGTATCATTGCACGTGTGTGTACTTTCAGTGACTACACACTTATCTCATTGCACACTCAGGTGACTTTGCATTGCCAATAAATAAGGCAGTGAAATCTTCCATTATTTTCCTGCTGCGGCTGTTGGTTAGTCTGTCTTTCTTTGACTCACAAGATGGCAGTGTCCTGCCTTAGTTTCTTTGCCCCGGCTCCTGGACACTATCAAGTCTCCCTGTTAGGATGCTAAAGTGACAGTGGTATCAGTTGAGGCACAATCTGATAGCGACATCTTTCAATCCTCATAATGTTCAGCAAAGAGTTGTGCTTGGTCTTTATTGATTGGACAATCTGAGTTGAATTAGAAGCAATGGCTTTGGTAAGTGTGTGTGTGCATGTGTGTGTGTGCTTATGTAAACGGGCACAATGTGGATCTCATGTGTATATCTATGTGTATGAACACAGACAAGGACATCTTGGCACATGCGCCTCAATTGTCTTTTGGATGATACACAAGCATCATTGTCTCGTGCTCCTTTGCACTGATAATTTCAGCTTCACCCTTTGTTCCGGCAGCTGCCTTCTTTGCCAAAAATGAGGACAACATGCTGGAATCCCTTGATACCATCATATGGCTGGGGGGAAAAAAGATTGAAAAGAAAGAGGATGGCATATAAAAAAAGACTCAGGCATTTCTTTAAGTATGAGTCTAATCCTCAGCCTGTTCCTATTTTCTAGGATAAATGGGCATTTAGTCAGCCTTTAGTCAAATGAGTTCATTATTCAGGCTTCTTTACGACAATCCTGGCCTTTGAACACGTCTTCAATGGCTCTCCATGGAGAGCATGTGATCCATATTGTTGCTGAACGATGCTGATAGAGAATGAGATGGCAAATATCTGGATATACATCAAGCAGAGCAGATAAGGCACACGCTTGGGAAACATCAAAAGAGAAAGTCTGCGAGATCCAGCCATCTTGCACGGTACATAAACAGCCGCTTGTTGAAATTAGATCCGTTCAATGCTGCTCTTGAAGCCCATGTGGTGCCAGCTCCAATCAGTGCATCAGGAGACTTGATTTTAATTTTGAATATGACATATTTTATTTATGTTAGAAAATTATTGCCACTATAAAAACAGACTGGACCACAAACTGTCCATGCAGTAAAGTCGCCTTAAAACAAGGAGGAACTAATGTCTAATGCTGTGCTCTGCCTTTTGAAATGCTTATACAGGCAAGAGAAACCAATGCGACAGTGTAATTTAGACTTCTGATAGCTTATTCTAACACTGTTCAAAATCGTACTGTTCACGTGAACTACACATCTTTGATATCGCCTAAATCTGTTTGGCCGCAGAGGCAGGGGATTAGCTCATTTTTGTCCCCTTTGAGCATCCATACTTTTCTTTTTTGACTCATTGTGACAGTTTCATCATTTCTCAACACCAATAAAGAAAGGCAAACAGTAACCCTGTTTATACTCTTCCTTATTTCTTTACAGTTCTGTTGAAAAAGGCTGAACCAGGGGTCATTGCTGTCCCAGCCCTGAGCCAGCAGGTTTTGTAAGGCAGGGATGAGTCTGCTGCTGTTGTTCGAGCCTTCGCAAGGCGCCACACGGCACGGAAAGTGACTGACAATGAAGAAAGGGAGCCTGGCATGTTTGATAGAGATCTAGCGCAGCTGTTCAATACAGAAACAGAGGATATGGACTTTGAAGGATTTGATTAATGACGATTAAAAAAATGTGAGTACCGGTACCAAACTCAGTTTTGCTCCCGTCCTATTTTTGAAAACGCACACAAGTATACTTGTTTGATTGATGACGATTAAAGATGTGAGTACCAAACTCAGTTTTGCTCCTGCTTTATTTTGCGCACCTATCATGCCGGCGCCTTTTGAGCCAGCGCGCCCTTTGTATGTTTAAAATACCTAAAAAGCAGCTGTTAATAAGACAGCGCCGAATCACCAGGTGCGCCATATGGTCGTGAAAATACGGTAATGAAACATGATAGGCTTGTCTGCCAAGAGGGCAGGTGACGGTCACAGTCACATGAAAAGAAGAAAAAAATAATTGCATGAAACTCGAACAATGGCTGACACCATGTATATTGTAATTTTCGAGCACAAATGCAGACAAAAGGTATAAAAAAAATAAGCCAAAGAAAATAAGAATGTGTATGTTTGGATTTCTGTCGATCAATCGCCTGACATACATTTTTCAGACCCCTACTTTGATTGTCTCCATTTATGACTAAAGGCAGAGAATATACAATTTATATTGGGGCGTGATGAGAAAGCTTCTTGAGCACTCTGAATTAGGCCCTATGGGGAGATACTGGGTCCGGTGGACCTTATCAAACTGACAGCGCTATGCATGGGCTGCAGAAGCATTGACAAGCAGAGGGAGATAGGACATAGCTGCAGCTTTAGTCCATTGCCAAATCAGGAGGATGTGTTTCACGAGAATAAGGTTTGTCATTGCCTGTGTATTGTATTTACACAGCTCGGATTTCCTGCCAGAACCAGCCGCAACAGGGAAAGGTAGGAGTTCCCAGATTAAAGCCAACCTCTGTTGGTGGAACGCCCCGGCTAGGGAGCTGGAGTTTAGTTAATCTTTCATCACATATTGTTCAACTTGGATTGGAGGGAGAACAATAGTTCTAGTATTATGCAGTCAAAGATATGCAAGACGATCACTCAAGTGTCTGAAGAAAAGCAACCACAATGGACAAATTGTCTTCTTATAGCAAAACCAATTAATGGCAAAACAGAGACCTAACAGTTTCCATTTTATTGCACTGCACGTTAATAGTTAAGCACAAACAGTCATGTTTAAAATAGACGATTGATAATCTTATTCGAAAGTTGATTTCTGACTCAAAGATTTGCATCTTATGACCTCGACTTGCTAATGATTAGTGGCTTTTGTCACATTTGTGACGACATGGTGTCTGCGTTCTTGGCAGAGCTTTGGTCATTTTTAGGGTTTGCCAATTACTATAGGGGATTTATGGGAGGATTTTCTCGCATGGCTTCCCCGTTAAATCGATTAGTTGCTAGGCTCCTTCCTCCCGGCAGAAAAGTTTCATATTACTATACTGAATTTCCTGAACGTCTCATCAGTGACGACACATATGACACTGATCAACAGGGGTTTAAGATTGGCCGGGGCGAAGCCCCACCTTCAGGGGATGGACTGAAAAGACGACGAAATAGGAAGTTCTTCCGTTCGGAGCATGGGACACACACAAGGAACATGGCCGAGCCTCAGCGCTGATTCTCTGAATCCAACTGTAACTGATTTGCTGTTTATATAAATGTTTAAACTTTACCTACATTCTCTTCATTGACTACACACCTACGAAGAAGATTAAAGAACCAAAAGAGGGTTTCGAAAAACCATAACAGAACTATAGCTTTTGCCAGCCATAGCCTAAAGTCCACAGAGCGGAACATGAACAACTACAGTTCAATGAAGTTGGAGTTAATGGCGCTTAAATGGGCTGTAACAGAAAAATTCAGTGTTAAACAGTGTTAATTGTCAGTGTTAAACACTAAGAGTTACATTTAACACTAGAAAATTATATGTGTCCACTCTTTTTAGTGTTAAAGTAACACTTATGAAAGTGGTATTTTTTTAACACGTTCACAGTGTCATTGCAACACTAAAGTGAGTTGAAAGTAGCACTGGCTAGTGTGCATTAGTACTCTACACTGGTGTCAGTGTTCGAAAATCAACACTACACGACTACGCTTGAGTAAATATGCCAACACTACTGATTGTTACTCAATTAACTCTTGAGGGAGTAGAATGCTGACCAACCGATGCCCCCTCCAGCTACCCCTGGTAACAACCTACACCCCTTACCTACAATTACCAAACAAAAGAAAAATTACTTGCGAAAAAATTTGTGATTTTTTTATTGCAAGGTACATTTTTCCAGAATAGACACGTTCCGCATGGAGTTATAAAAAAATACAATATGGGACAATGCACATATGGTCATCTGTATAAGAAAATTGCAGATTGTGAGGTCTGTAGTGCACCAGTTCATCTATGCAAATCAGTCTAAAGACACTTGTTTCCTCAATACTAAATGCATTCGCTAAAGGCTCAAACTCGAAATTGCTGACAGGATGAGAATCAACATCATCATCTTGTGCTTTCTATAAGTGATGCTTGTAACCAGAGCGTGCAAAAAACAAAAGTACATCCAGGCTCTTCACAGTTAAAACACAAAGACTTTCCTCAGTACAAACCATGCTGAAACCTCATATGTCTAAATAACAGCGAATGACTCTCGTGGGGTACCTTGCAAATGTAACACACAAACACAGTCAAAAGATTTGCTCCTCCTCAAACAGAGCCGTGAAGAATTATTGCCCTGATTTTCTTTACTCGAGGACTCTCCTTCACACTGCCAACATCAATGCCATACACAGTGGTCTGGATGAATGTGTAGAAGTTGCAGTGCGTCATCATAGGACACAGTAAAGAGCAAAATGTGCCCTGTAGAACTCGTAAAAGGCAGCAACGCCAGCCTGTGTTGCACAGGGAATTATCTTTTGGTCCAGAACGATGTAGAAATTCTGGATGCTGTTCTTTCTCTCTCCAACACACAGAAGAAAGGGTTGAGCAGGGCCAGTTTCCTTAAGAAAGGCATCCATGCTTCTTCACATCTGAGAGTGACAAAAAGAGAAATTAATCAATGAAATATAATTCAATTAAATGTACACAATACATTTCAATAAAGACAAAGCTGCTTCTGTGTTGAAAAACCGATATCTTAATCATCACGCACCAAATAACTTGACATCTAAAGTAAAATAGACTTAAATGAACATACTCTCATGAATTTCATGAGGTGGTCAGCAGCATCTGATGTGCTTTTCTTCGAAGACTTCGTGCCCTTGGATGTTCGAGTAGGTGTAGGAGCAAAAGGATGGCAGCCATCTCATAGTCCCTTCCTTGAAGAGGAGAATGAACCACACAGCAATTACTTTTAATTTACGGATGATACATTTACAATTAAGATGAATTATTACAAATTACACAACAATCATTGCATACAATTAAACAATGATTTGTTATTCCAGCTCTTCTCCAAAGCACCTTGTAGGTTTTTAGATTCATATTGTACTGAAAATAAGGAGTCAAATGCTGTGTAAGGTAGGAACAAGGATTGACACAAAATACAAATATAATCAACGGCTAAAAAATTACAAATCATACGGCATTTTTGGGTTAATGACCTAAGTGACCTAAACAGTGTTATTGACCAATTACACATTATGCAGATTTAACAGAAAACAATAGTTTACAGTTTTATACTTACCATCGTCATCAGACTCCTGTTGTGCAGACAAAAGGAGCTCATCCATATGTGCACTTTGAGATAGATTTTTGTAATCTGCAATGACCCTTGGTTTGAAGAATGTTGTGCATTTTGCAAGGAATTTACCAGCCACTTCTTCACCAAAGAGCATTGTGAAGTCTTGGTTAATCTTTAAGAGAATACACGACATTGAAAAAAATATTGAGACTAAATTGTCATAAAGCAACCACAAAGTACTCAAAAAGACATTTGATGTCTTTCCAAGTCTGATGCATCTTGGAATTTTGGAAAAATGTCAAGGATAGTGGAGGCTGTGGCTGGATCTTTAACCACCTTCTGTCTATACTGAAATGTTGCCTTCATTTGATCTTTAACAAGAGCCATGTCAGATGAGTACCTCATAAGTGACACAGCTTCCTTACAATTGAGCTTTTTTGTGTATATTTGGTACATTATACCTGTTGACTAGTTTCCCAGTATTTATTTATTTTTTTGTGCATTCGGCTGTCTCATAGTTGAATACATGGTACGCTGAGTCTTAAGGCCACCTTGAAATGTGATCAAAAGTCAGGACATTGAGCACTCTCAATAACTAACAGGTACATAACCTAAAAATGAAGCAAACGTCCACCTTGAAAAGCGGACTTGGATTCCTTGATATGTTTGAGCAGAGTTGCGCTGAACAGTTTTCAGCCTCCAAGCCATGTAACTGGAACCGCTCTGCTGATCATAGAAATGCTCCTGTTGAACACAACAAGGTTAATATGTTACCTATTTAAGAATAAGCACCAATACTGTGCAGACCCATGACACGTTCAATTCAGACATAACTGCTTAAGTGACTTGAACCAACCTCACAAGATAGATTTGACTACATTGTGGGAAAAGACGCTAGCACAAAATATTTTCATTAAGTAATGACATCATGGATGACTGATAATGTCAATACTTACATAACCTCTCTTTGAATCTGGGCCCTTCAAGTTTGGGAACAAGGTTATAATGCCAAGTGCATACATAATGTGAACATTAACTGTAGGAACCCTCCTGAAACAAGACAGATACTTAATTGAACTGTCACTCTATCCAAAACGGAATGATTTATTCATATAAAAATGGAAAATTGGGCTAATTAACATTTGGTTTTAGAAACTAATGTGCATAATTTACCCATGAGACTACCATATCTGCAACAAGTATGTTCACCATCTTTCTTCTTGTACCATCAGAAAGGCTGTTTGTTTTTTCATATTCTTTTAATATTTGTTCACCGCCTGGCTTTGAATGCAGAGCCAATCACTATGAATAAAATTGCATAGAACTCTAACAGTGACTGACGTTATGTACGGTGTCACTGTTGAGCACGAATGCAGACAAGGTTTAGGAAGGAAAAAAAGAAAAGAAAAAAAAAAGAAAAAGAAAAGAATTAATGCAAAGCCTTTTTGACAATCTGAAAACAACAATTGTGTTATTTTAACACATTGCAACTTGAGCATATGAAAGTAATTTTTAAATTCAAAGATCATGATTTGACAAAGTATCAACCATTAGCAGCATCAGTTAAAGTACATTAAACCCTAGTATAAAGATAACTTACATCTCTTGCAATTTTGCTGTCGGGGGGGGGGGGGGGGGGTCCGTCTATCATCAGTCTTTTCCAAGTTTTTGTGTATGAAAGTATTACAGTTGAGTCTGAACCCGATGAATTACATTAAAATATTCATATCCAGATTACATTGTTTTACCAGTGCCTTCTTCAGTGAAGGCCTTGAAAGACATCTCTGAGGACTTCAAAAGTTCATCAAAGGTTTTTGAATCCACTTCATCCCACTATCCCAGCAGAATCCCTCAGGATCAAGGGAGTAAAAGCTGGCAAGTTGAATTTCGCCAATACTGAAATAGGAAAGATAACCTCACTTAGGATCATGACATAAATTGATTTTAAATTGAACATACAACAGTGAAATGCATGAATTAACATGAAACTTGAATTACCTCCTTGTAGAAATTCGGGGTAATTGTACACATCATCGGTCTGCCGCACCCTGACCCATTTGCTCACTTCCATATATTCAACAGGTACCACGGCATCACAAAATAAATGGCAAGAATGGTGTACAACACATATCAAAATATGACAATAAGCTCCCTCGAGATTGTAATGCAAAGAAGCGACCCCAGGATAAGTCTCACAAGATGTTATTCGTACCCGGGTGGGCTGCATGGTTCTGCTGTGGGTGTGAACAAATTCAATAATGCTTTGTCGCTTTGTCAATAATACTTCTTCAGGCAAAGCAGTCTAAATATTGCAAATATACCGAAATAAAAGTTGTCCAAAAGCTACTACACTCGTGGACACTTAACTTTCGACATGACTCTGAAAACTGTTAAATTTAAATTACCTGCCTCCTCTTTACCGTGTTGTTCGACACGGTTCGGCTGTGGTCTCTGGCTTACAAGGTCTGCCTACAGAGGTAATAAACTTTAGCAGTTGCATGTAAGATTAAAGACAAAAAGCTTTTAGGATGAATGTGGGTATGTATTAGTTATGCTATATTAGCTAACGTCATGGAACAATCAGCCACTTGGATAAAAACGTTTTGAAAATTGGACATAAATTAATTGTATACAATTTAAACCAAGAGTTAACACTTACTGATGTTACATGTAGCATTATCCATCTTAAATCTTTAAACTTGACGGAGGAAAACTTACCACGCACAAGGAGAGAAAGTGGCGAACTTCTGCTGGTCTGGAAAATTATTTTCGACCAGACGTAAGGTGTGGTCAAGGCAACACTCAAGTGTGGGAATTTAGGGAACACCCTAAATTGACATTGACACTTTCAGGAAATTACACATTTGGATGTTGATTTTAATCAATTAAGTGTTAATAACACTAAACTCATTAACTTTTAAGTAACACTGAAATTAACACTGTCAATTTTGCTATGTACCTACTTGGTAATAAATGTACAGTTTCATGGATAATAATCCATTAAGTCACTTGGCCACAGCAAAGGTTTGGGTGAAAGAGCAGAGATGGGTCTCTGAATTGGCATTCTTTGACCTCCACACTAAAATACCGTCCTGGCTCCCAAAATATGAATGCAGACACGTTGTCCCACCCACGTGCCGTTCAAAGGGAGTCTGAGGTTAGCTCTGACGTTGTTGGAGGTGTCCACGGAGTGCAGGAAGAGATCAGTACATTGCCTGGGTTATCAAGGTCTGATCTTGGCACACTCCAACATCAGGATCCTAATATTGGCCCTTTAGTGCCCCTAGTGAGCGTAACAAGCTTACTAGGGGCACCAGGGAGTTGATAAGGAAGTCGGGTTGTCTCAGAGAGCGAGAGTCAGTGCTCTGTCACTGTATTTACACCCCAGATGGCCAGGCTGAGCTTGAGCAACTTGTATTGCCCCAGTGTTTGCAGGAAAACATTCTTCCCTCACTTGATGATGGACAAGGTCATCAAGGGATAGAAAGGACTTTCCAGTTAGTGCGTGCTTGTTACTACTGGCCAAACATGTACTCTGATATAGAGAAATGGTGTAAAACATGTGAAAGGTGCATTTGTCAAAGGCTGTGCAGCCAAAGGTTAAAACGTACATGGGCACAGTCAAGGCGTCATGAGATTTTGGCGATAGATTTTACTGTTTAGAGCTCTCCACTGATGGCAGAGAAAATGTCCTTGTAATGACTGATGTTTTCTTTAAGTATACTCAAACTGTCCCTACTAAATACCAGTGTGCTAGTACAGTTGCTGCTCCAATAAAGACTGTGGCTCTTGCCCCACGCCTTGCCGGATCGACAGCGTCTCCCAGAGTTCCTGACTCCACGTGTTCGTTGTCTCCCTTGCTCCACGTCTCAGCCTGTTCCTGTGCAGTCTCCCCGGCAGTTCTGCGGTGCCTCCCTGCCGATGCCCTCCCAGCTCGTCTTGGGACTCCAGCTGCATTTTGGCAAATTGGCGACTTCATAAAGTCCTTCCTCCTGAAGTTCATTGCTCCTTCGTGGGCTATTAAAACAGCTCAAACCCGCATCCTGTGTCGTGCCTGTTCAGAGCGTCCAGTCCGGCCCAGCCCCCGTGACAATTGGTGAAGAATTGGTTTGAGGTTTTTGGTGTCGAGAAATCGAGAAAAGCCGCACTACACCACACCACCCCAAGAGGAATGGCCAGTGCGAGCGTTTCAATCACACATTACATGATTTGTTGTGTACTCTGTCACCTGAACAGAAACGCAGGTGGCCTAGCCATTTTGCACAGATGACATTTGCTTATAACACCACTGTACATCAGACAAC
Source organism: Brachionichthys hirsutus (assembly GCF_040956055.1). Lineage (NCBI taxonomy): Eukaryota > Metazoa > Chordata > Actinopteri > Lophiiformes > Brachionichthyidae > Brachionichthys > Brachionichthys hirsutus. The sequence continues at coordinate 14,947,428 of NC_090897.1, read as the reverse complement.
TGGCATGATGCCATATTTTTTAATGTTTGGGCGGGAGCCACAGTTGCCTATTGATTCTCTTGTTGGGAACAACATAGAGGAGGACCTTCAAATGGAAGAGTGGTTAGAGGAGCATCAAAAGTCTTTAGCTGAAGCCTATGAGACGGTACAACAAAGGGTAGATAATAAAGTGACTCGGAGGGAATTGAGGAATCAAGATGTACCCATTGCTCCAGATTTTGAGCAGGGAGAACTGGTGTACACGCAAAATCATGCAGTTAGGGGTCTGAATAAGATTCAGGTTTTTTGGGACCCAACTCCATAACAAATAGTCCGTCCGCCTCCGGCTCGAGGAGTGGTGTACTCGATAGCACCTGCGGGTCAGGAGGAGTCTCTCCGACAAATACACAGAGCTGAGTTGAGGAGTGTCCCCGAAAGTAGAGCGGCAGAGGAGACTGGATACGAGGTGCTTGAGAATCCTCCCTGTGATGATAACCCTAACAATGATATTATAGACCGGGTTGAACTCGAATCCCTCCCTGGATCAGAGAGCGGCAACTGTGATATTGGAAACTTGTCTGATCAGGCTCTTTCAGGCCAATAACCCATGAAGGAAACTGGCACATCCTTAGTTTCTGGGCCTAGGAGGCTTGAGAGGAGAACAGCTGGGCAGCACTCAAATCCACATAGACTGCCTCAGTCGGTGCAGGTTAAATCTTAAGAGATTTAAGTTTTAGTAATGCTTGAGTACATCTTTGGGTCGCCGATGCACACTGAGGGGAAGGAATGTAACATAGGACACAACAGGGTGTCGCCCTCTCTTGGGGCACTTATTTTCTTTAAAAATGAAGAGTATGTTTGCCAGGGAGATGCCAGTTTCCTGTCTGGTGTTTGCTGGGCCCACACACATGGCTTTGAGAGACATCTGACGATCTAAGCCAAAACCTGCAGCCGGTGGATCGATGTAACGGACACTGACAAACTCGAAACAGGAGGATACCGCAGGCGCACAGGGAACAGCCGCGACTAGCACGGCACACTCAAAGGTGGTGGTTTACAAAAAGCAGCGAGGACAGGAGCTAAGAAGCCAAAGGGGATGACAAGATAAGCGTCAGGTGTGTAGAGGCTGGTCCCGTCAATCTGCCAGCTGCAGCATCAGGCACTAATCAAGGCAAAACAGAAATGTGTGTGAGGCAGGAGAACAGAAGCAAAACACACAACCCTCACATTGAGATGTATTAAAAGCTGTAAGTTGTCCTGTTTGGGATTACAGAGCTATCACATCAGAGGTTGTCACTATCCTCACTTGATCATGGTCCAGCCACAGTCAGAGAAATATCATTTTTCACCACACCTCTGCCCAATCAGCCCAGGGGCATCATAGAAGCTATCACATCCCATCTATTCCCATCTATGCCTCCGACTTGGCAGACATGCAAATAAGCCTGTCAATATCACTCTCGCGTCACAATCCACAACTCCCAACCCTGCAAATAAGTCATGGTCATTTTCTGAAATGGGGGGCTGTGACCCAGTCTGCCTGTCACACTGTATACGGCTTCTCCTCAGTCTTTATGGAGATAGCACTGACATCTCAAATAAGGGATGGAAGAGAGAGACAGAAAGGAAAATGGTTTGAGATTTATGTTTGGCGCCATCTATTCATGTGATAATAAGAACTGCCTTGGCAGCTTTTGGAATAAACCATTTTTTGAGTGCTGCACTGCATGAAGAAAGGACCAGGAAGCAGCACTGACCACTGGAAGCACTTTTACTGGCAATTCTGCACAAATAATAGAAAATAAAAACATTCTTGTCACACACGTAGTCTCTTCTCCCATGCACGTGGAGCTCATCGGTCGCCTGCTCCTCAGATCCTCAGTACAGACTCAGGCAACTTATACAGTGCATATACATTTTGAAATAAAATACATGAATTGCATCTTCAAAACATCCAGGGTAACTTAATACATGAACATTGGTTAAATGAGTTGCACATACCTGCACAAATAGAAAATAAAAACGTTCTTGTCACACACGTAGTCTCTTCTCCCATGCACGCGGCGCTCATCGGTCGCCTGCTAGCAAGTGAAACATTAGATGTTTTAGCTAGCCCTCACAATGACTTGCTAACAGACACAGAACGGGTTTTGCATGGGTCTCTCCGTACATGTAGACTCTCTAACGTAAATGTAAACAATTTCACCATGAATTTATATATATTTGAGTGTCCAAATGATATTATATGCTGACGAACCCAGCTCTGCACCTACCTCCTCAGATCCTCAGTACAGACTGAGGGAGGCGCTCCTACGTGACAAGCTGCGCTCGCCGTTCTCTTACAGTGACAGTACAGGCAGAAAAGTGCAACTCTTACAACATAAAAATAATTAAATAAGGCGAGAACTTGCCTCGAAATGTGAAATGGTTATAAAACATAACAGAGTGAAGGATTTGGTGAAGTTCAATTACAAAAATAAAAGTATCATTTTCCCTTGGTTACACAAGCCTGGATAAATATAATTTCAGATTTTTCCAATTGTATGGAATTTACCTAACGGTGCTATTGCCTCATACTGCCTTTTATATAGTTAGTCAAATACACTTTAATTACCTTTAATTAGAGATAATGATGGGAAATTATTTTCTAATGACCATTTATCCATTAATTACAAAAGTATATTTATTGAAATTATACAAAAACAATCCCTATAAATTATTGTATTAAATTCTAGCCAATATTTTATTGAATCAGTGTTGGCAGTGATTTCTAGCTTCTCCTCCTTGTGGGTGTCAGCATCTGCAACAGCTATGCACTTTGGTAATTTGTGATTTTCTCCCATCTAAAGATGCAGGTGAGCTCAAGATGGATCAGGGACATCTGTGATTCTCCCCGAATCTCTGGAATGACTTTAGACAGAACTCTTTAGGTAATTCCAGAGATTTCAAAGGGGATTGAGTGCTGATTCCGTCTGAGTGACTCAAAGTCTTCTTAGATTCTAATTTAGTTCATATTCCAAGAGCATCTACTGTGGTTGACCTTGTGTGACATTGTCAAATAATGACAAAGTGAAGGAGATGATATTCGGTGGTGAGGTAGTGGTCCCCACCCTACATGACTGTGTCAAATGCCATAAACATCAGTCAATAATCAACTGAGATATTGAGGAACAATTTTTGAAGCTCCATTGACTGCAATGTTCCCGAAAATTTTCAAACTGATCCATAATCCATAATCTCTTCTGGATCATCACCAAAATGTAATAGCCTGTTTCTGGTAACATTCCCAACATTTCCTGAAAATGTGATTTGTCCAGAACCTTTTGAGTTATCTCGCTAACAGATGGGCGGGAAGACAAACAAATGCCGACGATTACATAACCCCCACTTCGACAGAGGTAACTATCAGAAACCGTACCAAAATCATTTACAACAGCAAAATATTATTTACACTGACAACACTGTTGACACTTCAATTAAACAGAAAATAATCCACTGAAACTGCTGTAACTTTCTACACTCTCCAGACATGCAAACCTTCCGATGTTAATGCAACTGCTGACATGATGTATCTGCAGAAAGGGAGAGAGTAGGTAATCTTTCTGTCATATTCTGGGGTTTGTTTCCAAATTAAGGGTTCTCTACTTAGTTGAACGTCTTTCACTGTACAGAGTTCAACACTCGAAGGCTGTCAAGGGCCAAGGCAGGTAAGAACCCAAATGCACGACAAGGCAAATCCAGAAACTGAGCTTTATAAAAATGGACCAGGTAGTCAGTCCAAACCAGCAGACAAATCAGAAGGGTGGCAGACAAAGGGAGAGTTCCAGGAATCAGGCAGAGGTAAAAAAACAAAAAAAACAAAACGGGTCATCAAGACAAGCAGGCAGGCAAACAGGCGACATCCAAAAAACAGACAAGGCAGTTACACAAGAAATCAATACTAGAACTGGAACGCTGGAAAGAAGGAACAAGTCACAAATAATCTGACAGAGACTGTGGCATGAACAGAGACTAAGTAGAGTCCGGGCTGATGGGAGATAAGTTGCAGGTGATGACAGGAGTAGAGGTTACGGGAATGAACTGATTGCAGGAGGATCTGGGAATACAGGAGAGGTTAATGCACAGAAAAATACACATCCTCCTCAAGCTGTGACAAAGGCCACATTAATGGCTCATTTTGGGCATCTTTATTTCGTAGCTGCATGCAGGTAGAGTGGAGATTTACCTTGAGAGAAAGAAAAAAAGTGACCCGGAAAGGAAAGGCTTCCCTGTGATGTTGGGGAAGATGCTCTAAACATGAACAGAGAGTAGAGCAAAAAACCCACAAACAAACACAAAACCCACAGAACAATTCCCTTCCCCAACCCAGCCTCACCATTGTGGCGTTCATCAAACATTAACAGTAAGGATGAATCCTATAGAGGAAAAACGCAGCGCTTCGAGAACACTCATGACGAAAAGCCTGCAAATGCATCTGACAAGGAGTAAATATTGAATTGAAAGGTAAACAAGACAAATTCTCTTCATTATTCATGTCAATAGGGAGACAAGTAAACGTGATAGCACGGGTAAGCACCATCCTTTGTCTGCCTCTCCTCAGATTTAGGATAAGGGAGGTCAAGGCACACTCACGTGTTCACAATTGTTACCTTGTACTGTATTCTTGCCAATTTACTGTTTGACAGTATCTCGGTGCAATAAAGAGTTCCTCTGTGTCTCAACATTATTTCGCATTATCAGTTTTCATTTCCAACTGCAATGACACCGGCCCCTCTTTATTATCGAGTCATGGCGCACACTCACTTTCTATTCATGTTCTGGAGGGCCTTTTTGCTCGCTGCTCTGCATTCAGTGGGTCGATTATCTCCACACTTGGAATGCAAGGCTGGTCTACTTTGATGTCAATGTGACCGGTGATTATGTCACCGAAACAAAAACAATAATTTCCTGTCGGGATGTCTGTTCTGACTCTCAGGTATATGGTTAAAAGTATTTTATGTTATTGTAGTTATTTATGTTTTTTCAGCATTAGGCGGGGTTCTACAGTCAGCTGGCTGAAGGTTCGGACGCGGAGTCAAAACATTAGATCGATTGTTCAGTGATCTGTTAGTAATGCCTCAGGGTTTAGGTCGAGGGAAACTGCGCAGTCAAAACATTAGATCCAGTGGCGGGCGGTCAGGGCCTGCAAGGCCTTCTCTGCTTGCCTAACATAACCAGAAATCAAGAATACATGATCATATTTATGATAAAAATCAATTTAATTTTATGTATATATATATATTCTTCACATTCATGTCATATTATATTCCAGTGATGTATTTTTAGGTGAGAGTTTTTATCCAATCAGAATTCAGCTAGCTTGTGTTGCCAGGCGGATTTCATAGTACCAGTGGCAAATACTATCCGTCCGAGACCTTCAGAATCAGCGCTGCTTGCCGTCTGTGTTGTGTAAGTGAACGGGCTCGTAGAGTTGAGTTGATAGACAGTTGCGATAGCCAATCAGATCACGAGTTGGTGAAACAAGTCCTTCCTGCTTGTCTCACGTTACAAGTCAATAACGCGTCCTGTGATCGGCTCTTAGAGTTGATAGACAGTTGCGATAGCCAATCAGATCACAAGTTGGTGAAAGTAAGGCCTTCCTGCCTGTGATTGGATACTCCGTGTGAGAGGGCAGCGCTATGCATATTGCGTCATCAACTAATGCGCACCGGTACGGCATGACCGACCGGAAATAAAACCACAACTATTCCTGCGTTTTTAACCCACAGTGGGCAAAGGAGGGGAAAGTGTGGATTTGGTTGTGGATATTCTTGAAAGGCCATTTTCAAGACGGACCTTTACAGAGAAGCTAGCTCTCATGAGCCGACGTCGTCCAGCTCCGGAGCTAGCTAACCTGTCCCAGGTGGGGAACGGATTTGTACGCCACTTCCAGACTTCAAACTTTTGGCTTACAGCTTCCGAGAGTTGCAGCAAATTGTTCTGCTGGAAATGCCTTTTGTTTGCAAGGGATCGATTTAATGTTTGGAGCAACACTGGATTTAGGAACTTTAAGAAAGGAGAATGGATTTTGTTTTCAAACAACTGTTTTGGGGGACAGCCGTTTTGGTGAGTACCAACATTTTATTTATTTAACATGATAACGAAATAAAATCACAGATATACTGTAAATGCAATGTGTGTAAATAATGTGGCGAGCCGGTGCAGCTGTGTGATTGTAGTGGAAGTACACAACGAGACAAATGTGGCCGTTGTGTTGCAGTCTTTCTTATATTAAACTGCAAGTTTGCAATTTAAAGTTTGCCTGTATTCTTGGTGGACTTTAAAACGTTTTGGACAAATAATGTTAAATTCCCTTTTATTTTCTTTGATAGTACCACGTATAGTGATAAGTTTTAATTGCTGATGCAGTTTATTGATTTTTAAATGCTCCGGAAAAAATATCCCATGTTGTACACGATTGAGGTGATGCAACACCCAGTAGTGCGTAAGTGTGTGTTTGTACATTATTTCTAAAGCAGTGGTGTCATAAATAATGATATTATGAGGGGTATTTATTCAAGTCGGACTAAGTAGGACTTCACTGAAGGCCTAGGTGTAAAATGCACCGCCCGCCACTGATTAGATCGATTGTTCGGTAATCGGTTAGAAATGCCTCAGGGTCTAGGTAGGGGGAGGCGCGCGCTCTCTTCCTCATTCAAAAGAAACCGAGTGAACGACAGAGCTGTGTCGCGCTTTATTTCACTCTTCTCACGACTATTCCCTTTGTTTAAGGGCTCAACATCAACACTACTGTCCCCTCAGTACCTTTGCAACACAGAACAGTAGACTATGTGTGAAAGCTTTTCTGTTTCATTTAGGGTGCCTGTGTTTGCTTTCCATTTGGGCATCGAAGCAGCGAGGTCGCGGAAGATGAACCGCATTATATCGAGGGACTACTGTAATGTTTTTTGGGTGGGGGGGGGTTGCGGTTATTGATGTTTTTGTTGCATGTAGTGATGGATCATACCTGGCCAATTGTATTTTGATATTTTGATTGAAAAGAAGATCCATGTCCCGATGCAGACCCACCACAATATATACTACCGTTCAAAAGTTTGGGGTCACCCAGGACGGTTTCATAGCTTCTCCAACCAGCTAAACTGTTTTTAGCTGTGTTAACATGATTGGGTTTTCTATTGATCCATCAGCCTTCTGATGCAATGAGCAAACATAATGCAGCGTTAGAACACTGGAGTGATGGTTGCTGGAAAAGGGCCTCTATTGCACCAAGAAGCAGGCATATCCAGCTAGAACAGTCATTTGCCACATTAGCAATGTATAGAGAGTATTTCTGATTAGTGTTAAGTTATCATATTCCCTTATTTTCTTTCAAAAATAAGGCTATTTCTAGCCCATCCATCCATCCATCTTCATCCGCTTATCCGGGGCCGGGTCGCGGGGGCAGCAGCCTAAGCAGGGAAGCCCAGACTTCCCTCTCCCCGGCCACTTCCTCTAGCTCTTCCGGGGGGACCCCGAGGTGTTCCCAGGCCAGCTGAGAGACATAGTCTCTCCAGCGTGCCCTGGGTCTTCCCCGTGGTCTCCTCCCGTTGGGACGTGCCCTGAACACCTCACCAGAAACTATTTTAATACGAATATAATCTTGTGATCACAAGGGCCAGCGGCAAGGAATTACGTTTTATGTTGCAGCACATTTATTTTTCAGGGTTTCATTTACAAGAATTGTCTCAATGTATGGGAAAGACTTTCAATCAAATCAATTTTTGTTGAAACTAAAACTCCTGCTAAAGCTAACTAGCTTCCCGGAGCAGCAAGGAGCGCACTCGGGGGGTGGGGGGGGGGGGGGGTGTTGTTGGAGTTCCGTGTGCAATTTGATCGCTCAAGCTAAATTGCAGTCTTATCTTTTAATATACTCGTGGGTTATTTCAGTAGAACTGCATGCGTCCCATTCATTGTATTCGTTGTCTCAGGATATTTGACTTGTGACCACAGACTGTGTCTTTAAACTTGTGTGCGTTTAGGCCTGTGCGTGTGTGTTTTTTTTGCCGGCAGCCTATTTAACTGCCGACGTTCCATTTAAATGTGACGTGTCTTTGTGCAATGTTTGATGAAACCACCTCTTTGTCAGAACATTTCAGGAAACGTCTAAATAAACGGAATATTGTGCACACTGCTCTGAAATTACATATCTCTACTTAAACATGATACTGAAAATCCCTTTTCAAAATAGTGTGATCTCTGATGACAAGCTTGTCGCAAAAATACCATAAAACTCAATTTATTTCCTGCAGCATCGGTTCAGAGACGGTTTCATCTCGCTGAAACTCTGCTGGTGATGCTCGCTGTGTTTTCACCTTGAACACATCCCACCTCTCTGGAAGGATTCCCTTTTGAAACAGAACTGAGAACACGTATGAAAGCCCTAAAATGGAAACCAGAGTAATCAGCATGCAAATGGTCTTGAAAGGCCAGGTCTGGACGTAGACGCCATCCTCTAAAATGCAATGAGGGAAGTGCAGAATCACAGGCAGGCCGATCAGAGGCTCTCCACACAACAGCCTCAACACCACTGCAAGCAGGAAGCCTGCGGTCCCTCCGTAACCGTTGGAAACATCAGTGAAAAGGACGCAGACCAGTTGGGGGAATATGATAGTGTAAGTCAGGTCTGAGCTTAGCATCCAGAACACCAAGATTCCACTTCTCAGGTTAGCGAGGGAAGTTCCCACAAGTCCTGCAACTATTATAGAGCAACGAATCACCCACTTCAGCTCTTTATCCAAAGCCTGTTGAGCAGAGAACAAAATACTTCATCAAATGGATGTGGAATATGTTTGAAAATGAGATTTGGATCAACTCCATTGTCTTGTACCTGACTCCTGATGGTCTGGTAGACAAAAATATAGAGTCAGCAGATGACATTGCAGCAGCGGCAACAGCTGAGATGATGAAAAAGTTAATATAGCTAGGATTAAAATGCTGAACGGTGATGGACAAGACCATGGCACCCTCCCCTCGGTCATATGGAGATGGAGAGCCATAGGAGGTGGAGTTCCAGTCTAAAGTACAGGGAAATTCGGACAAGTTCAATAATGATATCAAAAGACAGTACAGTAGTGTAAATTTCTGATCGGTAAATCCAAGAATATTTAAAACTGTCTTTCAAAGGCAATATAAAAATACAAAAAGCTGCTCAAATATTTGTGAAAAATTATTTTTGGACTCCACGAGAGATTCCCAACCTGTTGAAGCCGCCACAGCTCCAATCAATATGGATGGAATTCCAGCAACAATGACACATCCTGCTGCTAAAAAGCAAATGCTTCTGGCTGTTGACGTGGATGTGGAGGACAGTGTCCTCTGGTGGAAGTTCTGAATTGCCACATTACCAATACTCTAAAAAAATATTTAAAAGCAGAAAGATAATCTTTGTTTAGATAAAGCTCACTGTTGCAGCCCTCGGCGTCGAAATAAGTGCAGGGAGTCACCAACGTGTGTAGTTGCTTACGTACTTTATTCAAGCACGTGAAACTAAATCATCAAACAAAAAACATAATCACTTGTCAGCGTATACTGCATTTTATCATAACGGACAGATTACAGGATACAGCACATTGTCTCGGACATACCTCGCTCTGCATACCAAGGGGTGCAAACTCCTAAGATCTTGTTGGCGCTCTTCGCTGGCGTCGGGATTTTAGCGGTGTCTGATGCGCTAATCGTTCAATATGTCCCTTTCTCGGCGTTTGCCGTGCTGACAGCTGTTCGTCACGCCCCCTCACTGGCCGAACTCTTCCGGCTTTATATGCGGTGCTATACATGTTCCGGGGCATGCAGCTTCGCCCCCGTCACGTGACATGTAGCGCGTCATATGGACACTTACACTCACACAAAGGCAAGAAATGTTGGGTCAGAATTTTGAAGTTCTTTAATGCAGCTTTTTGGCTGACTTTCGAGGACCTTCTAAAATAAATTTTAACTTATTGAGTGGTAACCATTTTCAGCGCCCCTATATGCTGAGTGCCCCAGTTTTCACGCATTTTTCCAGATTCTCCAAGCCCCACAGAATATTCTTTATTTTGACTATGCAAACACCGAATGAACCAAATAAAAGATTAAAATGGGAAATCTACTGATCACAGCAGTTGTCATTATTTGAAGATCATAAGAGAAAAGCACGGTCAACCTCCACTGACTCAGTGACCGCGGGGAGGAGTTAACTCTTGTATTGAGTTTCAATAGGTGATGGTGTGGTGGATCTGGCATGCATGAAACGTCCACCAAAGGGAACCAATAAGGGCACCCCCCCCCCCCCCCCCCAGAACATCCCAAGCCACGACAGCACCCAGAGCATGACCCATGACCCAGCCTCCAGCACCCCAAGACCACCCGCACGCCCACCAACAACGCTATCCCATGGACCAGGATAAAGTTCAGGTCCAAAGTGTGTCCGGGGTGACCGCAGCCAATCCGCACGCCGCAGGTCCTGGAGCGAGAGGCAGACACAGGTGTGCGTAATAAGGCAAATCATGAATTGCAGCAACATGACCCTCACAACCACAACCAAAAGGGCTCTTCATCTCCAACCGTGCCCATCAACTGACCACGTCTTCGACCACGATGTCGTCTGTGCTAATCTACTCCCAATGCTCACCTCACAACATACACGTTAATCACAAGACACCGAACCATGGAAGAAAACAAGGGCTGCAATGGTTCATAGACTGAAAACACATCAGGGTAGCTGGGACTGGGGTAGCAACACAGATGGATCGCAATCAAAATGTATCCCTGAAATAGGTCTGGGTCAGATTTGGAGTTCTCCAAAGCAAACTTGGACAAAGAAAAGACTAGTGTCCCCTTGAAACGATTGACACCCCAGTGCCCCCCTTGCCCTGACAGATTGGTATCCAGGGTAGGATGCCTGAGAAGCCTGAAAGACACATAAACGTGAAACACCATGGCAACAAGGACCCAAGTGCAAAGACCAACAACTAAAAGAGGAGAAACTGAGCCAAAGGTGCCACTGGCAGAGGCTTCGCTGTAAAAATGACTGTTTATTTGGACTATTCTAATGCAGCTATTTGCCAAATTATTATCGTATTGCTTGAGGGTGTTCAAAATACTGCTGTCACAATTCAAGAAAGTTTCAGCATTATTTGCACTCATATTGTAACAGTAAGTTAACAGCAGGGTCATTGCAGAGCATTCATTGTAACACAGAAACCCAGAGTAGATGCTGATTTTGTTCCACTAATTAGTAAGTAGAATTTATTTATTTTTTAGCCATTACTTTTTGTCTTCTTCTGGATCACATTCATCATGACCAACATCTATAAGATATTCCAATAGTCCAGCCACCACAATTGGGATCATGGAAGTGCCGTTAGTCCAGCGGGTCCAAAGTGAGAGTTTGGTTCCAACCATACTTTGCATAGAAGCTATTACTAAGAACCAGTTTGAGTGAGTCACCACAGTCACTGCGGTATGAACACATTCGTGTACACCTGCTAAAGGAGCGGAGAGGTTTAAGGATCCGGCTGTTTTACAATGGCTCTCAACGTAGCAGGTCTGATAATGATGGTCATCTTCTATGCGTTTGTGTTGGGAATTGGCATCTCAGTGAAGTCTAAGAAAATGGAAACGAACGCACAAATTTGGCAGGTCGAGATTTCATTTTTTGCCAACAGAAGCATCGGCTTGATGGTGGGAATATTCACAATGACAGGTGAGTTTTAAGTCATGAAGAATGAATATTAAAGTTGCAAGCGGCATCGTAGGCCCTCGCCAGCCGACAGGCCGATGAGCTGACCCGCCGACGCACGCCGCTTTTGTCCTCAGTGCTTCACAAGTGTTTAGATTTGAGCTGCATTAGTAGCTCACAGTTTAGTCAAATCGTTATTTGGATTATATGGCCATCTGCCATCAGGAGTTTTTAAGTTTCAATCCAATATGGCCGCCTTCCTGTGTGTCTGGGGGCGTGGCCATAATATTATTATTTTTTGCCGTGACATGATGCATGTCTGTACCGAATTTCGGGGCTGCCCCAAGTCTCTAGATGGTGTACACTGTGTGTGTGTGTGCGTGAGTGTGTTGGTCGTCGTCAACAGCATTGCGAAGTTGAATGCCGAGGGTTGACGAGCTGCGCTCATCAACTTTGTCGAGGGTTGCGCTCGTCAACTTGTCGTCTTCAGCGTTGCAAAAGCAATAGCCCCTTACGCCTAGGATAGGCGCTCGGGCCTAACAAAGAATGTTTGCAAAAACAATATAACTTTTTTTCTGAGTATGTGATTATTACACAAAATACATTTTCGGAATGGTCTCGACGAGGGCTACGCGTCTGTGTGTGTTTGTGTATGTTGTTTAGTGTCGGGGTGTGTGTGCGTGTTGTCTCCCTGCCCATTTTCTTTTCTACATTGTCAAATCCTCAGACCACATCTACATTAAAGGACACCCTTGCCGTATGTATATAATCTTTCCTTTAAGGTTTAATCTTTATCTTGCTCTCTGGCTCTCTTTCTTCTCAAAAGGGTTCTATGTGCCCCTGATAAAAAAAAAAAGAAAAGAAAGAAGAAAAATCCCCACTGCATCGTTTTCAGCATATTCCAGCATCTCCCTTGGTGCTTCTTCTTGGTTGCCGAGCCGAGTTTGGGGCCATCGGTTGCGTGTGGTGTCGAGCGCACAGCGCAGCAGTGGGGTAGCTATACGTATTGCACAGACACACGGTGTCCTGTTTTGTTCTTTCTCAGCAAGGCTGTGTTCATCTCTGCTGTCAGTGCCACCACAGTCACCAGATTACAGCTGTGTAAAATCAGACTCCTGCAGCCTCTCAGGCCAAATAATTATGGACTTTGATTATTTTCATTTTATTTTACTGTGAGTGGGGCCGCCGCCAACAGGAAGGCCTGCAGAAAAGGCCAGCACCATTGATTGTCTCAGTTGCAGGCCTAATTGTGCCAAATGGGAATGGCTGTTGCCAGAGTTCATGCTTCTCCAGTGTTTACATGCTGATTCACCAGAGAGATATTCATTACTGCCTTGCTGAAAACTCCCCTAGATATGCTCACACACACAATTGCGCTTACATGTTGCTGTCATATTGGTAAAGAGTTGAAGTTCTCACTGGTCTGCTCACACAGATGGGGCCAGCAGATGCCACTGGGAATTAATGCAGCGCTCTAATGGTGCTCAGCCGTACATCACAGAGTCATCATTTGTTTCTGTTTCTTGACATCAGAGTCTGAATGTTTATGTTCAGTCCACATTGGTTTATATTTGCAAGTGAGCATGGTGTCCGATTTTATTTAAAATTCACGCATGAGGGGTCGCCTGGTGGCAAACAATGACAATGATTATCGTGTTAACTCTGTTTCCACGACCGTAGTACCGGCGCTATTGTCGTCTATGCCTGGTGTTACGGTAATAATGCACCGCCGGTGCCGGTGCTCCGGTCGAAGAGAGTGACTTTGACCAGCAGGTGTAGCTGGTGCTACATAATGATGGCCGTCACCATCCGGGGGGTAAAGGGTTAACTGTGGTCAAGCTAGTAATCGCATCAGACAAACAGCTTCTCTGGGAGCTTTCTTTAAGGCAAGGGCATTGTAGTCCTTGTAGTAAGTGAAAGCACTCATACTTTATTGAAATGTATTTCTGGATAGAATATTTCACAAGTTCTTTTAGGTTTTTCGGTTCAACATTGACTCTCAAGTTGATCATGCCAAACAGCTCAGAATCAGAATCAGTTTATTGCCATTGTCGTGTTTAATATATTTATTATTCATTTCCACACAGAAAATAACATACAGAAATACAAAAAGAAAAGAAAAACGAAAAAATAAAATTATAGATATATAAATAAAAATAAAACCCACCCAAACAAAGCAACACCCCTGTTCACTGTCAATCAAAAAACATAGTAGATTTAACATCATTACAAACTAAGACCTATCGTAACCCAGTCATCACAAATACACTGGACCAAACAAAAAGTCACTCCTGGATCTGTGATCTCCACAGGTCCAGGAGTGGTCAACAGGTCAACAAATATTAAGAAAGGCTTCAATACTTTATAAAATTCCTTTTCAGAACCCCTCTAAACAAATCTGATCTTCTCTAGTTTAAGATAGAATAACACATCTTTTATCCACTTTGACATTGTGGGTGGAGCTGCATCCTTCCATTTCAAAAGTATTCAATGCCGTGCCAACAATGTAGAAAAGGCTATTAGTTTCTGACCCCCTGCTGGTAGTGCCAAACCTTCGGTGTCAACCCCAAACAAAAATAATAATGGGTTAAACTATCTCTCATGTGAGTCACCCATTATTGTTGGTCCTAACACAGTCCTTATCTATAATTGTTGAATTCCAGCACCCTTTTTCTCACTAGACTGGCCTGTTTCCCTAACAACTGACACATACTTTGTTGACCTGGGCCGGGATGAAGTTATCTTTCTTGTATTCGCTCGTACTTGACGTAGTCTTGTGTAGCATCGGGGAAATAAGGACCTTGATTTACCTGGATTCAAACATTGGATAAACCATCTATGTAGCCTACTGTCAACTGGTATCACTTAGTGCAGTGGTCCCCAACCACCGGGCCGCAGCCCGGTACAGGTCCGAGTGGCATTTGTTACCTGGCCGCACAGAAACGAATTTATATAATTTCCGTTGTATTGATTATTAGCGTCGAAAAGGTGTTTTATTTTGAAAAACGACTGGATTTTTGCCAACGTAACATTCGCCTGTGAATTTTCATGCTTTTCAAGATTCAAGATACTTTATTGTCATTATGCGAGCATAATAAAATCGTGAGAAGGCCCACGGCTTAAGGCACACATCATAACAAACTAAATTCTCTCTCTTAAGAAACAATATATATACACACAGAGAGAGTGAGAATCACAGGCAGTAGTGCAAAATGGCAACAGCAGCAACAGGGCCGGCAGAGAGTGTCCCAGATCGCTACAAGGGAACGACTGCTTTCACAGCTCGGGGGAAGAAGCTGTTTCTGAGCCTCGTAGTGCTGCTTCTTATTGTCCTGAACCGCTTCCCTGATGGAAGCGGGACAAACAGTCTGTGGCCCGGGTGGGTGGGGTCTGTGGAGATGCGTCTGGCCCTCCTCTGGACTCTGGAGGTGTAAACAGAGTCCAAATCAGGCAGACAGTGACCCACAATTTACGTGATACATTACTAAACAAACGTGGACTAGCGAAAATTAAATTAAAAAACAAACTTCTATGTAGAGCTTCTTTGCTAATGGGAAAGTACAACTGAGGAGGAAGAAGAAGAGGAAGAAAAGAAAACTTATTTTAACCAATTCACCTAAATTACAAGTTTTTTGCAAACCCACTTGCTGTGCTGTGAGGAGACAGCACTGTCCACTGTGGCATTGTGCCACCCTCTATTCTATTCTATTTGGGTAACAATGCGGGCTCAGGGACATTCATTTGACAATATATGCATCAAAATAAAACGTGCTACAAATATAGGTAACAAACCAAGTGCAGGTCTGTACTGAACATAAAGGCAGCACAACCAAAACACGTACGTGTATGACAAATGCATGGATGAATAATTTGCTTCGATGGTATGATATGCAAAACTCTTTTGTTTAGATCACAATATTTATGTATTTATTATTCATTATCATTCCAGCAACTCAAGAGAGGAGGGGATTTGGGAGCAAACTTTGTCCATCCATTACATTTCCTTTACTTGACATTTTTCAAGACTATTTAATATTTTATTCACAAAAATATCAACAAACAACAACAAGGAATACTGATGTTTTGCATTTCGACATTTAACAAACGTTATTGTTAAAAACATTGGTTTGTGTTGTGTTGGGCATGAATTTCCGGCTATAATGCATGTGGGTCACTGTCATTCTCTTCCAGACTGTGATGTGTAGATTTTAAATATCAGTTGTCTAAGAGAGTTTAAGGTCAATAAAGCCTGTTGACACTGCAGGCACACACATCACACTGACTGCAGACTGTGTGTGGGAAGGACATCTTCTTCCATCACTTGATGTAAATGAGCTGACGCCTGTTGCAATTTACAACACAGTCCCGTCGCGTCTGATAAATTCTGCTCTGTCTCTGTGTTTATCTTGTCAAGATGACTTCACTCTTGTCCCTCTTTAGCCCCGCTGTCTCTCCCATCTACATGCATTTTGCTTGAAGCCCCTCATTTCCTTGTTGAGTGGGGGTGGGGGCCATGAGTGAGACAGCTTGGTAATTAGTTCTTGAGCAAGCTCCTGCTAAAAATTCCTGCCTAATGGCAAGGCCAAGTGGCCGCACCATGCCTGATGGCCTGCGGTTCAGTTTGGCTCCATCATAAGCCTAACTTGTAGTAAATCTATGGTTTTGATGCAAAAAATTAACAATGTGAATAAATAAAAAAAGTAGATGTTAGGGCACACTTTGAAATCAAAAGCAGTCGTTTGTCAGCCATCAATAGTCTTTCAAGAGGGAATCCTGTTTCTCTGTC
This sequence comes from Brachionichthys hirsutus, assembly GCF_040956055.1. Classification (NCBI taxonomy): domain Eukaryota; kingdom Metazoa; phylum Chordata; class Actinopteri; order Lophiiformes; family Brachionichthyidae; genus Brachionichthys; species Brachionichthys hirsutus. The sequence goes on along the minus strand of NC_090897.1, from coordinate 14,930,965 downwards.
TCTTTCTCATTTAGTTTGATGATTGCTTCTTGCACCTCCAGGGAACTATAGCAACCACCAAGACTATTACGTTCCAACAGCACTTTACTCCCACCAATATGAAACACTCAATAACAACAGGACCTACCCCATGTTAACTCCTTTAGTCTATTAGCCAGACAGTAATTCTATTCAGCAGCATGCATCAATACAAGGAAACCTGCTCGTGTCGTTATCCATGCTGAAATTGCTCAAAGGAGAATCACGCAAGTTGGCCGCATCAAAATCGGTGTAATGAAAATAAATTCTGGGCTGCATATAAATAAAGCTAATAAACAAACAAACACAGTGGATCAAGGATTCCTTTACAAATCGGTGATGCTTGCATAGAGATGAGACATTTCAAATCCAGGTACATGTACAAACACTGGTGTGTCGACCCAGTTTGATAAAGCTCGGATGTTGTGCATTCAGATGCTAATCTCGGTCCCATCCACAATGCGAGAAGGTACAGTGTATTCCCAGAGCTCAGGTGTTAATGTATTCCGCTGCACTATTTTCTCACCTGACTACTCAGCCTAACCTCTGCCATGCTATCCCACAGCGATGCTACACCTCTGTCCAAACAGGCCTCATTTTTCAAAACGAGTCTCTTTGTATAATAACATTCATCTAGAAAGAAAGGATGGAGCAGAATGGAGCCAAAGCAAATACAAAGTATAAGTGGTTTTAACAGCTATTTGGCAGCAGTCATACAAAGAGACGTGGTGGGATAACAGCCACGCTTGTAAATCACAGATGACTATCACTGAAAATAGTTGCATCATGGAGCCACCAGGAAGCAACAAAGGGAGTGGAAGTACGAAAGCAGATATTCATGATACAAGGAAAACCACGGGATATTAAATGTGTAAAGAAAAACTACTGAACCTTCATTCTACTGGAAAAGTCTTTGTTTTGCACCAGAATGAGCATGCTTAATTGATGTTTACAACTCACTGCTCTGCTGTTCTCTTCTGAAAGATGAGTGTGTAGAGGAGGGCACATAAGGAGATGTCTGAGGAGGTGAAAGGGCCATTCGGATCGAGGTAAGGTAGCAGCAGTTTGGACAATATGTTTGCGGTTGAGAGAGTTTCTAGGCCAAAGCCTTCTCGGCTGTTGACTGAAAGTAGGTGAGGCATCTAAGAACTTCAATTCATTATTCATGCAGTCACTGCAGCCCATTCACTTCATTGTTGAGACATCACCTGAGACATTGATGCAGACGTGCATGAAAAACAAAGGTGAAAGCTTCTGAGCACTTGCCTCTTAAGCAATTTTGTTATTACTCTCTGTCACTCCCACAGGGCAGAGGGCACTTTGTAGATGCCCCGTAGATGTAGATATTTAATGGAGGAGGAGGAGATCACTGTGGGTATATCTTGATGCTCAAAAGTAATCGACGGTACCGACAAAAGGTACCTCCTCTCTTCATTTCATGCACAAAGCTTGTGTGCTGCCAACAGACTGAGAGACGCAGAGGCCTCACAACTGGTTGAGCAGTGAGCAGCACATTCTGCCCCGAAGGGATTAAAGACACACAAAAAAGGCTCTAGGGAGAATAAAAGGTGTAAAAACAAGCCGGTAGCCGAGGAGAACTAGCCTTTATAATTCATGTCTAGAGAGGATGAGTGGAGGATTATTCACTTTGGTGTCCGTGTTGATGGTCAATCAGGGAACAAAGGACTTGTGGTTCAAAGGCAGTTAGCCATTGCACCTCTTTTACTAACCTGCTGAGACTGTGCCATTAAAGTCTGATCTTTTTGGAAACACATTCCATCACATTATCTGTGTTTAAGACCTTTTTCTATCCCTGGTTCCAACTGAAGTATCCGTAAAAACATTTGTTTGAGATTGTTTGAGATCTGAATTTTTCAACAGAATCTATGCTCGATCTAAATTTCGAAAGAAATCTTGTGTGATCTGAATTTCGAGATAAATCAATCAAGATCTGAATCCCGTGATCAGTTTGTTTACCTCGTTCTTAAGGCAGTGTCGATCAATTCAGGTGTTTTGTGGAACTTTCGCACATAGATAAATAGATAAATTCTTGAGATGAGATCTGAAACGAAACAAAGAATCTGTAGCCTGAAGCGGTCAATGATTACAAGGGCATTATCCCTAAAGACATTCAAAGTGCAGCCATAACCATGTCTGTGCGACTGGCTAAGCCCGTGGAGGACTTCCAGGATGCAACCAAGGAAGAGTTTGAGGCTCTGATAGACGAACGTGCTGCCCACACGAATGATGACGACATGTTGGAGATGAGTAAGGAATTACTAACACAAGAAGAAAAAGATTCCGAAAATGAAGAAGAGCCCGAGGAGTTATCTGAGCTAACAATAGAGCGTCTAACAGACTTAATGCGAATGGCAAAGAACGTGAAAGTGCAAAATGCCATCAAATCAGCTATCGCCGTTTATAGGCAGGTTGAATGAAATGAAGAAACAGCGATCTTTGTTGCCAAATGTTTTTTCCATAGATTCTATAAAATGGATGAAATATAACCCGTGTATGTAATTACGTTTTAAAAACTTTTCCTTCATGCTGCACGCAATTATAATACTACTATTTCGAATTTTTATAGTACATACATATTTACATATTGTACAGTGGTATCATGAACTAATACCATGAATGGGGTAAAGGGGCATTTTGTGTAGGGTAACAGGGTGAGTTTCCACACGGACGTTTCCGATACAGACAATCAGCCACACACACACTCACACCTACGGGTCACCATTCCACCTAAGCGGCATGTTTTTGGTGGTGGAAGGAAGCCGGAGAACCCGGAGAGAACCCACGTAAACTCCTCACAAGGCCACAAGTCAGATTCTAACCCGCTCTCCTTGCTGTAAGGTAACAGCGCTTACCACTGCGCCACCGGGCCGCCTGCACACATAGCAAAACTAACAAAGCGCTGTATTCCAGCTATCTCTGTTACTAGTGAACGGGTTTTCTCCTCTGCTGGATTTATTAACAGATAACGAACCGAGCAACTCAAGAAGCCAAACTGAAATTACATTTTACTGTACAAAAAATAAAGCAGGGTTTCTGAAAATACTGGGGCAAAATGATAAATGAAGCGAAAGGAAATGTCAATCTATTTACAGTTAGCAGACGAACTTCTCGCTTTACACTTTCGTTGTGGTCGACAACAAATGCGCAGAAGCATTTCCACCACTTTTCAACAGCAATTCAACCCCCCCGCCTAGTCCAACATACGGGCACCAGTTGATTTGTAAGGTTTTAAAAAGTCCTGACTACGGCTGGCAGTGAAAAGGGATTGACAGTGTTAGGGTTTTTCTAAACCCTCTTCCGGTTCATTAATCTCCTTCGTAGGTGCGTAGTCAATGAAGAGAATGTAGGTAAAGTTTAAAGATTTATATAAACAACAGATCAGTTCAATTGGTTCGTAAAATCAGCGCTGAGGTTTGGCCATGTTCCTTGTGTGCGTCCCATGCTTCTGAACAAAGGGACTTCCTGTTTCGTCATCTTTTCAGTCCATCCCCTGAAGGTGGGGCTTCGCCCCAGCCAATCTTTAACCCCTGTTGATCAGTGTCATATGTGTCATTACCGATGACACGTTCATGAAAATCAGTTATAGTAATATGAAACTAAATGTTGTGCAACTTAGTGTTGTGTCGGCATGTAATCATGTTGTGGATTTCCATCTAATGTGGAAATTCCCTACAACAGGTATGTTAATGGACTGGATCTTATTCTTTTCATTCAGCTGACTCTTGAGAACCTGCCTCACCCTCTGTAAGTATTTGGCTCAGAATCAGCCGATGAAGCCCTAATACCAAAAGCCTTTCTTATTGAAATATTTATACAGGTAAACTCTGTGTATCTGTGAGGCTCCATTTACAGGAGATATCTCAGCATCACACCAAAGCCTGAATCGATCAAAGACAATTATAGCAGGACAACCCAAAGGTGGTCCTTGAGTAATAAGAAGGTGGTGGATTAAAGTGTTAGGGAATAAATGTGACTATGTCAACAGCCACTGCTGCGTCGATGTCTGCATCTGTATATAGAGCATTTTCTCAAGCCTGCAAGTCGATACAGGGATTTGTTTCCCTTTCTTGGTTTATTTCTGCAAATTATCCTCAAATTCCAATAAGTATACATTTATCTCACACGGTGCTAGAATATTCTGTATCAAACCTTTACACCTTTCATTCCTTAGGTGTGCTCCTCTGATATTCTTGCAGTGCTGCTGTGTGATTGCAGGGATGCAGACTCTCTTTGCCTGCCCATGCCCTGATTTTTCTGCTTCTCTGGACTGACTTTCTTCTTTTGAGAAATAAAACTCTGTTTTTGGATTCCCACTCTACTGTCATGCATTTCGGTTTTTACCAGCCTTGGCCCGTAGCAGGTCAGTATTTGTGAGTCGTAACACAGAGAAGTGAGGTTACAAGGAATAGACGTAAAGAAGGTAGAGGACATCAAGTAACTAGGGTCAACATTGCAGAGTGATGGAGAATGTGGAAAATAAGTCGAGAACCATGTGCAGACAGGCTGGAATGTGTGAATGAAAGTATCAAGTATGCTCTGTGATAGGAGAGGTCAGTGAGGATGAAGGGAAAGGTCAACAAGACAGCCATGATGGACGGCTTAGAGACAGTGGGTCTGAGGAAAGGACAGGAGGCGGAGCTAGAAGTGGAGGAGATGAAGATGCTGAGGTTCTCCTTGGGAGTGACCAGGTTGGATAGGATTAGAAATGAGACAATAAGAGGGACAGTGAAGGTTAGATATTTTGGAGACAAGGTCAGAGAGACCAGACTTTGATGGTTTGGACATGTCCAGAGGAGAGACGGGGACTATATCGGTAGAAGGATGTTGAGGATGGAACTGCCAGGGAACAGGACTAGAGGACAACCCAGGAGAAGATACATGGACGTAGTGAGGGAGGACATGAGAGTGGCTGGTGTTGAGGAGGCCGATGCAAAGGACAGGGTGAAGTGGAGAAGGTTGATTTGCTGTGGTGACCCCTCACGGGACAAGCCGGAAGTCCAGTAGCAGATGCTACTTGTAATTCCTCCAGGGAGTTCTGAGTCTCCAAAGCCATCTCCTCCCAAATGGAGGTGCCCACAAAACTTCAACAAGGAAGTGCCCTGGAGGCATCTTAACAAGTGCCCCCTGAAATCTTTCCTTTTGAAATGACGGAGTAGCTACGGTCTGAGTTCCCTTAAGATGTGCAAGCACCTCTCACTCACCTCATCTCTAAGCCTCAGTCCTGCTACCATACGGCTGAAGCTCACTTTGGGCCCTTACTACCTCATTCGTTTCTGAGCATTACAAACCAGGCACTCTCACCAAGCTGAGTACACACTCAGTCCAACACTCGCCGAGGATGTTTGATTCTCTGCTGGGAATCCATTTGCAACTTTTACTATCAGATTTGTAGAAGTTTTATTGCAGAACTTCACTAGCCATTTAAAAATGTTTTTATCAGCCCCAGTGTTTGTCTGATTTGATTGCTTTGGTACATCTTTAAAAATGCCTCTTGTATTCTTCAATTTGTACATGCATCTGTTTACATGCATTTTTTTTTTTTTTTAACATTAGTACTCAGGTCCTCAGAATTTCATTAAACTATGATTGTGTAATAATCATTTAAAACATTGTTTATAGAGCCTACCCTTTTCATTTATTTAGGACCTTGGAACTTGCAAGAAGAAATGAAAATGCAAATTATTCATTAACATTTTAGTACAAGACACTGCAGCACTAAAATAGACATACGCAGTCCACTTTGATTCTCGCTAAGTCAGTGAAAGAGCAATTGTTCTGCTTGCCATGTATTCTAGATTTCTTACAGTGGATGTGAAAGACAAGAAGGCTGTCAGAAATTTATTTGGCACCATGACCGCATCAGTAAGAACAATTGATTGTTTTAGATCAGGGGGCTGCATGAGCTTATTGTAGGTGCATGTCCATTTAAATGTTCTCCAATGGCACAACTCATTTTACAGCTTGCCTCATGCACTGGAGCCTGCGGGTGTAAATGTACTATATATATATATATATATATTACACCAAAAAAATAGACCTGAGGATTTAGCAGGTTAAATTTGCATAAGCAGTTCAGCACTTCAGAAAATTTAACTGTATGTCAGCAAAATTTTAAATGGTTCGTGTGTTTTTGTTAAACAGAATTGACAAATTTGTATGAGTACATATTATGCCTGAAACACGTACACCTATTCCTGTTTTAGCTATAGCTGACACAAGCTAATCACCAAAGAGGACCTCTCCAGGTGCAATCTTGGCCACACTCATCCAAGCAGATCCCATTTTGTTAAGGTGCTTTTACAAGATGTGCCCTTTGAAGCAGTAACAATCATTACAATTTCATTCCTCTCTGGTGGAGGGCAGAAATACGAAAAGGAGAAGAAGCAAAAAATGAAACAGAAACCAACTTGGCTCTCTGCAGGATTGTCTACTCAGCGCCAGAGCTGAATCCCAAAGAGCTTTAAGTGATATAAATGTCCCTGAATGACAGCATAAATCTGTATGATGACAAATAACCTCTTTGAAGGCCACACCGCAGCAAATAGGATACCATTTCTGTATTTTACAAAAAGCACAAGGGGCTTTAAAGAAGAGCCTTCGACAATGTCACGGTGGCAGTTTCAGGCTTGTAGAAACTGCAGGAGAGAGGGCGTGAGGTGGTAATATAAATAGGAGTGTCATGCCTGCTTACTTTTATATTAAATTCCAACAATAGCCACGTGAGAAACCATGTTACAGGGAAAAATAAAGAAAGAAACCAAATTAATATATGGATCCCCCCATCACTCTGTCTAACGTAATTCATTTCAATTATGTGTCTGAGTGCCACCATAATGCATCAAACAGCACATTCTCAAGCAGCATAAATTGAAATAGACTTGTGAAGAAATGAGCAATTTCCCTGTGGAAGGATTGGAAACTTTGTGAGGTCGTTGGTGACTGACCTGTCATCAATCACCTCACAGCAACGCCAGCTAAACGGCTGGTTGGAAGCTCAAGGATTCAGGGAAATACCCAGAGGCTGACAACCGTTCAGTAAACAGCAGAACTAACATGGGGAGTTGAATATATATTTGATAATTGGAGTAAAACTTAATCATGCTCATGTCTATTAATTTGGGATGAAGTCTAAAGCCTGCAGCTTGATTTGTTTCTTGATTTGTGATTTCTTACCAGTGTGTTTGAATTGAAAAATTAAGCTGCGACAGTCAGTTCATTTTTATTGTCTAAACATAGAGCCCCCCCCCCCCCCCCCCCAAATTGCTCTATAACTCTGTTACAACTGACACATAATTACTTATTTTAACCCTAAATGGGTTTACAATAATTTTGAGATGAATAACCCTAAAATGTAAGGTATGTTAGTGTAGGGAATTTCCGTATTAGATGGGATTCCACAACATAATTACATGCCGACACCAGTAGGAACGCACAACATTTAATTTGATGTTGCTATGACTGATGTCCATTGAACGTCTCACAACAGTGACGTCACACAAACTACAGATAAACATGGCTGCTTGGGGCAAAGCCCCGCCTTCAGGGGACGGAAAGACGAGAGGACCAAGCAAGAAGCATATCCAGTATGGCGCAGGCACGCGAGTTGTACTGGAATCTCAGCGCTGATATCCGAGCTAACTGTACTGATCTGTTAATTATATAAATGTCTTAATCTTAACCCACATTCTCATCATTGACTACGCACCCACGATGGAGAACAAGAACCAGAAGAAGGGTTTAGAAAACCTTACATTAGCAACAGTGAAGCAATTTTTTTTTGCCATATCCGCAATTATATGTTGCCGGGTACCAATTAAAACTTTCCAAATTAATCAAAAATACACAGAAACTAGCTCAAACGACTGCTTCCGCAAATATAAATCCTATAATTGCATCTCAAAATGTGGTTTATATGTGTTTAAGTAACACATAACAATATACAAAAACATGCAGGAATGTGTGTGAAGTCTCTCCTAGAAAAATTGTTTTAATCTCAATGAAAGGCCTTGAAATTAAAGTAAATTAAAATAGATAAATATGGGAAATATGGCAGGCACAACTTGGACAAATCACCGCTTCCTCCATCACAAACAAGCATCCATGCTTACATTCAGACTTATATTCATTTAGATGATAAATTAACTTTCACTTTTAAAGCGCTTTTCCACATTTTGTAGTGCCCAAAGCGCTTTCAAATTTGGCCTCGCATTCACCCATTCGCACTCCAGGGGGACGACTGCTTCCATACAAGGCGCTGCCAGACCCACTGGGAGCAATTTGGGGTTCAGTGTCTTGCCCATGTGGACAGTCAGAGCAGGGACTCAAACCACTGACCTACTAATCACTGGACGACCCATTCTACATTTAGTGTTGCCAGTTGAACCATAAAGCATGATTTCCCACTGTGGGACAATGAGCACCCACAGGGGGAGCATACAACCCCCCCATACAAGGCTTCTGGTCTGGATATGAACCCAGAACTTTATTCCCGTCAGTTGAAAGCTCTGGCCTCAGCCTCACTCCAACTGCACTGTGAACTGCATGGATCACAAAGTCTATAAGACATGCAGGGATGGAAAAAGTGCAAAACTGCAAAACTGAAGCTGATTGATTCATATTACCTTGGACATGTCATAAATGAACCTGAACACTGGACTTGATATCATTGAAGTAGGTTCCTTTATGTATCTGTGAGATTACCGCACAACATTTTTATTTCTTTCTCATCTTCCAAAATGTTGCCAGCTATTTTCTTTCCACTGTTTTACAGGTCGCTGCATATTATGAGAGTAGAATGAAAGTAATTGTAGTATAGAAGAGTGATAGGGTTATTTGCTAATTTTCAATGTAATGTAACTGTTAGGTGAAGAACAGTCCCATCTGGTGGGCAGCGATGTTTGCGCCCTAAAAGTATTGTGATGTCACTGGGTCAAGAGGTGGAGCTACGAAGGTGATAAATAAACGTGTTCCGGAAAGCAGAACGGAAGTTGGTTTTGAGCAGCGCGCCAGACCATTTGGTCTTGGCTGCGTCAGAGAAAAAGCATCCGTGCCTCTGCCTGATTCATTTCGATGCGTTTGAAAGTTAATATCACAATGTTAGAGACTTTATCCCTAACAAAGAGAAAGATACAAAATTAGGATCTCCTTCGCACTGGTTGTGAACCTCCAAGAAAGAAAAAACGCTTCCCATGTGCGGTGACGTGTGTGTGTGTGGTGTGTAGAGATTGCTGTTGGGCATAGCTTGATGACATGACGCAGATACGTAAATCATTTTGTCTTGAGTGCGTCTATCCCATTGCTGAAAGATAACCCTCTCATAACTTTTAAACTTTTGATGATGCACTGAGTTTTCATCCCGTGTTCGTGTGCATCAATATGTATCTGGATGCCACTTTGTGTGTGTGTGTGTGTGTGCTTGGTAATGGTGCTGATGCTGGAGAGAGCGGGCTTTCCCTATTGTGTAGAGACCCCTCTACCATCTGCCAGCCTGCTCCCGGCCTCTGGGCCTGATCATTGCTGATGACGACCAGATGTTTTCCCTGGCTGCTGCTCCCCAGAAGGACTTCTCCTGCATCATCTCAGCCCACTTCTGCAAACACGTCCACAAACACACTCCACTTCATTAAAACTCTCCCCCCCCCCCCCCCCCCTAACAATGGATTGGGCATACGCTACCTAACAATGTGCTAACAGGTAGGGCTCCACCCTCATCCAACTTCCCATCCAAGTTTCCAATCCAGTATAAAATCCTCATCAGTCCTCAGACATGGGTTTGCTTTTCATTGCTCACACCAAATTAAGAACCTACAGTATTGGGGGAGGGGGGGGGGGGGGGCAGCCTCCACTTCCTGAAACTCACTCCCAGATTTTCAATGCCGTCTGTAAATACTTTAAAAACATCCGTTAAAAAAAAGACTTGTTCTCAAACATACCATCACCTTCTTTAACCAGCATCACAGTTTTACTTCATGCTTTTACTGCCTTTCTACTACCTTGTAAGGTGATATCCAAAATAATGTTTTTCATTCTTATTATTATTTCATAGGAACACACATTTACATACCTGGTCACTACTTCTACTTCGAGAATCGCAGTTGAAAAGTGGCAAAAATGCTTCTGCGCATGTGTTGATGATCACAACGGAAGTGTAAAGCGAGAATTTTGTCTGCTAACACTTCCTTTTGCGGCTTTGTTTTTCATTTTGCCCCAGTATTTTCAGAATCCCTGCTTATTCTTGATTTTCCCGTATTTACAGATTTCCACGGTACGGTGTACTGCTAAAAAAATCATTTTCCAGTATGAAAATATACATCCAAAACGTATTAGTTGACAGTTATACGATTCTGTTTGAATCAAGGAGGTACATCTCAGAGCTTCCTGAAAAGTTTGAGGATTTCCAACTGAAATGCAGATATATGTCATATATTTACAGGTTACCATGGTACACCAAACCATAGCTGGTGTTTACCATCAGGCTGCAGGTTGCAATCCAGGAAATGATCACAACAGCAGGAAGCTCCGACTGATGAAAATTGTAATTCAGCGGTTGGTGTGGATTATAGTTTTAACAGATGTTCTCTATTTGCACACATTCCCATCAACAACTTCTGCTGTCTGTGCTATTGCAGCCAGCTGCTGCCACCATCAACCGTCTTCATTGCAAAGGAACGGCTGGGCGAGTCTGGCTGAGCTCAGCGTCGTTTCCTCCTTGCTGCCTGGGGGCATTGCTACCGCTCACTGTGCCATCGGAGTGGAGAGCTGTGCTTTGGAAAGCCAAGTGTGCACATTGAACAACACCAATCAAATTACAGGAGATTGGGAGGATTTAGAGTATTTCTGTGGAAAAAACAGCAAAAAGAAACAGAAGTTCAGAAGGATGCCCCCCCCCCCCCCGGGCAAGCACCGCAAACCGGTGCTACATGCTCCGGGACCCGATAGCTCGAGTCAGATGGTGGAATCTGGGTTTCCTCGTGGCAACACTGGTTTTAACTGTGAAACCTTTTTTCCATCACTAATGCAAGGTGGTGTCATTTGATCATTAAAGATTTGAACATAAATATATTTGAAACGATTGCACAGAATGATAAGTACAGCTCGAGCTATAAAGATGAATGGGAGACAAGAAAATGGTGACTCTCAATATAACAGCTCACACATGTGAGGCCATTAGTCAGGATTTGTTAACTTGTTTAATGAAGTATGTTGTGTTTTATAATTTGCACAAAAATGTCGGAACAAAGTATGCTAATGAGGGTGATAATGGCGATAGGCTATAGCTTGTAATAAGACATCAGTTTTAGTGGTTCTGATTATGTTTATCTCTAATTATTTTAATCCAAGAGATTTGTAATTAAGTGACCTAACAGTCCAGATTATTTCAGTGGGGTATACCATCAGTGAGCAGAGCAAAGAAGAACAAGAACGTTTTGAAAAGCCACCAACTGTATTTTGGAACTGTCAAAAGGAGACAGAGCAACATTCATATTACTCCAGAAAGCATTCTGTATTTACGAGTTTGAATTGTTATCCCGTTCTTCTTGGAGGGAGCAAAAAAAAAAAAAAAAGCACTGCCAAGATGATCCCATTTTAGGCTTTTACAATCCACTCTCTTCATCTCCCCAGGAGCTTGAGTCAATGAATCAGCCCACGATGATTCATGGGTTTGGAAAAGTGAAGTGATTTTTCATGAAATTAGATCTATGCCTCTCTTTTACTTGTCATTTTGACAAAGGTACAGCATAATTTATACTTCAGTAACAAATTAGTATTTGTTTCATTGAGAAAATGAATCAAACGTGAAGTACTATAGTAAATACCTCCCTGCATACTGATACCCAGTTTTTGGACATATTTTCACAAAATTGCTGAGCCAGCCTCTTTGCTGCCATACATTAATATTGCAGCAGCTAAACAATAAGTAATAAAAGTAATAAAAGTGAATCATACCGTATGCAACTCGCAGAGTTCACAGCCTCGACCGCCAGCGCTGAACATTTAAAAGCGTCAATCGAAAACAAAACAAAAAGCTTCCATTTGACGAGGCACTCCCAGACATGCACAACTTAAATCACAGATTCAGAATCAATTCTGTTCCCCTGAGTGTCCACGGAGATTCAGCCGACCTCTCCAACACAGCCAAAGGTCACACAGCAGAGGTATGGCTTTCAAATAAAATGCCCTTTTGTGGTGTCTGAACTGCCTGCATTGTATTCCCCTCACATCGGCTTCTTGCAGGGAAAAAGGCTTCGAGAGGCCGGATAAGCAGAATAGCGCTGACAGCAATTCTAAAGGGCAATCATACAGATAATTCGGTCCAATAGCGCTCTTTATTGAGATTAAGGCACCGGCACTTTGATAGTGTATAAACAAAACAATGGGCACTTCACCCTGAGATGGCTCAAGGACTCAGCAAGAGATGATGGGGAAAAAAAGACATTTCCACACTTACAAAAGGCCAAGAAATGTTGTTTTCTGATAAAAAAAAAAAAAAAGAAAATGGCCCAAGAGCGCCATGCCTCTGCCATGCTCTCTGGTCTATTGTCAAAAGATCGACAGTGCATAGTCCAAAGTCTATGGGACATGGCTCATGCTCAACCCTTTTTGCTACTTGAAAGGGCACAAAATGCAAATGGATGTATTTAGTCACCAAAAAAAGGTGTCTTTTAGACATGAATTAAAGAAATCAGCGTCATCCTCAATGACATTGCTATTTAAAGTGTCCCACTCATCACTGAGGCCACTGGATCTATGATTTAAATGGTAAAAAGGAAGTATGCCCGTGTTGGTAATGGGCAGACGGTGCTTTCATCACACTCCAGGAAAAAGATGCTCAAGCAGCAGATAAACAAGCAGTAAATCCTCCATCCTTGATAAATCCAGAGAGTCGAGTGATACTGCATGTCCATGTGAGTCTGATGGGTGGGTGAATAAATAGACTTGCTGATTCAGATGATGCAAAAGCTGAACCATCGGTGTGTCGGGAGTAAAGTGTATGTGTGTTGTGAATGAGACTATCGTTATGGTTACGCTGTGTTGATGCTTAATTTATTTGTTTGATTCTGTGTTCCCTCTGTTTTCCCCTCCTTCACTCACTGCTGTCTCTGTTTCTTTAATTGCAGTGTGCATGGCTGCTCATGGTGGACTGGTGGAGCCAAACGAGACACAGCTGATTCTCATCCCTAATCAATCCCCAGCCTTCATATACTCTGCCCCCCCCCCCGTTACTCTCCTGCCAGATCATGCTTCTGTCTCACATTCTTCTCCTTTGTCCCTCTTTCCCTGTCTTCCTGTCTTTGTCTGGTTAAAAAGAGCCGAGGACTCTTCTAAAAGTCTCGGAGGTTCTTTAAAATCAGGGGTGAGCAGAGTTAAGAAACCACTGTTCAGTAACCGCTTCACAAAAGCTTATTTAAAAATAAAAAGGTTTGAAAGTCAAAGGAAGGAACCCAGCCGTCCAACATCCAGCTTCGACCTCCTCGGGACGTCCCGCTTGCTTGCTTGCCCGGGACTTCTGTCCGGGCCGCTCGACCTGCAGTGTCTCCCCCGTGCTGACCCGGCTCTCCCATACCTCTTGTCCCGCAGCGTCTCTCTCTTAGGCTGCCCCGCTGTGGCTCCCCCCACCTCGTGGTGTCTCTCTGCTTTCCTGCAGCTTCTTCCTCGAGCTCCCCGCCGTCCCGGCTTGGCTAACCCCACCTCGTGGGGTCTCTCTGCCATTGCCCAGAGTCGGTGGCGCTGCGGTGGGATCTTCCTCCTCCGTGGCTCCTCCTCCACATGGGGCTGCCGCCCAGAGCCTTGTTAGTAATCTCCTCTCTGTCTGCTTCCTGGTCACCCTACTGCTGCTTAGAAAGTTTCCGACCTGACAGTTTCGACTGACAACTGCAGTCTTCCTCATCCAATCCATGATGCGGTTGTTTCTTCTGCATTGGTCCGATATGGCTGATTTTAAGTTTTCCTGTTCTGCCTTTTCCTTCTGTGTTCTTGTGAGTCGTCCTGTCGTTTCCTTTCCGCATTCCCTTTGATGTTCCCTTTATCTTGTGTTAAATGTCACCTGGGACTCCCTCCTCCAGAGACCACCGCACGGCAGGGGGCGTGGCCATCCCAGAGAGTCTGGCCGATTTTCTGGGACAGACACGCGCCTGACAAACAGCTGAAAACACATCAGCAACGCGTCAGATGACGCCTATTACAGAAAAATGTCCCATTATTGTTAAAGATAAGATGACAAAATGAAAATTATTTATCTAGCTAGCTAGAAAAATTTGGGCAGCCCTCTGAGATGTCATGATAATTTGCCCTCACTTTTTAAGAGAAGAGCACAGCAACAATATTTTATTCCTACAGAGATATGAACATGTAAGTGCTTTCCAGACCAAAATTTGTAGAGTAGCATTATATAGTTTCATCATAATAAAATTTAATGTACAAAATAGGATGTGCAAAAGTTTGGCCACCCTTTTAATCACATTGACTTGTAGGGATTTATAGCTGACAACACTGCTTTGATTAGCTCGTTAGACCTTCAGCTACAAACACAGGTGGAACCAATCATGAAAAATACTATTTAACATAGGTAATTGCTGGCTGTGTGCCTGTCCTAGGTTCTTTCTCAGCATGGGGGCCTCTAAACAACTGTCCACTGAGCTAAAAACTAAGAAGGATGCAATAAATGATATGGAAGGTTAGCACTGTCTGTCTCCATAGTCAGCCCTTGTGAAGGAAAGGTGTGGTAGGCCGAAAAACATGAGCAAGGCACATGCAAAGGATGGTGAGAATGGTAACAGACAAACCACCTCCAAAGAACTACGTGAACATCTGGCTGCTGATGTTGTATAGTAGTTGTAGTTGTTCATCACTCTACAATCCAGCGTACTTTGGACCAGGAAAAACTCGTTGGAAGGGTGACTGCAAAAAGCCTTTCCTGAGTGTTCGTCACAAGAGTCGCATGAGGTATGCAAAAGAACATCTGAACAAGCCAGAAGCATTTTGGAAGAAAATACAGTGGTCAGATGAGACTAAGGTAGAATTATTTGGTCTCAACAAGAGGAGGTATTAATGGCATGAGAATAATTTATTGCCTACTGTGAAATTTGGTGGAGGGTCCTTGATGTTATGGGGCTGCGTGGCTAGCGCAGGTACTGGGGAAAACTGTATGAATTTCTCTCAATATCAGCAGACTCTTTGTAAGAATGTTGAGGAATCAGTCACGAAGTTGAAGCGACGGCGGGGTTGGATTTTTCAGCAGAATAATGATTCAAAGCACTGCTCAAAATCCACCAAGGAATTCATGCAGAAGCACAAATACAGTGTTGTGGAATGGCCATCCCAGTCCCCACACATTAACATAATTGAAAATGTATGGAATGATTTGAAGCAGGCTGTCTACACAAGGAAGCCAAGAAACCTTGCAGAGCTGGAGGTGTTCTGTATGGAGGAGTGGTCCAAAATACCACCAGCCAGACCTCAGGGACTTGTCTGTGGCTACAGGAGGCGTCTACAGGCTGTTATTGCTGCAAAAGGAGGCTCTACTAAATATTAATGGAATTATTTATTTAGGGTGCCCAAATTTATGCACATGGCTATTTTTGTTTAAATGCACAACACAATATTTCTTTTGGACCAATTAAACTGATTTCACTACTTAAATGTTTCTGTTTCCACATATATTAAAATGCAGTAGCAGCTTCAAAAGTTCAGCAAAAGACAAACTGATACATTGATTTTCTCAAGGGGTGCCCAAACGGTTGCATACCACTGTACAACATGTACCTTTAACCAGTGCTGGTTACAGCTTCAGAGAGAACAAATAACATTAAATACTTACTTTTACTGCCTCGTATCCACTTCTGTCCCTCCTCCTTAGAGAAAAAGTTTCATAGCTAGTCCAGCGTTAAATTGGGCAAGGTTATTAAAGCAGTCAGGCTCCAAGTGTTTAGCACACTGAAACAGTTAGTTTGTGTTTGTGTGTGTTTGTGTGTGTGTGGGGGGGGGGGGGGGGGGGACTTGTCGGGCAGAGACCTAGGGAGAGGACACACACGTCTTGTGCACGTTCACTTACTGTAACATCACAGTTAGAGCGATTTCTTCCAGAAGCGTTTCTGTATTTGATAACAGAACTAACTACTAGTTTTCATATTTCAACTACAGTTAATCCTTAATTGGTGATGATGATGATGAATAATTTTATTAGATAGAATGTTAGAGTACAGTCAAACAGTAGCATGTATTACAGTACAAGTAGAGTCAAACATCCTGTCTAAGAGGAGCATTTCAAAAATGCCCTTGCAGTCTTGTTTACGTTGAAAGTCCTTGGTACATAAGTCATTGGCATTTAACAATACAAATATACAAATAAGATAAGAATAAATAAATTACTCCACAGATATTAGTTATTTTACTGCAGAGCGTTTTCTAGAGTATTGAATGTAAGCCAAAAAAAAAACATCTCAAGGCTATAGACTGTGATTGCAGCAAACACAAATCAATTTAAAACACAATTTAAGTGGATTATTGCTTCAGAAGTATGTTGAGTAAAACATTAACAAAATTAGTGATGTCCCTATGACAGATAATTATTCATTTCTGTGAGTGTCAGGATTTCTGACACTACATAAGACCAAATATATCTAATATTCCTTTAATGTGTGATTCAACCTGTTGCAAGAGCAGACAATGACAGCAGGAGATGGTTACTAGCAGATAGGGGAATTTTTCCTCCTAGCAATTATAGCATATTATCTTTGTAATTACCGTATTATCACAGTTAAAAAGGAAAGCATTTGTAAAAAGTAAAGTAGGGTCCGCGACATTGCACAGCACTGCCTTATTATGTTAAAGTTTCATCTGAAAGTGCAATTATATCAATCGGAGAAGAGTCAGTAAAACTAGTATGAAAGCCTGCCTCATATCAAAGAGTGAGAATCAGCCTCTCTTCTCGCCAAACTCTTGCTCCATGAGATTCTGTCACGTTCTGCAAAGGCTCAACAAAGGACACTGCAGTCCCATTAGCCAAGTAAACAAATCAGAGAATGAAATGAGATGCTTTTTATACTCAAAGAATAGATTTCCCATTGGAGAAAATATGGCCTGAGATGAAACCCAATAATGAGGCACGTGCTCTTATAGAAACCCTGGGATGGGAGGCTTAATTGAAACAGGCCCTATCCTTGCAAAAAAGAGATGAAAACTCCTGATGATGGTTTAAGGCCTGAAATGAAAATATGCTCTATTTGGGATTAACTTGCATTTGCAGAGTGTTTGAGAAGAGAGAGCCACAATTTAGCATTCACAGCAAAATACATCTGATCTTTTAAGACAAAAAAAAAATCTGACTAGAGGATGGTTTTGACCATGTATTGTTTTACACTACAGCATTTTACCCTATTTGATTGTCAAATTATAGGAATAGAGCAAACGGGATGCCACTTTGTAGGTAAATTAATTGTGATTTTCCATCTCCGCTCATCTTTCCCTACAACATATAATGCAAATGCATCGTCCCCATACTAAGTGAAAATCAATTTGCCATCTCAGATTGTCATATTCCTTCTCACCTTCCAGCTTGCCCGCAATTATTGTGTAGAAGCCACTTCGACCTAAGTGTGGAGCTCCCCTGAGTGCAGATGGGCTTTTTATTTTATTTTTTTGAGCACATAACTCTGAAGCTAGAGAAGATTAGAAGTGGATTGTAACAACCCTTGTTTTAAGAGGGGAGCTCATGGGGAGACCTGCGGTTGGTGGTCTCTTCTCTGTCAAAGACAGGAGACCCTCCCCCACAGCTCCTTTAGCGCAGAGATGCTCCAAGTAAGTCGGTCAGAGTATTGATTATCTCTGGTCGCAGGTGCAGCAGGCCTGCATTCATTCATAGACAGACATCTAGCACGGTTACAGACCTCAAGACAGATGACAGCATGGAGACAATGGATGCACAAAAGAGGACACTCCTGTGGACACATCAGTATTTAAAATGTTTTAAATGATTCCTCCTTTTTCAGAGAAGAGTTGTTTGTCATTCAATAATTTTCTTGAAGACAAGACAATCCGTAAATGTCTGGTCTTCAGTTGCTTATCCGTATCCGGGTAACAGTTTTACGCTGGAGCCCATCCCATGACATCGGGTCGGAGGGGGGGTACACCCTTGACATGGGCGGAATTTGACATTTGTGCTGGGGGGGGGCAAACATTTTTTTTAACTGACATGAGCTCACCTAATCCAGGGGTCGGGAACCTTTTTGGCTGAGAGAGCCATGAACACCACGTATTTTTAAATGTAATGAGATGAGAGCCATACAATATGTTTAAAACTAAATACAAGTAAATCTGTGCTTTTTATATAATAACACTTTTAAAGTACAATAAGTCTCTGAATTATTTTTAATAACATTGTTATGCTGTTTCTAACCAATGATGGATATTTCTTACCATTAATGAGACATCTGGTGCTGCGTGGTTTCACTGATCTCTTTGTGACTACAAAGTGAAAAGTACGATTCTCCTCGTCTTTTTTTCTTTTAGCCATCTTCTCAAAAGGGTTTCTAAAATTAGCGAGCTGACAACACAATTAAAACGAGGGAAATCATAAGTATGAAACAAAGTTTGTGATGGGAATAAATTAACACATCTAATAATGTGTAAAGGTTCCATTCAAATGCAATCATCATGCAGGAACAAAGATAATCGATACAAAATCAAAGCAAAACCAAAAAGCCACCACCTTGTCTTGTCATGGACATGCGCAAACCAAAAAAAACCAACCGAAGTGGGCAAGATAAAGAACGTTCCCCGAGTCAATGCCGCGGAAAAGACGTCACTTTCAGGATCAGCACCGGACAGCTCCATATATAGTCAACTACCTGTGTAGCTGTCCAGTGCTGACCCTGAGCGCCATATGAAGCCTGGATCAACATTTCAGCACATGCGGGAAACAACTAAAAAGTTCAAATAACTTTCAATAGTCACCGCCAGCAGATTATTGATTTCCTGACTGCAGCGTGTTGCTATTGTTATTGACATGTTTCTGAATTTTTCCGTTTAATCAGTTCACTACTTAAGTTACAAACAAATATATGGATAGATTATTGCTGTTATTATAACATAAATCCTTTCAATTGATCAGGTTAAGAAAACCACACTACTCCGTCGATCAATAATCAAACTTATTCAAGGAAATAATATAAAATAATAAATAAAGAAAAATATCATCCAACACAAGTTATGGCATTAACTTTGTTCAAAACTCTTTTGTCGCAGTTGAGAGGGGCAGAACTGCAGTACAACCAACAAATATGGGCTGTTAAGAACATGTGTGACAGATGCAGCACTTTAAAAAAACAAATGTCTGCACACAGCTCTCGCGGGCCACAAAACATGACTTGGAGGGCCACATTTGGCCCCTGGGCCTTGAGTTTGACACATGTGGCCTACGCGATCGATCGAACGATAAAGCAGGGAGTTGCTTTATGGAGGCAGTTACAATACCAGGTGGGCCTGTGCTCACACGTAGGGTATGACACTGAAACCCAGCTTCTATATATATATAGAGAGAGAGACAGACAGATATAACAACATGTATTTTTGCCACTTTCCCACTGAAATTATTGGTTTGACGCTGGTTTTGAACGCAGATTGACCCGCTATCAATCTCTGTTTGTCCCTTTCCCAGAGAGCAGGACACCGTTTATAAGCCGGACTTCCTCTGATCGTATCAGACATCAAAAGAGCCACATCTGGCTCTGGAGCCATAGGTTCCTGACCCCTGACCTAATCCACCACGTGTTAGGCATACTATGTTGCATTAAAGTAGTTATATTGCATGTTTTTAAAACCAGATTCGTACTTGAAGAAGAAGTCACAAACCTCAAGAAAATGTCCTCGTGATTCTGACTCGTGTCCCTCCCTGTGTCGAAATGGCACTGATGCCCTTGCAAAAAGAGCGCCGGTCGGGGTAGCGCTGACTGTCCCGGGAGCGGCGGCGACATTGCCTTGGAACAAGCTGACGATTTAGGCGTCGCCTTGGAGTTAGCTAACGACCTTGGCGGCATCTAGGCTGTGTTGGCCTTGCTAGTGCCAGCTATTGTAGAGCTGCTTCCTGTCGTTTGCGTCTCCAGATCTTCGCATTGTTAAATTTTGAAATATTGCCTAATGTCCATCGCCGCTTCACACTTAGCTAGCCAGGTTCGCTGAATAGTTTTCAAAGTCGAAAATGCGCCTTACGTCACGGCACGCATGATGCATCGCAACGTAACATGACTGCTCAAAAATTACTTTATCACAAAAACAAACAAAACAGAATTTAGATTTGTTTATTGGTCTTTTTATGCCAGAAGGTGTTTATTGCCATTGTCAGTGAGGGTTCACAGACTAGGAATGTTTCTCGGTGAAGTCGTGCTACATGTAACAGTAATGCCTAAGATACAAACAACATAGTACAGACACATCACAAAACAGCATCAGGAGTTGATACACAGATGTATATTAGCAGGAGTAAACTAGCGTAATCACGCAGTGCAAAGAGAACAGTGCAAGTTATCAGTTATGAAATGTTTATGAGTCCGGCACAGAATTATTAAGTGTTCATGAGTCTTACAGAAGCTCAAACTTTGAAGCTGTTCTTGTGGCGGGAGGTTCTGGTCCGGATGGACCGTAGCCTCCTGCCTGAGGAGAGAGGGTCAAAGAGTCAAAGGGGAGAGCGTCAAAGAGTCGGGAGTAGTGGATCTAAAGTTCAGAAGCTCTTCACGGGTGTAAGAGCACGCAGACGCACAATTAACGTGAAAAAACAAACAACACAGAACGCACGAGAACACCAGAGTGACCGTAGGAGGCGCCATAGGCATACAGAGTCTCTCTCTCGCTCTTCGTTTCAAACAATTAAAATAATTGTGTAACAAAATATGTGTTAATATATTTGTTGGAAAAAATCAATCATATCGGGCCTATTTTAGACTGAATGCAGGAACTGCCTCATTGCCCTGCCCCTATCTGGATTTGTCTGCTGGTTTGGACTAACTACCCGGTAACGAACAATAGAGCTCGGTTTCTGGATTTCCCTGCTACTGTCGTGGGTTTGGGTTCTTACCTGCCTTGGGCCATGACAGCTAGGCCTCAGAGAGACTGGATTATAACAGCAATGATGCTGATTCACAAACGCTATCCTCATTTGCCTTTGATAATTAAAGGTTATGTTTTGAGGGCAACAATGCACGTCAGTACAGTTTAATTTAAAATGTTATCTTGTTTCATATTTGTATCATTGTAATTAGTTATCTTACTGCAGCACATTTTCCAAGAATCCTATAAATGTAAATATCCCGGATCGCAATCTGAAATATTGTTTGAAAGCAGACGAGGCTTTAATTTGCGATAAATCTTATGGGGGAGCTGCCGGCTGGGTTCATAGTTGGCCAGATCCACAAAAGGTGAGAACCCAAAAGCACGACATGGGATGTTAAAATGTAGTATAATGCGACGGGCAATGTTCGTAACCAGGTAATCAAACAAACAGGTAGATCTCTTTGTATATCCACTATGCAAAGACAATAAAGGCTTTCTATTCTATTCTGTATTTCGAAGCAGGGGCGTCCAGAGACAGAATCCAAAGGTGGGGGGGGGGGGGGGGGGGGGAGCAGAAGTCGGTATCCGGGTATCAGTCCAGACAGGCATATACAACCAGAGGAAAAGGCAGGAGGGCACAATCCTAGGCACGGGAAAGGTCATACACAAAGGCAGTGTAGATACAGTGGAACCTCTGTTATCGACCGAATTGGTATTTGAACAAAAACATGGAGTTTAAATGGGCTCGGCGGTCTAACAAATTTTCAGAGTTCAAATACACGAGTGGAGCCCAGGCGAACCGAAGACACGCAAACGAAGGCGGAGTCTACCTGAGTATACAGGACAGATTTGCTGCTTCGCTGTTGCTCAATCTCATCTCTTGAGATCAATTCGATCTTCTCATATTCGTATCATTCTGTGCTCATTTCTTTTTGAGATATTGCTCCTAAGATAAGCTATCATGAGACAAGAAATCCATAAGACAAGGGAGATTGAGTTGAGCAAACCCATGTGAGCAATACTAGAGAATGAATGAATGAATGAATATATTTCTCAGATAGAATGTTAGAGTACAAGTACAGTCACACAGTAGCATGTATTACAGTACACATAAAGTCAAACATCCTGTCTAAGAGGAGCATTTCAAAAAAGCCCTTGCGGTCTTGTTCCTGTTGAAAGTCCTTCGTACATAAATCATCCACAATTAACAATACCAATTTAACAATACAAATAAAAAAAAGGCTCATACTTTTCAGAAGTGGGATAAATAGATGAGATCTCATAATTGTATGCTCCTCATCTCAATTATGTCTTCGTTATTTTAAATGAGAATTAAATAGACCTATGTGAGATGAATCTGAGACTTTTAAGACAAATCTGAAAAGTATGAGCCTTAAAAGAGATCTTATTGTCTTTTCCATGTCTTTCTCTTGATTATTTCTCTTAAATGTCTCACTGAAGCCATATTTGAGAAATATGAGAACAAATTGAGAATATAATTTAAAAATTAATTGTCCTTAGTAATTAGAATTAACTCTAAAAACAATACACAATATTGGGTAACGTCATTAGTACAGTATATTTGTGTATCAGTACACCATTAGTATTTGGGTAGCAGCATGTACACAATTATAAAATAATAAAACAAAATACGGAAATCAAAAGAAAATCTCTCCCTGATGCTGGGGATTGGACGCATGATGATGGAAATATGTTCAGTGAGGTATTTGAATGAGGAATATGCAGAAGAGTCAAATTTCACAAGAGACAAACCACTATATGACAATGCATCAATAACTGTGGCAGAGGGCCTTTTGATCATCATGTCATACATAAACTGCCGTAAGGTCACTGATAAGGCCCTTAGTGAGTTGTAACTCACTACGGCAGTGCTTCTCAATTATTTTCTGTCGCGCCCCCCCTAGGAAGAAAAAAACATTTACGCCCCCCCCCCCGAAAAAAAAAAGACTTTTGTATCCTTATTAATATACAAAGAATTATGAAAAAGAAAGAAATATAGATCAACTTACAACAAATAATAACTTTATTACCATTTTTTTTAGTCTGCAACAGAAAATGAGGAAGTTAGGTCTTTCTTCTTCTCCCACCATCGATTGTTTACAACCGCTCTTCTTCTGCTAATCATCCCTGCTACTGGAGTGGATGTGCAATTACACTTTACTCTCGTAAGGCAAAAAAACATTTTCTCCGCGCCCTGCCATTTGAGAACCACTGCACTACGGTAAGTAGTGAGTCCCAGTAGTCTGAATACAGCCTGCTTAAACTGTACAGAAGTTCGAATACTTTTTCTTACATATTTTATATATTTATTATAGTGACAGCACAAATTGTAATTAATTAGTTATAATACTTGTGTGTATATATATATATATATATACTTGGAAATACTTGTGTATATATATATATATATATACAAATATTATAACTAATTAATTATACTTGTGTATAATACTTACAACATATTTTACAAGTAAAATACATAAACAATATCTTGTAAATTATTTCTCTGAATTGATTACTTAATTTCTCACATTTTTGAGAGATAAGCTGAGATAAGACTTTTGAGAACTTGCACTCCTCTCGTTTTTCTTTTAGTTGATAAGAGAAAACTGTAAGAAAATCTGAGAACTCAAATTGTGAGCAGTAAGAGACAGAACCATGTACATTTGTCACAGACATAACTGAGATAGTATTGAGACAAAGCAGCAGAATATGTCTCATGTTTCTCTTAGCTGAGATCGCGAAAAGAGACAGCTGTGAGAAAATGTAGAGATCTCGTACAGTGCTCACTGTGAGGCTTATTACTTCGGAGAGACATTTGAGAAAGCACTTTTGTCTTGATCAGCGCTCATTTATGTCTAGGAGATGTATATGTGACATAAAAGAGATCTCATCTTCAATTTTGCTTTGTTATGTGTAGGTTCAGTTTTGAGTCAACCTGCCATAGGACTGTGCTAAAGTTTTGCTTGGTGAGTGTGTGTGTGTGTGTGTTTCTCGCTTCGTTCTCTTTAGCTCTTTGTCATGGACCCAAAGAAAGGCAGCAGAAATACCTCTGGAAAAGAAAAGAGGAAAGTAGTGAGAACAACCGTTGAACTTGCAGAAGTCATACAAACTCCACACAGGTAGTGCCTCACCTGTCGTCAAGTAATATTAAATCAAATGACGATAAAAATTAATATTGTTTGTTGTACAATTTGTCTGATCTTTAGATTTCTTTAATTGTTGAATAAAATAAAATTGCTGTTTAGTAATTGAAATCACTGAATCTGCGTATTTCCTGTTCAAATACAAGTGAAAGATGTGCGGTGCGGCGGTGCGGGCGCTGCCGCACCTCAGGTTGCGGAAGCCGACACACACTGTATTGAGCGCGTGCTGTTGAGGCATGCCAGTCACTGTCTCTCTCTGTGTGTCACCAATGTGATGTTTGTAGACACTTTTATTTGCAGAGTCTTAGTAATATATATGTTTATTACGTATTTAGTCTTAATGGTTTGACGTAAAACCATGAAACATCACAAAGTGAGGCAGACAGTAGCTCTGCCTCAAGACAGAGGCGCGCGTGATCTCGAGTTGATGTATATTCTATCGACGAAATACGCAAGTTCAAAACTAGGAAGTATTTTCAACGCAACATGTACGTCAAGTATGTGTGTGTGTAAAGAAACTGATATGAGATATGAGAAACATAACGTCACTAGCGGTTCCACTGTATTAATAAATTGCTGGAAGGATAGAACAGAGTCACTAACCATCTGGCTCGAGTGAGATGTCCGAGACGGATATTTGAAGAGATGGTTCGTGAAGGAGATGGAAACAAGGTGGTCACGGCTGCACAGGTGTATGTTTTTTGCCTGCTCCTGTTCTCTGTCTCTCTATCACACTCTATCCCTCTCTTTGTTTTTGAGTCTCCTCCTATACGTGTCTCTCTTTCTCCTTCTCAACCCAACCGGTCAAGACAGACGGCCCCCCCACTTAGGTTCTGTCCAAGGTCCTGTTAAAGGAGTTTTTCCTTGCCTCCAGGCTCCGTCTCCAAAGTGCTTGCTCTTGTGGGTCAAGTTGGATTCTGTCTTCCCCTGCTAATCCTGTAAAGTACCTTGATATAACTTTCTGTTATGATCTTGTGCTGTATAAATCAAATTGAATTGAATTGAGTGATCAGGGCCTTCTTTGATGAAATTAGCTTCCTGCTGCACCTAGAAAAACTTTAAATTGGAAAATATAGACAAACGTTACACATCTCACTTCATGTCAAATCACTACCTGTGCATGCATGAGTGCTGCTATGTGAGACTGCCATAAGGACTTTTGATTTGTTTTGTAAATCATCATATGTCAGCTGTACAGTGACAGTAAAGTGTGATAACTGAGATTACAAATTTGGCTATATTGTATCCGCGTCATATTACTGTATATCTGGTGGCACTGGGTGTTGTGTGTGATGTTCCCCAGTGGATCCATACACACCTGCTCACTCTCACTATCTCTATTACACATAATAATAATAATAATAATGCAGAGCAGGGCAATGGTTGACATTTTTATTGAATTATTTACAAGAGAAAATAATGATGCCGGGGTTTTAGCACTAAACAAATAAATAAATCAAATCTCTAATCAAATCCAGTGATGATGTATGTGTGTGGAGAAGGCTGTTATTAGGTTCGGTGATGCCAGCAATGCGAGAGTGCATGAGCATGTACAAAGTAAATAATTGGAATTTACCCTTGTATACGTGTGTGTGTGTGTGTGTGAAACAAGATATCTTTCTCTGACTCAGATGACCAGAAGATGTGAAGGTATAGTAAATAAACCAATTGTCATATCAGACAGTGAAACTTAAAACAGCTCTTAGTGACTTCAAGAATTACATTTACTGTCCAGGCTCAAACTTTGTTCTTTCTTCCGACCAGTTTAATATCCAGATATCCCCTGACCAGCCTCTGGTGGTGTCGGCTCAACATGCAACTGCAGCATTGGACCAACAGCCCCTCTTTTCTTCATCAATATTGCATCATTAATGATGAGCAGAACAACAGCACGCAGAACAGTCCTGGAAAGAGCAGCTGTCCATCAAGCTGGCTACTGTCTTGCAATGGCGACTCGTGCTGCTCCAGGACAGCAAGAGGATGTTATGTAAAAAAAATGCATTGCAGCAGTTTGCAGCAAACTCAAAGCAGGAGTGGGGAGAAGAGTGCAAGATCAGCTGGCGTGTTCAAGAGAACGTGGGTAATTACCCTCGCCGAAGCGGAAGCGAGGGTATTGCAATTGGGTCCGTTTGTTTGTTTGTCTGTCCGAGCGCATAAGTCAAAAACTAGTAACCCAATCGACTTGAAAATTTTACACAAGCAAGGTTCTGTCCGTGGCTCGGTCCTCCCCGAGAATGGCGTTGATCCGGATCTGGATCCAGATTCTAGAATTATTTTTACATCTGGAATTGTGCCTGTGCTGTAAACTGCCACTTTAAGAGGGAGGGACACGAATGGCATGATGGGAAAAAGAGTCCAGAAGATGGCTTGTAGTACATTACGGAGCAGCAAGCTAAAGCAGGTTTGGCCCCTCTGATCCGGAAGCCCTGTTTACTGTCTCACAAGATTGAATGGTCTATTGGAGGCGAGGGTTTGCAATCTCTGATTGTCGTTTTCTAGTTGATCCTGCACTTGTTTTGCATTCACATTTAGTCATTCAGCAGATGCTTTTATCCAAAGCGATTGACAAGCGAGAGGCACAGTCAAGCTACGATGCAGTTGAGACCTACAAAAACAAAAATACTGCCTCAGCTACTTATACAAGGGCAGAAATGTGGTACAGTTAGAGGGATAAGATCAAAGGAGGGGAGTGAATTATAAACAGGAGAGAAGTGATAGAGAGAGGACAAGATCAGAAAGAGGAAGATAAAGACAAAAGAGAGCCGGTGGACCGGGAAGGTCTGGGTGTTCAAGAGATCTCTGAAGGTAGCGATGGATGCCCCTGCTCTGACAGTGCTTGGGAGGCCGTTCCACCATTGGGGTTACAAGATTGTTCACGTAAGAGGGAGCAGATCCAGCTTGTACTCAGCAGAAGAGACTTGACCTTAATGCGGGCAGCTACAGGTAGCCAGTGCAGGTCGATGAGCAGAGGGGTGACATGGACACCCACACTGACTGGCTGAAGACGTGCCGCTGCTAACCCTAGCACTAACCCTTTCCTTTTTCAGCATATATTGACAAATGGGATGCAGATGAAGTTAATTCTGGTAATGGACAGTCTCTGTAAAAACAAAATGGATTAGATTCCAAGAAAATGTGAAACATTATTTGTTGCTTTCAAGAACAGACATCCTGTCTGACAGAAGCTTTAAGTGTTGTCTGGACATAAATTATGAATTAATGAATTTCCTGTGAGTATTGGGGGGGGGGGGGGGGGGAGAAGAGAAGATATATGATATACAGTAACTATATAAAAAAATCATGTGCTTCTCCATCTGACTGATGGACTGTTGGTCATTTTGGTGTGATCCTGTTCTCGAATGGTTAATGATATCCACCTGATTGTACACCAATGGACTGAGATAACCATTAAATATAAAGTATCCATAGTATTGGTCAATATAGATTTGTATTAATCTGGATATTTTGGATTAATTCAATTTTCCTACCTCTCTCTCTCTCTCTCTCTCTCTCAACCCAGCCGGTCAGACAGATGGCCGTCCACCATGAGCCTTAGGTTCTGTCCAAGGTTTCTGCCTGTTAAAGGGAAGTTTTTCCTTGCCTCTGTTCTTGCTCTTGTGGGTCAAGTTGGGTTCTGTCTTTCCCTGCAGGTCTTTCCCTGCTACTCCTGTAAAGTCCCTTGAGATGACTTTCTGTTGTGATCTGGCGCTATATAAATAAAATGTAATTTAATTTAATTAAATTACAGTGAGGCGACAGCCCACTGCCGCCGACAACTGAGGATTCATCTAGATGCAAACCAAACCATAATTGAAGACACAGATTAGATGACAAAAACAAAATTAAAAATCACTGTGCACACCTTTTGCAACAATTAGAGTGCATCACCATCATCAGAGAACTCAACCAAACCTAAATCCTCTTTTGTCCCAGATGCTGGTACTATCGCCATTAGGGCTCTATTTGCCAAAGCAGTGGTTCACAATGAGATAATCCCCACATAGAGGTGACAATAAGTATATCGAGGAGGCGAGAACGTCAATGGGCGATTAACTTCAATTGACATTAGGTCTGAAGCCATTTAGCCGCACGTATGGTGCCGGACCAACTGGAATAAAAGGAATTAAAATTATGTCACCGTTTACAGTTGAAGATTATTATTATAAGAGAGAGTGAGAGGGCGAGCGAGATAGTCTACGGAGGATAAAACTATTAGGCGAACAGCAAAGTTGAGAGCCATTAAAGAGAAAGTTCAAAATCAAAAAATGACCTCAGGTGAAAATGAGATCACTTCCCCCCCCTTTTATGGTTTCCACAACGAGGTATTATCAGCTAAAAAAGGGCATGAGGCGGGGAAAATGAAATGAGGATGAGTACGTAATGGTGAGGGATGGAGCCCCATTGATATATCCATCCAAACTGGAGGGCCTGGAGCAGACGGCCCCCAAGAGACGCCGCTGCAAAAAGCCTGAGAGATAAGGGAGTCATTATTCCCCAAACTTCACAAATCCCTCGACGGCAAAGTCCAGGCCTCCCCGGGGGTTATGAGACCCTGAAGCATCTGTGGCAATAGAAGAGGAGGGAGAAAAAGAATTTTCTCTATATATACAATCATTTTAAAAATTATCAATTAAAACATTATACAGGTAAAATAACCCATAATGAATAGTGCATTCAGAAGTGTGTGCCATTTTTGCTTTCCTCGGAGTGTTATTTTGAGCATTGACAAATGTGTGGAGAAAATACATCAAATAAATTAAGTGGAAATGCAAATGTGTAATCAATACTTGGAAAGTTGCTTTAAAAGATTGATTACTCCGTCAGCATTACTATGAACGTTTTCTAATTGATCAATAACAGACGCTTCATCTCATCTCATGCCCCTGGGGACAGCTCATGCGTTCCAAAATTCTCTCTTAAAAAAGTCAATTTTATGATTTGATTTGATGATGATCACGATGAAATCAACTACAAAAGTTTTGTTAAATTATAATTTGGTTTGAATATTTTTTTTCTCAAGCTGTCACTTTTTTTTATGTTACATGATAATTGTGTTGCTGTGTCAGAATTTTGTTACCAAATGTAAGGTGCACGTTTGTTACCAGTGTTCTCGCAATACAATATTCACTGCCTCAAGTCGCTGAAATGTTTTTTTTTTTTTTGGAACCTTTTATTCTTTAACAAAACATCATCTGAGACAAGACATTAATAAGCAAATAATAAACAAAAACAATATATATATATATATATATATATATACACATAAGAAAATAAAGTGTATTACCAATAAAAAATAAATAAATGAATAAATACAATAGAAGACACATAATAAAGAAAGACAAAAACAGAAAACAAATCCAAAACTTATACATATGTATAATTAAAATTACATTTACAGATTGAGGTATTCTTTAACTATAACCCACAAGGGCAAGCTGTCACTTTACATTCAACATGAATGTTTTGCAATTTTCCATATATGCGACATCAACCTGTGTCTATCTCTGGCCTCTCGGTCACCACCTTGGAAATATTCTGCCTCTATGCCTCGCTGCAGTCTCTGAGGTAGGTGGCTGCAGAACAGAAATAAGGGCAGCCAGGCAGAAACTGTCTACAGGGTCAATGCAGGTGGTGACGAATCAACGGCAGATCATTTTCAAAGGGGTCTTTAAACTTAACTGTGCTGTGCCATTAACTCAATCACCCAACTGCTGCACGGTTGACTTCCAGCATCAGCATGTCTCTGTCCAGTTTACATTTGAGATGTTTGAGTTCAAGCAGGCAATTATGTCTGTGTATGCGAACCCTTCAATTACTGTCCAGGAGGCTGTTCATTCAAAAGCAGAAACTAGGAAGAATGCAGATCAGTTCTGAGATGGAAAAAGCTGTCAGATCATTGGACGTTTGGTTAAAGTGAGAACGTTTCGTCTTCTTCTTTTTTCCCCCCTTTAAGGTCAGTGGCTACGTTTACATGGACAACATTTCTTTAATCCGATCAGAGTTCATTCATTCATTTTCCAACCGCTTATTCCGTCATCGGGTCGCGGGCCAAGCTGGGGTCAATCTCAGCAGTCAATGGGCGAGAGGCGGGGCACACCCTGGACAAGCCGCCAGTCCATCGCAGGGCAAATCCGATCAGAGTTCAGAGTAAAATATTGATCCGATTAGGACTTGCGTGTTCATGCATCACACTTTCGATTCGGGAAAAAATATTTTGACATGCGCAATTTATACCAAATATACCGGAAATAGTAGAAGAAGAAGCCGTAGCGACTTCCGTTGTCAACAAAACATCGCTCCGCCCCTTTTCTGCTGGAAACGTCAGCGTTATTTTGTTAGTTTCCTCCTTTAATATCTCTAGCATGTTTGTTTTAGATACTGGCCAGTTCTGTCTTTCGCTCGCTCTGCTTCAACTCGCTTCCGGGAATAGCAGCAGCTCGTTTAGCTGACGTCACAGACATGCGCAGTAAGGACGGCTTGTACCGAAACATCGGGATAAGTGTTTTCATGCGCCCTGATCGGATCATCAATCGGTATAAACCACCCCTCTCGATTGGGATAGACTCTTGATCGGATTGAGCTTGATTGGGTCAAACTAATCCAATTTGGGTCTGTACATGAAGCATTTTTATTCCGATCAGGCTTTTAATCTGATTAAATGTGTCCATGTAAACGAATGTAAATGAGAAACAACCCAAGCTAGTTTTTTTCCCCTGAGCTTTGGAGGGATGACAAGTTGAACAAACTTTCTCAGGGCCATCAATCTCTGTTTTGGCTCTGGTCAGTAAACAGGGAACAGAATGAGAGACACACGAAGGAACAGGAACCGGCAACACTGTCAATTCATTTTTAGATCTGGTAATCTTCCAAGTTCATTAACAAAGCCCGTGTCTGACTCGCTGTGGCTGCTGTATGCTCCAAGGAGCCGCTGCGAGACACCACAATGAATAAGTGATGAGCTGTTTGGGTAATTTGGGAAGTGACACAACTTTTATTATTTACACCCTAAACCCTGGTGGGGGGAGCAGTAGTGAGTGAATGTGACAGGATTGTGTGGGCGGAATCCACGAGAACTATTACAATCAAGCTTCATTTACATATCATCCCTCAGCTGACTTTGGGGTCTGCGTTTGGGAATAACGGACAGAGGAATGTGATGCATTTGTAGCAGGGGAGGGGGGGGGCAGCGGAATGCTGACGACTGCCAGCTCCGAAGAAGAAGAACAAATGGTCCAAATGAACAAAGATGAACTCCCCCTTCACACTGCATTACATTAGTCAGTGACCTATATATATATATAAAACCTTGATTTGGTGTGTTGTCTGAAAAAAAAAACTAAAAGGAAATGACAGATGGATCCTATCTGTGCGGAGTTTGTATTGTGTCTGCGTGGGTTTTCTCCGAGTTCTCTCGTTTCCTCCCACCTCCAAAAACATACATTTAGGTGAAATGGTTACTCCAAATTGTCCGTAGTGTGTGTGTGTGAGTGGTTGTCTGTCTCTGTGTGGCCCGTCTCTGGCCCGTCTCTGGCCCATAGTAGGCTGAAGCAAGCTCCAGCAAAGCGGCAGAAAACTAAGTAATATATTTTTGTATATTATCACAAAACTTTGAATCCTCAACAAAGCATAATTCTAAACTCAGACCTTTATGTGAAGCCATTTCGCATCCCCAAAGTTGAGACTAAAATCAAAGGGTCATTAAGGGTTGTCCCTCAGGGTATACCTTCTAATAGCTATTCAACCATTACAGAACAAAGAGGAGATCAGTAAGGAGATCAAGCAACTCGACTCACAATTGCTACTGGCTCATGCAAAAAAAAATAAAAAAATCTCATGGTATCTCAAGGGGTTTTGATCAATATTACTGAGCAATTACTTGAGTGAGTACTGGGATTTACTTGCTTTTAGCAGATCCACAATGGCAGAGCAATGCTATTATTGCAGCTTTTATTTTGGGTATTTGGCAACATTCCAGCCTGCAGTTGGTTCCCAAAATTTCCGAAATCAGACTGGAGGGCGGATCTGTCAGTTATCAGGCGCCTTCATTGTGGAATCAGTTTCCTGATTTGGTTCGTGAGGCAGACGACATCTCTATCATTACATTCACACTGCAGGCTGAAGTGACCCGAGTCCATTGTTGTGCCCCAATGCGACCTTTCCCCGATCTTCTAATGACAGTCTGAACGACACAGATCCGAATATTTCAAATGTGACCCAGGCCACTTCGATATGTGGTCCTAAATCCGATAAGATCCGATCAGCTCTGTCAGTCTGCAGGTCTTTCTGTCCTTTGTGCTGCAGAACCTGGACCTGTGGCTGTCAAATCGGATACCCTTATTGCTAGCAATAGCATTTATAGTTTTATATAGCAGCTCTTTAATCAGTGGTTTGCTCAGCAACTTATATGTTGTGAATCACTGGATGTAGTGTTTTTAGTGTTCTTGTACTGATCCTGTTCTTTCTCTCTCTCTATCACTCTGTCCCCCTCTCTTTGTATTTAACTTTCCTCCTACCTGTCCTTGTCTTGCCCTCTGTCTCTCTCTCCCTTTCTTTCTCAGCCCAAGCGGTCAAGACAGATGGCTGCCCACGATGAGTCTTTGGTTCTGTTTAAGGTTTCTGCCTGTTAAAGGGAAGACATTCTTTGCAGATACAGAACACATACAAACACAAATTTATATACCCAAGCACCATATATATATATAAATTCAAAAATAATGGCAACACAAGGAGAAGGTGGCCTCCTGACAGAGCTGATCAGAGGTGTGAAAGATCTGCCCAAGAAATACAGCAAGCTGTCCACAGCTGAGTTAGTTGAGACTGCTGAGCAAAGGCTGCACGAGAGAAGTAGAGGCCAGGAGAATAAACATGATGTTCTCCAGCTAAGGTCTACTCTCAGTAGCAGGGTAGCAAGATATCCCTGGGTGGGCCTGCTGATGAGAGGGAACAATACTGGAAGAGCATCTGAGAAAAAGAGGCAACTCCCAACACAAACACCCAATGGCTGGCAGACTTACAGAGAGAGCATAGCAACATCCCAGAACAAGCAGATATGCAGACAAGAGTGACACAAAATGAAGAGCTGGACAGCTCCAAGGCCCGACATGATTCACGCCTACTGGCTTAAGAAGCTAACTGCACTCTGAACGTCTAGCAGCACAAATGAATCAGCTGCTAAAGTCGGGGGCGCGCCCAGAGTGGCTAACGCTAACCCAAGGTCGGACAGTCCTCATCATGAATGACCGCCATGAGGGAACAATACCATCAAACTACCAGCCTATAACCTGCCTCAGCACCATATTGGAGCTCTTATCAGGCATCATAGCAGCTAAAATGAGCAGCCACATGGATCAATACATTAGCAGGGTACAGAAAGGGATCGGCAATAACACCAGGGGAGCCAAACATCAACTACTGGCTGACATGGAAGTCACCAGAGACTGCAAGCCCAAAAGCACCAACCTGTGCACTGCCTGGATTGAGTACAAGGAAGCCTGTGACTCACTGCCACACACATGGATACTGGAATGCATCAAAACTGTATAACATCAACAGGATGCTAAGAACCTTCCTCCAGAACTCAATGCGGCTGTCACGGCTGTGCCGCTGTCCACGCCCACTTTCCCGCCGCCACAGCTCTGCTCTGCAATCAGCTGATCGCTGTCACCTGTGCTCCCGTCACCAGTGCTCCCGTCACCAGCTGCAGCGGATCACCAATCAGCCCCGGCCACTACATAAACCCAGCCCAGAGAGCAGGACGATGCCAGATTGTAGTGTCGTGTGTGTCCTCTTTCCAGCAACCTCCCGGCGCCTGCCTCCCCGTGAACCGACCTTGCCTGTCCCCGGAACCCCGTCTGCTCGTCTCCTGCCTCTGACCTGTCTGCCTGATCTGCCTGACCACCCGGCGTTCGACCTTCGCCTGCCCCTTGGACCTGTCTCCGTGCCTGCCCCTAACCTGCTCTGTCTGCCCCTCTGGACTCCCGCTCAAACCGCCTCGCATTTGGGTTCGTGCCTGCCTTAGGCCTGACAGAGGCAATGGGAGACAACTCTAGAAGCTCCCAGGTCTCTGGTAGAGGACCCGAACTTGAAGGCGCCATCCAGCCGAGATGACAATTTATATATTAGGGGTGTCAAATTATTGCGTTAATTGCATTAATTGTGACCAATTAATTACGATGAACAGTGTTATTTTTTTACATGCTACTTTAGAGCGCTGTGATAGATGGGTCTTTATTATTCTAGATTGTCTGAAGAAGAGGAAAAGTTCAGTGTTCAATAGTTTGTATTGCTCAGAAAAGTGTTCTTACTGTTGATGTGTTAACTTAAAGCATTTTATATGGACCTGATGTTTATTTTATTTTCTAATTATTTGGGGATTGACCACAGAACACAGCAATTCTCCCCCTGGTGGTTGAAACTAAATATTACAGGTAGCGCTTTGGACGAGTCGCAAATACAGCAGAATGGAGGTGGCTCGGACTGCGTCTGTCCAAGTCTGTTAAAAATAATAACTTCATAAATTTCCTTGTTATAATCAATCTTTTGGTTTTATTAACATTTATGTACTAGATTGTATTGCACTGATGTAAAATTGTACGTATTGAGAATAAAGTAATTGACATTGAGAAATCAAAATCAAAAGATCAACATAAAATAAAGTGTCAAACACAAAATTACATCAAATTTAATGCTAGATGATTTCCCAGTTGTATTTATATATAACACACTCGGCGACTAAGTTTATGATTGTTTAGTGCTTAAAGGAGCAATTCATGTTTAAACATGGATTACTGGTAGGTAAGCACGCTCAGGCATGTTTACATGCGCTGTTCAAAGGGATCAACAAGAGCCGTTCATTCTTCAGCTCCAAGCTTATCTCCAATCATCAGAAAAGAGAGACATTCGTGAGGCCTTTGAAGATGGCAGAAAGACAGATTAATGACTGCGAGACATATGGGATGGATTACAATCCAACAAGCAATGCAAATGTTCAATAGGATAACCAAATAATATATTGACATTATTTTAAAAGCTTAGACATTTATATGCTTTATCATAACCAAGTCAGCAAAAGGTGAGACGTTCAATTATTGATAGGAAATGCCACAGAGAGCTCAATGGACAGGTATCTCCTCTCCTGCATTCCTTGGCTTCACAAATGCATTTTTAATTGCTGTGTCTTTGCCTCCCACATTAAACTGTGCGTGCTTTATTACAGACAAGACACAGCATGTTGGACACCGCAGGGTAGTGTACAAATGAGGGAGGTTATTCCTGTCCTGGGACAGCCTTTGAAAATAGTCTCATAAGACAAATATACCTATTTGGACATGCAATATATATTTAGTAACTGTATGAGACATTCCACAGATGGTGATGTGCTGTGTGAAACATGAAATCAGATTGTGATAATTTTCCAGTACACCATTTTACAGAGTCATCCATCCTTCAGATCCATCCATCTTCAGTTTATCCAGGGCTGGGTCATGGAGTCAACAGTCTGAGCAGGGATTTCCAGACTTCCCTCTCCCCAGACACCCACTTTAGTTCTTCCAGGGGGATCCCGAGGTGTTCCCAGGCCAGCCGAGAGACAAGTCTCTCCGGCATGTTCAACGTTTTCCCCAAGGCCTCCTCCTGCTGGGACATTCGCGGAAGACGCCCCCAAGGAGACGTACAGGAGTCATCCGAAATAGATGCCTAACCAACCTCAGCTGAATCCTCTCGATGTGGAGGAGCAGCTTCTCTCCTCCGAGTTCCTCCCTGGTGATTCCTTACCCTCTATCTACGGGTGCGCCCAGCCACCCTGCGGAGGAAACTCATTTAGACCGCTTGTATCTGGGATTTTATCCTGCTGCAACAGAGCTCACTATTTTGGGTCAGCAAGTTCAGGCTTTTCAAAAGGGTCTCTATTCGAGCTTACAATGTGCGATTTAAGTATAAATAGTCAAAGTACGAGGAAACATATTGGTTGTACTTTGCTTCCACTGACAACTCATCTCAGGAAATCCTTCCCAAGGCTGACAGTTTCTGACTGGAGAGCCATGCTTGTCAATACGCTGCAATTCATCCCTATGCCATCGCCTTAAACCAGCAGCTTAAAATGGAACCTCAGCATTTGCATTCCAATTTGCATAAATGCAAGAGTGTGGAACAAGTAGCTTTTGAAAGTCATCCAGCAAAGCGCATATTTAACCAGCAGTGAAGAAAGAATAATAAAATAAAAAAAGCAGCCCTGTAAGAAGAGTAAGGACAGAAAATGCACAAGGAGTGGGAAAATTAAAAGGGACTAGAAAAAGAGTTCTGTATTCTAATGGTGGGCTTGGACGACGTGGTAGGAACCACTGGTGTATGGCTTTCATGAGCTTATGGCTTCACACTGCGTGGAAAATCCGCCCTGCTGCCAGGGTTCTTTGGCATTCAGAACATCACGTTTAATTACCTTCCCCTCCGAGATCTGATCCCACTGATCAAAGAGGCTCCGACCTCAAGTTAACTCATCCAAAAAGATGAGGGCTCACGCATTCTTACCCGGAACACAGGCGGACACACAACCAAGGAAACGAAAAGACAAAAATTGACGAGGGAGGTTTGAGGCTTCTATATGTGGTCACCTGTGTGGTGTAATTCAGAATTGTCACTGTCAATTACACCATTATTGACATTTAAGATTTTATTCTTAATCTCATGACTCGAGTTTTAGAAATTTTCACTAAAGTTCTGTATTAATAGTATCTATCTATCATCTCTCTCTATATATATATACACACACAGTAATACTTTGACA
The DNA here is from genome assembly GCF_040956055.1 of Brachionichthys hirsutus. NCBI lineage: Eukaryota > Metazoa > Chordata > Actinopteri > Lophiiformes > Brachionichthyidae > Brachionichthys > Brachionichthys hirsutus. Next base: position 14,893,936 of record NC_090897.1, on the reverse strand, counting down.
TAAAAGTATAATTTGTTCCTGGATAATCGCTCATATGTCAAATACATTTTTCCCATATAAAATAACTGGAAACAATTTAATCCATTCCGGCCGTCAACGCTAAAACAATGGAAAAGCATCTATACGTTATACACCCCCACACACAATGATATATACGAGCGGCATGCAATGGGGTGGAAGAGGGAGAGAGAGAGGGAGGCGGAGAGTTGGACGGTTTGTCGACACTTTGCACGTACTCTTACATAAACTTAGACGTAATAGTTCGGCCTTTGGGAGGCTTTGTGCTCTTGATAGCATCATTCGGTTTTAAGATTGTACTTCGAGCAGAATCAAGGAAAAGTATTAAAAATGTAATTACATACGTACACAGGTTATATTTAATCCAGTTTATTAAATACATTGGGACCTGAGCTTGCTGTTTCTCCATGTCCTTCAACATGCCTCTATAAAGGGCGATAGCGGATTCAATGGCATTTTGCACTTTCAAGGCTCGAAGCATGTCGGGGTCCTCGTCGTCGATTGCTGATAGAATGCTCTTTACCATTCGCATTATCTCCGCTCGGTGCTCTGTGGTTCGCCCATAGCCAGCTGGGATAGGCTCCAGCAACACCCGGAAAAGGGGCTGTCAAGTAAATGAATGGATGAATGGATGGATCGATCTCCTGAAAAATTGTCATCTTCTATAAAATCATTCTGGACATTGGACAGATTGCAAAAATGATTTATTTATTTATTTATAATCAATTTTACTTTTATCTATGTTTTTTTTTTAAATCTTTGCTCTCCACTGAAGAAAGGTACCGGTAGTACTCACTCACTCCTTCACTTAAATGATGTTTACTGTTTGGCTTTAGACAAAAGGCTACAATGGGCAACATTGAAACAGTAATTCTCCTTCACATTAGCAGCGGCTGCAGGGAGGATTTTGACAGCAAACAGGATGAATCCAGCACCAGATGCCTCACAGACCACAGCTGTGAGAGGACACATCCACAGCTCCCTGCATCCTGTTGCATCTCAGAGTGGTTGTTTCTATGGTTTGGCCCAGCCTTTGGCTGATTCTAAGAATAAATAAAGCAAACAGTCAAATACACAATATTGCTGAGACAAACAACAACAAAGGCTAAGCAGAGATAACAGATATTTGGGATATTTCGAACAGAGATCATTCTAAAAAGGAATATGTTATTGATGAGGAGGCGACAATACAATACACAGGTCTTTGGATTAAAGAAACAAATTAGTTCATTTCTTCTTTCATCCATCCTTGGCATCTTCATGTATTTTTTAGCAACTGACTAAAATTATAGTGTCTTTTGTCAGGGACCTCATCAGAGGTCAAATAGGATAAAGAAAAAAGTATTTGGGGTGTCCAAGATGCCAAAGAATACAAGTTCTTGGGTGCGATATTCAAAAAACAGATATACAAACTACCGGTCGTTAGGAAATATATTGATTTCAGCAGTTAAAATCTGTTCACTAAAATTTTACATCTATGTCTCTGTCCCCTCCTCTGATGCAGCCACCAGCTGGTGCCGAAGTGTCGACCTTCATCCATTCACTTTCTACCACTTTTCGGGTCAAAGGAGTTGCCGGAGCCTCTCCCAGCTTGCCATGGGCAGACGTGGGGGGGGGGGGGGGGGGATGTTTTGCTTCAAATGTTTTGATACTTTGATACCAGAAGGAAAAACAGTTTTTTCCGGGGCACCAGATGCTGGGAAAACGGTGGGATATTCTAAGTCCACACAACTGTTGGGTTCTGCTCATATTGACACAGTGTCCAAACTATTCCAGAATAGGGGCTGTTAAACACACAGATCGGGTCTATTCAGGTAATTTATTTATGTGAGCTTTGCTTGTTTGCAGTGACTCAGCTTTATATGCTTGAACACAGACTTTTTTTTATAGCAGCTTCACCATGGTAGAATTTAAAGTGCTGATGGAGTTTGTGATTTCATTTGCCAGTTTTGTCTGCTGGCATCACTGCCGTGTACAGTTCTACTTTAACCATGTCTGTTTCTGTGTCTAACCCCTCTCACACACACACATCCCCCCATCATGACCTAAATCTCAGCGTTGGCCAGCATACTTGACTGGCCCCTATGAGGGAGGGGGTCCGGTCCCTGCACGATCGAAGTCAGAGCTTGATTTGCATTGCTGGCAGTAAAATCAAACCTGCTCCAGGTGCGTGTTGGACTCCGGCGGGGCTGCCTTTTATCACCCAGGACACGCTGGAGACACTATGTTTCTCGGCTGGCCCGGGAACGTCTCGGGATCCCCCCCCCTGGAAGAGCTGGCTGGGGAGAGGGAAGTCTGGGAATCCCAGCTGAGACTGTTGGCTCCACGACCCGACCCCAGATAAGCGGTGGAAGATGGATGGATGAATCTAACTAATGTGTGAAAAGCTGCAGATGGAAGCCAATCTTTTTCCTTGTATTCATATCTTGCTCCTTTGGCTGGTAATTTTATCCTCAGGGAGTTCCTGTTGGGTACTTCAGTCTGAGATAGACAGACTCACTGGGACTCAGAGGAACAACTACAGTATATTAAAGAATTTAATTTTGTTTATTGGGTTTTGGGATGTCAGTATTCTGATGGGCAAGCCGTGTCTTGTTATTCCACCCTGGACAGACATTCTGCAGATCCACGTTTGATGACTGTTTGGTCTCTCCTACTTTAGTGTCGACATTAACACACTGTTGGTGGAATTATAATTTTGAACCAAATGTAACTTGCTATTATCTTGCATGTAGCTAAAACATTTGCTCTTTTTGACTTAGGAAACCAGAGTTCAAAGTACATTATTATTATTTATCCCAAATTGATTATGCCAGTAACATAATGCTGAGCAGCCGGCTGATGTGTGGAATCATTTAAGGTCGATTATTTTGGAGGCCAGGTGAAAAGCCTGTTTGGTCTTTGATGATGATGATGAATATATTTATTAGATAGAATGTTAGGGTACAAGTACAGTCAAACAGTAGCATGTATTACAGTACAAGTACAGTCAAACATTTCAACATTTCCGTTGAAAGTCCTTAGTACATAAATCATCGACATTTAACAAAACCAATAAAATCAATATTAAATTGCTCAATTGATGCAAAATCTTTTAGTTTGGAAACTGAACTACTTGAAAACAAATTTGAAAAATAAATACATAAAATGGAATTACTCAAAAGGAGTTATTTTTAGAACTAAATAAGTATGTAGTAAAATATTATTTTTCATCTCTCTTAGCCAACTAAAAACTTATTAACAGTCGTGTGGAAGAGCCTGGTGAGAAAGCTACATGGCTCACAGCCTGCTGTGTCAAACAAGTAGTTGCTGAATAAGCAGTTAAACATGAGATCATTCTGTTCAAAATACATTTGCAATGAATGATTCCAACAGCATAACGGCATAGAGCATGAGCCATGCTGATGGAGAACACCAGAGTTACTCAACATGTTCTTACAGGGGAAATCCTGCTCTTGTTAGAGATGAGAATAGCTGCCGGGATGATAGTAAGGAAAAAAACAACAACATATGCATCAATTGTAGCCCTGCTAATTATCAACTCCCAGCATAATTAAGGCTTATAGATGAGCAAACATAATTAGTAGGCATAATGCAGACCTAATGGGGGTAGTGAACAGGTGAGCATGTACTCAGTCCTTTGTTTATGAGCTAAGAGGATACTATAATTAGACAGGAGAATAAAAGTTGATTAGTTATGACCTATATATGTCCTCATAGAGGACACAATGCAGCGTAGCAGTGGCACTGAAATGACTGGCGTGTTACTGACAAATCAAAAGACGCATGTCTCCTGTCGGGGTGACACAGACAGGCTGCAGACTGTATGTCAGGTCCTATACTGTATGGGAGACGCTTGAATACAGTGACTCAATGATCAGAATATAACTATCAATGTGACATTACTGTCCTTTAGGGGACAACCATTGATCATCCTGTAAGTATTGGTACTGTAGCTTGTTTATGGTGAGACACACGTGGGCTGGGACCCATTTGAGGTTTTGTGGCGGACCTAATAATTGGACACACGTCATCACTGAATGAAAAAGTACTCCCAATGGCAGGAGCAATCCTGTCCTACATGACAGGTTTAAAATATAGCAGGGGTAAATCTGGTTCAGTGTAATAAACTGCTGTGTGTGTGTGTGTGTGTGTGTGTGTACATGGAGTAAAATGCCTGGCAACCAATATAGAGGAAAGAATATAATAACATTTCTCCCAGGGAAAGTTGGATCTTTATAAACGGGACCTAATTAAAGCATTTTACATGTTATCTTTAAATAAGAATATTTGTGTCTTTGCTCATTTCCCTCTTGAGAATGAGCTGCGGGATCGTGGGCGGGGCTGGAGTGGGGCTTATTCGCCGAGAAGAATCCTCTCGACTTGTCATGGCCAAATGAAAGCAAGATCAAAAGATTCGTTAATATCCAGCCACATTTATTAAACAAAATGCTGATTGTGAGCAAACAGCAGTATTTCAGGGAATCCTTGTAGAGCACTGGCGATAAGCTTCCATTAAAAGGCCGTGGTTTCTCGTTGGCACCAGTCAGGGTCGTGCTGGGAAGAGAATGATATTTATTCTCACCCTGTTTGAAATCTAATTCAGTTTTAACAAATAAAAGCTTCCTTAGGAGATCGTAAGCTGCCATAGTGTGAGTCTAATGATCGAGTTTTGAACCACCTGCCATGATTCGACTGGAGTTTGATTGCCACAGCTTGTAGAATCAATGCATTGCAAGCATCACGGAAACAAATTGCCATTGTCCTCCACACACATCACATATTCCTGGGACTATTTTGGGAAGGACAATGTGAGTATCCTGATTTGATGCTGCACAACGAAATAAAGAGTTCATCGCAGCGGGGTGGATTTGCTTTGAAGGTCAAAGAAACCATCTGTTTTCTGGCCATATAGCCGATACAAGTGTAGCTTTTGTAGGCTAAGCAGCTTGAAAGGGTTCCGAGCGAGGTCACGAAAGCAATATGTCATCAGAATTTTGTAGAAGCTTTCAAATCAGGAGACAGGGATGACTTTCAGGAGACAAGCACACAGAGGACCTCAGCGGTTTGTGGTGACATTCCTTGATCTTCACCATTCCTCCAGTTGGAACATAACGCTGGTCGTTTCATCATTGGAGTGTTTTGCCAGTTCTATGATTGGTTAGTTAAGTTAAGTTTTATAAAGCAAATGCTGCAACCGCCATCCCATGGGAGTGGAATTCAATCCAGGAGGAAAAGTCAATAAATCATCATTAAGATATTCTGCTGGCACCACAACGATGCTGCTGTTTAAGATCCCTGCTCCTCTTCATCAATGCCAGCTGTTTTTTTGACAATAATATTTGTTCCATGAGGAATGTCCACATTTTCATGACTGAACATCGGAGCATTTTCCCAGAATAGCAAACCATTGTTAAATCATGAAACGACTCAGAACCTAAACGTATGCGGTTATACGTATGCCTGCGCTGCGTCGATCAAAGCTAGGCCCTGTAGAGCGACGCAGAACAACAGTGTAAACTAGCGCCGTCTGAGAGTTCCAGACGAGCAGTCTAGTTTAGACACCCCGCGTCCAGGTGAAGCAAAGCAGTTTCGTGTAACGCAAAACAATTCCTGTTGAGGCAAAACGGTTCTGGTTGAGGCAAAACAGTTCCCAATGAAGAAAAACAGCAGCGGTTTAGCTGGTGTGGCATGGCTAAACAGTACTGTAATACCTTTAATCTTACCAGTGGTGGCTGGAGGAGGAAGTCGACACTCCACTACATACCAGTCAGACAGTCCTGGACCACCAGCTGTGAAGGGTACGCCGCTAATAACTGTGCACAGAGCCGCAAGCCGAATGCAGTCGGTCACACCCGAGCGAGTCCAAAACACAAGATAACATTTGTACTGGCTGCACAACGCTAAGCCGCTGCTAACAGCCTACCTGCTACCCTGAGAAACAGAAGTGAAGGATGACCCAGCCTCTGGTAACCAAGAGAGAGACATACAGGTATCCTCTCCCTGCATTATATAGGGCCTCGCCCCAAGGCGATTGGCTGGGGCTGCACCAACCACATCTTGCTACATTAACAATAGCTGCCTGTCACGTGATGAATTGAGCTTTTCTATGGTAAAACGCACGGGCTTTTTACTCGACACAGTGAGAATCCGACATACAGTTGCACATTCTCCAGATGACAATTCATCATCGAGGTGGACATTTACTATTCTATTTCTTGTGAAATCAAATTTTAAGTCAGAGGTCACCTGCCAAGCCCAGGTCATGCTGCTGGAGCCGAGTTCAGCCCGATTCCGCACGATCTAAAAGCTGGTTGAGTGCTCTGATCAATTGGTTACAACGATGCTGCTCAGCTCAACGCTTGTGTCTCTTGTGTCTTATATGTCCCTTAAATGTTGTGGAAAGTGTGTGTAACTGCTGTAAAACAAATTGCCCTCCGAGGGACAAATCAATAAAAGTGAAGTGAAGTGAAGTGAACGTTTCGCCAAGTTAACCAATGAGGGCGATGTCCTGGGGCAGCTGACAGTGCTGCCAAACCAGCAGCAAACGTTTTAGCCTTTTAGGCTAACATGAGATAGCATATTGCTGTGTTTTGGTGGCATCCTCTCAACCTTTCCTCATGCATACTTTCTTCTGTTCATGTGCTTTCTTAGTGTAAAGTAGGCCAGTTGCTACGGCAACGTCATCAGTCATTTTGTTTATGAATGCAGCTGCTTCCTTTTTTGGGATCGTGTGAGGTGGTGCACTCAAGCTTCCTCAGGCGCAAGGATCTTAATGAAATCCTGCAGTGTGTGTGATGCTCCGTTATTTTTTTAATATTTGAGATTCAAAAGGAGATAGTCCATGGAAATTCTGGCTATGTTACAGGACATTTCTGATATTAAAAGTCATATTGTGTGTGTGCTCAGCTGAAATGGCCTGGAGGCATTGCAGACATTTTGACCTGTGCCAGCAGGAGGGACTCAGTAACAGTAATGTTAGCTTACTTCCACAGTGTAACAGTGACTGTGTCCAACTGTAGGACCTTTTTGAAGTGGAACACAGCAAGTTTCTAGATAAAAGATCTGCTGTCCAGTTGCTTGTAAATCTGCAGATAAATTTGGACAAGCGTATTTACAGAGTCACGGCGTACCTACCAAAAATATATTGTGTATTTTTCCTGTAACATCCAATGGCCTGTCATAAATGTCCGTGAGAAGAATGTTGACATAACTGCAAAACCATTGTTGTGTTGGACGTATACATACAATGTATGTAATGTCAGTGCACTGATGGATATTTCCAGCTGCCACCCCAAACACATTCAGTGTGCGTTTTTGACCCACCCACCAGGATAGCTCATAGCTTCTAATACTGCCTTCTGTCTCTCCAATTTGCTCTGTTACTTTCTTTAATTTTCTGTTCACCCTCTCTTTCTTTCTTTGTCTGGCTGATCCATACCCAGCAGGACGCCCCTTCTCTGCTTTATGCTGTTTCTCTGCTGTTGTATTGTATGTGGGGCACACTGTGTCTGGAAGCCAGTTGTTTTTGTTTCCATTTGGCCTTTTCTTCATGAGCATCAGCCTTCAGAGGCATGGTGACTAAAAGGGATCTACTGGGGAGAATGAAATGTCTCTAAAGAGTCTTAGAAGACAACATGGAGCTTACTAAAGCCTGGATGGTTTAAAAAAAAAACATGTTTCTCTGCATTTCAGCTGAAAACAGAGATACAACAATATTAGATAGTACACACAACAATGTTTCCAGTTTGATCTTTTCCATGTCTGAAGTGTACAAAGTATATCTCCTTTTAAAATAAGTTCAGGGTCAGCCTTTCCTTGTTTTGATAGTGGCAGATTTCTTGGTTTGACATGTCCTAATAAATTAAGACATTTTGACTAAATCTCTGACCCAATGTGAGTGTCCCTGAATTAAGATGAGAGACTGTTTCCTTTCTGGTGTCACAGCTTGAGGCGGGCCTATGCTTTTCCCCACATTAACTCATGTCTTCCAGATCCTCTGTCAGGGATCAGCTCATTCCGGCTCACCTGCAGCTGCTAATCTGTCATCAGCCCATACTCAACTCAGACAACACACTCTTGCCAGATTTTTTTAGAGACATCATCCTATTTTCCAGCACTCACCATGACACTGCCTGTTTTGTGGATTCCGCCTGTGTGCCTGACCCATTGGATTTGTCTGCCTGGTTGATCTGGATGGTCTGGTTTCTGAACGCTGCCTGTTTTTTGGACCTTCCCTTTGCCTGCCCCTTCAGATCTGTATGCTGGTTTGGACTGACTACCCGGTGTATGCACAACTAATATTTCAATACTTGTCTGTCACTAATAAATATGTGCCTTTACTCTTAAAGGTTTACAGCCTGCACCGTGCCTAAACTGAAGTGTTTGATCGTGCCTTTTTTCCCTCTTGAGCCAGGATGGTCTCACATTATTCTACTCCAATCATGCAGAAATGGCCTGGACAGCCATTTGGCTCATTTTTGCTATCCATTTGTAATCCAGATCGAGAGGCCATGACTGCTCAGGCCTCAGGACAGCAGCAAAATCAATTGGCTAGAAATGACATCTGGCAGAATCTGCCACAGGAGCGCTCGTAGGTGTCATAAATGAAATCACAAGCCCTAATTGTGTGCTGATTTATTCACTTGTCGAATGCATTGCGACTGGACCAGCCAGTTGCCCCAGAGCCCTGTGTGTGCGCATGGTTATACATAACACATTTATTTATTTGCCCATCCTTTCTGATTCATACGATCACTGGGGGGGATACACCCCTCCCCCCACACACATACTGTCATCCCCTATTTCTTCACCTGCCCCTCCACATTTGATAAATGCAATCCCCCCTTCTTTTTCTTACTGGTGTGTAAAATGAAATAGCTGTCAGTTGGCTCATGCAAGATAAATATGTTGACGCCTGAAGATGCTAAAGCGTGCTTGCTTTCTGCCTGCATTCAGAAAAGAGATGTTACTTATTCTGTTCTTTTTTGAATTTGCTTTTTCCCCCTTTTACAATATTTCAGTAGGCCTGATGTGACTAGCTCAAAACTACTCAAGATACAATTTTCAACATCCTTTCCCCGCTTTCCTTGACCTTTAATAAAAGGCCAGTATTTCCCCCCAATGTAATATTTCCTCCATCCTCTTTCAGGAGAGTCGTCTACTGAAACTTTAACTTAGCTCTAACACAGGCCTAAATAAAACATGAAACAATGCCTGCCAAAGTGTCTGTGAGGCAGTAGAACATCAAAAATTGATACATCCTCCGCAGGCCAGACGAAGAAATTTATCTAAGCCCAAGAGTTCATCTTGCTCTTCCTGTCACCTAGGCGACAGTCATGGAAGGTTACAAGAATGCCTGAGATGATACCACAGGAACGTAAAAGATACGGGAGAGACCCTGCCTTTCATTCTGTTACGGCAATGGGAGAGAGGAAAATAGAGAGGACAGAGAAATGAAATGAAGGGAAATGGACTGAAGAAGAGAGGCGTGAAGCAGGCACAGAAAAACACAGGGAAACTGAAGCGAGCAAATGTGAGCACAATTTTTATGATAAAAAAATAATAAGTGCATGACTTCTCAGAAATGGGCAGGGAAGACTAATATGCTAAAGGGAGGGTGTGAAATGAAAGAGTTATTTTGCTGAAATCAGCCTCTGAAGAGTCTCCTTTAACATATTTACAACATCATTGAGGATCTCTCTTAAGTGACATTTTGCTATATTTGTCCTCCATTGCAGTTAGCGACACTAGAATGTGTGATCATGGCAGTGTCGCAGCCTGCGGGGAGACGGTGCTACGCTGCCATTTAACGCGGGGAACAGCCCTGCCTCCTTCAGCTCATTAGCCATCCCTTTTTTTTTGTCCCAGGGCATTTGATAGCAGCATCAATCTGCACCTCCACCAGGCTCCCTTTCCCTATTTACCGGTATTTCATGAAGATTACAACACTCAACCGTGTAAATGTATGCCTTTTTGTTTTTATGCCGCCCCCTCCTAATGTTACCTCCCCCCCCAACTCCATGGAGTACCTTGTATAAACTTCTGCGACATACGGCAGATTAAACCGTGCATTTCCCCAAAAGCCCAAAGAGATGAGAGGCGACAGTGAATGAAAGGCGATCAAAGCGTTTGCCAGCAAGCCTTGTCCCGCTTATTCATTTCCTCAGGATGCTATGTGTGTGTGTGTGCGTGTGTGTGTGTGCACCACAAACATGGACAACACACTGCCATAAACACCAATCCCTTGTCAAGGTGGCAAAAAGTAATGTTATGCTAAACGTATTATTAGCCACTATAACATGCAAATTGTTGTCCATTGGTCCCCCACTTGAAAAATAATCGTAAATAAACTGCTTGAAGAAACTTAACAGAAAGACATACCGTATGTCTTTAAATTTTTCAGTGTAGGGAATTTCCACATTATATGGAATTCCACAACGTGATTACATGCCGACATAACACTAGGAAGACATGACATTTATTTTGGTACTGCTATGACTGATTTCCATTGAACGTCTCATTAGTGACATTACATAACACAGATAAACAGGGGCTTAAGATTGGCCAGAGCGAAGCCCCACCTTCAGGGGATGGACTGAAATGATGACGAAGCAGGAAGTGCCTTCATTCAACCATGAGACAGCCACGAGGAACATGGTCGAATCTCAGCGCTGATATCTGAACCAACATGTAACTGATCTGTTGATTATATAAATCTCTAAATCTTAATCCACATTCTCCTCATTGACTACGCACCCACGGAGAACAAAGAACCGGAAGAGGGCTTTGAAAACCCTTACAACAGTGTTATACAAAAGCACTACTTTGTCACAAATGTCTTAGAAACCAGTTTTTCTTTGGATAAAGCAACAGATTTGTGATCAGTCTGGCAGACCCTGTCTCTCATGGGATATCTGACTGTTTTAAAAAAATTTTATAGGGGAAAGACAGGAGACACAAACTGACTACCTGGAACTTGCCATTCAGCTAAACGCGAGAGATTTGGCCATGTTTGCCATTTAGAGTCGGTGGCTTGTTTGAAGGCCAGTCAATGCATTCTCTTTTCCCTGCAAGGATTTGCACTGCACAATGAAACATTAAAAGCAATTGTCTGAAGACAGTTCCAGCGTTCTGTTGTGACATTTACTGTGATGTACTTTTTTCAGGTATAGTCATGCAGCAGGATAAATATTTATGGAATATGCAACATTGTGTATGTTTAGAAAAAAGAAAATAATTCCAGTTAAAGAGCTCATCATCCTGAAATGTTGCAAAAATGAATGCTAAAAGTGGCAGAGATGAAGATGCTGAGGTTCTCCTTGGGAGTGACCAGGATGGACAGGAAAATCATCATTCAGAATGAATTGAATTAAAAATGTATCAATTATTCTTTAACGTGGTGCAGTGCACTGATATTAGAACTATCTTATAGACCTGGAAAACATCAACAGATGTAACATGGCACGCCATGTTGCTATTTTCTGATGAGATTCAAGTGCGCAAACATCGGCACGTAATGAAGGGAATAACGGCACGTTGTGTGGTTCTGTGAAGATCCGATGCGTTTGAGGGAAACTATTCTAACGTTAGAGAACGGACACATAAGACATAATACTGTCCAATGCTAGTTTAATGAGTTATACCAGAGACCCACCAAAGGCCTGCTGTTTCAGCTAACAGACTTTACACTCGGGCTTATCAACATGTCACTGTCAATTGTTGGGCGAACTATATGCCTGCAAGCTCGCACCCCTCGCGTTCAGCAGCAGATGTCGCGTTGAACAAACATTTACATGTTCAAGTGTCCTCATCAAATGTGAATGGTGGATGTCCTTGTTGTCCCATCTACCCACACACACACTCCAGGTTTTGTTAATACACAAACAAATTAGTCATTCGTTGACTTATTCAGGATGAGAAAATATGACCTCGCAAGCGCCATCACGGTCGTCATGGTTACAGAGGAAAACAATACATTTCAACAATTTTAAATTTTCAAAAAGGAAGGCTAAAACAGACACTGGATGCAGCATGTTCCTTATTTCTCATTTATTTATTCAGACCTGTGGCGTATTTTGGACAATTTTCAACCTAAATACGACAAGTACGCAACTGTAAGGATTAAATACGCCTTTTGCTTTCCGCAAATAACTTTTTTTTTAGATCTTTTTTTTAATTGGCTGCATGCTGAATTTCTATCACACCATCATCAATGTCAGATTATTCAGATCTTATTTCAGCCATAATCAACAGACCAGTGTTTAGAGTAAACTTGCTTGAGGCTATTATAGGACGTTCATCAAAACAATCAAGATAGAGACCGCAAGCAACATCAGGATGAGAAAAGGTGTAGAATGCTGTGAAGCTGCTTCAAAAAGTACGAAAATAAGGATATACCATCGTATCAGAATGAGTTCAAGTGTAAGTCTAAAGGCAATAATCGTAGTATTTCCTGTATGTATTGCTTCACGGAAATCGAGGAGACATTGTGTCCACACCTCTTCCGTTGCTTCCCTTCCTGGTTCTCCATGCGGCAGCGGCTGCAGACTGTTGTTTGGCGTGGCTGATGTCTGTGCCATCTGCTATTGTCGATTCGTGCTGGTAATCTGCTTGGACATTCACTCTCCACTCTTGTGTGTAATTGGTGCGGTGCGTGCTCTGGTGAGGTCGGCAGCTGATTGTGGAGGAGCGGCTGGCCTGCTTGGGGTCCTGTTGGGCTGCTTGTCCGTTCTCCACCTGGATTTAATCTGCAGGTGCTTTATCTTCGCCCTCCTGTTGCCAGCGAGCTCATGCCTGTTTGCTATAGGACTCCAAGACAAGACTCACTTTGAACTAGTTACCTCTGTTGCTCCTCGACGCTTGCTGTGGGTTTCTAGTGGCGGTTGCTGCTCTTTGTGTTGTTGCCAGCTGCTCGTGTTAAGAGTTTACCTTAACGCTCATTGATTCTGTTATCTCTTTCAGAGTTGTATAATCATTGATGTGAATAATTGAAAAATTTAAACATTTAATTAAACAATTCAGGAACAACTTGGTGAGGAAATAAGTGTTGATGTTCGAACTCCGGTCCTTGTGGATGTCCCAGGGCTCGAACTAAGGAAATTCGTTGCGGGTTCTCATTTAACATCACGGTATGGATTTATATGGACGTGTATATATATATATATATATATATATATATATATATATATATATATATATATGTATGTGTGTGTGTGTGTTTCTGTATAGAATGATGTAAATGTAAAGTTGTTTCACCTGATTGTTAAGGAATATGTTTATTGCACTTTTGTTTGTTAATGAATTGTTTGAATCTTACATCATGGAATCAATTGAACCTGTGGCCCTGGAGGAGGTATATTTCATGCACATTTAAGATCCAGGATTGAATATGCCTCCTAAAAAATTCCCCTGGGTGCCGTTGTCGCAACAAAAAAACACTCCACCACCATTTCAGATGACGTAATCTGAAATTATTTTCATGAATGCTCAAATTTTGAAACTTGTTCCCAGATATGTTTCCGAGTTTATTCCAATCAACGCAAAGTGGTAGTAATATGGAATACGGTTTTCACTCTGCACCAGCTCTTCCTTCAAGATAACCTCTACTCCATTCCTCTTTCCTCTCCTCTGTTATAAAACAACTTGAATCCTGCTCCCAAGCTTCTAGCCTTGTTTCCTTTCCACTTGGTCACACAACACATCAACCTTTCTCCTCATCATAATGTCCACCATTGCTCTAGCTTTTCCCGTCATCGTCCCAACATTCAAAGTCTCTACTCTCAGTCCTAAACACTTCCATTCCTACTTCTCTCACTGCTAATGCACTCGTCTTCTTCCTTTTCTTCATCTCTGTCTTCAACCCACAGTTATCCAGTTTCCAGCAGCGTCCTGTTGGTTAACAACGCTGCTGGTGGTCGTTGTTAACCCGGGCCTCGACTGATCCCATATTTCATTCTTATTTTTTGAATTGATCTGCATAATTTGTTGAGGCAAAATTTTACACTGGATGCCATTCCAAACCCTCAGCATTTATTTGGGCTTGGGACCGGCACACGGGAGAAACTGGCAATGCTACTTTAGCTCCTGCTAACCACACTACCTGTACAACCCATGAGGTTGCATTAATATACTGTTTAAAAGCACGATAAAATTTATATAGGTTCACAGAATTGATTGAGACGGTCTCATTTTTATAATAATGTGAAAGCAATAAGAGTTAAAACCAAAAAACATGTGAATAATCAGGGACCTAATCAAATCCACCCGCTTAGAAATGTAATACTATTAGGCAGAGCCTGAAATAGACATGCCAATTCTGCACACTAAAATTCGGCGATATAGCTTGTCCACCAAGTGTTTTTCTTTTCTGTTCTTTTTCCTGTCTGTTTTGTTTTTGAGGAGGAAGGGGCTGTCAATAAGCATGGTCATGATAGCGTGGAAGCACTGCCAGTTCCAATAAAGAGGCAGAGCGCTCACCACTATGAAAGGTGACCTTGGCATAATTGAGATTCATCACAGAGGAAGCCAGGCGGCTGATGTGTCAGGGAAGGAAGTGAAAGAGCAAAATAGAGGAGAGCTGAAAACATACATAAATACGACTTCCATTTTATGGGGGAACAGTCAACCGTTGGTGGAATGGCGAGACCTGAATCTTAATGCCAGCCACTATTATTTAGGCAAAGACAGCAGGATATTAGGCAACTCTGATCATCCCTGTTTCTGAAATCATACAGAGCTTCGTCCTCTGTAGCAACACAGAGAAAGTTGTCTGTCGGCTTTGTGGATGAGATTAAATGCTAAATTCACGTTGGGAAGCGCTTGTTTGGTCCACCGACAAAGACAAAGACAATGCCAATGTGTGAATGAGAGAGATGAAAACACAGCAAATGGTGAATCAAGGGTAGAGAATGATGCTGGCATGTACAGGAAAGGATTATAGTGAGCATTCAGACCTGCACAATATACATGTTTGGGTTTGGGCTGGCTCCCCTTGCGTAGCAGCCACACGGGGCTCCTGGGCTGGTTCGGGAGCCGACAGACATCCAAGGGTTTCCTTGGCTGCAACAATGGCCCACATTGTGGATTCACAACCCACCTGGCCTTGTTTGATAAATGATTTTGAGAGTACACGCACACACACACAGGTCCCTGTACAGCCCATCTCCCCAAATACTTGACCATGTGCTCTGATATCCCTTTTCTGCTACTGTGAAGACTATTTTTCTTTCGACAGAAATTGCTTCAGTCAGAAAGAACATCTAATTCAAAGTATTTATATGGTGGGACTACAAAGATTTGTTTTTGATTAATATTTAGTCTTCAGAAATAATATCTTTCTCTTTACCGGCCATAAATAGCTATGATGCACAGGTAAGCAGTCAAACTGAAAAAGAAAATCATGTGGCGATCAGGGATTCCTTAAGGTAAGAAGTAGGAAAAGCACTTTTGGAAATATAACTGGAATATTGAAAGTAAAGGTAGAAAGACAAAGGCACAACATCCACTATAGAGACGCTGTCCTCAAGTAAATCATCATCATTCAATGCCATAATGAATACATTTAGCCAAATAAATCCACACCTTCGCTGATGTGACAAATATATTTGTCAAGTGTCACAGTTGACCTTCACCCCTGTTGGGGGCCCACATCGCTGTTTTTGGGTGGATGATTGTCGCCTATTACGATGTAATGGAAGAAGAAATGGGAAACTAGATTCGTTAAGAGAGCAATTGCTATCTGGATTACTGAGAAGCATCTGTTGTAAAGTTGATGTTGATGTTGAAGTTGAGTTCGAATCTGACTTGTGGCCTTTCTGTGAGGAGTTTGCATGTTCTCCCCGTGTCTGCGTGGGTTCTCCCACCACCAAAAACATGCAGTTTAGGTGGATTGGTGACACTGAATTGCCCGTAGGTGTGAGTGTGTGTGTGGCTGGTTGTATGTCTCTGTGTTGCCCTGCGATGAACTGGCGGCTTGTCCAGGGTGTTCCCCGCCTCTCGCCCATTTACTGCTGAGATTGGCTCCAGCTTGGCCCGCGACCCGACAACGGAAGAAGCGGTTGGAAAATGAATGAATATATTAAGTTAGTTAAAAACATACTATGTGTATATTTTTTTATATTATAGTGTCTAAAGCCAACTAAGTGCTTGATAAGTGTGAAATGGAGGAGTTGTACTGGAACGTGCCACCATGAATGTTAGAAAAATAATTAATGAGTAAAATGTGACTATGGAAATGTTAATGAAACTGCAGAATAAACCCTGCGTCCGAGTTATGCACAAGCCGAACTCACCGGTCTCTTGTGTTCTTTGTCAGGGTTGAAACATTCTCACCCCTCTCGGGCACACGGGAGGGGCAACATAAACAACTGAGATGTCACTAAAACAAAAAATATTAGTCAAAGTCAGCGATCTGCTTGAAATGTTTCTCTGCATAAAAAGCTTATTTCCTTAGGTTTTTGTTGAAAACTGGATCTATTGAACGACCAATAACTCAAGAACGCAAAACCCTCTTTCGTTTGATCGGTTTGGTGTTTTTATAGTAAAAAAAACTTGATATTGAAAAATTTGAAAGACTTGTCAAAATGAGCGCAAACGACTGAGTGAGTTAAGATATATATTATGGTTGTTCGTTTTTAAATGTAGTTCTAAATTTGAAGATTATGGTAATAAACCATTTGTAATATTTCTGTTGCTCAAAAATATCCATTGCAGCATATGTGCGACACCCTCCACATCAATGGCAGCCTGGATTTTTGGTTTGCACTTTTGGTTCGTGAACAATTTAAGTTTGGATTTTTATGTCCTAAACATGATGAGGACTCATATGGATGTTGGGTAGTTTATTTGAAAGGAAGCATCACCAAGTGATTCAAAATGTTTTTGTTACATGCAGAAATAAAATGGTGTGGTCTCTGCAGGAGTTCATTGATTTCATAAATGCAACAGACAATTTATTTTTTAAACATAGCAGACAGGTTTAAAACAAATTATAATAATTATATACGCAGTGTTGTTATCCTCGTTTTAGATATCAAAAGGATTTTGTGTTTTCTTTTCTCTGGGAGATGCTCCAAATGGCTCTTTGAGTAGTTAAGGTTGCCGACCCCTGGTTTAGAGGAATGTATTTACTACACACGGTGCATGTTTTTGTTGTTGTTGTTGTTGTTCAGGCAAGAACAAAAAAATTGCTGAAGCTGCACAAGTAACGAGTTTGTTAATTACAGAAAATGCAAGAGCTATGTCTTCACAATTGTTCAAGGACTAAAAGGTCAACTAATGACCAAAATAAATAGGATTTGGTAAAATCAAGAAGGATTAATTACTTCTCATACTTTGGAAGGTGACAGTAATTACTTTCATCCACTCAATCAAAAAGAGAGAATAAAGTAATTGGCCGGCACTTAATTAAAGTTTATGGCTTTGACACGATTGTGAAAGACGAGACAATTAAAAGTCATCTCATTCAATCGTGATACACGTGGCGTAATTGGTGTGTTGTTCTCTGGAGGGTCAGCAAATTTGGGCTCTGTGAAGGGTGGAGAGGGTTTGGTAAACATGGAGGAACTAGTGACAAGGATGTGCTGCTGTAGGCTTCGAACCCATCTAGACAAGGTTATTGCGCACGTTCAAACTTCAGAAGGACCCAGGAGGGAACTCAGCCACCTCTAGAACACGTCACGGTGCGGCCCATACAAACTGAGAATGTAAAAACCGCTCTTTAACGTCAAGGTTACATCAGTGAGACGCTTCAAAAGTCAATGGCTGGAATCCCAAGAGGCGCTTTATGATTTGTCGTTAACTGGACCTTACAGATGATGCTACCTCAAACGCATGTAAAAATGCGATTTGAATAAAAAAGGCAGGCCCGTTTAGGCTTCATAGCGCAGCATGAACCAACTTTTGTGCGGTTATTTTTGATTGGTTGGGAAACGTTATTAAGAACTAGAGGATGTGTACGATTTTGCCCGTATTGTTTCATGACAAGATGCGATGGCAACTACAAGGCTGAAAATGCCCGACATGCTACACGAGACATAAACTTGTGGTTAGTGGAAAATTATTAACAGTACAGTTGGGCGTCTTTCTTTCCCTTTGTATATGGAAGGGACATATAACAACTTGAATGTCTTAACAAAAGCAGCTTGTTCAATTTAATGATGCAATAGAGTACATTTAATGTGTGTATGTATATATATATATATATGTATATATATATATATATACATACATACACACTACCGTTAAAAGTTTGGGGTCACCCAGGTCAGTTTCATAGCTTCTCCAACCAGCTAAACCAGGGGTGGGCAAACTTTTTGACTCGCGGGCCACAATAGGTTCTAAAATTTGACAGAGGGGCCGGACCAAGAACAGATGGATGGAGTATTTGTGTGAGCGAATATAAATGACACATGAAAGCTATTGCATTAAAGGATTTGGCCTTTTACAGGTAGCGTTACAGGGAAAAGGTCAAAGGAATGAGGTTTAATTATAATACAATTTTATTTAATGATATAATTTGGACAAGTTTGGCGGGCCAGATTAAAAAGACCAACGGGCCGCATATGGCCCCCGGGCCTGGGTTTGCCCATGTCTGAGCTAAACTGTGTTCAGCTGTGCTAACATAATTGCACAGGGTTTTTTGTTGATCCATCAGCCTTCTGATGCAATGAGCAAACACATTGTAGCGTTAGAACACTGGAGTGATGGTTGCTGGAAATGGGCCTCTATTGCACCAAGAACCAGGCATCTGCAGCTAGAACAGTTGTTTACCACATTAGCACAATCTGGTTCACATCAATCACACAGATTCTACATGTTTCAGTTAATTACACTAAGAAGATTAAGAGTGAGAAAATTAGACATAGAATACAATGATTATTCTAACAATTTTCATTAACAAAATGTTTGTGAACATGTTACTAATTTGCTCAGAAATCAGATGCTATGGCTTGAAACTTATAGTTGGTAAAGAATTTCATTAAAATGTTAACCAATTTTAAATTGATGTATCTGAGACGTTAGTTTCTTTTATATTAATACTGACATAGATGAGTAGTATAGGACAATCTTATTTTTATAACATCACCTGCACAAAAAAATAAGACAGGGAGCCCTAAACTTGAACAAGAACCTTCCAAAGTCTGAATTTTCACTGGTCAATGTTCGAGGCCATGACTTCATCTCTGTGATATCTCGGTCAGACTTAATCAAACGTCAGATTTTGAGCCCACATGACCGATTCCGAGAGCAGCCATCGCTCACGTCTGCCTCCTTATGGCCTGCTCAGACTCAATCGCTCTCTTCCTTTCTCTCTCGGCAACCTGGATCTTTCCTCAGGTGTGTAAGTTAGGGTAATATTCTTTAATTACATGCCATTTAGTATTCATGACTGAAGTATTAATTTCCACTTTTCTCATTGTGCACTGACTGAATGATGATCTTTTCAACAATATGCACTCCCAAAAATGGAATTAACCTTCAGTAGAAAGAGCCCAAGAAAAAGGAAGACTTGCCCGGACAAGATGAGGTTTTTCTGATGAATGACTGAATCCGACATGTTACGACATCTGAAAAGTTTTAAAGAGGTCACAATGAGGCTTTATTAGGACCCATTAAGAGTACATAAAAAGTACTTCTTATCAATCTCGGCAGTGGTGCCTTGCATCCACATTGTTTCTTCGCTATATAATTAACAATGGTTTAAGACATAATTGAACAGGGTAGAGATTAATCCTACAGTCTACCCTCCCCCAGGGCTATTAATCTTTGTCGAGCTACACATCAAGTACTTAATTACCTTCTACCTTTTAATTACCTCTGCTGAGGAGGTTATGTTTTCGTCATCGTTGGTGGGTTTGTCAGTCTTTTAGCAAGATATCTCAAAATGTTATTGACAGATCCTGATGTAATTTTCAGGAAATGTTGGGAATCTTACCAGGAACAGTTGAATACATTTTGGTGATTAACCAGAAGGGATCCTGGATTCTGGGTCACTTTGAAATGTTTGCTAACATTGCAGTTAATGGATCCTCAAAATTTGCTCCTCAATATATTGGTTGTTTATTAACCAACATTTATTGAACACAGGATTTGACACAGTCATGTAGGGTGGGGGGTCTCTATCGCACCACCAAACTTAATCTGGATCAGATGTAGAATGAGGTCAGTAAAAAAATGTGAAATTTTAACATTGAAAACTCCATTTACGGATCAACTAAAATTCATTTTTACTTTTCATGGTTGGTGTATATAGATAGCAAGAACAATTTATATCCCATTGGTGATGATCCAGATTACCATGTGGATGGTGTAAATCCAATTTGGAGGGGAATGATCTGCTTGGCAGAGGTCAGCGCTCTCTGAGTGCTTTTCGAGTTACAAAGTTGAAATTGTTGATTTACATTGTCGACGCAAGAGTCTTTTATAATTGTCTCATGACAAGTTAAACTTGTTATGTCACATGAACTCAGCTAATCTGCATTGTTCATACAAGAGAACGCTCAACACCGAACAATGAACAATAATTCAAACAACACTTTGTGCCCCATGTTTAACAATCTGAAGGAAGCGGTTTATATAATTTATATTCATAAAAAACTTATTTTTGTTTGATTTTTGAAGGAAGTTGCTTAAAAAAAAAGTACTGTTCACTGACTGGCAGGTGTAGCAAATCAATATGCTAGCTAAACAACATGATTACTTGCACAGAACTGATCACAACAAAAGATGACTATAAAACCTTTGACCTTAAAATGTTCATTTTAAAATGTGACGCAATGCCACAGTTGTCACAAATTTTGCAGGAGCATGCATTTGGCACGCTGACTGCATAGAATTGTTGCTCGGGAATGAGAGTTCACGTTACCACAATTTGCCTCCATTGTTGTGTTGGGGGATTTAACAGTTCATCCAACAAGTCTAACAGACTGTGTGCCAGCCCAGGACCTCCGCATTCAGTTTCTCCACCTGTGAGGCATCCTGTCATCCGATGCAGTAGTCATTTGTCAAAGCCGTGAAACATCATCTGGGCACTGATTCATCATCTGGGTTGAGTTTTTAACCTGACGGTCGACCAGACCGCTGGTATGATGCTCTGTTAGCTGGTTATGATATGCACTGGCCGAAGTAGTGGAAACAATCATAGAGTGCATTTAATTGATGGCACAACACCATAGCAAGATCCAGAGACCCATTGCTGTACCATTTCTTTAACTATCAACTAATGCTGCTGCAGAATACCAAACCCGATCAGTACTTCAGTCCCGGAATATGAGAGCATTCCAGTTCTTGCATGTCCTCTATCCTCCCTTGATCACGATCAAGCATTATTGGAATGCTTCCCGGTACCTTCCTTTATCCAGGAACTTGTCACAATCTTTGACATAGTAAACCAGCATTCCACAGACCACAAACTATGACCTGATCAGCTTCATGTAAAATAAATGTGTGAGGTGAAGTACATTCAAAAAATGTCAAGACAAATTCCTTAATTTGAAAAAAATAAAAAAATAATTACAAAAATGGAAGAAAACCTAATTTTCTGATTAACTTTTGTGTTGCATTTGGGTAAAAACAAATTTACGATTTATTATTATATTATCATCACAACTGTGAAAACAGACTTTATGGACACTATGGTGTTAGGGTTTTCCTTAACCATCCCCAGTTCTTGTTCTCCGTGTGGGTGCGTGGTCAATAAAGATGATTTTGGTCACGATCAAAATATTTATATAACATGCAGATCAATACAAGTTGGTTCAGATATCAGCGCTGAGGTTCGATCCTGTTACGTGTGTGAGTCTCAGGTCCGAACAAAGGGCCGCTCTCCGCGTCCGTGTCTTCTATGTCCATGAGTCCGGCCCCCTCCAGGTGGGGGTCCCGCCCCAGCCAATCTAAGCCCATGTTTCTCTGTGTTGTGTGACATCACTGCTGTGATGCGTTCAATTGAAATCAGTCATTACAATAACAAACTAAATGTAGTGCGTTCCTAGTGGTGTCGGCATGTAATTACGTTGTGGAATCCCATCTAAATACGGAAATTCCCTACAATGGCATAATGGTGTATCCATAAACCAGAAGTCAGTGTCTGTATATTTTAATGTGTAAAATATTAGAGCGTGAAATCCACATTTTCATAGATGGACCAGGAAGCCTTTGTTTCAACTAACTCTGCCTGGGAGGAATGGGTAATCGAATCAAAGCTTGTTCCCCGTAAGGAATACTCTTAATGAGTTATACCATTCTCAACAATTCACGCTGTCTTGTGGGTATACTAAGAATTCTTCATGTTTAATTGCCATAAAAAAAGACTGAGATGTTCTCTAGATGGACAGTATGGCTGTGTACCAGACAAAAAACAGAATGACACTTCCCCCCATTTACATTATTTAGAAACTTACTTTTTTGTTTTTACTTTTTATTTATATTTTTCAAATTTACAAAAATTTAAGGAATATCAACAAGAATCAGGACAACAACCACAACAACAAAATATACACATGTGTATACACACACACATATACACAGACAAACACTTGTGAGGGTACAGCGCTTCATATTTCACACCTTCGTTCCATCATTTCAGGGCTCAATTGTTAGTCTTGTGCCTTATCTCTTTTCATCTTCACCAGTACTCGACTTCTCTTGACTGGATTACTCAGACCGTTTACATTTAAAGATGAGATTTTCAGGTTATGTGGCCCTGTCATACATGTTCCAGACAATAAGTAAGATAGTGACCCTCACAAACAAAAAATGAACAATAACAGTTATGAAACAATAACGTGAACATGAACATACCTCCAAGTGGGGAGGAGGCACTTCTGCCTCCTGACCTGTGACCCCGGTGGTGGATCGAGGGTAAAGCTTCTCAAAAAAAGATGGCCCAGTATTTAGGGTGGCTGGAATAAACCCTGCCATCCTATGAGTCCAACTATACCTATTTCTGAGTGAGCTTACCTTGCTCCCAGACACACCTCAGTTTCACTATATTTCAAGGCCAAAGAAAAACAGGAACAAAAAACATCCACGTCAACAGCCCTTAATTATCTGTCATTTCGAGTCCTGGTAGTTCTTCTCCCACCCATGTATCTCTGTAATATAAGAATTTCGAATTGTCGTGTTCCTCGGTTGGTAAATTGAAATGTGTCGGGGAGTGCGGCGTCTCTGTACGTCTGACTACACAATTTGCTAAACCGGAAGTCCCAAACTTACGTACTTTCACTTACTTAGGCCTTGCATTCCTTTCGGAACACAGTTTACACCTCCGTCTGTCTTGAGCCATCCTCTCCAGCTGTTTCCACGTCAGTCCCCTGATAGAGAATAAATCTCTAACATCGTGTTATTAAATATCAAACGCATCATAATGAAACAGGCTGACTCCAGTTAACTTTCTTGCTCCGGACACAGACCCGTCAATTGCCGCCCGCCATGACGCTCTGCTCCTCGTGTTCCCGTTGCGGGTCGCTTTTATTGGCAACGGTCAAAGGGTGGGGCTATGCTGGTTGCATAATATCTTCTCTGCCCACCAGATGGGGCTGTTCCACTCAATTACAGTTTAGAGCAAGGGAAATATATATAAATTATTCTAACATCCCCTGTAACTGCAGCGCAGTTGCGTTACTTTTATTTGGAAGAGGGCGCTCTTATTTTGTAAGGCAAGGAGAGGTTCCGGTTCCGGAGTTAGCGGCAGAGAGGGGCTGAGCTGCGCCGTGCTCAGATGCAAGGCTGATAGCCCTCCGATTTATTTTATATTACCACAAAAAGACTACCACCGGAAGAAACTGCCCATTTATCGTATTGAAGCAGGCCAAAGTGGTCAGTATTATTTCTGTCGTCAGCTAATTGTATTAGCACGAGTGTTATTAATTTCTTTTCTTACAATAATGTTGCTTTTCTAATTTGTCTATTTTAGTTCTACGATGTACAACAAATAAAACATCTGTTAAAAGAACTGGAGTCATGAAAGCGATCTGTGGGCGGCACATCCCCTCATCTCAAGTTCATGCTCCGTGTCTCTTCTCCGGGTGTTTCTTCCTCTACCTCTTAATGCTTGTTTTGTAATTGCTGTTTGGTGTCTTCCGAGTGTGTGCCCAATCCAGCTGTTGGTCAGCTGAACCTCCACTGTTTCTTGCTTCATACATTCCCACAGCTTGATGTTAGTGATTCTGTTTGGCCAGAAGATCCTGAGGATACGTCTTATAAGACAGTGATTGATGAAGGTATTTAGTTTACTGATGAAGGTCTGTAGTTTATTAACAGATGTTATTTAGAAAGCTCCTATTTAAGGGTGAACATTTGGTGGCATTTCAGATGAATATGAACTACAATTCCAAGGACACAACAGATGTTCAAAAGGTTAACAATAGCAATAGTTCTGTATGACCAAATGCTGATGGGCGCTCAATTTGCTCGTCTGACTGAATTGTTTGACACCCCTTGCCACCCCTCTGCCACGCACACTTCACTCCACAACAGATGGAAACTGGGATGAAAATCATTATGCTAATGTATTGTTTCACTGTAGATTATTTCTCCACTTTGCATTCCAGCAAATGTTGCAGTGTCCACTGTCAGTCTGTCAGCCAAGAAAGCCTCGAACGCTGAGGCCCGAGAATCACAGGCACAAAGTGCTGTCTGACGGTAAGACACAATAAGTTTGCCACTCGGGAAGGGCAGCCTGACATATCTGTCTTTAAGCTTTATTAAGCAATGATAATAAGAAATTAAAGCCGCAAGCGGCGTTGTAGGCCCTCGCCGGCCGACAGGCCGTTGAGCTGACCCGCCGACGCGCGCCGCTTTTGTCCTGAGTGCTTCGCAAGTGTTTAGATTTGAGCTGCATGGGTAGCTCACAGTTTAGTCAAATCGCTATTTGGATTATATGGCCATCTGCAGTCAGGAGTTTTTAAGTTTCAATCCAATATGGCCGCCTTCCTGTGTGTCTGGGGGCGTGGCCATAATACTTTTTTTTTTTGCCCTGACATGACGCATGTCTGTACCGAATTTCGTGGCTGTCCGACAAAGTTTGCGTCGGACCCCTCCCCATAGGAGGGGTTGCCATCGCCACGGCAACACCGTAAAAACAACAACATGGTTACGATTGTGTTTTTTGATCGGGACCACATGAGGGACTTTTCTGGTAAGTTTCAATCATTTCTGGCAAAGTATTGTTTTAATTCCCATTCAATTTTTGTTATCGTTCTCTAGGGGGCGCTGTAAGGCTGATTGTAAAAGTTTCCCTTTTAAAGTGTCCAGGTAGGAAGGGTCAATAAGTGTTTAAAATTTGGTTTGGATTGGAGTGTGTGTGTGTGCAAACACTGACTCAGCAGTTTTTAAAATTATATCCAATATGGCCGCCTTCCTGTGTGTCTGGGGGCGTGGCCATAATACTTTTTTTTTTTTGCCCTGACTTGACGCATGTGTGTACCAAATTTCGTGGCTGTCCGACAAAGTTGGCGTCGGACCCCCCATAGGCACAATGCATTGTGATTTTTGTAGGTGGCGCTAGCGCGCCACTTTTTCATGCCCAATTTTAAAACACATAAAATAATTAATTTTTCGCCGGTTCTGACCTTGGTTCAAAGTTTGGTGAGTTTTCGAGCATGTTCAGGGGGTCAAATTGCCGTTTAAACAGCAGAACAAAGAAGAATAAAGAAGATTAAAGAATAAAGAATTTTTGCAAAAACAATATACCGTATTGGCCCGAATATAACACGACCCCGGATATAATACGACCCCCTCTTTTTCAAGACTCAAGTTTGAGAAAATACTTTTTGAACACCAATTTCAATTTTTATGCAGAAAATAATTACAGTACATCTGAAACAAATGATTATAACAATAAATTCAAGAGAAAAAGCATGTTATTTGCAAAAACTGTCTCACATCTTAATATCTGAACATTTAAATATGTGAACTAAAGTGCAATCACATTTGTAAATGAATGGCTTCTGGTTTTTAAAATGTAAATAAACCAATCTACTGTGATAAAACAACAAAATTGCAATAACTGCATGAACCATCAAAGTGAAGTCTAACTGGGGAGATCGTTGTTCTCCAGCGCCTCCGGGGTTAACTTCCAGACTTCACGCTGGGGACGAAGGCTGAAGCGCAGCAACACAAGATGGACGCCGGCCAGACGTGCTGAATCACTGAAGCTGCTTTATTTTACTTGCGCTGTTAAACAAAACTCCGTTTCCTCCTATCGCTCGCATATCTCTGTCTCCTAGTTGCGCTCTCTCTCTTTCTCTCTCACACACTCGCTCGCTCAGGCGGGACACACCCCAGCTGGACATGCGCAAACACACACACACACATCCACACAGACACATCTCACAACATATGAATAAGGAAAAACATTGCAATAAAATAATGATCAGCGTTTGCTTTAGCCTGGGTAGTTCAGTTCACCATTCGTTGTAACGATATCTGGCGCCATCTAGCGTTCAGAATGGGTATAACGTCTAGACCCCGAATATAACACGACCCGACTTTTTCAGCCTAATTTCAATGCAAAAAACATCGTGTTATATTCGGGCCAATACGGTAACTTTTTTTCTGAGTATGCGATTTTTACACAAAATACATTTTCGGAATGGTCTCGACGAAGGCCACGCGTCTGTGGGGGCACACAAACACGAGTTGACGAGCTTCGCTCGTCAACTCGTGTTTGTGTGTGTGTGTGTGTGTGTGTGTGTCTGTGTGTCTGTGTTGTTCAGTGTCGGGGTGTGTGTGTGTGTGCTGTTGAGTGTCGTGGGTGTGGGCGTGGGTGTGTTGGTCGCCCGATGGTTGACTCGCTGCGCTCGTCAACCATCGGAAGACAGTTACAAACACAGTTGACTCGCTGCGCTCGTCAACTGTGTTTGTCGATGTCTGTGTGTGTGTGTGTGTGTGTTGTTGAGTGTCGGTGTGTGTGCTGTTGAGTGTCGGTGTGTGTGTGCGTGAGTGTGTTGGATGCCGAGGGTTGACGAGCTGCGCTCGTCAACTTTGTCGAGGGTTGACGAGCTGCGCTCGTCAACTTGTCGTCTTCTGCGTTGCAAAAGCAATAGCCCCTTACGCCTAGAATAGGCGCTCGGGCCTAATGATATTACCGCCTTCCTTCCAGTCTGGTGTGGCAGAACCTCTTTCACAATCAAAGAGAAATATATTCCACAAAAAGTACATTTGGTGGAAATGTCAAAATGCAGAACATATAAATATAGAAATAAATATACACCGTCTGTAATAAAACAACTTTCAAATCCCGAACCGGGGGCCACGGTGGAGCAGTGGGAAACGCCGTTGCCTTACAGCGAGAGGGCTCCAGGTTCGATTCCTATCTGTGCAGAATTTGTGTGTTCTCCCTGCATCGGTGTGGGTCTTCTCCAGGTTCTCCGACTTTCTCTCACCTCTCAAAAGATGCAGTCACTTTTCATTTGGCTGGTCTTCATCAGACTCTGATCAGATGCAGACATTTTAAATATCCCTGTCATAAAGTCTTATAGATGCTCTTGGGGATTAGCAGTCATACAAGCCGGTGCATATCCCAGGAACCTCATAAATCTCAATTTTCAGACTGAAAACTGCCTGAAGTCGACTACTTCAGCTCGAGAATTGATTACTTCTGGGTCTCCTGTATCACTTTTCACTTCAGAAAAGATTTTACCTATACTTTTTACAGAGTCTTGGCCACTTTCTTTCCAGTGCACCCGTTCTTTGATTCTTATTTTATTAAATTGTGCAAATAAATTCAGTGTTGTAGGATACAAAGGTGCATTGATGTTCCACACAACCCAGGCTAAATGAAGATGTGTGTTGATATGAATAGAATAGAATAGAATAGAATAAGCTTTATTGTCATTGCAACAAGTACAATATAGTTCTGGGCGACGCCAGGTCTTATCTGTCTACCAAAACAATCCAAGGACATGTCTCTCTGACTTTTCACACACGTGCACCCACCCCTCAACGGCTCATCTGCCCTTGGAAATCTTCCTACTGCGTGCCCCCCCCGCCCGAAGGACAATTCTCCAGGCTTGCCTGGTTCGTGCTTCTCACTGCAAAAATCCCTGCTTGTTCCCGGTGCAGCGTTCCCGGTGCAGCGTTCCCGGTGCAGAGTGTCGTTCCTTTCTCCTGCGTGTGTTGTCCTGTGTACCTGCTGCTTTCTGCACCTTTTCGAAGAAGAGTTGTTGGCAGCGAGATTTATTTGCTGCAGCCGATGCTCACTCATCGACTCTTGTTTCATTGTTGCACTCTACTCTACTAAAACCTAGTATTAAAAGATACAAAAATATTAAAATACACACACTACAAACACCTGTGTGCATCCGATGCTTCCATCATATTCCTGATGCTGTGGAGTGACTCCTGGCCAGGCTCCTCCTACTCTAACACCTTCTGCACACACTTTATCGCAGGCCATGTCGGTTCTTGCATATTTTACGACGTACACATTCCATTGCCATAGTTCTTAGATATAAAAAGCTGCATGTGAAAGACAAAAGTCATGGTATATACATGGCTTGATAATGATTTTGATATTATTTGTTTATTTTAGCAAACTGATAAACAAAAATGAATTCCATAAGTAATTGCTTTTATAATCCCTATAATATTCTGAAAATATTTGACCTCTAATCTACCTCTCAGAATTCAGTCCAGTTCTTTAGTCAACTGGTTCATTTTTGTTTTAATTCTAATAGTTTTTGGAATAAAACTTCATCTTATCTGCAGCAGGATCGCAGCAGATTTCCACTGCAGTTTTGATACACAACAATCAACAGTTGATAATACACTGGAACCATTTGCTCGGAAATTCTTAAATCGTCTTATTTCTAAATGCATAATCTTTGCAGTTCCTCTGGCTTCATTTATTGTTTTCAGGCTCACAAATATATCATATTTAGGCTTTTCCATTGTGAAGAATATAGTGTCAGAATTATGACAAACCCCAATACTATACTAACTAAAGTTATTGAAACTGTTGACTACTGTGTTTCTCTATCGGCTTGTTCTAAATGGGGCAATTCCTTAATGTTCAGTCCTTGGGTTGAACACCATTGAAGTGAAATTTACTGTAACTGAAGGAGCCAGTTGTCATACTTATGTACTTG
Organism: Brachionichthys hirsutus; assembly: GCF_040956055.1. Lineage (NCBI taxonomy): Eukaryota > Metazoa > Chordata > Actinopteri > Lophiiformes > Brachionichthyidae > Brachionichthys > Brachionichthys hirsutus. Next base: position 14,864,828 of record NC_090897.1, on the reverse strand, counting down.
TTGTACGTGCCATATATGCAAGACAAACTTACTATGTTGGAATTCAACACAAGAAAAGAATTGACAGAACGAAGCCTCAGTTACATCCAGTACAGGGTTAAGATGTCAGTACTATGTCAGAAACATAAAAAATGAGGGTGACTTACTGGAACAGCTGCAACCAAGGGCCATTTGAGCTGTTAGTGTTTAAACAGAAGGTGCCTGCTTTTGGTCAGAAGACAGCAATTACCCAAACGTGTTTTCTGGCTTCTTTATTGGTTTAAGTTGTTTAAAGGATGAGACCAGGACATCTTGACAGTGAAACTCTTTGTGCACCCACAGGGAAACGACAGATGCACAAATTCACAATACTCTCATAAACCAGGTTCATCGGAAAACTTCAGGATAAAAGAAAAGAGCAAAAAAAAAAACACACAAAAAAGAGAGTAAATAAAAACAGAATCACATTTTCCAAGGATTTGGCCAAACCTGAGCCACTTCATTACAACAACACTCCCATCTGGTCTTTAGACTCCACCTACCAGCTCAATCAGGATAGACTAGTGGTTGGAGTAAATGTGAGTTTTTATTGCATCAAATAATTTGATGATTTGATAATTGATATGTTGGATAGTCTTTTGTGTCAGAAAGTATTGGACACTTCGACCCGTCTGGGAGGCTGATGATGTCTGTCATCATCAGCCATCAAGATAATATTCTCACTAATTATGACACATAATCTGGTGTCCCGACACCGGCGGCGGCGACTGATGTCCTTGATGAAGTCGCTGAATGATGATGAAGTTGATGAATGTGTGAAGATTGAGCAGTGAGGGGAGGTGAAGGGTGCACGAAACAGAAATCTGATATGATTAGAGGAACAGGGAGAGTCACATAAAAGCATACTTTAGGCTGCTAATGATGATGTGTCGCCATGCTATTGGATAGATCTGACCGGCTGATGAAAACAAACTGATACAATTTGACAATCTGGTTCTGATGCAAGAAAATAAGATGGAACTTGCCAAAAGGCAACGGTTTAGTCTCTATGACTGAACTTAAGCTCGAGCTTCATTTGTGTGCCCAAGAAAGAGAGAGCTAAAAAAAAAAAGACCTTCATATTGAATGTGAAAAAGTATTGCTTGCCCTTGTATTAAAAGTCAACATTATTTTTTAAGCTCTCATTCAGGTCACAATTATGTAATCAATATATTACGTTCTTTGTATTTATTGTGGTTTTTCAAGTTGAAATGTGCAAGATAATGTTGGAGAAAACTCTGGCTGTTTTTTTTTCCCAGTCAAGTCAAAGCAATTTAGGCTCTCACAGATTTGGTAAAATTTCAATGTGCCAGTATCGCTGCTTGCCAATCAATCCAATCTGCCTTTTGTTTTTTTTTACCCAGCAACAGATGACCACAGAGCAATCCCTTCCCTGCAATTGTTTGCGTTGCACCTTCTTTGCCTCCCCGTACCGGATGAGAGTCCCCACTGACGGAGATTACTGAACTAAGATGAAGAAAAGCCTCAAGCTGTCTTCAGGCTTTGCACAGAAGACAACAAGGGACATCCGGCTGCACGCCACCTTGTTTTCTTTTGTGCTTTAAATGCTCAGCGCTGTGAGAGCAGATGAAGAGTGAATGCCTGTTAGAGCTCTACGACGAGCCCCTGCAACTGGCGGTTTAGGTTTGTTTTAATTATATTGCGGCTGGGGGCTCAGTTCGGAGAGAGATCCCTCCAGGGTTACTCCCTATCGGTGCTAGTGCACATTTGGGACTTGTTCACTGATGTTCACATGCGGCAAGTTTCAGTGAGTGTTTGTGATATTTTTTTAAAATAGTAGTACTGCTACTGTAGTATAGTATAAACATGTAAATAAACAGGGACCATTATATTTGTTGCTTCTGAGCAAAATAAAATAATCTCAAGTATTTATTTGTATGGTACATGGACTGCACTTTCTACACCTTCGCCGTGCTCAAAGCCTCACATTCACCCGTTCACACACTCATTCACACTCCAGTGGGCAACTGCTGCCATGCAAGATGCTGCCAGGCCCACTGGAAGCCACCTCCACCAATCCTAAATGCTTTTATCTTGGATAAAACTAGATTTACATCCAAACCAAGAGCAATTTACTGCTGGACATATTTTGTTAAACTGTCGGAGAGCACCCAACTCTCGATTATCTCAGCGACACAGTGACAGCCGCTCGTTTTTGTAGTTACTTTTGTGACAAAATGACAATCAGGGAGCATTTATTGAGACACTTAGGCTGTTAAAGATATCCTGCTGTCATTGTGTCATTTAAGACATCACGATTTATGTCAAATAGCACATGCTGTCTCACTGCTGACTTTCTAAGTATAATTCTCTACAATGCTGTTGTTATGTACTCGGAGCTACCGCCTCGTCATAGCCCGATCTTCAGAAATTCACAAATTGCATCATTTTCAGTGGGGTCATTGGTCACCACCATCTCTACTACAACTGGTTGGACTGGTGAGATTTATCTGTTGCCGATAAGAGTCTACCCGTCTAAAACTTCCTGATAGACTGATTATATATATTACTTACTACAGACTGTATTATAATTAGTCTATCAAAAAAGTATAATAAAGTACAATAGCTGTCTGTTTTCATAATTTAAATGTAGATGTTGTTGTTCATCAACATTGTTGTGATTGGTGTGGTTAATGCAACCAATCAGGGTATGTTTTGGCCCAGAAAGTAAAACTGACAGGATGCTATCAGAGTATTGGATTTCAACCAGGTAAGAAAAACAACAACCAATGGATGGATGAAGACAATGAAATGAAACCGCCAACTATACTCCTGTGTTATGGTAAAATAAACCTTTTTTTCTTCACTTTTTTCAGTGTTTATTTATTTATTTTAAACAAGATGAGAGTCACAGCTCATGTGTGACCCTAGAGAAGATAATTAAACACACAAGGAGCAGTTAGTGCAGGATAAATTGCTCTCAATTTCCAGAATGTCATTTCTCCACATGATAAGACAATAATCTGACAGTGTATACGACTTCATGTTTGCTAATCTTCTTCTTCTTTTCATTCTTCTTTAAAAACCCAGTATGAACATGAACTAAATCAGAAGTAAGAGGTGCTTCCACTTGGTACAAACTAATTGAAGAAACCCACTAGATAAATTGACTTTAGACTATTTAATAAAGGTCACGTCAACAGAGATGAATTTGATTTGAGGGTTCACACTGATCTCAGATTGTAGTTTAAATGCTCTTGATCTTAAACGTCATAGAGATGCAAACAATAAACTTAAAAGAAGGATGCACTTTATACAACTTCTGAAACCAGTTTATGTGGGGTGATGTTTGAAAAAAAGATGCACCACAGGAAACCTTTTTTTTTTCCTTTTTCCTAATAATTCCACCGCCTTTTTTGTACAGCCCTTAACGTCAAATAAAAACCATATTATAAAATTGAATGAGGCATTTAATAGAGTCTGGAGCTGCAGGAGCTTGCAGGCACACATGATTTCTGGGGTGAATTCTAATAAGAAATAGATCTACAGAATGCCTGCCGAGTGGGAGAGAGACAGGAAGAGAGATGGAGACAGTGAAGAAGAGAAAGTAAATAAAAATGCGAGTTCACTGACAGCATTAGCTGTGCAAAGCCTGTTGTGTGTTCCCTCCTGCATGTGAATGGTTTTTTTTCTTCTTTTCTTTGCATCCTCTCAGCTTTGCGAGAAAAGTAGAAAATCCTGTGGAAATATAGACTATTTGACCTTGCTTTAAAAAAATCAAAGCTTGCACATGTTTTAACATGCAATAGGACATCCTTAGAATGCTGCTAACAGTAGGAGATAAGCTGGGGGTGGAGACCATTGTCTTGTCTCTGCATATCTTTACTTTCAGGGCATGGATCAGAGGATTATTTAATGACTTGCTTGAGCAGTCATTTGATACTTATGGGATGTTTTTCACTCACTTATTTACAATATGAACTTGGCAAAACTCTGCACTGCCACTCATGTTTATCAGATCAATAACACACCCAGCAAAATTGATTGGAATAAGAATAGAAAGGACGACGCTACACTCAAAATTCAATCAAAATCAAGAGCTACTTCAGCAGAGTCTCACTTAGGATTGATCTGGCGAGATGAGATACGAACAGTAGTACTAACAAGCAGGTATACCTCGCACCTGTGAGGGGGGGGGGGGGGGGGGGGGAGGGGGGGCGACGACGACATCAATATTGTACCTGGGTTAATGCATTGTGATTCATCGATCATTTTTAAAATTGCTGAGACAATTTAAGCTAGATCCTTTGTAAAAGAAGGACAAACTGCAGTCATTGTTTTCTCAATTAAATGTACTTCATGTTGGCTTTCCTTTCTTTATTGAAGAATATTGCACAGCGACTGCAGCAGACGAGTACACAATGATCGGCACTTTAATTATAGTTTCTATCTAAATATATAATATGTGGCTTAAAGTGATAATTAAACATCGTTCCAAGGTTTTCCCTTTTTGAAACTCTGCCGACTCGCATGTAATTTTGAGGTAGCTAACATCGGCTCCTGGCAGGCCCTCACAACCAGGCCGGGCTACCATGAAGATAAAACCTGTCGCCTGGGAGCCAGACAGGACAATAATTTTCAACTTCACTCCTATTATGGGCTTTATATATTTTTATATTTTATTCCTTAGACCGAACTGTTCACCATCCTTCGACTGTTACCATCTGCTTGCATATCTGCCCCGCGCAAGAATGAGTGCCATCCAACAAATGCCAAAGCTCAGTCAAGCTTTAAGGAGAAATAACAAAGCTGACTGACACTTTATTACGTCTATTGTCTTCACCTACTGGAGCAAAGAAAAGATATATGCCAGCATACATGACCTCCTTGCACAAACCAAATTGGAGCATCACACCACAATGATAAACTAATCCTGAATTCATGAGATTAAAGACGTTGTGTTTGGCGGTGTTAAAAAGGGGAAGTAATAATCTGGCAGACACACTCCATTTCATTTCCTGGATGCTGACATGCAAATGAGGATCATTTGTATAATCTTCCAAAATTAAAAACAGATAATACAATACCATCAGAAACCATTAATATTCAATTGGGAGTTGCTCATTGAATTCCTTCAATCATGCCATTGAAGGAATTCAGAGGGATGGTGTTGGACCCCTCCCTGAGCTGCCACCTTATCGTGGTGGAGGAGTTTGCGTGTCCCAATGATCCTAGAAACTCAGTTGTCGGGAGCTTTATGCTCCTGATAGGGTCACCCATGACAAACAGGTCCTAGGGGAGGGACCAGACAAAGGGTAGCTCACAAACCCCTAATGATGAGAAAAATGAATGGTCCAGAGTTTCACTCACCCGGGCGCCAGTCAACGGGGCCCCCTCCTGGAGCCAGGCACGGTGGGGTCTGGCCGGGCACAGCCCGAAGAGGCAACGTGGGGCCTCATTCCCAAGGGCTCACCACCCATAGAAGGGATCAAAGGGGTCGGGTGTTTTGTGAGTTGGGCGGCAGCCGAAGGCAGTCGTATCCTCGGCTTCAGAAGCTAGCTGTAGGGACGTGGAGTGTCACCTCTCTGGTGGGGGAGGAGCCTGAGCTGCTGCGCGATGTTGAGAAGTTCCGACGAGATATAGATCGCCTCACCTGTAGGCACATCATGGACTCCGGAATCACTCTTCTTGAGACTGGTTGGATTGGCATCCACTCTGGAGTTGCCGCTGGTGAGAGGCGGCAGGCAGGGGTGGCAGTACTTATTGCCCTCCGGCTCCATGCCTGTATGTTGGAGTTGACCCCTGTGGATGAGACAGTAACCTCCCCCCGCCTTTGGGTTCAAGGATGGATGCTGACTGTTGTTTGTGCCGATGGTCCAAACAGTAACTCAGAGTATCCACCCTTTTCGAGTAGAGCCGCTGCTCCTCCGCGTTGAGGAGCCAGATGAGGTGGCTAGGGCATCTATTTAGGATGCCACCCTGACGGCTCCCTGGTGAGATGTTCAGGGCACGTTGAGCATCTCGTGTCATGTCAAGTGCCTTGGAGTAATGCTTTGACTCTCTTTCACTGCATCAATGATATTCTTTCAAATCGTTTTATTAAGGAAAATCTCTGAGAAGCAAACAAATATTGAAGTAGCATCCATCCATCCAGCTTCTTGTAGACGAGATGATTGCTATTGTCTTGTCTACAGCCTCCTATCCACCTTTCGGGTCACAGGTCTGCTTGGACGGTATCTCAGCGTGCTACGGGTGGTGTACACCCCAGATGAGACGCCAGCTGATGGGAGGAAGCCAGACAACCCGGAGAGAACACATGCAGACGCAGGGAGAATGAACGCCACACAGAAAGGAATCAAACCCGGAACCTTGTTGCTGTGAGGCAACAGTACGATCCACCGCACAACCCCGTTGCCTTATTGAAGCTACATGATTGATTGTAAATCGTTTAAATTTGAATTTAAAACAATATAATTTCCAACCCATTTTTGGATTATGTGAACTATATATTGATCCAGCAAAAGATGTGGATTTACTTAGAGTGCGTTCCCACTGCCGCCGTTTGCTCCCTTTTAAACTGGCCAGAGTTCCTTTCGTCGGACAATCCGCTCCGTTTGGGCCAGTGGGAACGCGCATCCGGACTCTGGAGAGGATCAAAAAAGTCCGCCTGAAAAGGAGGGTCTCGGTTCCTCTTGGCGGAGCAAAGGCAGGATCAGCTGTCACTACGTACAGCTGATCCTGTATTATTTTCCCCACAATTCGGAAAGCACACGGAGAGTGCTATTTTATACACCAAAATTAATGACCCTACATTTATTTTTAGATTCCTTAACCACAAAAATGAAACTTTAGCAATTGGATTCACGTTGATATAATTATTAGTTTAAAAGTTATTCACAAAAAGCACACTTTCAGCAAAGGTGGTTTCTTCTGGATCTAGATCCGTAGCTTTTGAAGATACAACAAATTTGTTTGTCCACTTCTAATTCCACAGTAAAGACCAGCAAAAACAGAACCTACTATGTGGAAGTGTCTAAAAACAAAATCATTTTGTTGTGAAAATTTACGCTGATTTCATTGAACGGGAGATCCTGACAACACTGAGGGAACAGAGAGGATGTTCCGACAGAGAACTGCCCAGAGAGGCAGGAGTTGATCAGGTGAGATGTGGAACAGGTGTGTCTCGTTCAGTTCAATGATGCCTCTGCAGCTGTGCAGGGCAGAAATCAACCTGCAGCAGCGGTCACCATAGCAACCCTCGCAAATGGGGCTTTTAATGTTAAAATCATTGATTTTTTGGAAAAGCCGCCATTATAGGTTCTTGGAAAAATCCGGATTGCGACAGTATCTGAATTCTGGATCCGATTCGTAGGACATTGCGTGGTGAAATAGAGATCCCCACCCTACATGACTGTGTCAAATTCCAGAAACATCGGTCAATAATCAAATTCCCTACAATATTAAGGAACGAATTTTGAAGCTCCATTGACTGCAATGTTACAGAAAAAATTAAATTGATCCAGAAATCAGGATTTCTTTTGGATCCGCAGCAAAATCAACTGTTCCTGGTTCCCAACATTTCCTGAAAATTTCACAAGATCCGTCCAGAACTTTTTGAGTTATCTTGCTGAGAGACAAACCAACGTAGGTGAAAACATATCCGCCTCGGCAGAGATAATAATTACATTATAGAGCTTTAACATAAAAAACTGAATTTGTCAATGAAAATATCAACATTCAGGTCAACAAATAACTACTTCTGTTTCTGAGAAATATTCTCCCACAAATTTCCACTCACATTCAGGAAAATGTAAATGGGAGCCTGTGCCTATGAACATTTTCAATGCCACATGCTAGGTTATGCACTCTGTCTCGTCCCTGCAATTTTACATACCGATCTTCCAGCAGATGTGTCGCTAGCTTGACCCATGCAGTCAGTTTCCCATTGCAGCTCCCATGGCGAATACTAATGTGCACCTGCTAATGGTTGCACTGGCTAAATAGAAGTCTTGTATCCATTCAGAGTCAAATCCTGCGGCATCTCCTTTCCTTTTCCTTTCTTCTTTTTATGCTGCGTTTTCCTCTCAGACACAATATTTATATGCTGACAATGATTTAACTTCAATCAACATCCACTTTCTGTACACTGAGCAGCAAGCACATAGCTTTGAATCGTGGCAAACATTTGGATGAAGAGAAACTTTGCACGTATGCTATGTTGCCAATTTTGAACACGTAGGCAGAACTGTGGGAATTGGTTCCAAGTCTGTCTCCCACATTTGCTCTGTTTCTTCCTCTTGCCTCTTTTCCAAGTCAGAAATCCTCTTAAGAGAGGTTCTCCAAAATAACATTGTCTTCAAACAAACATTTCACTTTTAATCATTGCATTATTCTCTCTTATACTATTCACCATGGTATTATAGGCCCTTTTGAAGCTGTTCTTTTTCTGAGCGTCCACTGGGATTTACTCCCCTGTGGCCTTTCTGCTTGCACCAAAGCCTCTCTGTTCAAGCCCAGCATTGAAAATAGAGGAAAATAAGAAACCTCACAGGGAAATAGGTTATGAACTGATGAACAATTCACTGGTGCATACCTGACAGGGATTGCATTTTTATCATCTTGTATGCCTTTGGTAACAGAGAAACATGATTTCTCACTGGATGTTGACATGTCAGTCAAGAAGTTGGGCAGATAATGCTGACACAAATACGCACCTTTACATCAATTTATTCCACAGATGTATGCTGTGATGACCTAATAGAAAGAATGTGGGAAAGTATTCTTTGATGACTGCATTTGTCTCTTGTTTTCTCAGAAAATTTAATGGACACTATCAAGAGCATTCCTAACCATTTGTGTGCAGGCTTATTATAAGAAAAATGTTTTAGAAAATGTTAGGTGAAAATAAAGTCATCTAAGTCGGCCTATGGAGGAAATATTCAAGCTCATATTCAACCTCAATCGAGCCTTTGATGGGCCCGATCTTGCTTTTGGTTCTAATTTGTGACAGCAGAAAAACTGTCCTTTACCTTAGTCCTTCATGTTAAAAGTTACACATGCACAATAATGCAATTCTACATCAGGTGATCTTTTGTATGAGCCACTGGAAATCTTGTCAGAACATTTTGACATTTTTTAACCAAGAATTTGCACCGCGGTTCGATAAAAGGATTATAGCAGCTCCAATTTATCAGATTTACTTCCACAGTAGAAGGCTAATAAGACCCAAACTGCCACAATTAAAAATAAATATAAATCGGGAAAAAAAAATACAAAAAAAATAATAATATATATATATATATATATGTATGTAAATAAATATAAAACATTTAATACAAATACAAAGTAGAAAACAAGATTCAAAATTTAAAAATATAATTAAATATCAATAAATAGACTTGTTCTCAGTCTATGTTTGCATTTTTATGGCCTGCCCATGGTTTTATATTCAAGACTATGAAATGAACAAATAAAAACCAGTCAAAGAAACACACACACACTGAAGTTAAAACTCTGCTACCCGACATCATCAGATTAAGAACATTCCTGTAAATCCTTTGCTGCATGTCCAGGCCCATTTTTGCATCACACCATGAGGCGTTAATAGAAGAGCATTCAGAGCCGGCGTAAACTCTCTTCTCTGTGGGAATCGGTATTCAGGAGGACACACTTCAAATAGTGACCTCCCACTATGTTTGAAGTTATGATTTATGGCTCTACAAATACTATTTTTTGTTCTATTCAACGCGCTGAAGGCTGATAAGGGCAAGCACAATGACCAGATTACAGTCAAGGCTGTACACATCCCAGTGATGTGTAATGTTTAAAATCTCCTCACTCCCTGTAATTCAGCTCCTCTCTACCCCAACCTTGTAACAACAGGCCCTTGATAATGTTATTGCTCATGGTTCATGGCCAGCGAAGATAAGAGAAATAGGTTTCTTTAAGCCCTGCACAGGCTTAACCTATGACTCTACTTATAGCAAGCCCCAAAGACCTAGACAACCCTGTTAGCGTTAGCTTTGCACAATACCGTGGCAGTACGTGATAGATTTTAATGCTTTCACTGTACTGTAGGTCTGCATGCTGTATACGCACAAATTAAAACATGTAGTAACTAGAAAAGCACCGAGAGAGCGCAGACCTCCGCCGAGCAGCTCATTCCCCTCCAAATTGGATTTACACCATCCACATAATAATAATGTGTTGGCTTTATATAGCGCTTTTCTAGGCACTCAAAGACGCTTTACATTTGATTTTTGAATCCTTACATGGGGTTTTCAATGTTAAAATGTAATATTTTTTCCTGACCTCATTCTCGATCTGATTCAGATGAAATTGAGTGGAACGAGAGAGACACCCACCCTCCATGAACGTGTAACAGTCCATAAACATTATCAATAATCAACTGAGATATTGAGAAACAAATTTGACTGCAATGTTACCGAAGATGTCAAAGTGATCCACAATCCAGGATCTCTTCTGGATCATCACCAAAATGGAATCATCTGTTTCTGGTAACATTCCAGACATTTCCTGGAAATCTCATCCAGATCCATCCAGGCAATTTTGAGTTATCTTACTAACGTTCGACAAATGCAGGCAATTAATTCAAATCTATCATCACAGTGTAAAAGTATATAGAAGTGCTTCAGCAGCATCATACATGGGGTAATGAGTTGCTGTTAGAAGCACAAATTTTCTTTTTTTTCATTCTCTAACCGCTTATTCCGCTACCGGGTCGCGGGCCAAGCTGGAGCCAATCCCAGCAGTCAATGGGCGAGAGGCAGGGTACACCCTGGACAAGCCAACACAGAGACAGACAACCAGCCACACACACACTCACACCTACGGGCAATTTAGTGTCACCAATCAGCCTAGGCTGCATGTCTTTGGAGGTGGGAGGAAGCCGGAGAACCCGGAGAGAACCCACGCAGACACGGGGAGAACATGCAAACTCCTCACAGAAGCACAAAATAATAATAATAAATATATATACTGTATATATATATAAAATTGTGTAACACATCAAATATGAAACTACATAACTTTTTGTAGTTGCGGCATAATGTGAAATGAGTTTGAAGCTATTAATATTTCTGTATTAATTCAATTACATTTTATTTCTATAGCACCTGATCACAACAGAAAGTTATCTCAAGGCACTTGGCAGGATTAGCAGGGCAAGACCTCCAAGGAAAGATAGAACTCAACTTGACCCACAAGAACAATAACTTTTTTTTTATTAGCTTCATGTCCCTCCTAGTGACAATGTCCTACAGAGAATTTCACCCATCAGTTTGATAGAGAAAAGTCCAAGAGACCTCAGGATAGAGCTGTGTCACATTCGTAAAATTAGAAGTTCATAATCTAAACGACGGATTTCACAGTTTTGATGATAATTGCATTAACATAAAATGCATCTGTGACGACACAAACACAAGGCGGCTAGTAGTTTCCACTGCGTAGTACTTGAGGTCTCAGAAGAGGAAAGTGGCTTGGCTATAAAGGGAACAGAGGGATGGGGGGGGGGGTATGACAACAGGTAATACTATCGGGTCTACAAAGTGGGTACTTCCCATCACAGATGTTTAATTGAATTCAGCTTCAAGCAGCATTAGCCAGAAGCTTTTATCCTGCACATGTTTCTACTCATCCACACACTTATCAGCTGCAGCATTTTAGTCATTTCATTTGTTTGTTTTTAAGCATTAACATAACCAAATCTATAATGTTACACTTTGCCTGTGTAAGAATCAAAACACGTAGAAACCGGAATCACACAAGCCTGTGTGCGTGTGTCTGTATATATCTATTTTTTTTGATAAAATAATTATAAAATTAATAAATAAAAAGATATGACACATTGTTTTTATTTTGCAGGTAAAATAAAATCCCTTCAATAAGCAACACTTTTTTTATTTTATAGATGTGACCTGTTCGATAATTTCTTTGGTCTGATGTGAAGAGGCTAAATATATTGGTGGCATTTTAGCCTGTAAAACACCATAAATTAGCCGCATTGCTGTAAAAGCCACAGGGTTCAAAATGTGTAAAAATAAAGTAGCGGCTTATAGTGCAGAAATGACGGTACATGTTGTGAGATATCATTGTCTTGAGGTGGGCCTGTGCATTTCCATGCATGAACTTCTCCTGTCTTCCAGATCCTTCCCCTGCAATCTGTTCATTCCCGTCACCTGTGCTCCTGTGCTCACCTGTAACTCATCCCTAATCAGCCCTGACACTATAAAGTCTCTGCTCCTGCCGCACCTCGCTGCCAGATTGTTTGCGGCAGGTTCCTTCTTTCCAGCGCTCTGTAATAGCAGTAATATCCAATACAAAGTGGGTGAATGTTCCTTGACTTATTCATGGCATGAAAATGCATGAAGCGGTCTGATACTTGAGGAGAACAGGGCTGTCTTCTAAACCCACTCGTAATGAATCATAACAAACAAGACGTTGCCATTCAGTCCACAAGGACAGAAAGTATCATCGGAGTCTTCATTTAGGAAAGCCTCTGAAAATGGCTTGAACAATTGATAACTAGAGTGCAGTCCTCCAAGATGCGAGTGACTTGCAGGCTGAAGGTTTAAAATGAGCAGTGAGACTGAATCTGACAAAGCTCCATTACAATCCATCTTGGGATATTAATCATTTCACATTTTCTGAATTAAGGTCTAATAAGGCTGCTGAGATGAATGTGAGATGGATGGTCCGCATGAACAATTGCAAAACAAAATCTGATGAAGCTAAGTGGCGTCTGAGCTGACATGTGATATTAATGAGGGCAGAAACTAAGTCCAATATTATTTTTTACTCTCTGATGCTTTCCAGAAAAGACAAGACTTGCTGCTCTTTTTTTTTAACATTGTGTGGCTGCAGTCACCATGATGATGGTCATGAATATGTTGGGGACTGCCCTAACATTCCATCCACAAGTACAGTCAAACATCCTGTCTAAGTAGAGCATTTGAAGAAATCCCTTGCTGCCTTGTTTCCGTTGAAAGTCCTTCGCACGTATTTATCTGATCTTGTACAACAACATGATGTCCTTCATCATGGAATTTAGATTTATTACACGCACACACTCTGTCAGTATACTCACATGTTGAATACTGCATATTTGTGTAGTGTGTCTATAACCGTGTTTGCGCTCATCAAAAATTAATGCTGCGACATTCAAATATCACGTCACTTGCAAAAATGCATCAGCCTTTTCATTTGACTAAAAATAATTTGTGGGTGAAGTGATATTAATTGAACAAATGGATTAATCCCGATCAGCCACTTTGGTCTGAACAAATTTAAGCAAAAAAAAAATTGTATATTTACAATAAATGGTCACATTATGTCTGCACCCTTGAGTAACTTGTATACAAAGTTGACAACACAACAAATTTTAAAGCGCGTGCATTTGTATGTGGGTTAGTGCGCTGGCTGTTCGGGGAAAAGCTCTTTATGAGGGGATCTTGACGATTTATTCCAGACAGCTGCATCGTTGACAGGCCATCATTAGCAGAGCGATTCCTCAGGTTGTTTCATTCCCCGGTGGCCAAGACAAACTGCACAAGACCTTAATTGCTGGTATGAATAAAAGTTCATTTTCCAAGGGGTGGTATCATTATAAATGTAGTATAAAAGATGACTCGGAAGATGAATATGTCAAGTGCTGCAGTCTCTCACTCATGCAATAAAGCGGCTAATAAACCTGAGATGGGCCAGAGGGTTATTCAGGAACAATAGAGGAGATAAATGCTGTTTATTTCCAATGAGAATATATTCTCATGAATGTCCACGTTAAGAAGGTTGTGAGAGCGAAGCAGATGGAGAGACAAAGAACATCAACGTGTTGAGGATGCCTGTAAAGTGTGGAGGGCGGCGCTGAAAGCCTGAAGAGAACTGTTTGATGAAGAGCTCACCATTATATTTGTGGTCAAGGGTCTATGGTCGAAGAGGTATTAAGACTCGTCCCCTGGGACCCTCCCCGGGCATATAGGGAGTTTGGTGTAATATAGCATGTGAAAATGATGAGCTATATAACCCTGACATCCGCTGCGCTAAATAGCTCGGTGAGGCATTACAGCACATTTTCTGTTAAGACGAAAAAGCTCTACAGTATTCTGTTAGTGACTACGCACCCACGATGGAGAACAAGAACCGGAAGAGGGGTTTAGAAAATCCCTACGACGCGCAGGACTGAAATGGCATTTTCTGTCGTGATGCATTAATGTTGGGACATTTACTTTCCAAAATTAAATCCAATGATTACATGTTTAAACTTAAATGTTAATATCAAATAAGTAGGTTTAGCCAAAATTAAGCAACTTTTCACTATGTAGTCCCAGCCCAATTTAGCGTTGGATACTTCCCTGCAGGTCCTTTCCCCATCAAGGGATAATACTTCATCACTGCACGAAACCGTTGAGGCATAGTTTATTTCTTAGAGAATGCTAACAATATTTTAAACCGTCAATGACATGCTCAAACTTTAATATCCTCAAGCTTATGTTATAGTCTGAGATCATTTCTACCTTGCACTGATGTTCCAGGTCGCTGACAAATGTTTCAAGAGAATCAACCATATTTGGGGGGGAAGAGAGGAATACAGTTTCTGAACACTTCAAGTGCATGTACTAAGGTTTAAAAACAAATTAAATGGGTGCATGGTAGCCAATATAATTCAACCACATAATCTCTGACTCAAAATGTGACTGGATCCTGGGGCCAGGCTGTCTGGAGCTGACCGGATGTTACCTGGCTGTGGTAAATCTGTGTCCAGTGGAGTATCGAACTGCAACCCCAGCAGAGAAGCCTATGCACTGATGGCTCCAGTGCACCCTTTGTTTTGACAATCCCCCCTCACTTACACAGATCTTCCTTCCGCACATGCAGCATTAATTGCCTTGAGCTTTTCTGGACCAGCGACTCTACTGCAGAGGAAAGTTTTGTTGATGTTCTTCCAATCAAACTTTATTTGTAAAGCACATTAAAACAACAAAGCCGACCAAAAGTGCTGAACACAGCAGTGTAATTTAAATAAATGAAACGAACTATAAAAATAAAGCTGCGTGCAGCCTTGAGAGGTTCCTCAAACCTGGCGCACGTTGGGGTATATGCTTATTCGCAATCCACGAATGTGAGAAACGCGCGTACGTCCTCTGGACGTGACTCTGATGAAACGTGCCAAGTTTGGTGCCGGTTGGACAAAGTATGCTCCTGTTGGTGGTGCTATGAATATCACTCATGGCACTTGTGTTGGTTCAAAATGTACAGTCATGTTGATCAGTCGTTTTGCTCCCATCTGCTGTTGATTTTAATATATCACAATCCCGTTGCCTGTGGACGTGAACAGATTGATGTGCACATAAATTGTGTTTTCAAAATTGAATGTACAATCAACCCATTTACCAAGTTCATACTTGGGGAATTAACAGAGTAACCAATTGCTTGCAGCAAAGTTAGAGTAAGAACCACATGTAGGGTTTTACCAAACCTTCTTCCAGTTCTTGTTCTCCGTTGTGGGTGTGTATTCAATGAGAAGAATGTGGGTTAAGATTAAGACATTTGTATAATTAACAGATCAGTACAATTAGTTCGGATATCAGCGCTGAGGTTCGATCCCGTTTCGTGTGTGTGTCTCAGGTCCAAACAAAAGGGGCCCGTCCTTTGCTTCTGTGTCTTCATATATCCATGAGTCCGAGTCCGTCCCCTGAAGGGGTGGGGATTGTGCCCCAGCCAATCTAAGCCCATGTTTATCTGTGTTGTGTGTGACATCACTGGCGTGACGCATTCAATTGAAATCAGTCATTATAAATCCGAACTAAACGTGGCGTATTCCTAGTGATGTCGGCGTGTAATCACGTTGTGGAATCCCATCTAATATGGGAATTCCCTACTGTCGGGGTTATTCCCCGACACACTGTGTAAGAAATAATTAAACGCACACAAAATGAATCAGGCAGACAAACTTCGATACTTTACCGGTAAGGAGGGACCTTGTTCGCCCAGCGGCTGCGACCAAAAGACCTCTCCCCCGAGACCTCGCGGCCTTTTTATTAACACGGTGAAAGTAGGTGGGTCTCAGGTATTTACATAGATCCCTACCCCCTTCGATGAAACTAGAGACGAAGGGATCTCTACCCAGAGAAACACTCGTGGTCACCTCCATCTTAAAAACTCTACAATGAGACAATGAAAATACAACAATAACTCTAACATTTCCCTCCTGGAATTTTCATTTCACATGGCCTAATACCTATACTGTAACATCCTTATCTCTATGGTTACTACAAAACATTCTGTGTTAACTAAACATGCTTCAAACACTATACTAGAACTAAACTATAAGAAAACAATCATAAAAGAATCAATACAATCAAAATCAATACCTGAGTTATTACATTCATAATCTGACCGGAATCAGGGAGGAAGGCGAAAAACCCGTAGTTTGCAGATTCCATCTTCATATAGCATACATCTTTCAAACGGGAAAATTCCTTCCACAATCCAGCTTGTCCAGGAACAGCGCCACGTACTTTGTGTCTGAAGGGCGTTAGCTCGCGAGGCTACAGGAACCCGGCCTGTTCGGGACGTGGCGTCGTACTGACCGTCCCCGCTGCAGTCGTACCAATGGCCACCCGCCTCCTTGGCCATGCGGTGCTGCGAGCGCAGCCGGAGGCACTCCCCCGGGCTTGTCTGAAAGAACAAGACCGGGAGCTCCTTGACGTTGCACCACTCGCAGTTGATCAGCTCCGACGAGCGGAGACAAACCTTCTCCAGGGAGTTCTGCTCTGGGACGCAGCACGGGCTTCATCACCATCCGGCGGCGCGTCCCCACGCACAGTCTGGCACGCCAGGACCATGGCCTCACAATGAGTGGGCATGATTTTGCAGGGCTTGTGGAAGCCCTGCAGCATGTCATTGGGTCCAGAAGAGTGTCCAAAGGAGGGTCCGGCATAGTGTCCAGGGGAGGGTCCAGGCAGTGAACTGCATGGAAACTATTTTTTGAGAAATTATTATTCAAATGTCAAATCTCAAATGGTGGGGTCTAAATTGAGGTCGAGAGACTGCTGAAAAATGCCGATTTTTAGAACGAAAATTGGCTGTCAGATCTGGATTGTGATCCGGATCCGGCCGAAATTAGTCATGATTATAGAGCTTTAAGCAAGTAAGATTCCTTCCAGATGTGGCAATGGGGCTACACGAGCGGCTGATCTAGAACGATCGATTTTGTTGCCGACTTTAGGACGCCACTTTAGGACTTTCAACCTAAAGACATCTATTTTTCTTTGTTCCTTTATCCCCAAGCCCGTTCCAGTGGGTTTCCCAAACACTTACGCACAGGTCCGCTCACAGTGAATACAAGCACGGCATTACTCAATTAATGACCTTTATTTACCCTAACAAACTCCTACTAAAATATTTTATACTTCTCCTTAAATCTAGCTAAAAAGGGTCTCAAATGCAAAAGGCAACTTAAACTCTGAGGCACTACAGCAAAAACAAGGGAAAAGAGGCAAGGCAGTGACTCTGCGGGCCAACCTGAATGAAAACAAGATCCTCTGTAATTAAGAATGATACACAGGGACCACCTATAGCACAGCTTCAACGGACTCCGCTTACCTGCAGGTACGCATTTGCCCGTCCACCGCGTCCGCTGTCGCAGCGGCTCTACCTGGAAGGGGTCTATAACGACGGACAACACAAATGACCGCACCCAGCCGCCGCTCACTCACGCTGACGCTCCATTCAGCCGGACAGTGAGCCGGGAACAGATGAGGGGAAGCACATATACACCCCCCTCATCAGTGGCAAATGTGCTACAGGTGCTCACCACCACACCTGCCTGCCTAATTACTTCACAAACAAGGAATGTCTGGGCAACTCGACCAATCACCCGGTTACAGATATTTCTGAAAGTGACGTCACATTCAGGGCCAACTGTTGTGGCAGTCTCTGATTTCAAACAGCAGAGGCGTTTTAAGGGGTTAATCTAGCCCTGAGACGGTTGACATATGTCGGAGCATTTCCTTCTCCTGACCTTGAGTTTGCATTTTGCTTTGAGCATGTATTTAATGGACCTCGGGCCAGCTGGCCATCCATGCAACAGCGTTGTCATGGCGTACCTCCTTCCAGCGGTGACCAGCAGGCGGCACAGGAATGCGGGACCCTCTAACAAAATTAGAGCAACAATGAAGAGTCTGTTCCTTATGCGTCCTACAAGGAATAAAAGCTTCGACACAGAAATGTAGACATGGAGGAGAAGAAGCTGCTGGTGGCCTTCTACAGAGCCACCGTGGAGAGCATCCTGGCATACTGCGTCACGGTGTGGTACGCCGCGTGCACAGCAGCGGAGAGGAAAACCCTGCAGAGGGTGATCAACACAGCCCGGAAGATCACCGGCTGCTCTGCCCCCCCTGGAATGTATCGCCGGCTCTCGCTACTGTAGGGAATTTCCATATTAAATGGAATTCCACAACGTAATTACACGCTAGGGACGCAAAACATTTAATTGGGTATAGGTTTGACCGGTTTCCATGAACGTCTCATTTGGTGACGTCACACAACACAGATAAACATGGGCTTAGATTGGCTGGGGCAAAGTCCGGCCTTCAGGGGACGGGCTGACTTGGGGACGAAGCAGGAAGCATCTTCATTCCAACGAAGCGCGGGCACGAGAGCTGTGTTGGAATCTCAGCGCTGATATCTGAACCAACTTGTACTAATCTGTTAATTATATAAATGTCTTGATCTTAACCCACATTCTCCTCATTGAATGCGCACCCACTACGGAGAACAAGAACCGGAAGAGGGTTTGGTAAAACCTTACACTACCTCAGCAGAGCTACAAACATTCTCAGACTCCTCCCGCCCTGGACACCACCTGTTCAACCTGCTGCCCTCCGGACGGCGCTACAGGTTGCACAAGAGCAGGACCAACAGACTCGGGGACAGTTTTTTCCCGAGAGCCATCAGCGCTCTGAACACCGATCAGGATTAAACACACACCTACTCACTGTGCAATAACAAACGTGCAATAACAAATGTATACTGTTAACGTATGCTAAATGCTGGTCAATCTCTCTGCATGCACTGTTCACTAAACTTTAAATTATCCTGCAAGTACTTGAATGTTCCGTTATCATTTGTATTTTATGTTTTAGACACCAGACGGAGCTGCACTCCTAATCTCATTGTGTAGCTACTATGCCATGACAATAAAGGCTTTCTATTTCTATGAAAAGGTATACTTTTGTTGCGTGGTGAACAGAGATGGAAAACTAATTCTGTACCACTTTAACACACCGTATTTCGGCCGTTGCATAAAAAAAACTTCCAAAACAACAATTGCAGGAGCAGCAGCAGTGATCGCTTTGTAGCACAATCCTTAAAAAGCGTTACACGAGTTTGCGTTAGATTCGGCTCCCTGTATGCAGTTTGACCCGTGTGCTCCGGTCTTACTTGCTGCAATTGATGACAACGTCTTCCACTTGGATGCTCCTCTTTTGAAGCCTACAATAACAAATAAATAGTTTCAAAATTAACGCACATAACCTATGTACAGGGGAGAACAGACAGAGATTAATTGCTTTTATCACTCGCGAGGGGACATGGACAGAGGAGGAGGACATGGACTGTGACGGTGGTGCAGGTGGTTGAGCGGGGGGTTGGCGGGTCAATTCCCGGCTCCGGCAGATGTGTCCACTGTCATTGTGTCCTTGGGCAAGACACTTCACCCACATTGCCTGTGTAAATGTCGTGAGCGAGTGAATGTTGGTGGTGGTCAGGAGGGCCGATGGCGCAAATTGGCAGCCTCGCTCCTGTCACTCTGCCCCAGGGCAGCTGTGGCTGGTAGCTTACCACCACCAAGTATGGTGTCAATGAACGATGCACAATGTGAAGCGTCTTTGTAACCGGGACCTATAATAATAATAATGCTTGATTTTATATGGCGCTTTTCTCGGCACCCAGTCGACCTAGGATTACTCTCTCTGCTCATCCCCGGGTTCCTCAGCCAGCCGCCTCGCTTTTCACAATAAGTAACTGGATAAGAAGCAATCTAAAGAACAGAATTAACAGATCGAGATATGGTGACCATACCTCCATCTAAAGTTCTTGGAGGCTTCATGATGGCATAAAACTGCACCTTTGAGTAGAATATTTCCCATCTTTTCTTCACTTCAGATATGAAATGGACATTGGTTGGTTGAACTGATATCTGCAGCTCATCCAAAACCTCTAAAAATATAGAGCAGTGGAAATGAATTTGAACAATTGGTTTTACTAGTCTTGCACTTATTGGAGCTTGCATTAAAAAAAAGAGTAATAATGTCTAAGACATTTAAAAACTGTTTCAAAATACCCGACTGTTTTCTACCAAGAAGATGGCGTGAATGTGAGGACTTCCTCTCTGCTGAAACTCAACACGATGGAAAAAATCAAGCACTTTGCCTATTGATTGACGGGATGAAAAGATAACATCCTTCAAAAAGGCATGCCATCGATGATCAAACATGCGAGCAGCAGTGACAGGGTTGCGTCGCAACAGATCACATTTGGCTGCCCAGTCTAAATCTTCGACTCTCTCACAGCAGACTGCTCGACAAATTGCCCCATCTCGGCTGATGAGAAAGAACAAAATAAAGTAGGCAGGCCAATCTGTCTAACCCATTGCAAACAAATCCTTTTGGACTCCAGACCGATAAGCAGGGGTGCTTCGAATCGGCTTCAGAAACCAATACCCCTCATCATTTTTAAGGAAATGTTTCAAAGACTCTCTGTCATTCAACATGTCTGCTGAGGTTGAAGATGTACTCTTCCAATTCTGCCCTTTGCGTAAAGCAATGGAAATGTTGGACAACACCTGCCCTACTTCACTCATGTACTGAGTGTAGAAAATGTACTCAACATTTGTTCACAACCTGCCATCAGCATTCAGCACTCTGACTTTGTCAAG
Source organism: Brachionichthys hirsutus (assembly GCF_040956055.1). NCBI lineage: Eukaryota > Metazoa > Chordata > Actinopteri > Lophiiformes > Brachionichthyidae > Brachionichthys > Brachionichthys hirsutus. The sequence continues at coordinate 14,843,893 of NC_090897.1, read as the reverse complement.
ATATTTTAATAACAATCTATTGTTATGGAAGTCATGATATGTTGGGCTGCCATTTGGGAACAAAGTAGGGAAACTTTTTCCCTCATTAGTTTTATCCTGAAGGAGCTGAATAGGATTAGTACCTTCACTGGGTGCAACATTTAAGATGTTGTCAAAGTGATCCAACACTTCCTGACCTACATCCAATGGCTGAAGACACGTGTCCATGAACATACCATGAGACTGTCGATCATGTAATATGTCTTCCTCAGCACTTTCTCTTTCACCGTCCACATCCATTTATTCATGACTTTTTTCAAATTGGTTAAGCCAATCGTCATTGAATTCGATGTCTTCATAATAGGTTATTAAATTGGTTATCTTCAAATACTGCAAAGCTCGTCTCAAATGATCTGTATTGACATATTGATATTCATAGTGTCCTTTATATGTCAATTTGCGCTTCAGCTTCACACGCAGCAGAGAAACATCGGCATCAGTCCTTGGTAAGACGTTTGTTGTGTCAACAATGTTGGCCGGAAAACTAGTGACTGGTCCGTGAACGCCGTTTTGTGCACCCTTTAGGCAGAGCCAACGTTTTCATGAAAGGAATGTGTAATTGTTGGGTCTAAAATGGATAAACCCAAGAGGCCTTGCACACAAGAGACGAACGAGGCAGAGGCTGTAGTTTTAGGTTTATTTTAGACAGCTGCAGCTGGGAGAGGCCGAGAGGCGCGAGTAGTTAGCTCACGCACGGCTCTGGAAACTCTCCCTCCCACAGACTGCACACAGTTTTATTAACAGTTGTAATGAGGTCAGATAAGAATGTGTACGTGCGTAAATCACCCAGACACGAAGACTCCAACCTTGAGCAGATAGCTCTTCCAGACAACACAAAGCGTTCCCCTCTTCAGTCTAGTCAGCATATAACAGATCTCCGATTGTCACATACTTCATGAATATCTTGAGTAAGATTATGAAGGACAAATGGCATTAAAGGAACCCTGACCTAACTACTGCTACTGATTGGTGAATTAATGATAAACACATTTGCAGATTTATCTAACATGGAAAAGTACAACTCTGAACATGTCTGAACCGCACCCTGGGGGCGGTGTCACTAGGGGGCACTAGGGGGTTGAGCATTATTGGGGTTATAAACAGGATGTTCTGAGAAATACACAAATATATCGAACAGTCTGTTAAGCAACTTCACAGTAATGCTATCAAATGCTGCTCCAAGCTATTGAGGCAACTCAACTGGAGGAACAGCAGACAATTGCAAGTTATTAACCATGCTCTCTGCGGGCATTTCACCTAGACGCAACTTCAAATTACAACGGTGACATATCCATAACTGACTTCTTGTTTCTGACAACGTGCACGGTACCACATAATTATTACACTTATGTAAGAAGTCTTCTGTATTGCACTTTTCGGCTAGCAAACAGGTATCATTCTGTTGCATACAAGTACTCTTATTACAACTGACAACCTGCTGCATGAAAAGAAGTCCGACTGTCTGTTGTGTAGACATAGTCTGGACCCCTTCTAGCCTTGTCCTGAAATTGTTTCAAGACAAAATCAAAGAATTCACGTTTCTTTCATTTCAACAGACTTCCGCTTATTAGCTCTTTTCAATGATGAACTGCATGTCTCGTCGTTTGCATATTTGTCCACGCTGGCTTTGCGAGCAGCTAATTGATGCTTCTTGTTCATAGCATATTTTAGTTTACTATTTTCTCTCAATGTCAAAGCATATGCCTCATTGTCATAACGTCTCCTACCAGATATGATTGATACTTGCTCCATCTCATTACTGTTTATGCTGCTAGAAGAGCTCAAACATCGCATTTTATTTACGCGAGTGTCACTACCTGCATCATGGTTTCGTTTCGATGACATTCTACTGCTCTGAACAGAAAGTGATTCTTCGGTTTCAGTAAGGTCAAGCATTTCTATACAACAGCTTGCAGCAGTCCTGGTTTTGATTTGGTCATTATTGCGCATTTCCTGAAGCTTGTACAACTTGAAGCAACCATGAGGGCGTTTTACACACACAACAGACTCATAATGATTCTGACCATGATGCAGCAAATAAACTCCCTGCTTAGAAATGCGTTGGCCCATACGTGCGTATTGCAACCACTTGTCATTGGTGTACGTGTAAATGTCTACACCAAGGTGGTTTGCTGCAGCCTGGATTTCAACCTCATTTGCCCAGCTGCCAACAAATTTTATTCTGGACTGGGTGATGTAATCTGATAAAGAGCTGTACTGCCTCCTTATCAAACTACCAAACAACATGCCGTTACTCTCCATGTGTTTCACTATAGCAAGCCTAAATTTCCAATGGGATTTTTGGTTGCCACACACCACTTGTGATAGAGCTCTAAAAAGCAGTTTCCATCACCAACAATGCTGTCTGTTGTGCATGGTTCCCCCAAATCACTGAATGATCCAGAGGGTACTACACCTTGTTTCTGAAATTCTACATTTAACTGTTTGCACAATGTCTGTGCGATCTCTATGGATAACATTAAATTGAAAACCAGTCGTTGGCGATCCAACAGCAGAAGTATCAACATAACAGCTGTCATCTACCACTTATCACAATCATATTTCCCCGGAAGCTGTAGTGGCATGTAGTGATGAACGGCATCATGTGCCTTTCCACTGAAAGTATGTCCTTTTTCTGCCACATCTCTTGAAAGGTTGTCGACCTGTTAAACAGTTTTACATGTACACATTTGTTACTTCGCAATGCCATCAGTATTCTATAATCACCTCCTTTATTTTTTGGTGAGAGACAGTTGTGGACTTGGGAAGGTGCGATGGTATCCTACTCCATCATTGCATTATTATGGCGCTCCTCTGTTGTTGCATCATTACTGTGCACATCTGACACTTTGGTCACCAACTCTTCTCTCTGCCGTCATCTGACAACCAGACTCTCTGAAAAATAAAGCCAATGTATTTAAAATTAAAACAGCGACTGCATAATGTGAAGTTAACTAATGTGTTGTGACTTCCTAACATGATCTATAAGAAAACGGTCAAATCAGGAGTTCCACTGAGAAAACGGAAGAACCGAGAAAGGTGACCTGTCCATTAGGAAACTGGATGGGGGAACCGACTGCGGCATGTGTTGTGGCCAGCTCTGCTCACTTCTCTACCTGGTTTGGTACCCTCTGGATCAATGTTGATATCATCCAGGCTCTTGCTCTTGAATTCGGCCAGACATCCTTGCTCCATGACCATGAGAACTTTGCTTATTTCGGCAAGTGGAAGCGTTCCTTCAGGAAGTCTGTAGAACTGCAGATGCATCCTTATCAGGGGTTGTAATGAGCTCAGCCTCTGAGGTTCCAGCCAAGGATGTCTGTTCCCCAGGAATGATTTCAACATTAGTATTGTGTTGATCAACACAAAGATTATTTGAACAAAAAATCTGTGCAGTAATCAAACAAAATCCTCTTGGGACCCAGCCCGCCAGTTAGCATGTCATCTGTAATGGAAAAATGTCCACTACAGAGGGCATGCTAACTGGCTGGGTCTCAGAAAATCATCTTACTCTATATATCCTCCTAAGTGATTGGGCAAAAAAAGGCAAAATCAAAGTCATTAAATGTGCATCATACAAACAACTTCACGGGGTCACCACAAAAATCACCTCAACCAGCATTTGAGTGCATTTTGTTGCACAATTTTATGCAATGTGAATACAAATTTGCTTTGTAAATACAATGAAACAATTAACTGCTCCTCTAACTTCCACCATAAGAGTGTTGCTTTCAGGTACAAAGCAATGACCTTTTGGGTAGACACAAAATTATGGATGGAAGAAATCGACCTGTACCTACAAGCTCATACGAAGATCTAGAATCCACCTTTGACACATGTCAATGCAAAAGATTCTTCTCAGTTCGTGGGCAAAAACTGCAAGTTATTGTCATTAATTGCCAATAATAACAACCACCTCACGGGGTCCCCACAGAACCTTATCACCTGACATTCGAGAGCGTGCTTGGCAGCGTCTCGGACAGACTGGCCTTTACCCCCCGTCAGGTACAACTGCCATGGTCCTCTTACCTGACATTTGAGTGTGCTTGGAAGCATCTTTAAGAGTAACAAACTAACAACGATCTATTGTGCCGTTCAGATGCAAACAGTTTCACGCACTAAAATTATCCATCCATTTTATCTGCTTATCCGGGGCCGGCTCACGGGGGGGCAGCAGCCTAAGCTGGGAAGCCTAGACTTTCCTCTCCCCGGCCACTTCTTCCAGCTCTTCTGGGGGGATTCTGAGGCGTTCCCAGGCCAGCCGAGTGACATGGTCTCTCCAGCGTGTCCTGGTTCTTCCCCGTGGTCTCTCCCCGGTGGGACGTGCCCTGACCACCCCCCCAGGGAGACGTCCGTTCTAAATAGATGCCCGGGCCACCTCAACTGGCGCCTCGCAACGCGGAGGAGCAGCGGTCCCTACCCAAAGCTCGTAACCATAGGTGAGAATAGGAACGAAGATCGACTGGTAAATCGAGAGCTTTGCCTTTCGGCTCATCTCCCTCTTCACCAAGGTGAACCTGTGCAGAATCCGTATTACTGCAGACGCTGCACCGATCTGTCTGTTGATCTCGCGCTCCACCCTTCCCTCAATCGTGAACAAAACCCTGAGGTACTTGATCTCCTCCCTGACCCGGAGGGTGCGCTCCAGCTGAGAACCATAGCCTCGGATTTAGAGGTGCTGATTCTCATCCCGGCCGCTTCCCACGCGGCTGCAAACCGATACAGTGAGAGCTGGAGGGCACTGTCTGATGAACCCAGCATGATCACATCATCTTCAAAAAGCAGTGACCCTATCCTGAGGTCACAAAGCCGGGCCCCCTCAACGCCCTGGCTGCACCTAGAAATTCTGTCCATAAAAGTTATGAGCATAATCTCTGACAAAGGGCAGCCCTGGCAGAGTCCAACCCAAACTGGAAAAGTGTTCGACTTACTGCCGGCAATGCGGCCAAGCTCTGGCACCGGGAACATAGGGGATGGACAGCCTGTATCAGGGGGTCCGATACCCAAGTCCTGGAGAACCCCCCCCCCCCCACAGGATTCCCCGAGGGACACTTTCGAATGCCTTTTCCAAGTCCACAAAACACATGTGGATTGGTTGGGCAAACTTGACAGCCCTACAACATCCAGAGCCTTAAGAAACTATGGGCGGCTCTCATCCACCCCTGGAGCCTTGCCGCTGAGGAGTTTTTTGACTACCTTGGCAACCTCAGCCCCGGAAACTGAAGAGCCCACTCCCAAGTCCCCAGGCCCTGCTTCCTCACCAGCAACTCTCACCAGTGGCAACTCCAGAGTGGAAGCGAGTCCAACACCTCTCAAGAAGACTGGTTCCGGAGTCCTTGCTGTGTGTCAAGGTGAGACCAACTATATCCAGTTGGGACTTCTCAGCCTCGCACACCAGCTCAGGCTTCTTCCCCGCCAGAGAGGTGACGTTCCACGTCCCCAGAGCTAGATAGCTACTGGAATTGTGCCAATGCAAAATTTCAGGGAAAATTGTCTCTTAGCCGCAATGCATTTATCATTCCTGCTTGGCTAAACATGTAAATCAAGTATGTGTGTATGTAAAGAAAGGTGATAAGAGAAACAGTCAGTGCCTCACCAGCCACTAAACTCACCGCACGTCACTGCGAGAGACAGTCTGTCCAGCGTTTCCTAGGTTTTCCCCGAGGCCTCTCAAAAAAACATTCAGCTCTAAGAATGTCAGACAAGAAAAATCAGCAGGTAAAGCCATTCATTTATTTCAGGCCATGCACTCAGCCTGTATTACCTGAGCATGGGGCAGCATGGTGGCGCTGTTGCCTCACAGCAAGAAGGTCACAGGTTCAAATCCAACTTGGGGTCTTTCTGGGAGGACTTTGCATGTTCTCCCTGTGTCTCTGTGGGTTGTCTTTCCTCCCACCACCAAAAACATGCAGCTTAGGTGAATTGGTAAATGCCAAATTGTCCATAGTGAATGCTTGACTGTGTGGCCCTGCGATGAACTGGAGGCTTGTCCAGGGTGTACACAACATGTTGCCCGCAGACTGCTGGGATACGCTCCAGTAGATATATCGACCTGGATTCCGGTTTAAGAGGTCAAGAAAACTATAGAATGGATACAACTGTAGAAAGAGACAAAAGCACAATGTTTCATAGAGATGATAGGTACAAAGTTAAACAATGAAGCAAGTGTGTGAAACTCGAGGTTCACTTGACTGAGGCAGGCAGAGAGCAGGTTGGCAGACAGACGGTGGCAAACAAATAGTTAACTGAGACATGACCAAGGCAAAGTGCCGAATGTTTGAGAGCATTTTTATTTGAATCACAGGCAGGACATTTGTTTTCTGAAAATCATAAGGGGTCAGATGTGTTGCAAACCGACAAAACAATAACCTGTCTCAGCCTGTGCTGAGTCAAGCTGGTAGGAGGGGTTGAGCCGATCACAGGTGAGCTGGAGGAGGTCGGAACGAGGGCTGTCCAAACAGACACGCCCTTGAGACACACAAGCAGGCTGGCGAGTCACACACACCCCTGAAAAGTGGAAAAGCAGCAAGAAAATTGATGGATGGATGTCTATTGATGTGACTTAATATTGGTCATGTCTAGCAGAAATAATCATAACAAAAAAGTTGTTATTGATGCAAATAAGCTATTAAATGTTCAGTATTCCGTTAAGTCACATCACTTTTCAAACATTGCTGTCAGGCCTGGCCCGGATGGTGGAGCCCGGAAGTAGGAGGCAGAGGCGGAAGTAACAAACACCAAATTTATTACCCAAAAATAAAGGAAACGGAAACCAGAAACAACTAAGGCCTCTTCAATAAAAGTAACAACCAAGGGACCTACAAAGTAGCAACAGAACAGAGAAGGTACAACTAAGGGGAACCGCCAAACAAAAGGACAAAAGGCAAAAAGGGTGGCGGGGCCAGAGGCAAAAACTGAAAGATACTCAACCGTGGAATCAACGACCAGGTCAGAGTAAACAAGGCGGAGCACGGGAGATTCACCGAGGACCAGGGAGCAGGCAAGGCAATAGGCGGGTGGAGGATGGAGGACGGAGGACGGAGGACTTGGTGACAGCATGGATGATGATATCCGAGTACCCGGCACCGGTGGGACCTGGGGTTTTATGGAGGCAGTGTAATCAGGGGTGATGTGGTGCAGCTGCTCCGGTCTCAGGCCATCTCCCGTGCTCCGTGCCGCCATCTTGTGGGCAAAAAGCGGAAACACAGTTGGCGTACGTTTGGGACCCTGACAATTGCACCATTTACAATTGTAACTTAAGCTCCTGAGCTACTGCTCAAATGGTATCTAAGGAAATATATTTGAGACTTTATTAAATAGAAACGCTTATCGGTACATAAAATAATATCTTAGACATCAATGCAATTTGATATTCTTTTGAATAAAATATTCTTATTTATGAGGTGTTGATCGAATTCATGATTTATTATGATGTGGTTTAATATTTTCTTAGATTATTACACATTAATATTTTAAGTTATCATAATGAGCTAATTGTTTAAGATTCATTGACTCTTAAAATCCCTAAATTATTTATGCGCAAAAAATCAGCGATTTTACCAAGATATATTCAGATCTAATGACTCAAAATTGTAAATAAAATAAAAAAGTGTTTGAATTTATTTTGCTCTGACCTACAATTCTCTGTGGCGTCAACTCTATTAGTTTGGTTGACTTTACTTTAAAACAATAACACTAAGTAAGGCAAGTATGTCTGAGGGAGAATTAAATGATCCCCCAGAGGGAATGTGGGTAAATTATTCTTCCTGCTGTTCGCAAAAGTAACAATTTATTCACAGTTCTTAATTGCTGCTTATGTTGTCTGGTATGTGGCCCATATCCAGTTTTAACATAAACTGACAGCAGTATTCATAGGAGAAGCATGGTGGGGTACAACAATAACAAAAGTCAACACATCTGCTCTATTTCCAGCATATTTTGGTTACAGTACAGGATGTGCCTTCCAGTTTTTATGGAATGGTGCCATCTCCCCAAGGAGCAATAAAGTGGGACATTTGACATTCATTCTGTTGTGGTGGTTTCATTGTCCTTCATGTCAGTTGTTCCTAAATGATCATTAAATTGTACCTTATCTCATGCTAAAATTGGCTCAGCAAAGGCATCAAAATTATTGCACTTGTCTTAAGTGAATTGATTTACTTTTAGCTTTTAATTTTTATATTTGATTTGATTATATTAATTTGTTTATTTAATTACTTGAGCTTTCCATAGAGATGATTTCATTGTGAATGGTCACATTCACCATACAGGAAGTCGTCATGTTTGGTTCGGAGGATTTTGTCATTTGCCAACCCATGTTAAATTACTGCAAGTATATTATGCTGAGTCATGATGAGGAAAATATCGGAGTAGAAAGAGACAATTTCCTCTCGGTAGACATCGTGGCTGAGACCTCAAACTGTTGCACAATCGATTCATTCACCAGCTTTGCGGCATGTCATATAAACACTTTGACCACAAACAGAAAAACAACAGACAATTGCGGTCAGTCGCATGGGTTCTAAATCGCAGACTAGCTGTATATGCCATCTTCAGATTGCTATAACAGTATCATGCCCATTGTGACGTCACAGAGGCCGTGATTTCTTCCAGACGTGTTTCAGGAGGTGATTACAGACCTACGCAAAATACGAAGGATTAACTTGATTTGGTTTATTTACCGGTAGCTGTTTTGGGGTTTATAGGGACCCAAAATCACCATAGTGTAGAAACATGGGAAAAGTGAGCTTTTCATAATATGTCCCGTTTAAGCCACGAGGCTAACAATATTTAGAACACATTTTGCAAGGATTTTCATTTTAAAATGAGAACCATGTCACTGACAGCTGTCGTGCCAATTGTGCGGTAGAAATGAAAAGTCTATATCTAAAGTCAAGCACCAATTAAGGTTCGTGCGGATCCTGCTCTCACTCTATTCCAGATGCCAAATTCTCTGTTGCAGTACTCACAAGCACTGTGATACAAATCAAATCATTTCAAACTACATTGTAAAATAACAGCAGTGACATTACAGTGAAGACAATTTTATATATTTTTTCCATCCAGATATTCAGACTAAACGATGGCATTTTTATCGCCATCAGTTGTTTTTGCCCTCAAATACTACAGTTTATGAATAGTCCAATCTGACGGGTCAAGTCAACCAAGAAGCAACTGTATATTGAATGTGGAATACATATTAATGCAATGGGGAAAATGATCATCACTGACATGAAGCTCTTGGTCAGACCTTTAATTAGAGATTATACATTGTGATAGACTTTCAAAGAGCACGCTAGAAGGTCAGTGGATAAATATATAGACCTGATTAGCATTTGTACGTAATTTATGGAACTCAGTCTTTAACCTTACAAGCCAGGATTTTATAGGAGAGGGTGCAGTTGGCCGCAATTTTATTCTTATTGATAGTCAATCTTCTTGGTGGAAAGACGATATTCTGGGCCATATCAAACAAAGCTTTTAAAATGTAACATTTATTTCACATTGTCTTAAGATACAAAATCATTACAGTGAAAAAAACCCAGTTAATAATCTAACAGAAGACTACGAGCTTGTTCCCTTTGTAAGGGTAGCATAAACTTTTTTTTTTTTGTTACACCAGAAGAGCAAAAAACATCCTTCCTCCCATGTTAACCGAAAAATATGCAGTTTGCATCATTCAGTTATTCATTAAAAAATCTACTGGTGCAGACTCGGGAACCACGAGAGAGCTTCACAGCACAATGAAAACACATTGACCTGTCAAAACACAGTAGCATGGGTCACATTAATATTTAGAGCATTATACATGCACACACGGGCCAATTGACCTTGCTTTGGAAACGCGATGTTCAGGAATAAAACCCTCTGAGAGGCAAAACACATCAAACTTGTAATGTGGATAGTTGTGATTATCAAATAAGTCAAAAACTATAGTGAGGAAGAATTCTGTGGTATCCATAATGCCCAATCTTTATATGAGACTTTATTAATTGGGGGTTGTCAATGTTATGCCGAATAAATCGAAAGTGCAAAAAAAAAATTTGCTATTCCATTGACAAATAAGAGGCGGAACTGCAAAATGATATTTTCTTTCAATTCTTCGAGAGGGGTGTCCTAAATGTGTGTTAACATCTGAATGAAGTTGTAGATTTATGCTGGCAACATTTTAAAGAAACTCTTGAGTGCTTTTATGTCATAAATCATTATTCATAGAGGAATGCATTCAGGTAATAGAACGGGCCAACCTTTTTCTCTCACTCTTTCGCTGTCTAACACTTTCATTTCCCCCCCATTCCCGACTCGGGAGGAATGTGCCGTGATTGATGAAAAATCACTCCATACTGCTTTAGAGAAGTTTTCATTCACCGTATACTCCGTCTTGGACCCAACAGTGCAGCTCTAGTCTAACAAAGTGATGTTTAATATTAGTCTACATCAGCAATTACAGTATCCCTTTGACTTTGATGCTACAGGCAGCTAGCAGAATAAGATGGATATGTTTTAATTTTTAATGGTTAACTATGACAACAGTTCTGAATGCACAAAGTAGGATAATTTGTTCATTTATCAATCTGTCACATATTGACTCCTTGGAGAATGTCATGCTTTCATGGCTCTTGAGAGTTTCTTGTGTCTCAGCAAATTTTCCTGATAACTAAGACATGCGTACTTGTCCCATGAATACCAATTTGTATTAATGTCAGTGGGTTAGTGTTTATGACCGGCTCAGAGTTGCCTCACAAGGAGGAACAAAACCAGATTCAGTTGCAAAAAAAGAGGATTTATTTTCACAGCAAAAGCAAAACAGACAGACTAGAGTGGAAACAGCAATGTGCTGGTAATACATAACAGCACAATCATTTTTTTAACCATACCTCTTAATAGTTCTTCATAATTCCACAAAGTAACAGAGTAGGTTTCATCATATTTTAATATATTCAAGATAGACCTCTGGAAAGGTAGCCTTACCCGGATGTGAATGAATTCTATTCCAATGAGGAAAAAAGATTGTACATTTTATTTCATTGATTTATTAAGGGCTTAGAGAATACTGAACTCATCCAACGCCATCATTACTAAAACTTGAACAATGGTAGAATCGGTTCAGGTTTTTGTTCTGCCAAAATTATATAACCGTATTACTGCATTTTCCAGACTAAGTCACACTTTTTTTCATAGTTTGGCTGGTCCTGTGGCTTGGCCCCCCTGGTCTCTCCTGGGTGGCACATGTCTCTCAACAGTCATCCAATGTTCCCAGGGGGTTCCTGTGCCTGGGTGCTACACCGGAGTTCCATCGTGCCTCCGCTGGCAGTGGCGCTTTGGGTCGGGTGGGCCTTATAGGCGCCCCCCCGTGGTCCCCTCTCCTCCCTCTCCCTCTTCCCTGCCCTCTCTCCTCTCTCTGGGGGCCTTGCGGTTCCCCCTCTTGCCTGGGGTACAGGGTTGTGGGGGGCTGATTGCGGTGCGTGGCGGAGGGCTCCGGTCCAGCCCTTTCCAGGCCTTCTGGCCATCTTTCAGTTCCCATATAATTTAATTTTTTAAATTTGAGTTTCACCTCCAGGGATTGGTGTACTTGTGTTGTGGCATGGGTCAAACTATCTATAATTCTGAGTGGTAATTAAACAAAAGTTACATCATAGATTGGTAAAATGTAATTCTGAACTAATTCAGAGTGGCGTGGGACGTGAGATAATATTTTTTTAGGGGAGAATCCATGGAATATTGTCAACCAAAAATGAGAGGCCGAAAAAAAAAATACCCACAATTTCCCCAATTAGTTTCACTTTTATTAATAAATCAGAATGATGTGAGCTCTCCACCACAAATTATTTCTTGTTTTGTCTGTTCCCAGAACAATGTGTCATGAATATTATGACAAACAGAGGAATTTGTTTTCAGCTGAGATTTCCCCTGCTGGTGGATGAGGCTTGGAGTGAAACAAATCATTTTTAAAGCTCCACTTGATTGCCCATAAATCAAAGAAATCAGCACTTGTGTTTGTGCTATTGCAACCCTGTAATGTGACAACACATGCAGCTGTTGTGCTGCAGTCGGTGTAGCTTTCTAAGTTGCAAAGAAAGCACTGCATCTTGTAAATTTGTTTCCCAGAAGCCTGTGGGAGACTCAGAGTTTTCTCCCTAAAGAGCTATCATGGCCCTGAGCTGGTCTTATATGATATGAGATATATTTCACCAGTCAATCGATGCGATACAACCCATCTGGGAAGCGTGACTGCTCTCTGCTTGTCTTCCGTGCCTGCCTCCTCCTCTTTCTTGTACATTTCCAGGGAATAGCTATGATGAGAACACTGAAAGGGGGATTTGTCAATGGATCAAATATGTTGAGAGGCATCTGAGAGTGATGTGCAATTACACAAACAGAGGAGAGGGAAACATGTTTGAGAAGTTGCAGTGGGAGGAAGGAGAGCAAAGAACCTTATTTTCCCTGCAAAACTTTTTATTATGTGTGAAAGTACAGCGCCATTACTTCTGTGCTTATAAATACCTTATGCCATTTCACCTGCTCCCTATTTGTTATGTTTGTTTTGTTTATACAATATGGAAACCCCCAGGTGATTTATTTTTGGCTCCTTGTGAGTAGTAATTGTGTGGGATCCTCATTAGACTAGTTTTATCAGCAGGTATATGCTTACTTCAAAACAAATTGTATATATATATATTAGTTCCTACTTTCTCTTCCTAATTATACATGGTGGCCAAAACATATCTGATTATTCAGCCTTCAGGTAGCAGCTTACCCTTCGTTTTCTATGTTCCCATGAAGGGTAGTGTGTCCCGTTTCTGACACACCCTTTTCCTTCTCTCTTCATTCGGAACTCTTATTTATTTTTACTATATATATATATATATATATATATATATATATATATATATATATATAACCAACGCATTAACTGCTCACGTGAACTGACGTCACTTGGAAGACGGGCGCGAGCTGGCGACCGTTACAAATCGCGCGTGACCTGCCAATCCATTCAAACTCTCCCTAAAGTTGTCCAACCAATTACAAAATCATAAAATCACATCTATAGCCTACGTAAACGACACACAACATCCGCTTCATTATCTAAGTGTATTCCACACAATCCTCACCTGTAAATCCGAAACGAATCGTTAGAGCAAGAATCAGACACACCCTTTTCCTTCTCTCTTCATTCGGAAGGGGGTGACGCGGCACAGCGCCTAGGGCTCCGCCCCGCCTCCACTATTTACAGGGTAACATCTACAAGATGTAAAATAATAATTTTAATAATTATTAAAATTAAGTAAATCTTTATGTAGTTTACAGGCTACTAATTTTGGCAGTTTATAATTACGTTTCAATAATACGAATGTGGGCGCACAAAGCTGGGTGCGCCACACACACATGTCTGTGATAAATATGTAAACGGTAACGCACATGGGGGCTGTGTACTGGTGACGAGACAAGTGGCGTCCCATTTCCTAGATAAACATTTCAACCATTATTCTTCATAACATAACTGTTAAGTCAAAAAGTGGGGGGTACTGGAAAACAAGGCGGGGGAGGGTTAACAATCAGAATCAGAATACTTGATTAATCCCGGAGGGAAATTCCATCAGCAACATCACTTCCTTTCGCATTTTCATATATTTATTTAAACTGCAATTAAATTAACTTCAGTCCAACTTCCTCTTTTACAGCCAAATGAACTTAATCAGTTAAAGCGATTGAGGAGTTTCCTCCCTGCATTCAAGACCGGAACATGTTCTACGTGTCGCCTCCAGTGCATTCAGCAAACACTCTCATACTCGTTGTTGTGCTATGAGAGAGGAGCTGTGCTGATCGCTCATCCTGGCTGGCCACGTAACTCCTCAAAATCCCTTTAATAACATAATTTAATCTGTCTTTTTTTGTTTTCAAACAGGTCTGTATTCCAGATTGAAGCCTCTCACATCTTAGATTGGGGGGGGGCTCTAATTGGTAATCCCTGAGCTATAAGCTACGAGTCAAAGTCACTGAAGACTGAGAAAAGGAAACATTTTAGACCCAGCTTGTGACAGTTTGTTTTGAAACATGTATAGTCGTTATAGGGAACAGCCAATGGGAAGTGACACTTGCCTGCAGCGCTCTCCGGGCTCCGCACACGGTCCGCATCAATCCAAGAACACAGCGACTCTCCAGAGATTACTGACTGAAGCAGCGAGACAAATAAACCAAAGAGAGTCTGTCCTTGAAGCAAGTCACATTTCATTTGATTGTGAATACTGTGTTGACATGGTGTTTAAAAAAAATAAAAATGTATGTCCAAAGACTTTAACCTACTTGTTTCGGTGCAGAATATAAGGTCAAATTTAGCCAGTTCTCCTAAATTCTGCAGTGGGTCAAAAACCAAGTGTTCTGTGGCATCAATATTAACAACATGACAATACAATGTAAGCCATGGCAGGCACAGTGGCCAATCAGAAGCCTGGGTACGGTGTTACAACTGTTCTCATTGAACAGTCCGGTACAGACTGAATTTCCTTTTTTTTTTTTCTTTTCTCTATTAACTTGTCTGCATTTGTGCTCAACAGTGACAACGTACATAACGTCAGCCACTGTTTTATTCTTATAGTAATTGTGACCGTCACCCGCCCTCTTGGCAGATGAGCCGATTCATATTTTATTAAGTTTGAGTTCATTTAAACAGGGACAATACATATTGATGAACGTTTACACGTAAATATGTAAGATTATAGCCAATGGCTAATTTCCATCTTTAGTCCCTATTAGTATTATTACCTGCTTACCGCCATAGAGGGCTGTGCACAACACGGTGAAACGTACAAAAAGTGACAAATACACAGTGTTCTGAAAAGAGTGCAATGGATTTATTTGTGCTCCTTAATTCTATCCCTCTCATCCAACCATAACCAAGGAAAGTCTTAATCATCAAGGTCTCAGGAGATCCGAGGAAGAAGAGGGAGAGCATAGTGAGAGCCACAAACACAAACCCAGCAACCTCCACTGACTCAGAGATCTGTGGGCGGAGTTTCGATAGGTGCTGGAGTGGTGGAAAGGGGCAGTCATCCCGGGCCCAACAACGGCAGCATGAGCCCCCCAGATCACCCCAAGCCGCCATAGCACACCGAGAAACAACCCCCCCGTGGCCCCACCAGAACCAACCGAAGAAGAACCAACCCAGGGCCCTCGAGCAACAGTCACCAACACAGCCGATGAAACCAAGGCCAGCGAAGCGGCACAGGACTCAGCAGGCCGGCCCGGCGCCCCACCAGCACCCAACAACTCAGCCCCCACAACCACCACCCATCATATGAAGCATAGAAACCTTAAATTCAAACAATGGAAAATATATGGTCCTTTTAATGCACTTTCACTTTTCCTTTTTTATCAGACAAATTATATATAGTTCAATCACTCCATCCAAATCTCTCATGTTTATTGCAGTTTCCAAGTCAAATGTGCTGTCCTACTTTTATTTGTCTCCCTCATCCAAACACTGAACTCTTTTATTTTAAAATCAGGCTCTGAGAAGCGCCGATGCAATGGTTCAAAAATCGACCTTGTAATACAGTTAGTTCCAATAATTACTCTGCACAGCTGAAGTGGAACATGCCCAAACACAATAATGATCTTATTCAGCCGAGATGTCTCAAAGCACAGAAAACAGCAGCCCAGCGTTGAAAGGTTTCCACTTCATGCTCATTAAACCACACATTGTTCCAATGCTTCTGAAAGTATTATCGTTCTCTTTGCCCTTCTATTGTGAAAGCCATACAAATTATCTTATCAGTGAATGTGATGTAACCCAAACAGCCTTAATATAAATTATTCATACACACTTATCTGCTTATGGTCTGTAAACATTTGACCCAAGTCACAAATGCGGTCTAAGATTCTGAAGAAATGCATTGAACTCACTGTGTTCAATGCAAAACACAAAACACAAAACACAAACTGGAGATGAAGCTGTGTTGGGGAAAAAAAAAAAGTAAAAATGCACAGAATAACACCAACAATATCAACCTGACCAAAAACACTTTCATAGGGAGTGAGCGGAACAATCATAACACTGCAAGCGATGGATTGTATTGTACAAGTCAAACTTATTACTTGTCTTGAAAACGTGTTCTATATATAACTATGGATTGAACAGAAAAAAACAACAGTATCCCATGTTACTTTGCTTTATGACCTATTCTCTTGTGCTTGATGTTAAAATACTAAAAAAAACACTCATAGGAAAATATACATTAATTAATAAATTTAGCTTTTCCCGATGACTGAATTAATTCCACCATACTATTTTTTAAAAATATGATATGTCTCAACAAAACATAATTGTGTGTTGTGTGGAGAGCGAATGTGGCCAATGGCACAGAAACGCAAAAGCAAAATACAGGTTCGAGCTCGACGTTGAGGAGCAGCGGCTCTACTCCGAGTTCCTCCCTGGTGACTGAGCTCCTCACCCTGTCTATATCTATATATCTATATCACCCCAGTATGCCAGTCCAGAGGCACCGTCCCCGAACACTATTCAATATTACAGAGACGCGTCAACCAAATCAGCCCCTGGACAACCAGACACTTAAGATACTCAGGACGACTCTCATCCTCCCCCAGTGCCCTGCCACAGAGGAGCTTGACAACAACCTCAGTGACTTAAGCCCGGGTGATGGACGAATCCGACCATGATATCTCAGCTTCTGCTTCCTCCGTAGACGAAGCAGTTCACCTAGGACTAAGTGTGTATATGCTCGGTTGATGCTTTATGTGTCAATCAACACAGTTATCTGAATTTGGATTCAAGAAATGTGTGGGACTAAAATGGATGTGGGTGTGGCTTAAAAGTAATGATCATTTATTTCCTTTTTTCCTTGAAAATTACTGAAAGAAATATCTCAGAATGGCCCATTACAATATTCTTTTTTATCACAAGACAATTCTCATTACATTTAACATTTAAAATTAATCACAATGCATTTTGAACATGGTCGACTTGCCGGCTCAGATCAATGTTTTTGACCATTTCTGTCTTGCTGCTGCTTTGGAAATATACATGTGTAATTCCAGAACTGTATGCCGTTATATTTATATTACTTGATTCCAATTTAATTATCCGTTTATATGTTTTGTGTAGCACTACGCATTTCACTGTATAATCTTCTGCTGCACGAGGAAAGATGAATAGCTTTGAAAAATGTATTGGTTGTATGTTAATACATTTCATTATCTCTGCTCATTTCAGCCTTTGATGAACACAGACACACAGCAACTGATACAACGCTGTCAGAAAACTTCCATTTCATGCTGCTCCTACTTTTGAAATGTTACTACGGCTCAGCTCCTTACCTGCGTGCGTCTCTATTACAAATGCATGAGTCCGCCTTCACTACTTTCCAAAAATGGGGGGGGGGGGGGGTTGTCTGACTTGAACCAAGCTTTATGACTTCCAACTTCATTTGCATAATTGTATGCATATCATGCAGCGTGAGTACATACTGCCAGCATGGGATATAACTTCTTATCTCCAAACTGCACAGTAAAGATAAGAAAAATACATGCAGATATCAAGTAATCTTGCTTCCTACTGGCCATATCAAATTATTTAGTAGACCTCGACATTCTTAGTTACAGCAGCTGCACGAATGGGCTGATCATTGCACATGATTTCACAAGGCCAGGAATTTATTGTCGATTGTTAATCTCTCTGCATGCATATGTTTTAGTTTGTTCCTGACTTATTCATATGAATCTGTGAGGATAATAATGCACATAATTAACGATTAAATATCAATGCACAAAAAGAAGATTAGCATCTCCATAAAGCTCAGTGTTTCGTGTAGTCTCGTGCTGACGTCTAACGCTATAGGATGGGCAGGCTGGATGTCTTTAGTCATACTGATCTCATCGACGACCCCTGTATTTGAAATGCTCACAAACGTGGTGGAGAGTATCAAGTTGTTGAAATTAAATGTCAGATGCCGGCACTGGCGTTTTCACCACTCGTTCCAGGTGAGGAGACAGGGGTGCGAGATTACAATCTTGCGGCCAATAATGAAATTCAAAGACGCTCATTGATCCGGCTGGATTCATAAATTTCTCTCTATCCCAACAAGAGGCGCTCGAGTGACATGTGAGCCTGACGGTCTGCTTGGAATCAAACATCTTGTATGTGTTGATGGGCAACGTAAAAGACTGAGCATAACGCTGCTTGAAGCTGTATTACCTTTGAGAGTTTGGTATTCGTGTTCGCCTATCAAATTTGTGACTGCTGTATTTATGTTACTCCAACCGAAAATCATGCCTTTACTGGTCTCTTTTGTAGCATCCATTCGCCCCACGCTAGCCTTCAACCGCTCTTCTACTTTCTCTCTTCATCTCTCTTACCCCCTGTCTTTCTCCTCAGCTGCTTCAAGCAGACGAGCAGAATGCTCAGTGCTTGCCATCATCATCATCATACTGATGACTGTAAGAACATTATGTTGGAGAGTTGGATTGACAGTCGTAAAGAACTATGTACCCTGCCGAAGCTAGTGCAGGTGCATTAATAGCCTTTCTTTACGAACAGTGAGTCTTGGGCACATTTTCTTGCATTCAATCACTACGGTACATTCATATTCTTACAACTCGACTACTATGATTGAAAAATTTGTGGTAAAGGCTATTTTAGCATTTACTCTAACCTATAGTTTAATGCTGCTCATAAAATGGTTTAACATTATTTTATGCTGCGCCAGCCGGTACTTTTTAAAGTATATTTCACAAGAACAACCAGAGTGATTACCTGACTGAGTTCCCATTGACTCTGCAAAGCATTTTAGCTTGTGGTTTGCTCCTATCGGCTTCATTTGCCACAGTAGGTGGTACTTTTCAGTGCAGATGCCTCAGTGAACCAACTGGACGCCACCTGCTCGCCGCCTAATCGACTTACAGTTGTACTCAATTTAGCAGCTTGCCGGTGGGGCAAGTGAGTCATGTACAGTAGCTGTTAAAACAACAGCTCTGTTTCAGTAGAGTCAGAGCCAAAGCAGAGTGCATAGTACAGCATATTTGTTGTAAAACGTCTCCAGATGGATATGCAACGGTTACATTCATGGTGTTTTTGTCACAAAGGGATATTAGCCTGATTACTGATCGCTCTAAGACCACACTGAAGCTTAGATGTCTACAAATAAATGTTAATGCTCCACGTGCAGTGGAAAATGAACACAGCTTGGTCAGCGTAGCTGATTTCTTTCTTTTTTTACCGCTGTTCAAAAAGATTCTTTATATGTCATATTCTTACACATGACCGCAGAATCTTAGACCGCATTTGTGACTTGGGTCAAATGTTTACAGACCATAAGCAGATAAGTGTGTATGAATAATTTATATTAAGGCTGTTTGGGTTACATCACATTCACTGACAAGATAATTTGTATGGCTTTCACAATAGAAGGGCAAAGGGAATGATAATACTTTCAGAAGCATTGGAACAATATGTGGTTTAATGAGCATGAAGTGGAAACCTTTCAACGCTGGGCTGCTGTTTTCTGTGCTTTGAGACATCTCGGCTGAATAAGATCATTATTGTGTTTGGGGATGTTCCACTTCAGCTGTGCAGAGTAATTATTGGAACTAACTGAATTACAAGGTCGATTTTTGAACCATTGCATATTCTTACACAAAAAATACGAAATTGGACCCTGGTCCCGCTTTCAGCCAGAAGAAGTGTTTGGGCAACCTTATTGTGTACACATGACAGATGCAATGATTTCCTAAAATAATCTGGCTGTAATAAACTGTTAGCTTTTATTCTGTGTGCTTTCAGAAAGTCCCTTTATCCAGTGCAGTCCTGCCAGGTGCTTTTTATCAAGAGGAAACTGGTTGTGGCAGAAAAGGTTCACTGGAGAGCACCCAAGCTGAGCGTCATGGGTGAAGCCACTTCACAAAAAGGCTCCCTGCCCTTTATTGGACAGGATTTATTAAAGCAGCCAGCTTCTGACAATTCAATTGAAAATTTGCAGGTGGGTCTGGTTTTCTTGAACCACAGTGACCCCTTCAGAGCAGATGCATGGAGAAGAGACAATATGTCATATTCTTACACATTTGTTTGGAAAGCCCGGGATGATTGGCAGGAAGAATAGACAGGTGGAACATGAGTTAGTGGTGAGAAAAAGCTCAGAGCTGTAAACCCCTGCCATTAAGAGCAAGAGTGTCATGTGTCCAATGGGCGGTGTTGCAAACAGACAGTAGTTTCACATTCTTTCTTCAAAAAGTTGCTTGTTCCCCAGCAGAATGTAGCGCGTGGCAGATTTTGCCCTTTTGCGCTTGTCTGTCTCCGTTCCTCTGATGGTATTTGCGTTCATAGCCAGTTTTCATTTGCCTTCTCCCGCACGTTATGCCAAGCATGTGACATTCAGGGAGGCTCGCGAAAGGACAGTGGTCTATGCTCCGTGTCTGGAATCTTCATCCTACAAAACTATTTGAGCCGTGAAGCTTTGCCATAATCCTCATAAGGCTCTGATATTATTCACAGATCGGTAGCCATGCGAAACTTAAGCTTTGCCAAGCAAAGCGATGCAGACAAACGTGGCTGCAAATTCCATATGAAAATCAAGTAATGTTCAAGCAGCTGGGGCACGATTGCCCTTTTCATTGCATGTGTCACCATGAAAATTACATTTGAACAGAAAAAAACAACAGTATCCCATGTTACTTTGCTTTATGACCTATTCTCTTGTGCTTGATGTTAAAATACTAAAAAAAACACTCATAGGAAAATATACATTAATTAATAAATGTAGCTTTTCCTGATGACTGAATTAATTCCACCATACTATTTTTTTTAAAATATGATATGTCTTAACAAAACATAGTTGTGTGTGTGTCTCCAGCCTGCCATAAAGAATGACAAAAATAAAGCTTTTGTTATTATTTTATTGATTTGTTTAAACAAATCCTGTATTTTAATGTATTACTTCAGATGTGGCTCCAACTAAATGCATAACCACTTTTTATTTTTTGGATAATTTTTTTTAAAAAGGAATTCCAATGAATGGGGGCCGTGGGGGGCTTGGGCCCAACCCGGCTCACGTCCAGCAACATGAACGGGAACAGATTATCACTGTGGGAAGGGGGGGAGCAAGAGGCAGATCCAACACTCCAGACCCCCAAGCCCGGCATGGCAAGGCCCCGTGAGCCCCGCCAATGTTGCCGTGGTGGAATACACCCTACCCTATTATAGTGCTCCACAGTTCCCAGACGTGGAGGGGGGCCATGGCGCGCTCCTGCACTGCGGCCACCCCAAAACACAACTCCCCGCGCAACAGCCATCCGATCCCCAGAGGCCCAAAAATGAGTGCATGTGCCCTAGGTGTCTATTTACATAGTGGTGTTCTGTACTAGTGTAGTGACTTAAGAGGTGAGACACACGAGGGCCCGGCAAGCCAGGCATCAAAAACAAGTTGTCCGACTACCGAGTCGTGAGAGAACCAAGGTTCCACTGTACTTAAATTCATATCTTGTAAAATATGCATTCCATATCAGATATGCAATATCAAGCAAAAATATTTTCTGATCTGCTCCAGACTGAGGTCGGGAATAAATCGGAAATTGTAACATTGAAAACCCCATTTGTGAGGGTTGCTATGGTGACCTTTGCTGCAGGTTGATTTCTGGCCCCACTCAGCTGGAGAGGCATCGTTGAACTGAACGAGACGCACCTGTTACCTAATCAGCTCCAGGACCTTTTGACCAGAACATCCTCTCTGTTTCCTCAGTGTTTTCAGGTTCCTCCGTTCTACGTGTCGTCCTGTATTTCCTAGTTCTATCTTTCATACCTGAGGAAACAGATTCAGTTGAAATTGGGGTAAATTTTCACAACAAAAGGATTTTGTTTTTGGACATTTTCAATAATATATCTTATCACTTCCACAAAGGAGATTCTGATTTTGCTGCCCTTATCAAGATGTTGTGGAATGAGTAATGGGTAGATCCAGATCAAGATCCAGAAGAATCTGCCATTACTCAAAGTGTGCTTTTTGTGAATAACTTCTAAACTATTAATAAGATCAATGTGAATCTAATTAACTGAGGTGCTCGGCGGAGGTCTCCGCTCTCCGCGTGCTAATTTATTTCAATACTATGTTGAACTTTTAAAACATAAACCAATAATCTCTTTGAAAAAAAGGATTATATTTCCCATTTAGTTCATTTCCACATTTAGTTGCAATAATAAAAGGAAGTAATTGAGACATAAAAAGAGGCACATACAATGAAAGCCATATCTATTCCCCACAGACACCACGTATTGTTGTTGACAATTTTACATAGTGATGATGTGAATCTGTATTTCAATTCACAGCTCATAATTACTCTGGCTTTACACTGGTGGTTGTAATAAATGCAGAGCCGTGATAATCTGCTTTCGTGTGATATAAAGCTTCATTAATATGGAGAATACAGAGCAGTGCGATACGAGTGCTGGCAAAGACAAGATTTGTTTTTCCTTTCTCAACTTTTTATTCCCGTACAACTTATTTGGATAACAATTGGTCTTGTTTTGACATCGTGAAGATGTCATCTGGTTTAAAGAATTTAGTTGAAATTGAGTTTACCTCCAGTTATTTTCATGATCAGCGATTTACCTCCAGTATCTCATCCAGAAAATGACAACAATAACTAATTCATGCACGAGTCCATTAGGTTAATAATATAAACTGCCACAAAGTCATTTTGCCCTTCTGGTTCCAAACACGCATGCATGTAGCCGACACCGTTAGAATGTTGCTTATTTCTTGCAAACCTAGGTGTAAAAAAAAAGGATTTTCTATTTCTTCTGCATACATCTGGACTAGAAAAAAGACAATCCTGTAATAAGTGCATTCTGTAAAGGTAAAGCAGACTAATGACCATTGCAAAATACTTAATCAGCAATAATGTTAGCAGGCAGCCATTGCCATGTGTTTACTGTAAGTCTTAACCCAGAACCAGGGCAAAAGAGCTGATGTTGAGACTTTGGGAGTGAGCTGGGGGAAAACCAGTAGTCAGATGAATATGCCTTCCACTATTGTTGCGATGTTATGACCAGCCTAATGAGATCTATGGAGAGTTGGGCCTCTCATTTTGTTGTATTACCTTATCACCCATTCGCGCTCCGGCGCAGGAAACGCGCAGCGGGATTGTCCACAGCCACTCGAAAGGATGGTTTTGCTGAGGTTTCAGGCAACAATGCATTTTTCATCACCTGTTTTATACTTTCCATATAAATGCACCAGAGTCATGTGATGACAGCACTTGTGCAATTCAAATATACTGCGTCAAAAGAGAAAAGTTCAAAACAAGAGTCCCAACTATCTACTATGAATGTAAATGCTACAGATTTCCTATTATTCGTGCAATAAATGGCACCACATCTCGTCAAAGATGGGTGAAATCAACCTGATCTCTCACCTTTTATAAAGCACACTATGCACTCACTTCCTCCAGTCCACCAGATGTGCAGGTGCACAATGTCACACAATGCTTTTTGCTCTTCAATACAATGCAGTGGCCCTCATGTTTCTCAGAGACAACAGAACAATAGAGGCGCTCAACAGCAACACACCGCTGCTGCCGAGGTCATATCCGCAACGCTGCATGCATATATGTTGGCAGTTTAATTTCAGCGATGCCCGAACATCTGCTCGGCATTTGTTAATGGCAGAGTGATTGGTGATTAATCAGCCAATATATTGCCTCCAATACTCCAGTTTTTCAGTGCCACTTTTAATAGAGGCAAGCAAAGTTGTGTGGAGGTCTGGTTTTAGAAACAAATACTCAGTGGGATGTTTTTCTGTGTGCTTCTTAGGAGAGACATGGTGTGATGTCGATTCAATGTCATAGAAGAAAGGAAAAACTAACTTTGCACAAACTTTGGAGTCTCTTTATTCATCTCTGTAAGATGGTAAGATGAATAAACTGTATTGAAAAATGTCAAACCTTATAAACTAGAAAATGTTTCATTTACCTATGAAAATCTACAATGGTCCACTAACAGCCCAACAAGTCGCTCTGTACTAATTCAAAGGTTAAAAGGTCATCCAGCTAGTACATTTTTGACAGCTGAAAATTACATGTAAGAAGATCTAATTAAAAGAAACTGCAGCACATAAAATATGTGGCACATACTTCTTGGTGTAATCCTGCCCTACACTCCTAAACCACACAGTTTACAGAACAAAGCCATGTACACACGTCGCCGGGTGTACATGGCTCAAATTGTTTCAAAATGTAAAACGCTGTTTCCAGGCGTCCACACGCAGATGGATTTTTCAAAAATCTTCACTGTGGCCGGAGTTTTTAAAAACCATCTGTTTTAGCGACAAATATGCAGTTTTGTGTGGATGACAGGCCAAACCGTAGAAAAATATCTTCGTTTTTGGAGCTACCCAGCTACGTGTGGACTTGACCCTACAGGCCTGAAAAAGACTTCAGATAAGCGCAAAGCTGCATTTGACTTCACTGACTTCACATTTCTGAGAGAAGGGTGGGTTAGTCACGCAAGCCGAACCCTGGATTGCAATAAACATCCTCACTCGAACTTCCATTCTGTGTGTTTTAATCAGCTCATTCTTCAGATGAAAGGGGGTGGAGGGAATAAAATGAAGCCTTTCGTATTCTGTTCAGAAGAGGGAGTCAATTAAGACGTCCCACGAGGGCCGTTTAATGGCTCACAAGGAAACCGCTGATGAAAGAGTCGGGAGATATAAATATTTCAGGTAATTTTGTTATCGATTCATCTCTTCTTCCTTAACTAGTTAGTGATCATCTCATTATCCCGGAGCTCAGCAGTTTTACCTTCTCACTCACATTTCTGTTATTCCATATGAGATTCATTTAGTTGGGCATGTTTGGTTTTATTCAACACATGTATGTTTTGGTTGGTTAGGTGCTTCATATACATATTTGGTGCCACAGATTGAGAACAAAAGACCTGAAAGCTACAGAGAGATACACTGTTTGCCGAGTATAAGGCAATGCAAATGCATGTTAATTTCATGTATTTATTTTATAGAAGCCTGTGAGACTTGATCCTGATTCTTAATACAATTCAGTGATTTCGGTTTGTCCTGAGTGGACAAACTCAGGACAAACTACATTTTCCCCGTCATTCTTATGCATGATTACGAACATGATGCTAATACAAGTTGGAATTCGCCAGATGCTGGTGTTCCAAGAATCTGCGCAACACCGCAGCGTTGGCTTCAGGTGGGACAGACTGTCGTGCATTCATCATCTTCTGTGCGGACATCCTAGCCATCGTCAAAGCTCAGAAAGGGAATCGGTAATATTTTGGTAGAGGAATACACTGTATAGTAAATGCTGATGCTACGCTAAATGCAGACAATAAATGGAGTCGGGTTGAGGGATGCCTTTGATTAATGGTAGAATGTGACTGAATATGCATGATTAAAACCTAAAATCAATGTTG
The DNA here is from genome assembly GCF_040956055.1 of Brachionichthys hirsutus. NCBI lineage: Eukaryota > Metazoa > Chordata > Actinopteri > Lophiiformes > Brachionichthyidae > Brachionichthys > Brachionichthys hirsutus. Next base: position 14,818,416 of record NC_090897.1, on the reverse strand, counting down.
TCTTTCTTAAGTCTTGTTTGGCAGTTGTAGCAGTTATAATAATAATCCATCCATTCATCCATTGTCTTCCGCTTATCCGGGGCCGGGTCGCAGGGGAAGCAGCCTAAGCAGGGAAACCCAGACTTCCCTCTCCCCGGCCACTTCCTCTAGCTCTTCCGGGGGGATCCCGAGGCGTTCCCAGGCCAGCCGAGAGACATAGTCTCTCCAGCGTGTCCTGGGTCTTCCCCGTGGTCTCCTCCCGGTGGGATGTGCCCTGAACACCTCACCAGGGAGGCGTTCAGGAGGCACCCTAAATAGGTGTCCGAGCCACCTCATCTGGCCCCTCTCAACGCGGAGGAGCAGCGGCTCTACTCCAAGCTCCTCCCGGATGACTGAGCTTCTCACCCGATCTCTAAGGGAGAGCCCAGCCACCCTACGGAGGAAGCTCATTTCAGCCGCTTGTACTGAAGCCACACAACACAATCGTGTTCACATTTTCAACACATTTCAATTCATAACGACAACTAAGAAGCAGCAGTTCATTGCTTGTTGAACAAATCATAATTGTCCTGATCATCAGATCAGTGTAACACATTATTATATTATAGCTAATTTATTTTCTCTTATCTCTGACTGAAGCTCGAGTCAGCAGTTTAACGTAACAGGCTGATGTGGAGAGTAGACTAGTTCTTCTGTTTCTCTAATGCCTTAGTGTTTAAGTTAATACTCCTCTCCTTCCTCATTTCCCTCACCCTCGATGCTATCGACTTCTAGTTTCGCGTCCTGGTGGATTATACAGTCCAGAGAGTATCTGTGTGTTCAATGGTTATTTTATGACTATTTACAGAAATGTCATTTTTAAAGAGGAATTGTCACTTCAAGTTTGTACTGAAACCATGTCCTTTTGTAACAGTTTTCACCGTCAAGTAAAGAAAAGATCACGCTCTAGTCTCCACTAGCTCTTGCTTGGTTGTTGAACTCCGTCGCCAAAGATGCTACGACGTGCCCTGTAAGACAAAAGCAAGTAGCTCATAATGATGCTTAAAAGCTTGCAGGTCGGAAGTCAAAGGACAAAGACCTGGACAGGAAATGTAATGTGCACACAATAAGAGAGAATTGTGGGTTAACCGTTAATAGCTGTGAAACCAATCAGTACTTTGAAACAAAAATTGTTTAAAACTCCTGAAATGAATTGTTCTCATAGGAGACGAAACAGAAATACTAATTGCTGAGAATATATGATCATTGAAGGGAACTATTATGCTGTGGGCCCTTTTCTGGATTAGAACTACACAGTGGAGCGCATGGTTGATCACAGATAGACAGATAGATCTGTTATGTATGTTGATGCATACTTTGTGACACATAACTGTATTTACTGGTTAATAAAGCTACAATGTTGTCATAAAAATTGCGTAAAAGAAATAGAAAGTAATCTACAAAGGCCATGGTGTGTAAAATTGGATTTTCTCCAGGACCCACAGAGAGGAACAGTTGTCGGTATACATGGATGCACACTAGTGTGTTGTTCATTTTTATTTTTTAATGCAGAGAAAAAAAAGTTCAGGAAGAATCATTGTCCTCGATGTTTCGTCATTTGCATCTAATGTTTGGGGATCACAGTTAGTTGTATATATACCACCAATGCAATTTCCTCTTTGTCTGAATCAGCATTGATCTGCACTTCAAAATCAGCATTCATTCCGAACAAATGTGATATTTCAGCCCTCCTTAAGTAAAGCTGTCACAGATAAGTATGTAGTTCACAGTAAATTACCTTAATGCAACACCTTCTCACTGCCATTTCGAATGAACCATGCAAGATAGTTTCTTCAAAGAATTCTAGATAAGCTATGCATGGGTGGAAAAGCCATAAGTCAGATAGATACTGTGAACTAAAGACACATTGCACATTGAATAATTGTAGTAAATCTAGAACACTTTATGTAAATTACTGTAAAAATGCATGTGAGTTTAGCACAAATTTTTATTTTGAATTTCCCAGGTTAAGATTTCCATTGTTTTCCATCAGTACTGTTACACATTTATCGGAGATAATCTGATTTTCTTCTTATCAAATGACCTCATTTTCTTGGAGGGAATGTGTTGCCATAGTTTAATTCTACCAAATGTCTGCTAGTTTTGCTCATCTCTCCATCCAGTTATCGCTGTCTCATCAAGTGGAATTTTTTGTCCAAACAAAATAGCCAGGCACAATTCTGGATTTAAGTATTTTGAGATTCAAATTCCCTTATATGATTTACTTATACATTTCCTCCTGTATTTTCTTCTGATATAAATTTCCTTTTTGGTTTCTCTGTGTCTTCTCTCTCCTATGCCTATGTATGTTTATTCACCTTTTTCATCTCTCATTTTGATTCTCTGGTGATTTCAGCTTGTGTCTCACCATCCCGTCAATTCAGCACTTTGGATTTTTGACATCGCAAGTTTTGATTAAATTATTCTGCCTACCTATGCTTTGTCCTGACTGGACATCATTTGTTTCACGAACACTTCTGTGTTTTAACCTCTGCCTGTAATTTTGAATATTGTCTTCTCTGCATGTGAGTCCTCGTTCCAGATCTGCTATCTACTTAAGGTTGTCAGGAACATTTTAAGTAAACAAAAAAAAAAAGAAGCATTCCAATTTGATCTCATGTAGAAAGGACTATAGAGCACAGGACCATCTGTCCAGGTGTCCTTTCTAATGCATACAGGATCATTATTCAGAGATGTATTACACAGTGTGCTTGGAAGTAATGACATGATATTGCCAAAAAAAGTATATTTAAAATTCATGGAAGTTAATGGAGTGACATTGTTCATGGCTGTTCTATTCATGCAGTAATAATTAAACCACATGCAGAAGTTGTGTGTGTAAAGTAATTACATATAACTTATAGCTTTTTCTTTGATTTATAAATAATGTTTATGCTGTATGGCAATGACTGGCAGGGTCTTTCATTATCACAAAAGCTTATTTTTAGTGCCTTGGCATAATTACCCTGTAAGCCTTTTTTCTTCTTTGTTCCATGGCAGATGATGTAAAAATACTCCATTAGAACAGACCTCGGTGAGCCCTGTCTTCATTTATGTTCCTGAATGGAATATTGGCTTGCTATTACAGTACCTACATCGTAATCGTGATTTTGGACTCATGCCCCCACTGCAGAACAGGCAATCGGGCAGCCAATGGAACAAACATCTGGTTCCGAGGGCAGATCTCCAGGATGGGTTGGTTCAATCTCCCATCTGGCACCTCCGACCACACAGGCAGGGGGAAGGGCAACCTCCACGGGGATGTCTTTGTCCAGCGGGGCGAACTGATATGACGGTGCATATGGCTTAGTGTTCCTGGATCCCGGGTGGTAGGAGAGGCTGAAACTAAAACGGCCCAGGAAAAGTGCCCACCGAGCTTGACGCAAATTCATACGCCACCCTTTTGTTATCAGTCCAGACCACAAGTGCCTCAACTCCAGCAAGGGTAGAACCACTGCCAGCAGTTCACAATTTCCCAAGGCACCTCATCTGGCTCCTCTCGACGCGGAGGAGCAGCGGCTCTACTCCGAGCTCCTCCCGGATGACTGAGCTTCTCACCCTATCTCTAAGCGAGAGCCCAGCCACCCTACGGAGGAAGCATATTTCAGCCGCTAGTACCTGTGATCTTGCCCTTTCAGTCACTACCTCACCATAGGTGAGGGTAGGAACGAAGATCGACCGGAAATCGAGAGCTTTGCCTTTCGTCTCAGCTCTCTCTTCACCATGACGGATCCGTGCAGGGTCCGCGTTACCGCAGACTCTCTCACTGATCTGTCTGTCGATCTTGCGCTCCATCCTTCCCTCACTTGTGAACAAGACCCCGAGGTACTTGAACTCCACTTGGGGCAGGATCTCCTCCCCAACCTGGAGAGTGGTCCTCAGCCTTTTCCGGCTGAGAACCATGGCCTCTGATTTAGAGGTGCTGATTCTCATCCCCTGATTCACATGCGGCTGCGACAAGATCAAGTCATCCGCAAAAAGCAGCGACCCAATCCTGAGGTCACCAAATCGAACCCCTCAACGCCCTGGCTGCACCTAGAAATTCTGTCCATAAAAGTTACGAACAGAATCGGTGACAAAGGGCAGCCCTGGTGGAGTCCGACCCGCACTGGAAATAGGTCCGACTTATTGCCGGCAACGCGGACCAAACTCTGGCATCAGTCATATAGTGAGCGGACACCCTCTTTCAGGGGGTCCGACACCCCATACTCCCGGAGAGCACCCCCCACAGGACTCCCCGAGGGACACGGTCAAATGCCTTCTCCAAATCCACAAAACACATGTGGACTGGTTGGGCAAACTCCCATGCACCCTCAAGGACCCTGCCGAGGGTGTAGTGCTGGTCCACAGTCCCACGGCCAGGACGAAAACCACATTGCTTGTCCTGAATCCGAGGTTCGACTATCCGGCGGACACTCCTCTCCAGTACCCCTGAATAGAGCTTAACGGGGAGGCTGAGGAGTGTGATTCCTCTATAGTTGGAACACACCCTCCGGTACCCCTTCTAAAAAGAGGGACCACCATCCCGGTCTGCCAATCCAAAGGCACTGCCCCCGATATCCATGCGATGTTGCAGAGTTGTGTCAACCATGACAGTCCTACAACATCCAGAGACTTAAGGAACTCTGGGCGGGTCTTATTGACCCCTGGGGTTTTGCCACCAATAAGTTTTTTGACCACCTCGGCAACCCCAGCCCCGGAGATAGAAGAGCCTACTTCCTCACCGGAAGGCATGTTGGTGAGATTGAGGAGCAGTTTAACGTTGTGCGGTTGGAGTTATTTGGTTAATTCACTGGGGATGATGATGATAAGCTAGTTTGCTAGTTAGCTCGCTTCACTTGGGTTTAGACCGTGTCGGTGAGATCGCAGATCTCAGGAGACGAGTTGCTGCAGGTCTTCTTGTTGCTTCCTCGATTCATTCATTAATGCTGGATCCTCTCGCCGCTGCTCTATTCCCGTGTTGTGCTGCGGGACCGACAGCCTTGAGTTGGAACTCCGGTTCGTCAGCACGCCAGAATACTAGGGTGAAGCGCAACATCGGTACGTATCACTCCATGAGGCGCCTGACTATAATAGTATGTTGAAGGACAGCATCGGTACGCATCACTCCGCAAGGCGCCTGACTGAGTCCGCCTTACAACAAGACATAGGGCACGCGGCACATTTTGAAGATAATTTAAGACTTTTACATGCGTCTTATGTTTGGGAAAATATGGTAACTGATTTCCACAGTACGCCGTATTGCTCAAAAATCTGATTTTCCCATACAAAAATATGGCAAAACCTTATAAGTTGACAGGTGTGCAGTTCAGCATGTAACATAACATGTGACATAACCCAAAATGCAATACCGGATACTTGAAGTGTCCAAGAGCGGTGTTGAATACTGTCTTCCACCCGTCTTCTCCCCTGATACGAACAAGATAATATATAAATCAAGAAATGTTTATTGTCATTCAAACACTCTCAAAAGAACGAAAAACAGCACTCAGGTCCCAGCTCGAGGCGCACCACAAACAGTCACCAAAACAGACACACATTCATTCAACGCAAAACTCTCTGGAATATATACACCTTAGTGATTGCACAGATCCCCAGTAGCAGCATCCAATATAACACAATTAGTTCGACAAGGAAGCAGTGATTATGACCTCAGAGTTATCCGCTGTTCATAACTAAGGGAAGAAACTGTTTCTGAACCTGGTGGTTCTGGCCCTGATGCTGCGCAACCTCCTTCCAGATGGGGTGGAGGAAAACAGTCCGTGTGCAGGGTGGGTGGGGTCCTTCATGATGGGAGGGGTCAAACAGTCCGTGTGCAGGTTGGGTGGGGTCCTTCATGATGAAGTTTGCTTCTTTCCTGCACCTTTTGCTGTAAATGTCAGATGGTGGGTAGGCTGCTCTTTCGGGCCGATTTTACCACCCGCTGCAGGGCCTTCCTGTCTGCAGCAGAGCAGTTGCCGTACCACACTGTGATGCAGGATGTAGGAGGACGCCAGGACAGGGGTGCCCATACCTGCTCACCTCAGCCTCCTTAGAAAGTAGAGGCGCTGGTGGGCCTTCTTTACTAAGGCGGCTGAGTTGGTCCTCCATGCCAGGTTGCTAGCGATGTGCACGCCCAGGTATTTAATGCTCTGGACCACCTCGACAGCCGCTCCTCCGATGTAGAGGGGAGAGGGTGGGGGTGGGGGTGGGGGGGGGTAGCCTCCTTTCCTGTAATCCACAATCATCTCCTTCGTTTTCGTTTTCTTCGTGTTGATGCAGAGGTTGTTTTTGTCCGCACCACTGCACCAGATGTGCCACCTCTTGCATGTACTCCGACTCGTTGTTGTTGAGGATGCGTCCCACCACTGCTGTATCGTCCGCGAACTTAATATGTCTGCTCGGGTACTTAGCCTTGCAGTCATACGTAGCAGGGTGAACAGCAGAGGGCTCAGAACGCATCCTTGAGGGGAGCCAGTGTTGAGGATGATGGGAGAGGAGGAGATGTTGTGGATTCTCACAGTCTGCTGCCTTTTTGTCAGTTGCACATCGATGAGCTCAGCCCCAGTGTCACCAGTTTGTTGCCCAGAGTCTGCGGGATGATCGTGTTGAATGCCGAGCTGAAGTCCAGAAACAGCAGCCTGGCATAAGCATCTCTGGTCTCCAGGTGACTCAGGGCCTCGTGAACAACAGAAGCGATGGCATAGTCGGTGGAGCGGTTCTTCCGGTACGCATACTGATGGGGGTCCACGCTGTCATCGACGCGGTCCTTAATGTGCTCCATCACCAGCCGCTCAAAGTACTTCATGACGATTGGAGTCAGAGCAACTGGCCGATAGTCATTCAGGCATGACACGGTAGAGGTCTTTGGGACAGGGATAATGGTGGCTGTCTTCAGACATGTCAGCACTGAGCCCTGGGACAACAAAGTGTTGAAGATGTCAGTCAACACCACAAAGAGCTGGTCAGCACAGTCCCTCAGAACCCGGCCCGGGATGTTGTCCAGGCTTGCAGCCTTGTGGGGATTCTGCAGGGACCTCATCACATCCTCAGCAGCCAGACAGCTTGCCTGGTGGAAGCGTGAGTTTGGTGCAGGGCGACGTGTTGGAAGCCTCAAAGCGAGCGTAGAAGGTGTTGAGGGCATCAGGAAGAGACGGGTCCCTTGGGCACTCTTTTTTGTAATCTGTGATTGTACTGATGCCCTTCCACATGCTCGGGGGATCATTGGAAGCAAGATGACCCTCTATTCTCCGAGCATAGGAGGCTTTTGCCCTCTTTATGCCCGATGTCAGGCTTCTGACTCCTTGGTTCTGTGTGTGCTAATCTTGAACCTATGTATAGGAAAGAACAGACAAAGATTTATTGCTTCGTATCACTCGCGATGGGAAATGGACAGAGTAATGTTGTAATGAAGTAATGTTGTTCCTCCTGCATCCGAGGCTCAACTGTCGGTCTAATTCTCCTCTACGCTACCTTGGAATATACTTTCTCCAGAAGGCTGAGGATTGTGATCCCCCCGCAGTTGGCGCACACCCTCCGGTCCCTCTTCTTGAAAAGGGGTACCACCACCCTGGTCTGCACTTCCAGAGACACAGTCCCCAAGCGCCATGCAATATTACAGAGATGTGTCAACCAAGACAGTCCCTGCAGATCGAGAGACTTAAGATGCCAATATCATACTCCCCCCAGTGCCCTGCTTACCAATGAGCTTAACAACCACCTCAATGACTTCAGCCCGGGTGATGGACAAGTCCACCTTCGAGATCTTCACCTCTGATTCCTCCATAGATGAAGCAGTTGACCTAGAACTAAGTGTGAATGGATGCTTGGCCCTCCGGTACCTATCAGCTTCCCCTGGTGTTCCACGGGATTTGATTTGATTCTTCAGCTTGACGGCATCCCAACGCCACTGCCGTTCCACTTCTGTCAGCTTAGTCAGCCGTCAGTTCCATGGGACATAGCATTGTGTCCCAAGAAGCAGGTGTCAGTCCTAAGGCAGGTAAGAACCCAAACGCGAGGCGGTTTGAGCGGGAGTCCAAAAACAGGTTTAATGTTCAATACCAGGGAGTCAGTCCAGAGTAGCAGACAGAGCAGGTTAGGGGCAGGCACAGAGACAGGTCCAAGGGGCAGGCGAAGGTCAGGCACCGTGTGGTCAGGCAAGTCGGGCAGACAGGTTCGGGACGGAAGGCGAGCAGACGGGGTTCCGGGGACAGGCAAGGTCGGTACACGGGGGGGCAGGCGCTGGGAGGTTGCTGGAAGGAGGGCATACATGACACTACAATCGGGTGTGGTTCTGCTCTCTGGGCTGGGTTTATGTAATGGCCAAGGCTGATTGGTGATGCGCTGCAGCTGGTGACGGGAGCACAGTGTTGGGGTTCAGGGTTGTTTTGGTTTCTTCCCTCTCCCTCTCTCTCTTGACCGTGGGCATGGCAGAGAACGGAGCGGCAGTAACAGACGCACCTGGAACCCATCATCCCTATTACCCCACTGCTTAAAGTCCCTCCGTCTCCACAGTCGGTTACCAGTTCACCCGAATGCCTCCCCTACGTGTTTCTCGGTCCAGTTCCCGTTCCAGTCCCTGCGTTCTTGGAGAAGCCGTTCCGTTCTCTGCCAGTTACCGAAACCAGCTGAGTATTTTGATTTTTGTTTGTCGGAGTTGATTTCAGTTGATAGCAGGTCCCAGAGCAGATCACAAGGTGGGTGTGGCTGGATCAACGGAGAAGGGAAAGCCCTGCTTGCCACTTCTCTTCCTGTCTCTCCCGTAACCGATCATCTAGCTGGTTGACGAGAGATATAAGCATGTCTAACAAGTTTCATTGTGTGTGGCTGGTTCGTCATTGCTCAAACCTTTAAGAAAAACACTCTGTAACATGCTGCAGGTTGGCAAATGCTACAACGACTTTGGCTTTGTCTGTGGCATAGGTCTGGGGCTGTTTGTAACATACATCGCCATAGAAACTAACTGCAAGTACTTGGTTCTCCTGCGTATTGGACTTGTGTGGGAGTGAATGGCTCACGGCTGTTCGAGACCGCGGGCGGGGATTCGGAGACAGATGAGTCTGCAGAGGGAGAATGGGTAACGAGCTGGGACACACTGGGACACACAGGCGCCTAATGGACTCTGAAATTTATCGGATGGATTGGTCATGGTGACCAATAAAAGCATGCTGACTCAAAAGCACATGTCTAAATGCAGAGACTGAGGTGTATTGAAAGTTCAGTTCAATGAATAAAAAATTGACTGACTGTTTTAAAGTCAGTCAAGGCTATCATGAAAACCAAAACAAAACAATTGAACAATAACGAGACTAAAGAGGGACTGGCTGGTGTCTGCCACTATAGAAACGAAACAGAATTTCTTAGTTGCATAATATGACATATAGAGTTCAGTAGGCTGTTTTGGCGGGGTGTTTTGGACAGTAATAAGACGTTAGTGTCTTTGTCAGCCATTTGTTTTGACATCAAATCGGGAACAACATTCTAGAATGCTGCGTAGCAGCTCCTGTCATGATCAGCTGCTTAGCCAGTAAAGAATTTAGTAATATCACAAGATGCTTATCTATCTTGGCGAGCCACTGCCTCAGGCAGGAAAAGGCAAAGCACTTAATTGCAAATAAGTGACATCTTTTCTCAAATGATTCAACAGTCATCTAAAAACAGAGCTGACCAGTAGCCTGTGGCTATTGTTACTGTCAAACATGACTTATAGCATTATGTCACCACAACCCACATGGAGGCAAAGGCATGCTTAGCGTAAATTAATGTCCGCCAAAATAAGCATGAGAACATTTTTGTTGAGAAAGCCCTTTTCTCAACAATCAATCCAAATTGTATATTTTATAATGTTTACATTTGCTCTTTATCACCAGTTCTGTTCATGAGTGACTTTTTCATCTGTAAAAGGTATTTCAAACGTTTGCTTTCAAATTCAAATACAATATCAGTAACTTTCTATCACACATCTCTTTTATATGCAGCATCAAATTCTGTATTTTACTAAAGGCACCATAATTCATTGATGACTGTCTTTTTTTTAAATTAAGTAAAAGCCTTTCAATAGCGAGGCAGTTGGTTGCCTCTGGGAGCAGCCCATGACTCTTACAATTTTGGAACCAGTCCCTTCCAGATGCTGTCGCTAAATGGCCGCAAAAGTGATTTGGCACGCCAGCATGAGTGAAGTACATCTACGATATGCACAATCCTCAAAAAGAAGGATGCTATCAAGAGCACAAAGCCTTCAAAAGCCATAACTATTAAGTCTAAGTTTATGTGTAAGGTACAATTACGGAATAAAGTGTATGTACCGGCCAACCCCGCTCCCTCCTCCAGTGCGCCGCTCACCACTGTTAACGCTACCTTCTGTCTCGAAGTAAATCTCATAATAAAACCACATATTATATTACAATAATAATGTATTATTTATTATATAACTGTGTGTGTCTATATTGCAATTAAAAGGTTTTTCCATTGTTATCAGCGCTGATTTGAGTGTGAGTGCTTTTAGACGGCAGGAATGCATTAAATTCCTGCCGTCCTTGTGGATGCCTTTCTGCCCTGTGTTGTATATGTATTTTTCACTCTTTGGCAGATTTCAAAGAGACAGCATGGGGCAGAGGGCTGGAGGCTGGCACACGATTATTCCATCTTTTCTTCCTTTAAAATCACCATCATCTACTCTCAAAATGTTACAATCACCAAAAGGCTGGGACAGAGATTCCAACACTTGACCTGATTTTGCACAGATCTATTACTGCTAGCCCGGTGTCTGGTTTTTTATGTGCCACTTGTAACTTAAAGTGACACTTGCCTGAAGCTCCCTTGAAGGCGCAATGCTATTTTGGCGCTCTGAAACTACATATGACAAGCAAGGCATGGGAGCAAAAGAGGGCTTGCTAGGGTAAGGGGTGTTTGTCAGAGAGCTAGAGAGGAAAGGTGGTGGGTGGAATGAAAAGGGGGAAAAAAAGATTATGGAATTAAAAATAAATAAATAGTCTCACTCTCTCTTTCTATCTTGCTGTTCGGCAGGTTGGGCTGTCTCCCTTGCTCTTGTGCTGCTTTTAGAACCTAAACCATGTCCTTGGATAGTTAACTCCTTGAAAATGAGTGACACAGCCTTGAGAGGAAAAACAAAGGGAAATTTGACCACACGAGATGCTGAGTCAAAATAAATAAATAGAAGCTTCGTTATCCATATCGGAGAACTGGAAATACAACGCCTCATGGGGTTATTATCGGGGCCTTGGTATATTGCGATTTGATTGTTTCCATTTCAGCCTTTGGTCATGTCTGTTGCTGAGGGTTGTTTGGTGCTCCATTTTTCTGACATTCTTTCACTACATTCAATAACAGTGATTAGCCAGTTTTACACAGATAACTCAACAGCACTGTAACCAAGGCCTTTCTTTTAAACCACATCAGTATACAATAAAGACATTTGATTGATGTTAAATTGTTTGTTTACTTATTTAAAAAGTCAGTCAGATACGGAAGTATAGAACTAAAAGTGCTTTGCAGAGCTAAAGTTTATCTCTCCACCCATGAGTTTGTGTTTTCCCTGTATCTGCGTGCGTTTTCTCTGGGTTCTCCGGTTTCCTCACACCTTCAAAAACATGCCATAATATATATATATATATATATATATATATCAGTGAGGCATGCCTGGAGGTGATGGCGTAAGCAAGGTCGTTGCTAGTTACCCTCGCCGAAGGGGAGGCGAGGGTATTGCAATTGGCTCTGTTTGTCTGTCTTTCTGTTTGTCTCTCCGCACGCATAACTCAAAAACTAGTAATCCAATTGACTTGAAATTTCTACACAAGCAAGGTTCTGTCCGTGGCTCGGTCTTCCCCAAAAATTCAGTTGATCCGGATCACAATCCGGATCTGAGAGCTAATTTTCGCTCTAAAATCTGCATTTTTCAGGAGTCCATCCTGACCTCAATTTTGGAGCTAGAGACTTCAAATTTGTTGTGCACACTCAGTTCATTCTAGTTTCATATATGTTACAGTTGTAGTTGTATCTTTTCCCGTTCCGGAGCAGCAAGCTAGCGCAGGTTTGGCCCCTCTGATCCGGAAGCCCTATTGGAGGCGAGGGTCTGCAATCTCTGATTGTCTCTTGTTAAAGCATGTCTTGCTGCAACTAACCATTTACTGAAGCTCTTCCACTCACCACGCCCCAGCATAGTGAATGTGAAAAGCTCCTTGCTCAACTGTGTAGTTCCGAATTGTGCTGAAACCAGTGTTATACACTGTAATTCTTATTGTGGTTTATGCCACCATTGACTCATTCTTGTCCTGTTGCATTTGGATAAGAAACACAGTAACTTTAAACAACTCAGTTATTGCCTCCTCGTCATCACCGTTACGCAGTCGACCACGGTGCTCTCTGAGAGGCTCACCATAGGTTCCATGAAGCACGTGGAAGCTGGGGAGGAGGAACAGAAGAAGAGCATGGGGAACGGGAAGGAGATGAACGGGACTGCCCGTGCTGCTGCACAGTCTCACGTTGTGTGGGAAGTCCGCAGAAGCATCAGATCTGTGTCAGGCCACGACAACAGAGGTTTTAATAGCCTCGAACAGAGACTTGGATTTGGGGGTGCTTAGGAGCTCAGACTTGGCTCTGCAGGATGACAAAGCTGAGAGAGTTTCCTGTTGCTGTAGGATGGACTCTTGGATTCTGCTTTCTCACAGACTGACATCACGGAACCTTTTAAACAAGGAATTCATTTTCTTTTTTAAGTAGTTACTCCAGCTGTTTTAAGGGTGTGGTGCAGCAGGACGAGATGCTTTTTGTAATTTTTGTAAACAAATGGTCTGGACAGGACATCTGCCTCAGTTATTCTTGGGTTTCCTCCAGAGCCCTCTCCAGGCCAATCTCACTAATCACTAAAACGAGGTGCGCAAATTAAAATGTCATAGAATAATAAATCCTCTGTGAAAAATAGGTTGATTTAGGTAGTCATTCATATATATTTTTTCTTTGAAAATTTTGTTTGTAATTCATCAAAGCTGAAATATGGATCGCGTCTGATCAACTACATTTGTGGTAATCTTATTTATATATAATATACAGTAAACTCCAAGCTATCCGCCATTCCACATTCGCAAACTCAAGTATCCACAAAACATTTTCATTGTTAATCTTGTGAGATTGATTGAGATCTGAATTTCGAGAGAAATCTTGCAAGATCTGAATCACGTGATCAGATTTGGCACATTTTTAAGGCGGTGTCGATCAATTCAGGTGTTTTGTAGAGCTTATACAGATAGATAAATAGATACATTCTTGTACCCCTGTAATTCCCTCCATTTGTTCTGTCCATCTGTTGCTCAGACTCATTTGGGGAGGACAGACATATAAACCAACACTAAAATCACGACCAAGCATCTGTGAGATTAGCTTTACCAGTAGCCTATACCAAGCTAATTACTGTAGTTTCCAGGTTACAAAACGCTACTTTTTTTCTAAACTTTAAACACTGCGGCTTATATTACTGTGCGTCTTATTTAAAAAAAAACGTTTCTGTTTTTGGTTTTTTTATTGGTCAAGCAACAGTTGACCAATAAAATTGATGAGTAATACGGTAGTTCACTGAGGTCCAATGAAATTGTATGATAAATCACAACTATTGGTAGCAGTATTATAAATCATTGTGGTGTTGTGAGATGTTTCTCGCCCCTGTGTTGGGATGGGTCGCTCATTGTGTGAATGTGTGTGGCTGAGGTGTGCGGCCCTCCCCCCGTGAGTGAGAGAGAGAGAAGCAGGGAGCGGAAATAGAGGTATGTGAGAGGTATCGAGGGAAAGGACTTTATTAAGTGCGGAGACCAGAACCGGAAAGGTCTTTCTGTGTAAATATCTGAACAATGTGTAAGAAGAATAACACAGTGTCGTTTATTTAAATGTACCAAATGAACATGAACTACAGTACTAGTTCATTTTTAGGGCTGTTTAAGTCTGCGGCTTAAAGTCCTGTGCGGCTTGTACAGGTACAAAATTGATTTTCTTTCTATAATTAGCGCATGCAGCTTTTAATCAGGTGCGCTCTGTAGTCCGGAATTTACGTTAAGTGAACTTTTCTTACAGTCCATAATTTCTCATTTTGATTTGCTTTATATATGTAGCTAGACTTTAATGATCCCATATCATATTCTTTTTCCACGAGTTAACGCATTTCCCAGACACTTGTATAAAATATCTGTGACAGTCGTTGGTCAAAATGGCAAACAGATGCTGCAGGACAGCGTCCCTCTCAAACAGCGCTGTCAGAAAATGCCTCTGAGAATGAAAACGACATCAAGTTCTTTGCGTGCATGCGCATAGCTGCACGCGCGTAGGTCATTACAGAACTACACAAACTACGAATGATTGACTGGATGGTTTATTTAGCTGTTTTGCTGTTTTGACAATGACCCAAACCCTCCATAATAGTGTAGAAACATGGGAAGAGTGAGTTTTTCATAATATGGGACCTTTAAAATAGAAATTAGAAAATGATTGCTTTATTTTGAGAAGCCTAATATTGACCTTATATTGCCTTTTAGTTCATTGCTGATGATGCAATACAACTAGCACACATTCAGTTTTTGATATTCTTTGTGAATTACCTGGCCTGGCAAATGTACAGTAACTGGCAAAACTGAGTACATTGATGAGCTCATATCCATGAGGCCTTTTTCTGCAAAAACAAAAAGGCATGAACTACAGACTGAACACTCAAATGACAAACCCAATCACTACATTTGAGTTGTAAAGATTAATTATCAAATTAAAATATGAAAATATTTTAATGCTTAAAAGAAAACAAAACTTCCTTTGTCTTTCCTTTTCCTGGATCCTTCAAGCTATCAGGAAATAAACCAGCCTGTCATGAACATTTTAATTACATTTGGGAATTTAATTTGCATTTTGTAAATAACTGATGATCTATGCTATTGGGAATTAAAGTGAGGAAAAAATAAATAAATAAATCACTGCAGCCGGTGTGGTACAGCACGGTAAAGTAAAGGTAACAAAATCTATTTTAGCTGTTGTAAATTCAATGCGTGTCAAAACAAGCTGGTGTGCTCTGACACCCCAGGGATCAAAAGCAATGAAAATTCATCTTAATCTGGAGAATTCTGGCTGGCAGCCTCCCCGCTCCGAGCCCCAAGGGGGACAATAATTAATCAAGCTAGCATTAAGTAGGTGGGGTGCAGGGGTAATAGATCAATTGAAAAGCTGATGATAAGAGTTGATGGAAGAGATAACCTTGGCTGAGCTGCAGAGTCTGGAAGATGGGAGGACAATGCGACGGAAAAGGGGGGGAAGAGGGAACGCTGAGACGTGATGATTTGCCCATGATTGTCAAAAACAAAATGGGTTTGTACAAAGACAAGAATACAACCCCAAAATCCACAAACGCTGACATGACACACTCACAAAAACACACACTACAACATTTACAAAACTCCTGACATTATTTACTCTGCATTTATCTTTGGCACTATAACGATTACTTTATGATCAAAAGATTGCAGGCTACGTTTCCCCTAAGCTGTACTCGTGCGCAATTGCGCGTTGCTGATGCGGTCTTCGCGCAGCGAAAATCTCCGCAGCGCACAGACAAAATCCAACCTGGATTGAAAATAAAAGAAACACGTAAAAATTAATCCTGTGCTACTTTTCAATGTGAGCCAGTGAGTGACCGGTGACCGGCTGCTGCAGCACATGCGTTTTTACGCAGCTAATCGACGTCCGGCGCCACAGGCGTTTGAGCAAACAAAGCGGCGTGGCCGACGTGGAGGGAACACGCGCTTATGATGCGACGTGCTGCTGATGTCGACCCTTTATAATAATGACAAGGCGAACGGGCGGTGGCGCGTCATCGCAGCAAGCCAGAGTGAAAAGGAGATGCGATTCTTTTCAGCTGGAGCGCAAACAGAAGAAGAAACGGCGAGACTGGGGCAGATATTTTCCTTTTGCTGCACTGGCGGAGAAGAGTGAGGCTGTTCTGCAGCACCCTCATTCTGGAAGTCATTACGAGTGAATGTGTTGACTTCAAGTCCATTATGAGGCTAAAACTTAAACATGGTCAATCAGCACCTTCTCAGACGTGGTGGCTGTAGCACTAAAATCTAGAAGCTAAAACATCTCAGCTGTTTGTGCTACATCTCAAGCATCCAGAGCAGAATGTGAAAGATAACTTAGTTTAATGTACTGTATTAAAATAGCACCCAGAAATGGTATTGAAGTGTTTTGACCAGCCGATGCATAAAGTCAAAGCTGCAGGCAGACGAGGACGTCAACCTGGACAACGTGTCCAACCGTCAACGTGAGAAGGACACAGGACAAATTTGGTTATATACTGTATTTTGCAGACGAGGAGTTCCACATGAATGAATTTTGTTTTCGAACATATATAAAATATGTAAGTATTCGTACATACAAAAGAAAGAAATACTGATAAAAAACAAAAGACATAACAAAATGCAGCACATAGTTCAAAAAAGGAGTAGGAAGAAGTGGAATACTTATTTAAAAAAATAAAAAAATGTCTACCCTATTATTCAGTTTATAGCAAAATATTCAACATAAATACTTAATAAATCATAAAATACTATCATATATAAATCATATATAAATAAAAAAATCATCATCCACAGTTAACACCTTTCCTCTTCTGTATACTTCTTTAGAAAAACAAATGTTGTACCTCCTTTGCTTGTTAATTTTATGTTTTAGTTGTTGACTTTATACTCTTGTGCACTTTGAGGTTTGCTTTCAAATATAAATTGCGATTCAACATAAAATGTATTGTTATGATGTTGCTCCACAGGATTGATACCAAATCTTCTTGCGATAGAAAATCATGTTGGGAGTTCTAATACACAAACAGAGGCACTGGTTAAAGATTCAGATCAAATTGAATAAAGGGCATTTAAAAGCAGTGCTCTGGTCAGGCCAGGTCCTGTTCCAATACGATTAGCCATAAATTAGATCATGCTGTCAGTTCTTCATATACATGTTAGAAATATTTGTAGCTGATATATTCCTATTGTACTTTCTTCAACACCCATCATTCAGATCTTCTGTGAGTAAATCTTATGCAGACTAATTTTGTGGTTGAGTTTGCTTTGACAGAGGGTGGCACTGGGAGGATCCTGGGTTGCCAGGCGTGTACTATATTTCCAATCAGATGCCAGGAGAGAGACCAATTAGAGCTTGTGTTTGGCCAGCAGTGACACCATTTGCCACGATACTTTTGATATTTCTATGGCTGTTATGGTTTCAACCAAAAACATAAAAAAAAAAAAAATCCCATCCTTTACTATTTGTAAGCTAACATTGAACTCTAAAAGGACTGATGAAATCTGCATAGCGCTGCCCGGGCTCTCACAAGTGAATATTTATTTATTTATTTATTTGAAAGGATAAAACCCCTTGAGATGAAACCATCTCGTTTTCAAGAGGGTCCTCAATCAAAACAAAACAGAAATAACAAAATAACAGCAGTGCAGATATGAAAAAACAAAAACAACAACAAACAAAATAAAATAAAAAATACCCTCTCTTTACACACAAACACACATTCACACTCAAACTACACACATACAAACATGCACACGTAGCTCTGTCAAAATAGTAATAATAAACTAAAATTGCAGTTATTACATGAGAAAATAAGATAGCAACACAAAGTTAAAAGCAGTTACAAACATTCTGAAAATGTAACAATATGGCATTTTTAAACGTGTTATAAGATCTTATAGAGCGGATGGAGGATGGAAGACTGTTCCAATCAGCAGGAGCTTTGAATTGGAATGCAAATTTCCCTATTTCCTTTTTAATCCTCGAAACAACAAAAAAGGTTTGGTCAGCATGACGTAAACTATAGGAAGAATGAAAATAAATAAAATATTGTTTCAAATAATCAGGATAACTGAGGTTAATGCATTTAAAAATAAACAATAACCAGTGAAATTGTCATCTGCAGGATGGGGTAAGCCAGGACAGTTGTTGGTAAAGCAAACAATGGTGGGTTCTGAAAGGGCAGCGGAGAATGAATCTACACAGACTATTAAATGTAACATTAAGTGACTTAAGAATTGAAGCTGTAGTGTTTTGATAAATTATATCACAGTAATCTAATATAGGAAGTAGCAATTGTGTAACAATTTTCTTCCTAACAGAAAAACTAAAACAATTAATTGACTGATAAAGCAATTTCAAACGATAGGTGATTTTATTAGTAACAGAAAGCAAGTGAGACTTAAATGAAAGTGTGGGGTCCAACCACAGACCTAGATATTTAAATTGCTCAACTGATACTACAGCAGTTTTAACTATAAACATAAGATTAAGTGGTGTACTATTGACATTTTTATGAAATAACATTTCATACAGTTTATTGGCATGAAGCCATAACTGTACTCTATCAAAATCAATCTGAAGTGAGTGCTGAATGTCCATAATTTTATCTTTTGTGCCGTAAATAATAGTGTCGTCAGCATAAAGTTGGATATTACAGTCTGCGCAGGAAAGGGGGAGATCATTAATAAAGATCGAAAATAATAGAGGACCAAGAGAGGAGCCCTGGGGCACACCCCTATCTATAGCTTAATCGACTGATAATTTTTAAATGAGACGCATTGTTGACGGTGATGGAGATACCTATCAAGACCGATCGAATGCAATTTGTCCAATAAAAGATAATGATCAACCATATCAAATGCCTTTGTAAGGTCAATAAACAAAGCACCAGTAAGACAGCTGTTATCAAAGCCTGTGAAAATATCATTAGTAAACTTAAGTAAAGCAGAGGACGTAGGAAAAAAGTATCCAATGACAGAACGCGTACATGTCACGTTCAACGTGGCGCCAGCCAGAAGGCCGTGCTGTCGCCAACTCGTGATCTGATTTGCTATCGCAACTATATGTGCCCGTTCACTCACTCCACAGACGCCAGCATTGTTGATTCTGAAGGCCTTGGACAGATTTCATACAACCTGGCAACAGAAACTATAGATGAATTCTGATTGGATAAAAACTCACCCAACCCAAAAATACAACACTGGGATATAATATGGCATGAATATGAATTATAATGTATATATATATATATAGGGAAAATACATTTTAAATGACATTAACTTTTATCATAAATATGATCATGACTTCTGGTTATTTTAGGCCAGCAGAGAAGGCCTTACTGCCCCAGACGGCCCACCACTGTTGAATCCAGGATCTCTTGTGGATCATCACCTAAATTCTAATCAACTATTCTAGGTAAGATTCCCAACAATTCCTGAAAGATTCAGCAAGATCCATCCAGATTTTCTTTTTGTTATTTTGCTAACAGAGAAACAGACAAACCAACCAATACCAGCGAAAACATAACCTCCCCGACGGAGGTGATAACCACAACGATGTGTCACTCAGAGACTTAGGGGAATGACGAGCTGAAGGTAGGGAGGGTCAGAGAGATGCCTCAGAGAAATATAATATGCATGATGGACTATATAATTTTTTTTGTTGAATAGTCCAACTCCAACAAATGTCTTTAATGTACAATTCAATCAACATCGGCAAGTCTGTAGTAATCCTCAGAGGGAGACAACAAAGATGCTGTTGGAGTCAATTACAGCAATAGAACACAGGGATGTGTACAGCAGGTTGATGGCAGACAGTAGTGCCATTATACAGATTAACACTGGACCGGAATGGGAGATTTGATATGGCAGGTACATTGAATAAATTCGTCATTTAAATTGGCATGGGGTCTCCTTGCCCTACCCCACCTCGACTCCAACACGCCAGATGGATCCGAGCAGCTGTCGCTCTGCCCTCTTTTCACCTGTAACTGGTCCACAGGGTCCAGTTCCACCTGCACGCATGGCTGCTGGGAGTCATGTGTTTCCCTCTGCTTGTGGATTTAAAACAGATAAAACCCACCGGATGGGAGGAGTATCAGCTCAAAGGTTGTTCCTCACATGAAGGGTCACCTAAGCAGAAAGATGAATGTGGCCAGTGGGATATGCGGAACCAGAAATCTGCGCTTTCAATATCAAAAAGGCGTTTGAACTACTTTCAACAGGGCTACATAATGGCATATTACATAAAGCTAAAACCAGCCACTGAGGTACAGCACACCAATGCTATTCATTCATCTTCTTGAAGATGAGACGGTTATGATCAACTCGTCTTCTGCCGCTTTTCAGAAGTTATGGTTATGGTGGCGCCTATTCCAGCTGTTTACCGGTGAAGGTGGGGTACGGACGCATTTCCAGTGCATCGCAGGGACACTGATTGTAGAGATGTCTATTATTGTTATTATGATTTATTATATTCTCTCTTTTTTGAATTGTTTTGCTACTGGTGTGAATGACATTAACATTCAGTGGTCTGCCTGTGTGTTGTATTTCGTGTATCTTTAGATGGACAAACCTGTTCATTGTGCTTTTAGTATTTTATGACACTCCTTTTACAAGTAAATAACTGTTTAGAGCTTGCTCTTGTTTATTTGTTATGACTTTAATTGTTTTTATCTGGCTACAAAACTGCTTGAGATATATAAATACATAAATACATTGTGGCTGTGCGGTATTTATTTACAGTACGACACGGCATCATTGCAGTTTCGTTATTGGAGCTCCACACTGAACGCCCAGTGTTAAATACATGGCACCCTGCTGGATATATCTGATGATCATTGTCTCTGACCGGGATTGTAGGAGGGTTTGAGTTAGCTCAAACAAAGGAATCCTGAATGTGTCAAACCTGCTTTGTCATATGCTCCTCATCACGTTAACAGTCATATGCAAATTTTAATTTAACCACAGTGAATTAAGATCTAAGGAGAGATCTATCATAGCCGTGTCCTTCATTTCTCCTTGAAATACACGAGCAAGCTTTTCGCCTTCTTCTCAAATTTAGCACAGGAGAAACAACCACATGCATTATCATTCCATCGATGTCAAGCTCTGAGCTCAAGGAGAGATCTCGGAATAATCTCATCTGCCGCTTCCTTCCCCCCCCACACACACTTTAGTCCCATTACATCTAAACCCCAATTCGACATCCATGTGCCTTACTGAAGTCTCATCTCATCATTTTTTTATTGTTCACAACCAATAATTAATATTTTATAAAGATAGAGAATCAAGTTCTCTTAAGAGATAAATAATATACTATCCTCGTATAAACGTTTTCCCCCTGGGTGTATGGCATGCAATTTTAGAAATGATTAAGGTAAAGTGACAACGTCACGACACACGTAAAATGTTTATTTCTCTTCACATAAATGATGAAGCCATCAACTCACATTAACTGTAAAATTATAAGATGTTGCTTTTTGCCCTATAAATCTGGTGTTTTATTGATCCACATCCACTTTGCTAAAGCACTTCATTTCATTTCACTTTACCTTTGAATAAGCTGCCAGATGTGTGATTGTTGAACATATTTACATATATTTGAATACATATTTTATATAATGTATGTTAGTTCTGGCAGACTACAGCCTTGCTTCCTCACTCTTTTTCTTTTCTGAAAAAAACGTGTTATTTCTAAATGTCATCATCTCATTTTACCTTTTGCTATCTCCATGTGTCCCTATACACACACAAACACACACTTGTGTCTTGGACTTCACACCAACTTGATTGTTGCATTTCGCTCTTCTGAATCTGCTCTTTTTTCTCTTTTGCCAGCAGGATGAAAGCACAAGAATACTCAATTCAAATCCGGAGTGTTTTCATGTGTAATTCCATTTCACAACAGCAGGTGAGCCGTGTGTGGAGGAGGCTTGTTTGTTTGTACCTATTGAAATCAATATGGTGCTGAATGACAGCACCAAAATCATTAGCCTTAGTAAACAAACAGCACATATCTAAAGCATGAGAGGTCACATCCCAATCAGTACATTTATGCAACAGACATACTACAAGATAATGTCTCTCTCTGTTTTACCGCAGCGCATGAGTGATCGTCAGTATATGGGAGGGGCAGAGTGAGGCTGCGCACCAGCAGCTGTTAATATACCACAGAAGCCTGCATGAAGCATGATAAACACATTTTAGTTTGGTGAGGGAGACACAAAGATGCCTGAAAAATAACAATTGTGAAATGCGACACCACAAATAAACAATTTTATGGGAAACACTGCTTTCTGATGTCTATATCTCCTTGCAGCCTGTGCATAAAACTGATTAGTTATTATAAATATACTAGCTTCTTGTATATGTGTAGCCTCCCTGGAATTATCCAGAAAACAAATCTAAATGCATGAATCTGACTATATAAATCAGCTTGAGGCGGGCCTGTGCTTTTCTTCTACTGTCTTCCAGATCCTCCTCCTGCAATCAGCTCATTCCGGTCACTATTCCGGTCACCTATTCTGGTTAGCCCCCCCCTTTTTTTGTCCACCTACGTTGCAAATATTAAGTGTCTGTGTAATTCTTTGTTATTTTGCATCTGAGGTGTAATTTTTTTTGTTGTTATTTTGCATCAATTGAGTAATTTCATATTGGTTTTATTTGTATTGTTAAATGTCGATGATTTATGTACTAAGGACTTTCAACGGAGACAAGACCGCAAGGTTTTTTTTTTAAATGCTCCTCTTAGACAGGATGTTTGACTGTATTTGTACTGTAATACATGCTACTGTGTGACTGTACTTGTACTCTAACATTCTATCTAATAAATCTATTCATCATCATCATCATCATCACCTGTGCTCTTAGTCTCACCTGCAGCTAAACTAATCTGACTCAGCCCTGACTCTCTACTCAGCCCAGATACCACACCCTTGCCAGATTGTTTAGTGTTGCATGTGACTCATGTCCATGGACATACCTGCCTGTGTAAGTGTCAGTCATCAAGCTAAATCAAACTCAGCTGTATTAGCCTTGACTGAAAGACCGCACACGCATCGGTGAAAGTTTAGATTTTAGTAGTGATGGTGAGATGAAGCCTCGTGAGGCATTGAACCACTCGAGCCAATTGGTTCGAGAAAGGGTTCATTACTCGAAGCTTCATGTGCTCACAAAACCACCAACTGGACAAGTGTATACTGACAGGCAGCTGTATCTGAACCGCATCATGTGTGATGGAATGAATAATACGGCAGGTTGTGCAATGTTTTATCGGCACAATCAGGGAATGTGCTTGTGGAACCCAGAACAGGGCACAGATAACGTTTGTGTAACTTGGACAATGATGAACAGGACAGGGGACATCATATCATATATCCTACTCTCCTAAATATAAAATAAACTCTAACCCCAAATCTTAAACTCTCCAAACTCTCAACTGACTGCAACTCTCCTTCAACAACCCACATTTTGAATGGAGCCTGAGCCGTCTATATAGATGTCAAACCGCGCGGCACAATCTGAACCACTCCCCGAAGCAATCACGTAGTACAGCTGGGCAGCGAGGCTGCGGACGTCATTATTTGTGGCTCCTCCCATAAGCGAAGCAAACCTCGATACGCGATTCCCGGACACGCCCCCTTCATTACTCGACGCATGCTTCGTAACATCACTAGATTTTAGCATTTAAGCCATCAGATTCTCCACTCTGAAATAAGAATGTAGGGTTCTACCAAACCCCCTTCCGGTTCTTTGTTCTCCTTAGTGGGTGCGTAGTCAATGATGAGAATGTGGGTTAAGATTAAGACATTTATATAATCAACAGATCAGGACAAGTTAGTTCAGATAACAGCGCTGGATTCCACCATGTTTCTCGTGGCTGTCACATGGCAGAATGGCACATTTCCTGCTTCGTCAACACGTCCCTGTAGGCGGGGATTTGCGCCAGCCAATCTAAGCCCATGTTTATCTGCGTTGTGTGTGACGTCACTGTTGTGATGCGTTCAATTGAAATCAGTCATTACAACACCAAACTAAATGTGGTGCGTTCCTAGTGGTGTCGGCATGTAATTACGTTGTGGAATCCCATTTAATACGGAAATTCCCTACAAGAATCACATCACTGGAGC
This sequence comes from Brachionichthys hirsutus, assembly GCF_040956055.1. Classification (NCBI taxonomy): domain Eukaryota; kingdom Metazoa; phylum Chordata; class Actinopteri; order Lophiiformes; family Brachionichthyidae; genus Brachionichthys; species Brachionichthys hirsutus. The sequence continues at coordinate 14,794,445 of NC_090897.1, read as the reverse complement.
TTTCTCCAAAGCAATAGTAGGCTAAGCTGCAGCAACATAACACAAGTAGTTTGCTACATCTGAACTATTTAATTCAGTCAAAGCAGTTTCTCTTCACATCAGTGCTATCTCACTAATCAATAGTCAAACCGATACGTTGACCCCCTGGATGGAAACAGTGGTCGTTGGAAACTTTGTCCTCTTGAGGGCCACCACCAGTTTCTTTGACTATGCCAGGTTGAGCTGCAGGTGGTTATGCTTCGAATACTCTCTGCTTTTCTAGTATCCTGAAAAAGAGTGGACATTTATCAGCAGAGCTTGCTGGAAAGTGCTGAATAACGCAAAAGCAATGAAGCTGTCAGTGCATGTTCTGCCTGTTCCCCTGCATGGCAAGTATATAGTTTTAGAAACATTAATCCCGGTAATTTCAGGTCTGGTGTTTCTTCGCTGTCAGATGCATTAGGGCTGCACTGAAGAAGCAGGAAAAGAGTGCGGAAGCAAGGCTGTCATCTGCCAGTAATTAGAATGCCATGTGTTCATCCTTACGAGGCGAAACAGCACTTGCAAAATGAAGACCTGTCACACTTTAATTGTCTCTGCTGAGAAAAATAGAGGGAAGAGTAGTAGGGAGAGGGAGATTGAGGGGAGAGAGAGACAGGGAGACAGAGGAGGGATTTGTGTTAGTGTTACAAATGTGCTTAGTTAACGTAGTTAGCGAAAAGCTGTGTGATGTCTGAACGTATCATTCCGTGTCCCTTTGTAATGGCGCACACTCATCATGTCTTTCCTTATTTGCACAATTACCTCCGTCAGGGAGGTTGTGTTGCCAGTTGTGTTTGTTTGTTTAGAAGTCAAACACTACATAACAGATTTTAATTTAATTTGTTGGATAGTTAGGTGATGGGCTGATGGAGGAACTGGTGAAGTGTGTTTGTGTTTTGGTGGCAGAACATCACTTCTAGATTACATGAAGGTTGTAGTAAATTGAAAAAACCCATTATCCTACATGACAAAAAATACAATACCAGGAAGTTACTAGGCCCATTTTCCTCGGTTGAATTTTTTTTGTTTTAGTTTTTTCCACAGTTGAACCGAAGAGTTAATCCCATTCTGCTAATATCACAGAATGGAAGTATAAATATCAAAATATAGAATTTGCCCTCTGACAGTCTCTTTTGAAGTGTGTATGTTTTATTAAACTGAGTTTCTCCTGCTATTTTCAGACATCCATCCTGACTAGAGTGCAGCAATTCATGTTAGACCCTAACCTTAGGTTGTCATATGGTGTAATTCCATATTCAATGGTATTCTTAGATTTCTTTGAAACGTAACATTTTGTTTGACCTTTTTCTATTTAATGCCTCATGAATGCAATTCCAAAAAGACAAATAGAATATATTACCTTGTGATGAAATCGTAGAGCAGCTCACAATAGAGACAATGCTTGTGTTAAAAGAATGCAAAAATGTTCAGTATTTTCAAGTGCATGTAATTAACTTAATTTCATTACCTTGATAGAAACAATAGTACAATAGATATTGATATGTTCAAGATTAGCACCTTATAGAACCTATGTATAGGAAAATATGAAATAACAGACAGAGATTTATTGCTTCGTATTACTCGCGAGGCGAGTTTGGACAGAGGAGATTCCGGTTACAATCTACCTAGGAAAGTTCTCTGCTCATCTCCGGGGTTCCTCAGCCATGCCCCTCGCCTTTTATTAGAATCAGAGGACCCTAGTTACATTAGTCCTGCCTCTCTGCGGGGAGGGGGGGGAGATATAGAAACAGAGGCAGGACAGCAGATAACACATCCTGTTGTTGTCACATCTCGTCCTTTCTGCAACCGCTGGCCTAGTCGATGTCAAAGAAAGAGGAAGGGTGGGCCTTCCTCATTCGTCAGCCCTTTCTCCACAGGAAAGAGTTTGGCAGGTCAGAGCGCCCTGACACGAAAGTGTTCCGGTTGCTTCTGCAATTCTCTCAAAGTACATATTACAACACACAGGATTACAGGATCACAGTTCTTCAGAATATATAGTATGAAGATGTATATCTGTGAATAATATGTGAATATACTTATGATTAATATGTAAATCATGGGATTAATGTGATTATAGATGTGATTAATAATAGCGTGATAATGGCAGTGCGATGAAACAAGTTTAACTCCAACAGATATATTCAAATGTCCTGTGTCTGTAAGATAATTGTATAAAGATTTAATAACCTATATTTATTCCTAGTAGTGAAATTATTTGAAACACCCCGAAGGTGTCGCCAGTGCATTGCGGGGGCCACATGAAGGACAAGCAACCACTCACACACACACAGACACACTCCACTCCGGACAATTTGGGACTTCGTGTTTTTGAAGTGGGAGTAAACCAGAGAAAACCAGTGATACCAACGATGCCACTGTGCCACCCTTACGTTGTAACAAATTAGCTAAATTAATACAGGAAAACAAATCAGACCCCCTATTGAAGATCAGACAAATAATGTAGAAATCAGGTGCAAAGCAAAATCAATAAACCTACTCATCGCACATATTTCACTCTCAATTAACTGTTGTGGGTAACTTACACAATTACAACGGCCCAGTCCGATTATTTATTTTCCCAACTTCAAAATAGTGGCAAAATAAATACTAAAACAGTGGTATTTACAAATGTGGAAAAAAAAAAAAAATTAAAAAAAGGTTGCGGGTACAAACGGCTGATGAGTAGGTTAATTGATTTTGCTTTGCACCTGATTTCTACATTATTTGTCTGATCTTGAATAGGGGGCCTGATTTGCTTTCCTGTATTAATTTAGTTCATTTGTTACAACGCAAGGGTGGCACAGTGGCATCGTTGGTATCACTGGTTTTCTCTGGTTTACTCCCACTTCAAAAACACGAAGTCCCAAGGACTTTCAACGGAAACAAGACCGCAAAGGCTTTTTTGAAATGCTCTTCTTAGACAGGATGTTTGACTTTATTTGTATTGTAATACATTCTACTGTGTGACTGTACTTGTACGCCAGCTAACATTCTATCTAATAAATATATTCATCATCATCATCAAATGAGCTTCCTCCGTAGGCTGGCTGGGGTCTCCCATAGAAATTGGGTGAGAAGCTCAGTCAGCCTAGAGGAGCTCTGAGTCGAGCTGCTGCTGCTGCTCCTCCGCGTTTAGAGGAGGCAGATTAGGTGGCTCGGGCATTTATTTAGGATGCCTCCGGGACGTCTCAACAGTAAGAGACCACAGACCATAGTTTGGGGGCCCCTGATTTAGGAGGAATATTTTTTTTTCTCCATTCCTTGCATGTTATTATTTGCCAACTGAAATAAATTTGAATTTAAAAAAGCACTGTAGCACCATTAGACTCTCAGGTGCAACGGAAACATAAAGTTTTGTCTATCCCACAAGATTGGGACTTGAAATGCCCTTTTCACACAGCTAAATCCTTTTTCATGAAGCGTGTTGGGGAAATGTAAATTGTGATGAAACAGCAGCCCTGGAGAAAACAATGCATCTGCAATTGCCTTCTTCCTTTCTTCCTACATGAATATATTAATTCCATAGCCCGGTCTTATCATAGCTCTCTTTGGCTGGTGGTTCCTGCGGCTTGTAATGCATCATTTTGTTACCTCACAGACCATTTGAGACTTCCATTTGGGATTGGTGAACCAGCACATGAGCTGGTATGCACCTCACATGACTTTATGCAAGATCAACGTTTGGTAAAGGACAGTGTAGTATATCTTAACTGTGAATAATACCGTATAAAGCAAATGCTCTGACAACATTTTCTAAATATCCCACTCAAAGGGAATACTGATGAATGGTCTGTCTCACGCTTTCAGAAGATTAAAAATGAGTAAAAATGAGGTGTAGAGGTTAGGTGTGGAAGAGCAGGAGGCAAACACTGATGAAATTAGATGATCATCGGATGCATGTTGCAGGGAGGGATGGAGTTTGATCATCCAGATGGGCCCCAGGGGAGCCACTGAAGGACAATGAAAACGAGCAACAAGAGATGTGACCTTCTCGGCATATGAAGCCCCGGTACAACACAATTTTTTTCACTGCCAGGGAAAAAAAAGGACAAATATGAGGCACTAATAAATTCACAGATGTTTCGATTCTTCTTCATTTGCAAGGCTTTCCATTATGTACTGGACATGAAGGGTTGCAAGACAAATGGTAACAGAGAAAGGGAACTGGGTATAGGCTCTAAAAGAATTATGTGCAAACACACACACAGTTGAATTAAATGTCCACTTATTATATTTTTAGGCCAATGGGATGTGAATGCCAGAGAAATTGTAAATTATTTAGGATAAAACAGGAAAAAAACTAGAAAAGCACTCAGAGCGCAGACCTCCGCTGAGCAGCTCATTCCGCTTCCAATTGGATTTACACCATCCACAAGGTGATCCGGATCATTATCAAATGGTTCTAAATTGTTCTTGGTATCTTCATACACAAACCATGAAAAGTAAAAGTGCATTTGTAGCAGATTTTTGAATTTGTAAATGGGTGTTATGTTAAAATGTAATATTTTTTCCTAGCGTCATTCTGGATACGAAAATGTATTTATCTGTTCCTGGTAACATTCCCGATCACATAATCTCCGCCTCGGTGGAGGTAATAATGTAATTAAGCAGTCAATCTATATTTGTATCCCTATCTGACATGCTGTAACTCAGAAGGGCCGGTTTGCCACTACTGTATTATGAGTCAGGTCTACGAGGGCAACTGTTGTACTATGCATTTTTAGAACTTTCTGAGAATTGACAAACCTCCCCAAAAAACTTTCTGCACTGATCTGAGCTCCAGGTTTGTGGCTTTAACAAGGCATCATGTCTCACTACCATGATTGGAGTAAAAAGTGTGGCTATCAATCAAACAAACAGCGACTCAGAAACGCAATACAAGTAATTTCATGATGGCACACATTTTAAAAACAATAAATTACTAACAGAAAATAATCCATCAATTTCCCTCATACTATGTGTGGATGATTTTGAAGTTTGTAATCCACTAGGCACATCAAGAAAAAAACACAGCATTACTGCTGTATACTGGGTTTTAGCCAACGTGCCTCCATTGCTCAGATCCTCACTGACGTCAATCTATCTTGCCATTCTTTGTAAGGCTGATGATGTAAAGAAATTTGGCTATGCTACTATTTTAGGCCCACTGCTAAAAGATCTTGTTAGCCTATATGAGTATATTGCTTTCATACAAGCCCAATATGACTTTGAACCCATGCTGAGTGTCATTACAAGAGGAGTTTCGAATTTGTTCATTAAAATATGCTATCATGTAATAGACATATTTGGAAACATCAACAATACTATACAACATTGAATGTAGGAGGGGAATTACTGGATCTACTGTGTAACTTAAACCAAAGCAATGTGATTTCTCTTACAGATTCTACAATGTCTGATGAGGCCAAACTTCGGGTCATTCTTCAGGACCATGATATTCGCAAACTGGTCTTACCAAATGGGATCCCTGGGACTGTGGGGGAACTCGAGTCAGTTGTGAGAGAGACATATGGGCTTGCTGGACACTTTACTTTGCATTACAACGATGATCATTTTGGAAAAAAATATTTTTCTCTTATGTCAACAACTGACATCAAAGACAGGGACACGATTAAAGTTATGTACGTTGAACCTACCATAGTAACTCTAACCTTAACTGATCTGGATAGTTCCATTCAAAGTGAACCACAGACCCATTTGTAGCTCATCAACCTTGGCCAATACTTCAGTGGCTTCCACCTATCCTTCCACCAGCAGCTGCTCCTATGGACCGCATGGCACTCTCATTCTCTCATCACCTCATCATGCTACCCAGCGATCTTAGTGCTGGCCGCCTGTTTTCCCAGTACCTCGTTTTGCTTGATACCCAACTTGTGCTTGCCTCAGGAGATGAAGCTTTCAAGAAGAATGTAATTCAACTCAACTTCACCACAATTCTTCCTGACATCCGTGAGCGACTGGCTGAAAGCATCTTCCAATTTGTTGCTTACCCAAATAGTGCACAGTTTTCTGAAGTTGCTGAGGCGCTGATTCAAAAGCATCCTTGCCTGAAAGAACCGGGATCATTTAATGGATGCTATGGATGGCAGCAAAGGCTAAAATATAAAATGGGAAACTATAGATGCAAATTGAGAGGGCTCGGATGTCCTGAACTAGATGTAAACTCCCTCAAAAAGAAGGGAACACATGAGAAAGCACCCGCAAAAAATGTTAAAAAGCCAAGAAAGTCTGAGGTGAGCTATTTACCCCCTCACCCTCATGGCCAAACCAAAGAAGAACAAGGCAGGGTGGAGCTCCTTGATGAAGCTAAGAAGAGGAACAACCATCAGAGCATCAGTGAAAAAATGGCAACGACATTCTCCCTTTGCAGGCAGGAGGTAGTTAATCCATCAATCAGTGACCTGAGGGACAGGTGGCCTGCTCTTTTTGATCCAGCTCAGGTAAATATTTTTCACAAGATAGCTCAGTATGTGCTATATTTTAGTTGTTCACAGTCGCTAATGAGAAATTGCACATTACGTATTTTTTTTGTACAGATAAATGACGAGTTCAGAAGGATCACCACTATTTACCTAGAGACAACATTCATGGCTAAACTGGACCAGTACACCCCAAAAATAATGTCCTTGGCATTCTCAAGAGGAGGAGCAGCAAAAGTGAGGATTCAGCGCATAAGAAACATGCTGCTAGATGTATTTACTCATACATTGTTAATTTCAAAAAAGAAAATCAACTTTTTATATACAATAGGTCATACTGGGTAAGTTTCAGTTTGTACTGTTATGTGTCCCTATAGAGGACATTTTACAGGTGGCCAAAAATACACTAACAGTGTTCACTAACTGGTTTGTTAAAAGGCAACAGTGTGCAACACTAGTGGATGACATTATGATGTTTACAGCTCTTGTAGTATCTTGTGGGGTGCTTTGGGAGTATGGGGTCCAGGGCCCTTTGCTGAAGGCTGTCTGGTCCTTTACGGTTGAAGTCACCATGGAGGAGCTTGGAGTAGAGCCGCTGCTCCTCCACATCGAGAGGACTCAGCTGAGGTGGCTGGGGCATCTATTTTGGATGCCTCCTGGACGCGTCCCTGGGGAGGTGTTCCGTTCTTCTCCTATTGGGAGGAGGCCTCGTGGAAGATCCAGGGCACACTAGAGAGACTATGTCTTGCAGTTATCAGTTGATAATTAAATTTGAATTTTGTCGTATTTCCCAGGGATTTAATTATTGAAACATTCATTGTCAAATGGAGTTTGACTTTTTTCTTCTTCCATATTCACAGGATCAGTCAATTGAGATCAGGACAGAGGTTGCCATCTGTAGTTTGATTTTGTACCTCAGAGAACAGGAGGAGGATCTCTTCAAGGAGCAGTTGGTGAATAAATTACCAGTAGACACGTAAATTCACAAACACTGTGCTGTGTGTCACCCTTTTTTTAAAACATAATGTAAAACATTTGTATTGATTCTGATCTCTTCTGACCACAGGAAGATGGGGATGTCGCTAACGAGGTGCTGAGGATTGTTGTGTCCAGAGGTGCCACAGCAGCTAATGCAAAGATCGTGTTGGAGGGAATGGGAGTTTTAGAAGACCTGGATGTAGCCCGAGCCTGTGCTTTGCTCATGGGACTGATCTATGCCCTCAACCTGAAATACCCGAAAGAACTGAAAAACACCTTTGCGGTGTTTCAGAAGGTATTTCTTGAGCTGGACGACCAGAAAGCCAGTCCAAAGGTAATGACGCTGAAAAACAAACTGATGTCCTAAGAATGTGAAGGATTTGGCAGGATATAATGTTGCACTTTTAAGTTCCCAAAAAGAAGCACTGTTGCCATTTGTTCTTGTTATTTGTTATGTATGGCAAACTCGTATTATTGATTATATACTATGTATTTCACACCACCAGTAAAACTTAATTTGCATTTACATATGTTTTGATATATTCTCAAACAATGACAATGTTTTCATTCAGTTAATTTGTGTTTTGATTGTTTAATGATTTGGATGGCTTTTTTTTATGCATGGATGGTGGTACAGTTAAAAGAAAATTTCTATGCAAGTTGCCATTTTTGTTTTTGTTTTTCTAATAAACCATTCTGATTATAAAACTGAATTGTGGAGTTGCATGTCATTTGTATTGACTTGAGGGAAATAAGTCACACTGACTAAAAAAACAAACTGGATTTACTCAAATAAATGAGTTATGCATGGACCTTTGTGAGTGGAGTGAATGTAAAATGAATGAGTTAAAACAACTTAATTTAGATAGTTTTACTACTTAATATCACCAATTTTGTTTCATTGAAAATTGAGTTGGTTGAACTTAATAAGCTACAAATTGTGCGAAAGTAAATAAGTCAGTTGAACTAGAAAAGTCTCATTGGATTTACTCAATAAATGCTTGAGTTGGAAGAACTAGAAAAAATTGATGCAAACTGTTACATCATTTTTTTCAAGTACAGCCAGTGTATTTTTTCTTAGCGTGTAGGTAGACATTGGAAGGGTTAAGGTCTCAGTTTTGGTAAGGCCTGCATGAAATAACTTCTCTTTTCACCCTCCTAATAATAATAATACATTTTATTTATATCGTGCTTTTCTAGACACTCAAAGTCGCTTTACAGAAAGTACATAAGTTAAAAACAGCAAAGCAATACAGACAATAAAACATGAACATGACAATAAATTAGATACAATTTAAAAAGTAAAATTAGACATTAAAAGCAATGTTGAACACATGGGTTTTGAGTTCTTTCTTGAAGGTGAGGAGGTCAGAGCAGGCTCGTAGTGGTTGGGGTAGTGAGTTCCAGAGTGTGTGGGCAGCGATGGAGAAGGCTCTGTCTCCCCAGGTTCGCAGCTTGGTCCTACAGGAGTGGAGGGAACAAGATGGGGTGCAGATCTGTGGGGTATGGGGGACCAGATTGTGGAGAGCTTTGAATGTGATGAGGAGGACTTTGAACTGTATTCGTTGGGGGACCGGGAGACAATGAAGGTTTTCAAGAAGGGGGGGTGATGTGTTCACGGGAGCGGGTGTGGGTGAGGAGGCGAGCAGCGGAGTTTTGGATGTATTGCAGTTTATTGAGGGTTTTTGATTGTGTTCCATAGATAATGCTATTGCAGTAGTCGATTCTGGATGTGATGAAAGCATCGATGAGGGTTTCAGCAGCAGAAATAAAGACCAGTGGCACAGTGAATATGTTCATGATAAAGATAATTGTAATAAAGCCAACATATTATGCCCTTTTTCCACAAGTTAACGCAGTTCCCAAACACTTATATGAAATATATGTGACAGTCTTTCGTCAAATTAGCAAACAGATGCTGCAGGACAGCGTTCGTCATTTCTGATGCTATGATTTGATCCAGAACGCAGCAGCTCGTGTTCTGACTGAAACCAAACTGAGATACTTATGATGCTTGAGTTTCTTGACACCACAGCCAAGGACAGGTTTCCTAGAAGTCAAATGCGTGCCTCAGTTTAACGACAAAAACAACAACCAGTGATGGCTGTAAAAGTGGGATTGCCATTAAGGCAGTGATGCTATCCAACCCAATGGTTCTGTACTATTAAGAAAAATATTGATTAGTGAAACTGGGATAACATATGTAAACTTTTCATTGATACAGCTTCTCTGCCTCGCTTTCACTACAGCACAACTAATCAAGAATTATTGTATTATATTGTGCATTCTATTGATGTAAAATTATAGTTGATAAATTGTTAAGTAACTTTTTTTGGTGAGTATTAATCATTTCAAGCAAGGGACTATTAACCGAAGTCCCTCACAAGTATGGTACATTTGAATATGTTGTAATGTAATTCTTTGATCATAGTATGTCATCAACTTTAAAAATACAGAGACATTTGGACAACCCTCAGATTACAATCAAATAATCCTTCTGAGAAACCTCATATAACTAAAGATAAAGGCCTGCAGGCTACCTAGCCTTCATCCTGGGGCTTACCTAGGCACCATTTGAAGGTCCGTACACCCGATAATCCCTCATTCAACATTAGTCTGTGTTTTTTTATGCACACTCTCTTTACTCCCCTCCTCCGGCTTTCCTTGAACATTTCTTTGCTCATTCTCGCTGAGATCCCTGGGCTGATGTCTGCCACTGATAAAGCCTGATCCGCAGTAATTGCAGAGGGTAAGGGAATTGAATCTGTCTATTACTCTAAACTGTGATTTCTACATGGACACATCTCCTGTACTGTGCCTTTTCTGGTGATGAGAATCATGACAATGTGTGATGCAGATACCCTCTGTCCCAAGAAACACTTTAATCACTCAGAGTACTCTTGCATTTCAAAATGCATTCGTGCATCAGGACTGCATTTCATTAGTGCTTACCAGTGTGGCACTGTGGCTCTTACCTTGAAAAGAGCCTGTGATAGACGACTGAGGTAAGCAGAAAGGGAATTTGTGGGGAAAAAGAACAGATTAAGCAGCCTTGTTTCCTGGGAGTAAACGCTTTTGTTCTGTAGCTTTTGTGTTTGCTTTCAAACTAGCCTTACTGACTGTTTAAATGATAATGTTTGATAACTTATTGGTCTAAACATTGTATATTTGCATCGTGCATTTGTTCTGGGTTTCTGTTGTATCTGTGAGTACAGACATCCTGGTTAAATGCAGGACGAGATGTTCCTGATGGCATTTAAAGAAGACAGAGGCAAAGAAGAGGAGGACGAATGGTGCATCAGCAGCGAGAGAAGAGGGAATGAAATAGTTTAGGATTGAGAGTAGGAATTTTTAATGTTGGGGCGATAATGGGAAAAGCTAAAGAGCTGATGGACATGATGATGATGAGAGGTTGATGTGTTGGGTGTTTTGTAAATCAGGCTGGATACATTCAAGTTGTTTAATAACAGAGGAGATGGAGTATGGGTTATTTTCAAGGAAGAGCTTGTGCAGAGAGGACGAACCAGGAGAAGGTACATGGACGTAGTGAAGGAGGACATGAGAGTGGCTGGTGTCGGGGAGGACGATGCAAAGGACAGGGTGAAGTGGAGAACATTGATTTGCTGTGGCGACCCCTCAAGGGACTAGAAAGTACAGCAGCAGTATCCATGTGAAAACTGTGGGGATTTTAATTGCAGTTTGGAATGTAAATCCAAACTGCATCCATGCATTATTATTATTAAATTACAGAAGATTGGAACCGACAGATGAAAGAAGCACTTCTCTAGCCTTTTTTTTTTTCTCCCAGTAAAATCTAGAACCAGGAAACACATTTTAGGAGAAAGAAAAATATGAGTATTTGATTAAAAAAAGGAAAGAAAAAAATGGCCATTATTGTAACCAAAAGAAGAAGATAAAAAATGATGGTGTGGTAGAATATCCTGAAACTGGGCTCATTTACACAAGGAAAATGTCTCGAGAGGAGATTAGCCTCGGAGATATCATTTGGCATCCAAAGTCATTCTAATTGAAAAGGCAGGATACAATTTGTCAGAAAGCACACTCATTAGGGCGGTGCCTGTACTCATTGTGTCAATCTTTTCATGTGGTGACGCTGGGATAAATTTGTCTTTGCATTTTACAAAAGTTTATTTATTCATGAATTATATCATAGATTAATTAATGACGAAGTCACACATGCACTGACAATTACTGTGCAGCACGAAGTGATGTGTCATACAATATTTTTTAATCTTGGCTGTTGTTACACAGTGTTCCATTTAGAGGATGTCGGAATGTATGTTGAGTCGTTTGGATATTGATGAATTTCTGCAATAGTTTATAGAGGTAAGAAAAAGTCTTCAGAATTCTGTTTTTAACATCCATAATTGTTAATAAGCAATTTATGTGATTTACATTCCAAACTGCAATTAAAAACCCACAGTTTTCACATGTATACTACTACTGTACTTCCGGCTTGTCCCGCGAGGGGTCGCCACAGCAAATCAATGTTCTTTGCAGCGTCCTCCCCAACACCAGCCACTCTCATGTCCTCCCTCACTACGTCCATGTATGTTCTCCTGGGTCGACCTCTAGTCCTGTTCCCTGGCAGTTCCATCCTCAGCATCCTTCTACCGATATAGTCCCTGTCTCTCCTTTGGACATGTCCAAACCATCACAATCTGGGCTCTATGACATTATCTCCAAAACGTCTAACCTTCACTGTCCCTCTTGTCTCATTTCTAATTCTATCCAACATATCCATAATTTTGTCACTAGTTGTTAACAACCCAAAAAGTCATTGCTCTGTACCTGAAAGCAACACTCTTATGGTGGAAATTATAGAAACAGTTAATTGTTTCATTGTATTTACATCAAGGCAAATTTGTATTCACAGTGCTTAAAATTGTACCGCCAAATGCACTTTAAGATGTCGGTTAAGGTGTTTTTTTGTGGTGACACTGAGTTTGTTTGTATGATGCACATTTAAGGACTTTGATTTAGACTTTTTTGGGCCAATCACTTAGAAAATCATCTATATTTTCTATATTTTTTTAATGCATATTTCTTTATTAAAATAATCTTTGTGTTGATCAACACATTAATGATAATGTTGAAATCATTCCTCAGACTGGGGAACAGACATCCTTGGCTGGAACCTCAGAGGCTGAGATCATCGCAACCTCTCATGAGGATGCGCTTTGTTCCCTCCTCTCTCCGAACAAGGTACCACTTGTAATATATTTGAACTCATCTTGCAGGCTCTAAAACAATCAATCTGTTGATAGTATTTTTTTTTCTTGTGTCATTGCAGAGTTTTTAGCTGCTAATTTGTTTTTTACAGTTTCTTTTGTTTCCCCAAGTCAAATTGTCTAAAATTTAAAAGGGAACTTTTTATGATAACTTAAACAATGTTTAAATTGAACCCTTACACCTTGTGAAGTGTTTTTATAAAATTATGTTATTTGCATTGTCTACGTACCTTATTGTGTAATTCACTTGTCAGTGTATCATACTTTTGTAGATTTTAGATGAACTTGATTACAAGCCTACAAAGGAAGAGGTGTGACTTTGTCAGTCAATAGATCCCCTTAATTTTAGGAGAAGCTTTCAGGTATTGTTTTTCCATGTTCATATATCCAAACTGTTTATATACTTTGGTATACTGTTCAAAATTAACATTACATATACTTCATTTGAACTCACACACAGACTGGAAATGCAACTAATTAATTCGCTAAACACCATCTTGCCAAACAAGACCAAGGTTTTATCCCAAGGTTGAGAAGGACTAAAAGCACTTTTTTTTTAAACAATTATGCATGTACTGCACATTTCCTTACTTATCTTTGTCATTTAAGATTCAGATTCAAGATTCAAGATTCAAGATACTTTATTGTCATTATGCGAGCATAATAAAATTGTGAGAAGGCCCACGGCTTAAGGCACAAATCATAACAAACTAAATTCTCTCTCTTAAGAAACAATATATATACACACAGAGAGAGTGAGAATCACAGGTAGTAGTGCAAAATGGGAACAGTAGCAACAGGGCCGGCATAAAGTGCAAAATGGCAGCAGCAGCAACAGGGCCGGCATAAAGTGTCCCAGATCGCTACAAGGGAACGACTGCTTTCACAGCTCGGGGGAAGAAGCTGTTTCTGAGCCTCGTAGTGCTGCTTCTTATTGTCCTGAACCGCTTCCCTGAAGGAAGCGGGACAAACAGTCTGTGGCCCGGGTGGGTGGGGTCTGTGGAGATGCGTCTGGCCCTCCTCTGGACTCTGGAGATGTAAACAGAGTCCAAATCAGGCAGACGGTGACCCACAACCCCCTGAGCTGTCCTCACCACCCGTGATAGGTCCTTCCTGTCCTGTGCCGTGCAGCTGCCGTACCACACGGTCGCACTGAGACACAGGATGCTCTCTATCGTGGCCCGGTAGAAGTTTGCAAGCAGCACAGAGGAGAGTCCAGCCCGCTTCAGCTTCCTGAGGAAGAAGAGCCGTTGCTGGGCCTTCTTCACCAGGTGTCTGGTGTTGAGTGTCCAGGAGAGGTCAGAGGAGATGTGGATGCCCAGGAATTTAATGTTCTCCACACGCTCCACTGCTTCCCCTCGTATGCACAGGGGGGCGTGTTCAGTCTTCCTGGACCTCCTGTAGTCCACTATGACCTCCTTGGTCTTGCTGGTGTTCAGAACAAGGCTGTTACTCGAGCACCACAGCATCAGGTTCTGGACCTCCTCTCTGTAGTGGGTCTCATCGTTGTTGGAGATGTGACCCACCACGGTGGTGTCGTCCGCAAACTTCACAACCATGTTTGTGGAGTGGATGGCAGAGCAGGCGTGGGTGAAGAGGGTGAAGAGAGCAGGGCTGAGAACGCAACCCTGGGGGGTCCCAGTGTTCAGGATCAGAGGGGAGGATGTGGTGTCTCCTATCCTCACCACCTGGGGCCGGTTGCTGAGGAAGTCTCTGACCCAGGAGCACAGCGGTGGAGACAGTCCCAGGCTGTGGAGCTTCAGAGCCAGCATGTCCGGTGGGACGGTGTTAAAAGCTGAACTGAAGTCCACAAACAGCATCCTGACGTAGGTGTTAGGCTGCTCCAGGTGAGTCAGGGCCGAGTGAAGTGTCAGCGAGACGGCGTCCTCCGTGGAGCGGTTCCCCCTGTAGGCGAACTGCAGGCTGTCCAAGCCAGCAGGGATGGCGTCTTTGATGTGTTTAAGGAGGATCCTCTCGAAGCACTTCATCACGACGGGAGTCAGAGCAACAGGGCGGTAGTCGTTGAGGCAGGCGATGGATGATTTCTTGGGTACAGGCACAATGATGGAGGACTTAAGGCAGGCAGGGACGGTGGACAGCTGCAGGGACAGGTTGAAGATGTCCAGGAAAACCCCTGCCAGTTGGTCAGCACACGTCTTCAGTGTCCGGCCTGACGCGCCATCTGGTCCCGCAGCCTTGTTGATGTTGATCCTCCTCAGGGCTGAGGAGACCTGGTGCAGCTGCAGGACGAGCGGCTGATGCTGCACCTCAGGCTGGGGCAGATCCACAGACCTTCTGCTGCTCGGAGAGTCGAAGCGTGAGAAGAATCTGTTCAGGGTGTCAGGCAGGGTGGAGTCGTGGCTGGCGTGCTGGTCCCTGCGTTTGTAGTCCGTCACAGCCCTGATGCCTTTCCACATGTCACGTGGGTTATTGTTCTCAAAGTGCTCCTCAATGCGCTGCTTGTATCTGTGCTTTGCCTGCTTGATGCCTCTTTTTAGCTCACTCCGTGCCCTGCTATAGGCCAGCCGGTCTCCTGCCCTGTAGGCTGCATCTCCTCCACAAGTGATAAACTTATCACTTATCTTTCCTGAAGATGAACAATCAGGTGTCCCACAGGGCTCTGTGCTGTCACCAATGTTATTTTACCATCTACATCCATGACCTACCCCTAACAACATCAAGAAAGTACGGCTACGCAGACGACCTGGCAATCCTGCTCAGCAAACCATCGTGGGAAGCAGTAGAGGAAGGCCTTACAGAGGATATGGACATTCTATCCTCTTACTTGAAGGACTGGCGACTCAAGCTCAGTGTCGAGAAAACTGTTGCAACAATGTTCCACCTCTACAACAGGGAAGCAACATGTGAAATCAACATCATTGTTGACGATGCAGCTACAGTCCCAGTCCTCCCTGACATACCTTGGCGTGAAGCTCGACGTAACACTGTCCTTTAAACAACATCCATACTATCTCTCGCTCAGAAGGCACATCTGAGTGAATCCCACCTCCTCCACAAGGTTGTTACGTAGACACCATATCATACCAGCCTCAAGTCCCGTCACCCTTTTGCCACACAGGCCCAGGAACTGCTCTGCACAACACTAGCTGACATATCTAAGGAATCCTGGGTGAAGGCCAAATGGAGGGACCAGTGGAAGGTGGCAGTACCATCCAGGCTCCACCACTACATTGAGGATCCAACAGATGTTCCTGGCCAGGACCTTCCCCACAAGGAGTGGAATACCCTCAACCGGCTGTGGACAGGAGTTGGAAGCTTTGGTGCAACAATGCAGAAGTGGGGTCTTGCAGACAGTGCCCACCGTGGATGTGGGGATCCATTACAGACTGTGGACCACGTGCTGACCAGCTGCCCCACATACCGCCCACCAAATGGTGATCAGGGCTTAATTGATTTGGACAATGACACACTGGACTGGCTTGATGCAACAGAGCTGAAAGTCTAAGGACATACGACAGAAGAAGAACAAGCAGATTAATTTTGATTTCAATGAGCTTTTTGACACTTCTTCGGATGGCAGTGAGGAGAAATATGTCCCTGAAACCAGTGAGGATGATTCAAGTGGTTCAGATGTAGCTGTTGATCCAAAAGAGAGAATGAAAAGAAGCCTTATGGTCACGGCAGAAGAATACTTAAAGAATGGATTTCCCCCACCAATAAAATCAAACAGTGTCTCTTCAAATCAGAAGTCCAAAAAAAGACACTTGCCTTCGAAGAAAAGAAGTGGCTCTGGTCCTTGGCATGAATCACATCTCTTGAGCAGTATGTCTTGTTCAGACACACAAACCAGCAGTTTCAAGTCATCAAACCAAACTTGCCTGGGAGACTTGTGACACCACCTCAACACTGGATGTGAAACAAAATCATCTTCAGTTTGTCTAGCCACAATATCACTGATGCCCCGCTTGCTGTATCTGCTGTCTGTAAAAACAAGAATGGGTCAAGGGTGTACAACAAGAAGCAGTATTGTTTGTACTGTCAACTTGGATTCTTTAAAATTAAAAGGCATTTGGAGCGTATTCATCATGAAAAACGAGCGGTTGCATTGGCCATTTCCTTTCCAAAATATTCTAAAAAAGTAAAAAATGCATCTGAGAAACGGGGGCAATTTAGCTCACAATGTTCAAGTAATGAATGCTGGTTTTGGTGAGCTTGTTCCATGCAAGAAACCAAAAATGGATACTCAAGTGCAACATTTCCTTCATTGTATATATTGCCAAGGTTTCTTCACAAAGAAAGTCCTTTGGCGTCACATGAAGATCTGCAAGTTTAAGCTGGATAAAAAAGAAACTAGGAAAACACGTGTGGAAGCCCTTTGTGCGTTTGTTGCACCTCCACCAACTGGTGTCAAAGAAGGATTTTGGAAGTTGCTAAGCAACATGGTGCAAGACTAAATTTTTCTAATGGTAAAATCAGACTCCTGTCTCTTGGAGTATGGCGAGCAACTGTATAATCATCTTGGCTATGACGCTGGTAAACATGAATATATACGGCAGAAATTAAGGGAGCTAGTTAGGCTACTGGTGTGCTCAAGAAAGATGTAGACCATGTCAAACCCACACATTTCATGCATGTTGTGGAAGCAGTACGATGTCTCTGGTTTTGACAGCAAAACCAATTCATACAAGTGCCCAAGTCTTTCTCTCAAAATTGGACACAGCCTGACCAAGATTGCACTTCTTGTTGAAAGCTGCGCAAATGTCCAATGTGAATACAAAGCAGCAAAAGAGGCTCGCACTTTCCGTAGAGTGTATGAGACCAGATGGAATGAGCTCATATCGGCTACATCCCTGAGAACACTTCAGGAGTCTAGATGGAATGCACCACTTTTGCTTCCATTCACAAAAGATGTCCAGACTCCATTCCTTTTTAGAAGAGCAAAATCGAAAAGGTTGCAGTCAGCTGTCCACTGAGACATCCTCTCAGACATGTGCACAATTATCGAAAGTCATTTTGACCCAAGTCATCTTATTTAACAGGAGACGAGCAGGGGAGGTATCCAAAATGCCCTTCTGTGCAATTTTCAGGCAAATGTCTGAAAATCGCAGACCCTCTGGAAGATGTAAGTATTGCCCTCTCAGACCTAGAAAAAAACTGTCAACATTTTAGAAGAATATAGATAAGAGGAAAAAGGGATAGAAAAGTTCCTGTGCTTTTGACCCCAGCAATGCAGCAAGCCTTGGATCTTCTCACAAGCAAATGGCATGAATGTTGGGTTCCACAGGAGAACATATACTTATTTGCAAGACCACATGCATTTACCTTTTACCGTGGCTTTGATTGCCTTCACCATTTTTCCATGGTTTGTGGGGCAAAAAGTCCTCAATCTCACCTCCACAGAACTGTGCAAGCAAATGGGAACTCTGTATCAAGTTCTTAATCTTAGTAATACTGAACTTGATCAGTTAGCTGATTTTCTTGGTCATGATATAAGAGTACATCGGCAGTCCTACAGACTTCCTGAAGGATCGCTTCTCTGCACGGAGAGGCCGCCTCTACAGATATCGCTGGAGCAGAGGCATACGTGAACAAATTTAAAGCGATTATCGAGGAAGGGGGGTATAAGCCTGAACAAGTTTTTAATATGGATAAGAAAGGCTTATTTTGGAAACAAATGCCCTCTCGCACCTTTATAATGCAGGAAGAAGCCAAAACCCCAGGATTTAAGGCCCAAAAAGACCGTGTGACTCTGGTTATGTGTGGAAATGCTGTGGGCTTTATGATAAAACCAGGGCTTGTTTATAGGTCAAAAAATCCTAGAGACCTAACAAACAAAAAAAAGAATGCTTTGTCCATTTACTGGATGCACAACGCAAAGGCTTGGATGACAAAAGTGCTCAATCTGGATTGGTTCAAACATTGTTTCATCCCGGAGGTCAAGCGTTATTTGAGAGAAAAAGGACTCGACTTTAAAGTGCTTCTGCTCGTAGACAACGCCGGAAGCCACGATAATGATTTGTCGTATGATGGTGTGCAAATCGAATTTCTGCCGCCAAACACTACGTCGCTGATTCAGCCCATGGACCAAGGCATCATCCGCGCTTTCAAGGCTCTCTATACGCGCAACAACAACAGATGACAAAGCCACCAAGTGAGGATGAGGAAGGACACAAAAAAAGACGAGGAGTATGGACTAACACTCGATCGCTTGGCAACCACGGTGAGAATGGCCAATGAACTTCAGCGAGCTGCACAAGATTGGGACCCTCTGATGTTTCATTCATTACAGTTCTCAAATATAATCGAAGGTGGCATGTCTGTTTATAAGAATCTTCTCGCCCAGAAGAAAAAACAGCTCCATCAACTACCCATAACTATGTTCTTCACTCGTAAAATGACACCACAGGAAGGACACCCTTCAGTGGAAAAACCCGACGCAGCGGAGCGGCGCGGTTGGAGGAACAGTGAATTACGCACGAGGTGCTATTAATCATTTCTCATGTGTTCAAGCTCGTAGGTTGATCATTTAAATTAACGAGGAATAGTTGATTTTGGTGATGATCCACAAGAGATCACTTTGACTTTTTCGGTAACATTGCAATCAATGGAGCTTCAACATTTGTTCCTTAATATCTCGGTAGATTATTGACCATTGTTTATGGAATTTGACAGTCATGTAGGGTGGGGACTGTTATCCTCCCACTGAATTTTATCCAAATTGGATATGGAATGCGGATACTGTTGCCATCTGGATTTTCACATTTACTTATAATGGTGGATTTTTCATAAAATCCTGTAAAATATGCATTCAATCCACGCACTAAAAATTACAGGCATAAAGGGACAAGATATGAGCTATCATGCAAAATGTCTTCTGGATCTGATCCAGAACGAGGTCAGGAATAAATAAGTAATTTTTACATTGAAAACCCCATTTGTGAGGGTTGCTATGGTGACCTTTGCTGCAGGTTGCTTTCTGTCCTGCACAGCTGCAGAGGCATCGTTGAACTGAACGAGACGCACCTGTTACACATTTCACCTGATCAGCTCCTGCCTCTTTGGACCCGCCTCTATGGGCAGTTCTCTGCCAGAATATCCTCTCTGTTTCGTCAGTGTTTTCAGGCTCTCCCATTATATGTGTCGTCCTGTCTTCTCTAGCTCCATCTTCAATACCTGAGGAAACAGATCCCGTTGAAATCGGAGTAATGTTCACAACAAAATGATTTTGTTTTCAGACACTTTCAATAATATCTCTCTAATTATCTCCACAAAGGAGGTTGTGTTTTTGCTGGCCTTCACCAAAACACTGTGGAGCTAGTAGTGGGCAAGCATATATATTTTATTCAGTTGCCACATGTCAGTTATGCTATCGGCGTACACCATCGTATCAGGGCTCTATTGGTGATGGCTTTTGATTTTTGTCATGCACGCGCTTAACAAAGGGTGAACATACAAGTTGATTGAACTAATGCCAATCACTTGTTCTGGAAGTGAAAACTCAGAGTTTATTGAGCTTTCTTTCCGCAATGGACCCCAGCAGAGGTCTGTGTCCATGCAACTTTTTTCTGCCTGGGTGGCAGGCCTGCTGGCCACTACCAGCCACTCCTCCCCCCGATAAGGAGCTCAGCTCATACAAGAGGATGCAGAATGTAACATATACGCTGTCTGCAGAAACGCAAAGCCAACATTTCTTCAAGTGACTGTTTGAAGTCGTGTATTGTATTTTTTTGGTTATTTTGAACACCACCAGCTCTATCAAGCTATTATCACATGGCATTCTGGGCGGGCAGTCAGTTATTCTGTCAGAGGCGCACTGATTCCCATGCATTATTGGCACCTGGGGACGACAATATGAAGCATAGCCTGCCCAAGAACATGTTTGATTAGAATTATTCTTGTTCTGGAGTTTAATTTGCTTGTGCGTTTCTGTTCATATTCCTCTACAGTCGGGTAATCTCGCGGGTACAGTTGAATATTGTGAAGTTGTATAAACCAAGGCAATAATAGCATATGGTCATAAATGAAAGCATCACAAGTATTTTGTTACTCAGATATGGAGGGACTCCCTGGAATGTTACACATTACATAGGACAATTTGTGATACATTACTGCCTCTATTTCACAGTATGTTTCACATGTGTGTGCAATTCAACAATGTGATATAATCAATTACTGTATACATCAGGCTTACTGGTCTAAACAAGTGCTAATTAGTATGACGCTAAGCGTAATTCATGATCAAGCACTTAAAATCTCCAACTCCAAGTGTTAAACAATAGCAACACCAAACATGCCACAACAACTTATTGTAGGAAATCTAAAGAGCAAGGGTGGAAAGGAAGCATAATTTCTGAGAGAAGTGGAAATATATTTTTTATTTTAACTTTTTTAAAAGTCACAACGAAACGAGCCGGAATGTACAGTGTGTCTCCTTGTGCATGACACATTTGTGAACTCCTCATTTAACTTAAGCAAGTTCACTGATAGCGTCTAAGTCTTTAATGTTCTGTGGGAGAATCCCAAGAGTGAATGGGCATGCAATAGTAGAGCAAATAGTGGAGCAGGGTTTTCAAATCAATTAAAATCTCCACAGTGTGAATGTTTATTGTAATGCATGAGAAGAACTCTGCTCACGGTGCAGACCAAGGATGCAAGTTTGTCTATTTTTTAGGTCTCCTCCTCTTTTTCTTTGCAGAAGTACGAACTGTATCTGTGCATCAATATCCACAACAGTGTTTCATACCAAACTAGGTAATATAAGAATATCAGAGTTTTCATTACATCACTGCCTGCTTCGGGAATGGCCCAATCAGGTGTCTGATCGACAATAGCAACAAATGACAACAATGAAATATAGTGTGTTAGTGGTGTATTTAATGTTCAGGTTACAACAGGTTTGATTGAATACATGTTTATATTTACGACCATAGGGCGCACCTGGTAATAAGGCGCGGTCTCCGTAACGGCTGCGTTTTCTGTATTTTAAACATACATAAGGCGCGCCGGTTCAAAAGGCACAGGCATGATGGGCGCGCAAAATAGAACGGGAGCAAAACTGAGTTTGGTACTCACATTTTTTTAATCGTCATTAATCAAATTCATCAAAGTCCTCATCCTCTGTTTCTGAATTGAATAGCTGCGCTAGATCTCCATCAATCATGCAAGGTTCCCTTTCTCCACTGTCAGAGTCACTTCCTGTGACGTGCGGCGCCTCGAAAAACAGTGCCAGCAGACACGTTAGCCCAAGCATCGACAATCCATTCACAAATTGTGGCGTAACTCGCCCAGCGCTGCCTTCCACTCTTAGTGAAACTGTGGTCTCCATCTGTCATCCAACACTCCCACATAGCTCACAGATTAACGTTCAATGGTTGGAGTTCTTTGGTTGGAGTTCTTTGGTTAATCCACCAGTTAGCTAGTTAGTTTGCTTCACTTGGGTTGAGACAGTATCGGTGAGATCGGCGCGCACAGTCAGTCAGTTGCTTCAGGTCTTCTTCTTGCTTTCTCCACTTCCTCCAATGACTCATTAATGCAGGATTCTCTCTCTCGTGTTCTGCTGCGGGACTGACAGCCTTGAGTTTAAAATCCACTTCGTTAGCACGCCATAATACTATGTTGAAGGACAGCACCGGTACGTATCACTCCGCGAGACTCCTGACCATAATACTATGTTGAAGGACAGCACCGGTACGTATCACTCCGCGAGACTCCTGACCATAATACTATGTTGAAGGACAGCATCGGTACCAGTGACGTGCGGTGAGGTTCGTGTCTGGTGAGGCACAGTCAGATTTACAAATAAATGAACCTACAGCTTGTTCATCATTTGATTGGCAACATTTAACGTGTTTTGTTTAAAAATTCGTACCAGCATTTATTACATACTGTCACAAACCTGGCTCATCAGTTTATAGCAAAAAGGGGAGACCACACATAATCTGTGTATCTACAAAATATTTAATGAAATTATATGACATGAAATTATTCAATTCTGCATATCAGTGTGCGTGCAGCATTGAATGTGTGTGGGTGCGTGTGTGTCGATCGGTTAAACAAAACAAAAAAACTGACAAACAAAGGAGCAAACGCCACCAGCCAGCCAGCCATGCATGGAGGAAAGAGAGAGCGCAGTGAGCAGGGCTATTTTATAGCCTTCTCAGGTGTGACAATCTAGGGAGCCTGGGTGACTCCTCCCTTAATACCTGCAGAGCAGAGCGAGAGCAAGAAAGGAAAAACACAGAATAAGCCTCCATAACAATATACAAACTGTAGCATAGAAAAAATAACTTTTAAAATGTGATCGTCTTACCTTTACTTATAAATGAAGTCTATGCGCCGCTCCTTTTGAAGAAAAGCATCGATAACTTGCTTGTAAAAGTCCTCCTTATCGTTCTTCAGTTTTAAAAGTCTCTCCGTCTCTATGAAGATCACTGCCAGTGAAGAAAGTCGTCCCTGATCAGTCCTGTTCCGACTGTATGTTTTCAGTCTTTTCAGTGCGGAGAATGACCGCTCCACCGATGCTGTAGTTGCTGGCACAGTGAGCACGAGCTGGAGTAACTTTGTCGCCTCGGGAACAGTTTCAATAAGATCCTTCTGGGCCAAAAATCTGAGAAGCTGTGCAGGGGAATTACATTCTTCCCTCACCTTTTGTGAACTATACAGTCCAACGAGATCCGCCTTTAGTCAAAGGCGGATCAAAGTCAAAGAATCTGGCGTATTTTGACAGGCTCTGCAGTCTCGCATCATCAAAACGTAGTGACATTTCACTGAATTTTGTGCAGTCCACCAAACCAAGGAAAGCCAGCTCACCAAAATGATCAAACCTGGCCTTCATTTGACAGCTGATGTTGTCCAGAATGTTGCAGAACACTTGTTTACATCTCATGGACTGTCTCTCTCCTTTCTCTGTCAGGCCCAGTGTGCTGCACTTCTGGTCAAATCGGTCCCTGAAACGGCCAAACTCATGTCTCATGCACTCGAGAGAAACGGCCAAACTCATGTCTCATGCACTCGAGAGCAGCAACAGTGTCACGGATGCTTGCAAGACAATATTCAATGTCCATTACTTTGTTTTGCAGCTCTCTAAAAAGTGCATCAGTTTCATTGAAAATGTCCTCAAACACCATAAGCAGAAAGCATGTTGCTGCATCTGACAGCCACCGATCGTATCCTGCTGCCATTATCATCGTCTCACTATCCCAGTTCTCGGGATTTTCCATAATAACACGAAATAACGTGCGCAGATCATTTTGGTGCATGCTTATTGTCTGCAGCAGCCTAGAGTTAGAGCTCCATCTGGTCGGTGCTGCTCTGGGTAAACGCCGCTTGACAACGTCATCCAGCAAGTGAGTACGCTTGGTGGACTTGCTGAAAAATGATGCCAGTCCCTCAGCTGTTTGAAAAAAGATGCGACATTTCGGCATGCACTTTGCAGAATGCATGAGCACCAAGTTCAGCCGGTGTGCGTAACAGTGTGTGAACATGGCTTCGGGCACTTTTTCTTTAATTTTTGCTTGCACTCCATTGAGACCTGAAGCCATTCCAGCAGCCCCATCATAGGTCTGAGCTACAAGCTTGTTAGTACAGTTATACTTCTCCAACACTGCCAGCACGTACTCGGCAATGGCAGGAGCGCGTCTGTCCTCACTCACATCATCAAAGCCCAAAAACGCTTCCTTCACCTCACAGCCTGCTTCAGATGTAACGACATATCGTAATATGACTGAAATCTGAGCTTTGTTTGTAACATCTGTGGTCTCATCGACTTCTACAGCAACAAACGGAGCTGCGCCGATCTCCTTTTTAATGTCATTTTTAATGACGTCACCGACTGCCTCAATTAAATCGTTCTGTATCCTATTTGACAGGCCAGAAAATACAGTGGATGTCTCTAGATGTTTCGCTAGCTTGTCATCAGTTTCAGCAAAAGCATGCAGTAGCTCAACATAGTTACCGCGGTTAGCAGAGCCTGTACTTTCATCATTTCCACGAAACGCCAGCTGTTGTTTGGCGAGGAAGCAGGCGGCATTGATGAGCGCTTTTAAAATCTCTCGGTTCTCCTTGACCTTCGCATTGTGGATGCTGATGTTCAGTCTCCGCTGTTCGTCCAAAGCCAAGTCTATGCGGGACGTCCCAAATGTTTTTAGCGCAATTTGGCTTTGGATATGCGCGGTCGACTGCTCGTGTTTGACGAGGCTTCGCTGTAAGTTCTTCAGGTCGCAATATCCGATCCGAGTCCAAATATTGTCAGAATTTGCGAAAAGAAGGCAAGAAAAGCAAAAAAGTCGGTTTCTTGCAGGACATCCGCACAGCCAGCTTTTCCGTGCGTACCAGTCCGTCTTGAACGAGCGGGTCGAATATCCCGTCGGCTGTAGCAATCCTTTGAGCTCCGGTGTTGGTCGTCCCTTAATTAGTATCTCCTGCTTTGATTGAAAGTCCAGTTCAGAAAACCCCTTCAATGTATATATGTAATCCTCCATTTCGAAACAAAGCCCAAGCGACGAGAGTTTGAATAAAACTCCGTACTTCTTCTTCCATTGTTTGACGCCGAGGCCGAGGGGTCACTGGATCACGGGTCTCCTATGGGCCGCAGGCCGTATTACATGCGGCCTCATTCTGCAGTATTTTAATGCCGCTCAGCACAAGAACACGTGACGCAGTAATAGTATTATTAAAAATGAAAAAAAATATAAAATATATAATATAATATCGCTGATGTTAGATTATATATTATATGATGTTTATATTATTTTTAAAAATACAAATACATGATTTTTATATGATTTTATATGATGACAGGTGAGGCTGTGCCTCACCTGCCTCCACTGACTGCACGTCACTGATCGGTACGTATCACTTTGCGACGTTCCTGACCATGATACTATGTTGAAGGACAGTACAGGTACATATCACTCTGCGAGGCGCCTGATAATGATACTATGGCGAAGCACATCACCGGTATGTATCACTCCGTGAGGCTCCTGACTCCGGAAGCCGTAACGCTCCGACAATCCATCTAGTGGTGCGGCTTCGTCTCTTACCAAAGTCATACTAAAACATTTGGACTGACTTTTGAGCGCCGTGCGCCACACTACAGGCGCACCACGTTAAAAGGCGAATGGTCAAGTTTTGAGAAAATGTAAGGATTTTAGGTGCACCTTATGGTCGTAAAAATACGGTATACTTTGTTTTTTTTTACTCACAGCATCACCCTCACATCAGAGACACAGCATTACGTGTATCTACTGTGGCTTCCTTCCATTAGTGTCCTGTCAGCGCTCCATATTTAATAACCCTAACAACTGGTTTTTATACATTATTCATCACTGGTGTCTAATAAAATAAAATACACCTGAAAAAATAAAGAATTTGTTCTCCGAGTTTAATTTGTCAAGAACTCTTGCCATGATTTAACCGCAGATTTTTTTCAAAACAAACCTCGGCCTATCGCAAGAAATACTCTTCCCTTTTCGCAGTATTTTTAAATTTTTTCTTCTGTATGAAGTTATTCTTAGGAAGTGCTTCCACACTACAAAGCAAACGCTCATTATAGCTTGGAGGTTGTTAATTGGTGCAGGTGACTGCATTACTTTAAAGAAACTTTCTGACGCAGTATCTATGCTGTTGAAGGAATTCAAAGTCGCTGCTTTGACAGACAGCTCCTTACAGAAAAAAAGGAGAAAAAGCCATCCACTTTAAACTCCTCGGTTCTTCCCCAGTACATATTGCAAAGATTACAAAATATACAATTGAGTTCCAGCTTCAAAACATTTCTTCTAATCTTACCATCATGTAAATGCTATTCCAATTTTATGCTCCAGTACCCTGAAAGAGAACAAATGAATACATCACTTTTAATATTCTTATGTCATTGTTTTGTGTTGACAGGTAAATAAATAATTCAGTGAAAAGAACAATAATAATAATTACATCATTCATGAATTCATCTTCTTGACCGCTTTGGTATGTTATCGGGTCGCGGGTCGTGCTGTAACCTGAATTCCAAAGTGTCCTGGTAAAGGCAGCAAAAACAGAACCCCCTTTGGGGATGTGATGAGAGAGATATTATTGGAAGTGTCCAAAAAATGTACCCTGTTTCCTCATGTATTAAAGATAGAAATAGGGAATACAGGATGAAAATACTTGTCACATGATCTGAATGAAGATCCATAAAGAGGTCCGATGTGCACTCATGCAAAATGTCTTCTTGACCTGATCCAGAATGAGGTCAGGAAAAAACATGAAATTCTAAAATTGAAAACTACATTTACGGATTCTAAAGTGAGTTGACTCCGATTCACTTTTGATGGTTGGTATATAAAGATACCAAGAAAAATTCATAACCTTCTGATGGTGATCCGAATCACCATGTGGAGGGTGTAAATCCAACTAAGGGGAATGAGCTGCTTGGTGGAGGTCTGTGCTCACGGAGTTCTTTTCAAGTTATAACATGAATAGCTCTTAATTACTGCTTTGCATGATTGGTGAGAACACTTCTTTTTTTCAATTATTGAAATTAATTATTACTGTTTATTTTACTATCATGAAAGCACAGCCAAAAAAAATGCAGATGAAGTATTCCTCCAACCATTTACATGTTGATAAGATGACTTCAATTGTCTTGTCTACAGCTGTTTTATCCGCCTTGCAGGCTAACGGGTGTTGCTGTAGCCTATCCCAGCTGACTACGGTCGAGAGGCAGGGTACACCCCAGACACGTCACCAGTGCAACGCGGTGTGAAGTATTCCTGCGGATCTCTAACTAAATAGCAATTTAATTCTTACAGTATTTTTATAGCTGGAGAAGAGTCTTGGAGTACAGCTCAGTTTCAAACGAGGGGTGGAACGGCAGAGAAAGGAACAGCATGGGGGGGCAGGACGTTTGAACCCTCTGTTTTGGTTGCAGCCCAGTACAAGAGGCTACTAATGTGAGAAGGCCTGATTCTGAATTACCCTCTGCAAGCCAATCTCCAGCCTGTGCTCCTACCTGGGAGCCTCTGCAGGTTCCCTCTGCCAGGTCTCTGTGGTGGCTACCAGGGGGGGGGGGGGGCACACTCTACCCTTTGCTTTTGTTATGACAGAGGGTTGAAATCCTGGATAGATGTCTTTTCTGGTGAAATGCGCACCGATGTTCTTAAAATGAAATAAATATATAAATATAACATAACACATTAGTTAAGCAACACTTCTTAATAACAGCTAATTTTTCAAATAGATTCCTAATTCAGGTGTCTATAGGCTTAGCTTTCAAGCAGTGTGTTGGTCAGGAGATACATTAACACAGATTTCCTGTGTAAAGTGAACACTCTGCTGCAGTAGAGGAAGTAAATGGTGTGTGGATTATTGACTGAATCCAGGAAGGTGGAACTTTAAACGGTGCAGTGGAAGTATTGCCGGAGGCTGGAGAAAGGATATTGTATCAGTTGAATTGCTTCATATTTGAGCAACTGTGTATTGACATAAGCCTGTTCAAAAAAGCATGATATGATATGATGTGCCTTCTTCATCATTAAGTGGATGAGGGCCTACCTGTGTGTATCCTTCAAAGGGTGCCTGCAATAATAAGCTCTTGAGCCGCTGCCTTTCATGTCATTTCACCTGCCTTAAAAATATCCAACAAAATCACAATCCTGCTGACTTTAACCGATCACAGTGATGATATAATTGGACAAGAAATGACGTTTTCAAATTATGATCATATTCTTTCTTTCATTTTCTACCCCTTTGCGAGCTTATCCCAGCTTGCTTTGGCGAGATACACCCGAAATGCATCGCGGGGCCACACAGAGAAACAATCACTAACACACTACGGACAATTTCGACTCTAAATTTTAGAATAATCAATTCACCTAACTCTGTACAGATAGGACTCGAACTCAGTACCTTCTTGCTCTGAGGCAACAGCACTTTTTCTTTTTTTTTTTTTTTATCTTTTATTATCAAAGATTTCATATTATTTACAATTGTACAATATATACAGTGATAAAAACTTGTGTCAGCAGTCCATACGTGCGTACTCATGCGTACTCCAAACCAGCACCGAAATCATAAAACCATAAACACAGCAAAACATAAGGGTGAGTAGGCACGAGGCCTCTCACCAAATCATAAACACATAAACTCAGGAAACATAATGGTGGACAGACACTTGGCCTCCCACCAAATCAAAACAAATCAATAAAACCAAACATCAGTAATTCAGTCAAAATTAAATTTCAGTGCATCACCGTGCATTTGAACCAAAGTGCTCCCCTCAATAAACCCCTGCAGAAAGTCTTCGTGATCAATGTTCTTGCGTAGTCGTTACTGTCCTCCTCACCATATTCCTGAATAACTTCCAGACGTCCGTTACATTATTGTCGTAGTGGGCCAGATTCCTCCTGAATTTCACAGCATACCTTGCATGGCTCAAGACTAGGTTTAACAAATTGATGTTCTTCCCAGTCACTCCGAACAGCCACAACGCCTTCCACTCCATCTCCACCACATACCGTCCTCTCCAGCATCTGTCAATCATCTCCCTCATCCTCTCAAAATACCCCTGAAGCTCTCTACATTCAACAAACTCATGCATACACGTTTCTACACTCACGCTACACACATCACATTCTTTCTTCACATTCGCATCAAACCTACTAATTATTAAATTATTGAACACCCTATTGTGACGTAAAAGAAAATCACAATCCTCACATTCACGGCTGTTCCATTTCACCCTCAGGTTCTTCCATATTGTTTCCACTCTCACTTCGTTCACTACTCTCACCCGCACCCTCTCCGCAGCCGGTCTCCTCACCTCATTCGCCCTCAAGCGACAGCACAACGACTCTGCCACCGTGCCGCCTAATTATTCTAATACAAAATATTTTCATTCACTATTGTTGTAGATTATTTTTAAAACTTTGAAATATCATGTCAGATTAAGTAAAATGTAACCATTTCAAAAATACAACCTGCATTGTGTGTGTGTTTGGAACGATAATGTTCGGGTTCTCTTTCTTGCAATATTTTCGCTTTCATGCCCCACCTTTAGGGGATTTCTTGTTGTCACTTCGTGTTCTGTGCCTGACCTTTGGCTTGTCCCCCCTCTTGTCGTCACACCTGCTTCTCATTCCCTTCATTAGTCTACCTTCATAGCCCTTCCCCTGTCCTCATTCCTCTGCCAGTTCGTTGTACCTCAGCGTCAAGTTCCAGCACTTCTCTTAACTCATAGCCTTGTTTTGGAACCGCTGCCTGTTTTTCTGACTTTGCTTTTTGCCTGCCATTTTGGATACATTTGCCATTGTGGACTGCCTTTCTGCGTACCGCCCCTCTTTGGAATAAACCATTCTTACTAGCGAATCATTTGTCTGTGTTTGTGTATGAGAAACCAAACCATCCCGCTCAGCGTTCTTGACAGGAATGCGGTACATCAATGCTTTATTTAAACATAAAGTTCCAGAAAGAACTTTGCGTAGCTCTGACTGCGGCATGATGACAGCTCCTTACTTATATAATAATATAATGGTGAAGACAAAATTAATGTTTTGTTACGTGTCTTGGTATTGAGGTAACATTCATGACATTCTCAGTAAAGCAAAACTATTCAAAGCTTCTAGAAGTGTTTCAACAGTGTAGAATCTAAGTTCCAGCTTTTTAAATAATAAGATGTTCCAAATATCTTTTGTGCCAGAAATACCGTACTGCCAATTTCTTTCTAATTGCCTACTCCCCTAAAACAAAGAACCCCTATGTTAGCAAGACTGCACGAGCAGAGGGAGTCCTCAAGTGGTCCACGTCCTCCTTTATTTTGTTCAAGTTACGTGACCTCGCCACATCCCCAGACGCCAAACAGGTGCATTGGTAGCAGACACCGAGTCCTAGCTCCTCCGGCAGTTTCCACATGCTGGGAATCTGCCCCCTTTTATGCACCTGGTTTTAATTGGGCAACCCCATTACCACCCCCCCATCTATTTTTCCCATTGGGCTGACCCGGAACCCTTTTTAGCAGAAAATCTCTTGGCCAAACGCCGCCGCCCTGGACACAAGTAGAATTTCTACCATGTAACTGTTGGCATTTCTCCGCAGAGCCGGCTGGCGTCCGCCATACCAGGACTGCCGCGCCCACCCGGATGCGTGGCAACCCGAAACTCAATAAACCTGTCAAACATTACGATGGTGTGTCAATTTCATTAGCTGTGTTTCAGGTGGTGCCCATTAGCTGTGTTAAAAGTGGTTGTATAAAATGCATATTTTGCCACAAGGCCATTCTCCCAACGGTGGTTGTGGCGTTCTGCTCACGGTTGAATTTTTCAATATACTCAGACGGCGAGCTGAATTTTAGCGTTCAGTTATGCTTTAAGCATTATTTTTGAAACGGCGTTACCAATTATAATCACACTGACGCTCCTCTTCTCTTGTTGGCAGAGATTCCTGTTCAATATCTGAGTGATTTATTTACAAAGAGCAGCAAGACACCTGGGAGATTTCATTCATATGAAGCCACACAACAATCTTCCGTGTATTGCACTTGTTATTTATTCCCTGATATGCCTCCTATTAAATTCATGTGCCACGGCTCTCGCCTGTGAAATACATTCTTTACCTTAAACGTGGACATTAAAAGCATTTGCTTTGTTATACATCATGCAAAAAAAAAGTTCCATATTACCAGAAGGAATGCACTTTATTGAATCTTTGGAATAAACAAGAACTATCTGTTTTATAATATGTAAACACTATGGTGACTGAATTTTGATATTAGATTTTTTTATTTACTTAACACTGCTGGTTTAAAGTAGCTGTTGATGGAAAAAAAAAAGAAAACATGGGGCTTGCTTCCAACTACACACAAAATAAATGTACTTCAGACGCAGCTGTTTGAGCATTAGTGTGAGGCTTTCTGTACTCACTCAAACTATTTCCACATTCAATACAATTTCCATGGACATCGAATAAATAAAAATGCCATTAAATATGAAAGAAATGAGATGACATTTCAAAAGGTATAAAAGAAAATATGGGATTTCTGATGATATTCAACATTCAAATATTTTCCAGAGAAGAGAATGTCAGATCTTTCCTGCAGTGAAGTTTACATATGTTTAACGGCATCATGACAGCCCATCTGCAGATGTAAACATGCACTTTTATTTTTTTATATTCATATTCCAGTAAAAAGAAGAAAACAACAAAGCCATTGGTTCAATGTGCATAGATAAATCGTCCCATCAGCTGGTCATTCTAGCTAAAATCTTATTTTGACTCAATGCAAAAATGTAATTTTAAGTCGTCATCATTCAATATCAGTCATGTTCCATTATTACTGTGCATTATTTTCTTCTCTTTTTTATAAATTTATTTATCAAATGCAAGTCAGACGTTCTTACATTTAAATTACATTTTTAAGCACAGTGTCAACCAGAGGACACCACATCCTTGCACAAGATGAGTTCCGATATGTTTTCTGCTAACAGCAGGGCCTCATTGATTGTTAATCTTTTAATACCACAAAGAAGGTGGGGTGGTTGTGAACAACAACACAACACATAATGAGCGAGCTGTGACCAACCCACCAGGGGAGGGAAAGCCAACTGCTGTTGCACCTGCAGTACAAGCTGAGACTCAGGGTGACTCCACCCGGAAGAGAAACCTTTCCCAGAGGGCAAAGGAACAAGAGATTCCACGCTGTCAGACAGGCCGTAAACAAATCCAGTTTAATCACATTGCCAGGACCAAATTATTTAGAAGGTCAGCTTGTTTGAAATGTCACCCTGAAATGCTCACATGGCTGGAAAAGTTCATGTAAACAAGTAGTTCATGTTTTGTAGATTCAAAGTAAACAAGAAAAAGACGATGATGATGATGAATATATTTATTAGATAGAATGTTAGAGTACAAGTACAGTCACACAGTAGCATGTATTACAGTACAAATACCGTCAAACATCCTGTCTAAGAGGAGCATTTCAAAAAAGCCCTTGCGGTCTTGTTTCCGTTGAAAGTCCTTCGTACATAAATCATCGACATTTAACAATACAATTTTCGCAATACAAATAAAAATAAAACCAATATTAAATTACTAAATTGATGCAGAATAACATTAGAAAACTAAAAATTATTTTACACCACAGATGCAAACTTACAATAAATCACACCACAGATGCAAAATGATAATGAATGACAATAAATTACATAAATTACAATAAATTACCAAGACACTTAGTATGTGTAACGTAGGTGGACAAAAGAGGGGTTGGGGGGGGGGGGGGGGGGGGGGGTTGATCTGGAGAGAGTCGTGATGGCTATCTCCATTTCTGCCCCCCTAAAAGGTGAATTTTTAGGGCCGTTTTGAAGGAGGCCAAAAAGGTGCATGTTTTGAGGGCAGGAGTCAAACAGTTCCACCCTTGGGTGGCAGTATGTGATAACATGATGTAAGTGTGTATTTGCTTTACAATGGAGGTGGCACAGTGGGTGGCACGTTCTCTGTGGAGTTTGTCCGTTATCCTTTGTATCTGCATGGTTTCTCTCCGGGTTCTTCCCACCTCCAAAAACATGCAGCTTAGGTGTATCGGTCACGGCACTTTATCTGTTGTGTGTGTGTGTGTGTGTGTGTCATGTGGAACCGCAATGAGCTGGCATCAGATAATGGATGGATGGATTTGCTTTAAAGTGCAAAGGTCGGGGGACATTGTGAGTTTGAGGCTGATGTTCATCTTTGACTTTACACAGATTGTGTCAACAGTTACTCTTGCCTGGAAGTTTTTAATGTGCATAAATCAAATATAGTGACATTATCTGAAATGTAAATACCGACTAAGGTGTGTTCATTATTATTACTGAACAGTGTTGCCTGTCTGCTGATAAAATATTGATGGAATATGGTTGAATGCACCTTGTAGCACCGCATTGTGAAATAACTTCCCGCATTTGTTTGTAATAACTTGTTACATATTGCACTGGTTATTACAAAATGCAGATGTTAAACTTTTTTTATGAACAAAATGTAAGACTTTTGTGCATTGTAATAAACCACCAAAATTGATGTCTTAATTTGAGAAAAAACACAATTAAGATGAAGATTCGTTTTTATTGTCATTTACACTGCAAACTAGTACTACTAATAATAGTAGTAATGTTAGAACAACTTATATCATGAATCATAACAGATAATTTGCTTTAATAACTAGTGACATGTGTCATTAGTCAAAACTTATTCAGATGTAACTGTTTATTATAATAATACAGTCATTACAGATACATAGTGTGTTTGAAAGTTCGGAGACAAAAACTGCACTAAATGTGTGTTACGGACACAAACATTATCAATGCACTGCAATGTCAGGAGACACACACACATCTGGAATATGTGAAACAAATATTATGTGATTAGAAAGCAGAGAAAATACAAAAATAAATATAGAAGAGAAATCTCTTTTCCACTTCCATTTGTGTTAATGCAGCATATATGTCATTTTGGTGGTTTATTACATAATGCACCAACATATTTAACTTCTGAATTTTGTAATAACCGGTGCAATAGGTAACAACTTATTACAAAATGCAGCAAATGTTATTACATATTGTGTTCAAGAATTGGATTACAAAATGCAGCGTTATTGCGTAATGCAGTGGCTGATGTTAGGATTCTCCTTTTCATCCGTTCTTTTATTATTTCTCATGTTGGATGTGTTTATTCAATGATGAGTCAAGTTTACTGAAGGTTTTCAGTAATTACAAAGCTGAGAAGGAAAAACAGCGCTGGACTCTTCAACAGACACGGGAGCGGGACTCTGTAGAAGAGTCCCGAATGTTCTACAGCAGTGATCTTTATAGTGGGTGTGAAACACCCTCCTCCCAGGGGGTGCTTACACCCTCCTCCTGGGATGGGCCGTTAGGGCCCTAACTTATTCCCACCATGTATCAGTTAACAATTTGATTAATCTATGTGTGTGATTACCACAAAGTATGTAGAGATGAAGAAACTAAGAGTGTTTGTGCAACCTGTGTATTGTGAGCGTGCATGCATTACTTAAATATCTAACACTACACACCTCAAAAAGCCATGTAGCTGGACAATAGTTTGTTTGTTTTTCCTTTTGGGCTTAACCACAAGCTAATTGAGAAGTTAGCTGATTTCTCTGGTTCATAAATTGAAACTCTCATCAATAGACATGTGAGGCTCTCTACCCAAGACAAAGAGCAGCATCAGTCATTTCAGGAGGTGCCTCTAAAAGACACTGTGTTAATGTTCAAATGACAAATGAAGACAGGACAAGGCCTCTTAAAATAATAAAATCCATAAGGAGAGGAGGTCAAGGTGTCTGGGCAAGTTCAGAAAACATCACACTGAAAAGCAGCGGAAAATCTTTCTGTTTCCTGCTTCCTTTATATGGATTTTGCTTTATTTTGATGATGACACCAGAAAACGGCAACCTTAGTAATTCTGACTCAACTTCTGATATTTCCCCGACCAAGTGATTTTTGCACTGAAAATCCAAATAATGTATTATTTGTAAAACTTCTTTGTCATGATCTGACACTATAGAAATAAAATTGAATTGATTCTGGTTTTCAGTGTTCGATTGCTTTGTATATTGCTTTCCCGTGAAATTGCTTCACTTTTTAAATAATAGAGTCTCAGATTAAGAGCACGGGACCAGACTAGACGAGTGAGGGGTCAGATTCATCCCTCACAGCAGCTTCTCTTCTCACCTTCACAGCTGTACTGTCTGTTGAAACCTTCTTAATATTTATGTTATCCAGCTCCAGGAAATTGGAGTCAAAGATTCACCGTATATTATGCCACACAGACTGAAAAAAAAAAAGTCCAAGAACCAGCTTGTGAAAAAAGAGAGCAAATTCATCTGGACACATCAATAGTACACAGTGGGGGTACAAAAGCGTTTGAAATATTAATGACACATACAACATAAAGCACGACATACAGTACAAAGGAGTACAGGATATGACCTCTTTCTTTTACACTCTCATCTAGCATTAACACCATTCACACAGTTCAAAGCTAAGGTAAAGCTTTATCTTGAAATATAAACTGGAAAGTGGAGTAAATAGGAATGCGACTGAAAATGTAAATCATATCCAGTCCTGATAACGTTTCAATCAACGATACTTCTTGTAGATGAGCTGGACTGTGGATTTTGAATTCTGAAGCAGGCTGGACTCTCCTCTGTGCTTGCAAACTTCTACCGGGCCACGATAGAGAGCATCCTGTGTCTCAGTGCGACTGTGTGGTACGGCAGCTGCACGGCGCAGGACAGGAAGGACCTATCCCGGGTGGTGAGGACAGCTCAGGGGATTGTGGGTCACCGTCTGCCTGATTTGGACTCTGTTTACACCTCCAGAGTCCAGAGGAGGGCCAGACGCATCGCCACAGACCCCACCCACCCGGGCCACAAACTGTTTGTCCCGCTCCCATCAGGGAAGCGGTTCAGGACAATAAGAAGCAGCACTACGAGGCTCAGGAACAGCTTCTTCCCCCGGGCTGTGAAAGCAGTCGTTCCCTTGTAGCGATCTGGGACGCTTTATGCCTGCCCTGCTGTACTGCTGATGCTATTTTGCACCATTGCCTGTGATTCACACTCTTTGTGTATATATATATTGTTCCTTTAAGAGAGAGAATTAAGTTTTTGTTTCTGATTTTGATTATGTTATGATGTGTGCCTTAAGCCGTGGGCCTTCTCACGATTTTATTATGTTCGCATAATGATAATAAAGTATCTTGTTGCTTTCAGAGAGTTAAGGAAGCTGTTTCATTGTCAAGCTGGAGCTACACTAACTGGCTCTATTTTGGTTATTCTTGTCCACCTCATGAAAGTTATATGACTATCCTGAGAAAGAATGAAAAAGAAACTCCACATATCAGGTGCAGTTTTAGTCATTTAGATGAGCAATTGTTATTCATTTAAGGGATGATTTTATTTATTTATTCAGAATAATATTATATAATAACTAGAAAAGCACCCAGAGATCCACCCGGGGATGTGGATCATCATCAAAATTTGATAAATTGTTCTTGGTATCTTGGTTGATTATTGGTCGTTGTTTATGGGATTTGACGCAGTCATGTAGGGTGGGGACGTCTATCTCACCACCGACTCGGGCTTGAATAACCTTGTCGGGACATCCCTATTGAAAACCCATTTACGGAATTCAAAAATCTTATACTTTTCATGGTTGGTGTATAAATAAAATTTAAAAGTGATTGTTGGTACAATTCCCAACATTTCCTGACAATTTCTTCACGATCCATCCAGAACTGTTTGTGTCATCCTGCTAACAGCAACACAAACAAACGCAGGCAAAAACATAACCTCCTCACTCATAACGTGCATTTTGATAATAATAAAAAACAATTCTCTTTTTCTCTGGATGACATCAACTAATCAATGCACTCGTGGGCAATATTTTCAAATTCCCTGTCCTGTCTTGAATATGCCGTGCTGTGCACTTTACCTTAGACTCCTCCAGTCTCCGTTTTCAGTTTGGCCAGTGATTTATAATTTGTGATCTCTGGGGTTCAGTGAATTACTTGCACACCTAAAAACCGCCGACTCAATAACAGGGAGATTATCGGGACTTCTGACGACGTCAGCAGCAGCAGCAGCAGCAGCTGCTGATTCTAGGGGATGGAGGCCAATCGCTGAACAGAGAACCTCACAGCGTGAACACTTACCGAAGGCCCTTTCCACTAAATCAAACCATTCACATACCGTAGAGTGGCCAGAGACACGATGACACTCTGGAAGAGCGTAAAAAGGCAGCTCTAAGCTGAAACCCAGTAGAACTCGCCCGTGTGTGTTAACTTTGATCTTCGACAAGCCAAAGTTCCATTAAAGCAAAAGTTCCATTAAAACTACAGGGTTAATTTAACGGCAACAGCAGGTGTAAACATTTGCTTTAATTCAGGTTGAAACTAAATGTAAACAAAACAATTAAAATTAAAATCTGCTTCTTTCTGACACTCAAATGCCTCAAAGTCAAGGTGAGAACGACACAAAGCAACATCGTGGTTGAGTTATTCAAAATTAATTAATTATATAAAGCTTCATTCAAACAGGCGTATAACATTGCTACTCCACGCTAATGGACAATTATTGATCAGGCTTAATCAACGCTGAATGGGTTTTAGGAAAATCTAGAAAACTAAGTTTCTAATGCTTAAAAAAGAAAACCTTGCCTGCAATTATAGTCTGGAGGTTACAGACCGTTCGCGCGCTAAACATAATTCACACAGTTCAAAGCTACGGCTACAGCTGTGACACAAATCGTCCTCATAAACTCCACTGTTGTGTTGTAGACACGGAAGTTACGGCACTCTCCAAAGCATGATCACACCTTGCATTCATCACATTTTCACAGGAAGTACTTCAATATAAACCCTGCTTATACATGCACAAGTATTATTCACTTCACTTTTATTGACTTGTCCCTTGGAGGGCAGTTTGTTTTACAGCAGTCGTACATACATTTTACAGCACATTCAAGGGACATATAAGACACAAGAGTTGAGCAGCATCATTGTACAGGTATATAATCTACATGATAAAAACAGTGCAAACAGGTTACATGCATACATATACACATGTGAGCAGCATGATGTCTTATCCAAGATGTTGTCTCGGCAGGCATAGTACGCCAGTTCATCAGTGTTGACCCTGACACCCATCAAGGTCTATGCTATCCCTTTAGATGCTTAGTGTTAACATTTTAGCTACAGGCTGAAATGTGACTTAAAGTTGATTGATTGGTTTGCACTATTATTTTTTTCTTTTACCATTGAACTTAGGAAGGCTTTTTAAATGCATCCGTTCTTCCCGAGGTGGACAATTTGTACACATTTTGTTGAAGTGAAAATGGCAACAGTGAGATACAAAGCGATTCG
The DNA here is from genome assembly GCF_040956055.1 of Brachionichthys hirsutus. Taxonomy (NCBI): domain Eukaryota; kingdom Metazoa; phylum Chordata; class Actinopteri; order Lophiiformes; family Brachionichthyidae; genus Brachionichthys; species Brachionichthys hirsutus. The sequence continues at coordinate 14,755,933 of NC_090897.1, read as the reverse complement.
TAGTGAAACAACTGCTGATCTAGATCAGACTGCAATTACCGCATCCCTGATGCTGTGTGTTTGCACAATATGTAAGTGATACAATCTGCTACAGTGATCACATGAATACTTTCCTCAGCAATAAGCTGATTAGTAATAATGTTGACTGACAGTGAACCCATGAGATGAATACCCTGATTTCACTGTGCTTCGGTCATTTCTGCAATACTACATTTTAGATTTCAGCCCTTTAAATCCAGTTTACTAATTTATTGACCCCCTCAGGTGTTCACAGATCAGGGATCGCTGTCAGGTAGGATAATGTTGGTTAGCAAATTGTTGCGGATCAGTGTCTTACAAAACTGACTGGAGTTAAATAACGACAGATGGAAAAAGATAATATATTCTAAATGTTTATTCAAAATAGGTTGAGTTGATTGCGGCCTCAGCGAGGATCTGCTGCCATTATGGTGGGTTGTCTCGGTGATGGAGGCGTCTTTTACACATTAACTTATGTCAGGAAGCAACAACATTCAACTTCAAGCTATGAAAATCTGACCAGGCTCTACACAAAGCAATGTGAAGGAGAGAAAGCAATGGCTTCCACGTAAAACGCCTTTGTACTTGAACGCGACAACGCAGATGTCAGCTTTAAAATTGTAAATGGGGTTTTCAGTGCTCAGAAGGCAGCAACACTGCTTTCAAACATGTCGCCTGATCAGCCAGCGTCAGGGCAGGTGTTGGATTCTGTGATTCAACACTTCATGATTTGTGTGGCAGATTGTACTGATTCTGTTACCTTAAAAAAAAAAAAAAGAAATTTGACTTTCATCTGGCATCATCAACATTTTTGGCACAGAGCTAAATATTTCAAAACATACTGGATGAGCACATTTATGTAGAATTCCAAAAGGATGACTTTGTTGATCCCAGCTCGCATATAATTTCCAGCAGTATCAGCCGAAGGCTCGACAGCAGAAATGGAGCTTTATTCTTTAATCTTTTTCCAGGAGGTGAAATTGAAAAGCACAATACATTTTTTAAAATGCAGTGATGGAGTATGGGTTGGCAAAGTTGTAAATATTTGTGTGCAGCATGTTCTTGGGCATCATGATGTTAGACAACATCCCAGGTGTGGGGACATGAGGCCACTTGGTGCTGTGTGTACATGACATTGGTATTCAGTGCTAACCATGAGTTGCCTCTGTCAGTGATGGGCTGCAACAGAGGCAGAACCTTTATGCCCATGCGTTGTATGAACTGCCACAGAAGAAAGATAAATCTGTTGTCTGCTGTCAGCTCTTCTCCACTGGAGAATAAAAGGGTAAATTTCTTGTATAACTGGCCAAGGCAGTTCAATTCCCCTCAGCACATAAACATACTCCCTCATATTATTGATTTTTTTCCCCTCTGATTCGTTCATATAATGAAACAGCTGGGGGATTTTGTGTGTGTATATTTGTATATATGTGTGTATTGTTGTTGTTTTGTTTTGTCAGAATAACAGCAGATTCCTGTCAATCCAACAGTCCATTTTTACATATAATTTGTCATGCCACCCTGGCCTCATAGTGTACAGTCAAAAGATACCCTCAAGGGTTAGGTGTGTTGTTTCCTGCCCCACAAAGACCCGGAAATATCAAAAGATTTCTGTCAAAAATTAGATATACAGATAACCTCTGACATATCCCGGTGTCTGTTGTTTTTTATGTTTTTTCTTTCCCTTTCGGGGCGGCTGTGGCTCAGTTGGCAGAGTGGGTCGTCCAGTGACCAGTAAATCGGTGGTTCAAATCCCAGCTCTGACTGTCCGTATGTCGAAGTATCCTTGACAAGACACTGAATCCCAAATTGCTCCCAGTGGGTCTGGCAGCACCTTGCATGGCAGCAGTCGCCCACTGGAGTGTGAATGTGTGTGTGAATGGGTGAATGTGGGGCCTCATGTAAAGCGCTTTGAGCACCGGAACGGTGGGAAAAGCGCTATATAAGTGCAGTCCATTAACTTTCAGTGTGCAATTGAAGTAACATTTTGACATACTTGGTGCACAACCATGTATTGCATGATAGACCCTTCACTGTAATATAAATACAACCCTGGTTCTAATAACACCTGAATGATAAAACTGTTCGATTCAATATAACTAAAACATTGATAAACTCGCTAAAGATTTGCAAGTTGCTTTTTAAAGAAATCCTTCTCTATATAATTATCAGACAGTTCATTCTTGAGCCATTTAACTGTTTGTTATTACTTCTTGTATTTTATTTAATCAAAACCAGTATGGTCTGTAAGTTCCAAAAGTATTGTATATTCATTAATGAAAATAACAAATAAACATTATACTCAAATAGAAAATGAGGATTATACAGCATATTGTGTCACTTCCTGTTTGCTTGTGTCACTCTTTTGTTGTGTGTGTTTTGCCACTGAAATGCTAATACGCCTGGAGAGTCTGATTGCCTTGGTGCTTTTGGACCCTTCTCTGTTTCTTTGTTTTCTGCTCCAACAGGTGTATAAGCATCTGGACCCTCAACCAGTCTGTCCGAACTGAAGAAGCCTCTTGGATGAGAGGTGAAATTCCTTCAATCAAACTTGAACAAGTCCAGTTGGTTCTTCTTTTTTTGCTCTTTGAGATCGCTGAGCAATGGAAATAAAAAATACGACTGTTACTCTTGAGAGTTATTTGGACAGTTTTACCCCCATTCATTCATTGCTGGATGGATGACTGGCTGTCTGCAACATTGCTGGTTGATTAAAGGTATCTGCTGTTAATCTGCTCTGCCTGCACCCAAAAAAGGGACAGCTGGAAAAGTGTTATTCCCTACTGGCAATAACAAAAACAATTTACCAATATTTTCATTGACCCAATAATTGTGACATTTGCAGACATTTAAAATTGGCACAACAACATAACCCCTGTGACGCTAATATATCAAAATAAATTACAAGAAAAGGAACATAGGACACAATGACGTGTTGAAAAAAGATCACAAGAAATAAATGGGCTTTTGAAGTAATTTTAGTGGCCATGACCCGCACTCACAATGTCTACTTCACAGTATTGATCATTGTTTGAGCTCTATATGTGCTTTGATAGCAGTCTCTCCGAGATAAAAGCCTGTTGTGCTGTTGTGCATTTATTTTGAGTAGTGAACTGACCCAATTTCACACCGTAATACTGCAATTAAACTTAAAATAGAGCGTAAGCACATTGGCTATGGAGCCATTACTGTTATAAATATGACTCCACTATTCATTAAACTCTGAAACTAGTGAACATTTTCATTGTATTTTCTATTTATTTATACTTTAATGGACACCTGAGATGATAACAGCTGGGTGACTGTTTCTTTGTGGGGGGAAAAATAGAATAACAAAGTTTATCATTTCTAATCTTTATTTGATAATACATCAATCACATCCTTGACAATCTGCCGGTTTCCGATCATATATTCAAAGAGATGTAAAATGCTGTATCTTTTTTACAATTACCACGGAATAAACGATACATTCTTTGACAACAATTACAAGCCTAGTCTTACATGATAAGAAATGTTGAGCTCCCTGGCTGTGCAAATGAAGTACAGTTGTGTACATGTGCTGCAAAGCAGTGCCACAGTCAACTTCAGAGCTAAAACCCTTCATCAGACCATAATGATTGTACAGACTTTTCATTGAAACCATAGGAAAGAAGCTCTGCCTGCTAATGTCAATGACTGTGTTACTGCACTCATAATTCTGTCTAGCCAAATTGCATAACAGCAAGAATTTACAATGACTTGGAAAAGCTTGAAATGTCATCATGCCGAAAGGAGAAATGAAATACTTCCCAGTAAAAGGGAAGTAATCCTGGGATACACTACCAATGAGTTCATTTAGCTTCAATGTCTTGATTTTTTTTTTTTTTGCAACTTTGTGAAGTCACTCCTGAGAAGCTTGTGATCACTCATCTATTGGATATTTTGATTGTTTGTTTGACTGATGCTGTTGATTGGTTGTCAGTAAAATAAAAAATAAGTACATGCATTTTAATTAGCACCACAAGGTTTATCAAAGCTGCCAAAGTGATGTGTTGATGATACAGTCTAGTGATCTTTAATTAATGCGACCAACACCTTACAGTACTTTACATAAATTGTAAAGTTAGCCTTTAAAGATTGGCATGCATGCTTGATGTGCTTTGATGAACATGAGCTGAGAGTCTGGAGGCCTCAGGATGATCTGAGCACTGCTGGGCCCAAAGTCAATGTGCAACAGAAGATGCAGGCAGATTTCTCCCTCATCAGTTTGTCCTGAAAATCAGGGAGAACAAGGTCCCTTGTTTATTTCCTGCTCCAACAGTAGTACAAATATCTGGACCCTCTACCTGTCATTTAGAACTGAAGAAGCCTCTTGGATGAGAGGTGAAACGTCTCCAATCACACTTGAGTCCTCACGTTCTTCCACAAAGTACTTCTGGAGTTTCACAGAAAAAGTGTTGCAGTATTCTCCTCAAGAGCGGAAGAAGATGGTTACTTCTTTACAGACATGAAACTGAAAACGTTCATAAAACCACTCAAGCTGTTACAATGTATTCAACGTCTTCAGAAGTCCGGAGATCCCTTATCGATTGTCAAAGACCTTGTTCACACTCCTAAGATGACTTGGGGTTTATTCGCTTCAGAGGCAAATAAACACATCTTGTGAAATCACCTCAGTGCATTTAGCTTACATGCCACACTGAAGATTGTAGTTTAAAGAAAAAATATTTAATATATTTTCAAACCATGTGGATTTTGGAAACAGCTTCTATTATAAGATGTGTCTGTTTTTTCTCCATAATGGGGCGTTGCTTTAGAAATGCTTGTAGAGTAAGAAAGTGGGGGAGTTGATACTGACTTCTAATTTTCAGGGGAAACATCTTTTTTATTGCATATTTATGGGGAAAGCTGGACTATAATGCAATACCTCAAAATTAGAAGATATCATAATTGTTTTTTAAAGAAACACCCAATACAAGCTGTTTTTTTATTTAGTTTTTTCTTTGCTTTTTCCAAGTTCGCCTAATTGCTGTGTAGGTTTCCGGCCGTTGCTCCAGCTCCCCCCCCCCCCCCCCCCCCCCCTCTTGTTTGCCCCGTGGTAACAAATCTGACGCTGTGAAGGAGAAGTAGTTTAGAAAAGTCAATTTACGGACTGGTAGACATATAGTAATTATAAAGAGAAAAGAAAGCTCCCCGAGTTACAGTACCCAATTTTGAAAATAACCTGCAGAATCTACTAATTACTCAGCACACAGATGCCACTACACCCTATAACGATGCATGCAAGCCCCCATATCATTCCTATCCAGCCTAATTACTTGCAAAGGGTAAAGGCTGTGACCTCATTGTTGTCATTAAGGTTCTAAAAGTGGTGCACAATGTGGTCTAATAGGTAGAAGGTCAGCATTGCACACAAAGGTCAATGGAGAAGCCAAACAACGTATATTGTCTAAAACACACAAAAAAAAGTCATGGTAGTCCACTTTAATTCATATTGTGTTTTAGCTTCAGCTTCCTGCATGCTATTTCTAGACACACACGCCTGCTGTTTCCTGGTTATCTATCTCCCATTTTGTGTTTTTGACAATACCATCAAAGGTATAATTCTGAGCCCCTTTTTGTGACAAAGGTACGCCTGCTCCCCGACAAAGGGCGGTACGGCAGCATCCTCAGAGAGCTGCTCCGCCACAGAGAAAGCTCCTGAGAGGGCTAGCGCTGATAAATTTCACACATTTCCTCTGTGATGTGAGAGGGACCTAAAGAGGAAAGCACTTCATCACCGGGAAAGGCTCTTTCTGATCTGCCTTCAGCACTTCTTGCCTTAATACGGAAGAGGGAATGGTACTAATAATGTTTTCGAGCATGCTTGGCTTTGGTGAAATAGTTTCATATATCAGTTTCATGGGAGGGGGGCTTGCTGATGCGGTTTCCTGCTTACACCTGAAAGTGCTCCATTGGAAATGTTCTTTTTCAGTGGGGTCTTTGAATTATACTTGGTCTATTTTATTACACACTGGAATGTACCATTTCGATCGTCTCTAGTGTTTGATTTGCTATGTAGTTTTATTTGTGCATCAAACATCTCAGTCCGATGGGATTTTGCGAAGATGCCAATGCCGTATTTGTGCCGACCTCCTCCATAAGTTATTTAAAGCATCGCGTGTCACACACAGATCTTGTGATTGCTCATGTGAGCTACACACTGCTTGTTTTTGAGTCTTGTATTCATAAGACTTCATTGAATGTGTAGTGTGATCTTGCTCATTATGTGACTTTGCCGTGGAGCAGAAACTCCAGGAGGAGAAGTCTTTGTCAGGAGTTTTGTTTCTCATTACCCAGAGGGCTTCAGTGCTTCATATTTCTTCTGCAGCAAGTCCCCAGGTTATACCAGTGTTATCTCGTTATTGCATTTTCCTCCCTCCCAACAGGAAGACACCATTGGCATTGATTAAGGTGCGCTAAGAACCTGCTTATGTGTTTAAATTATCTGTGCCTGATGCTTGGGGCAAGCGTTTGCAGCGGTGCCCTGGGATGGCATTATTCGCGTGATGGAAATGCTTTGAGGATCGCAGCTTTGCATCCTATTCGGTTGCATTGCCGTGAGAGATGCCACGGGGCCCGGATGCCTTTATAAACACATTGATTAATTCTCGAGCTCTGATAGATGGAGTAAAGTTACAGGAGATGAAGAGCAACAAAGGAATCCATAAGAACGTCGCTTGCATTGTTCCTCTTCAGGCCGATACGTTTGAACAAGCCCCAAACAATAACTACCGTACTCATGGTTTTCTATCAAACCCGCATGCATCGGGAAAAAAGACAATCTCCCCTGAAAGATTTTTCTCTGTCAGTGTTTCTCTCAGGCCCTTCATTTCATTTATTTATTTATTTCAGGCAATGGCAAAATTAAGCAAACGAAACAACTCCACACCCTGTGCCACATCGCACCAACCGCAAACCAACCAACCACATTTAAACAGTGATGCACCAACACTGCCTGAAAGGGAGTGGGAAGAGGACAACTTTTTTTAATCCCCCCCCCCCCATCTCATAATATTTTAACAAAATAAGTTTCACTGTTACAAACTACAAAATATATCAAACAACAATGATAGACTTAACGCTGACTTTGCAAAATTCAACAAAACATCTGATGAAGCAGTAGTTAATGTCTAATTTTATCTCATCTATCTTCATGTATTTCTAACGGCTTTTAGGATAGAGCATAATCAATATGTATCTTGATCTTAAAATGCTGGCTGTGGCTGAAAAGAAAGACGTCAGCCAGAGCTGGGCTGTAGAGAGAACGCTGCTCTAATATTATGATGCCATACAAAGTGTTGCATGGCATTCATTGGTTTAAATAGATTTATGAGTTTATTAATTTGTTTGATTTTACATTAAAATAGCAAACCTGTAAACTAACATACTATATGTTGGAAAAATAGCAGTTATGAAAATGTGACAGCATGCCAGTGCAGTTGATAATAATGTCAATAGTACAGTAAATGTGCAGTCATTTAGATACAAGATCTAAATATGTAGTGTATATTGATGTGGATTTAACATGTGGATGTTGCACACACACTCATTGGGATTTATGAGCAAATTATCTGATTTTGAGTTATTGTCTCTCCTTAAAATCTTAAATGGACTGTTTGATTAAAATGTATATTTTACGACTAGCTCGCAATATTTTACAAATAAGCTGTAAGAGCACTGCACAGCAGTAGTGATTAGAAGTAGCCAATGTCCTGTAGCAGCTGGTTGGATTGAAATCGCAAGGTCTGTTTCACAGTGTGATAAGTGCCTTTGTGACTCTGTAAAGCATTTTAAATTAATATATGCTATCAGTGTGTTTCACTGTGATGGTTAAAAACAACTCAGATTTATGACTCAAATGTATTATTATGCATTAAGGTATTAATATCCTGCCACATCCATCTGTGTGCTACAAATGAAATACAAAAATAAAGTAACTGTGGACACATACTTTTTTTTTATGAACAGTTTTTAACATCTGATTTTTGATACAGCTGCTCCCCCCTCAGCACTGCTGTGGTTCCTGGACTGTGAAGTTTTCAAAATCCAATAAAGAGCAATGCGGAGCTTCTCATGGTGCCCTGCACTCTGACATACATTAACAGGATGCAGCATCTGTTTCCACACTGTGATAATAACTGTGCGACGCTAATGTGCGACTGAATGATTCTCTTCAATCATAATTTGTGGTTCTACACGCTGTCAACGTCTTGAACTAAAGACTTCAACGGCAAGAAGCACAACCATCAGGAAAGAACAACTGTCACATCTATAAAGACCATAATTAGTATGATTTATTTCATTATCTGAGATTTTACTCCTGATCCATGTTTCAGAGAGTGTAATGTTTCTAGACCGAGTCAACTCATTCATAAAGGAAATACATTTTAGATTCAAACTTTTGATCTAATTACCGGTAATGATTTTTCATCATTTGTCTTTTATGTTTTTACATAATCTATGCTCTTTTTAAACTTTAGATTTCAGAACACAGTTCAAGACATTATTTTTGAAAACAATTATTTTCTCCTTTTTTCAAATATATAAAAAAAAAGAAGAGAAGAAAATTAGGGGAAGCTCTTACTGGTTTTGTTTACGCTACAGCTGTAGTTTAGCTGGTGACCATAGTGTACAACACTAGAAAAGCACTCAGAGAGGCATACATCCACCAAGCAGCTCATTCTTCTTGCAGGTTGTAACTGTGATAGTACCTGTACTTGACTTTTGACCACATGTACATACGACCAGTACCAGTCTGGGCTGCACAAAAATAATACATAATTTGTATAATTTCTGTTGTATTGATTATTAGAGTCTGACAGGTGTTTTATTTTAAAAAACCAACCAGATTTTCTAAAACGTAACAATCGCCTCTAAATCTTCTTGGTCACGTGATGCGTTACAAAAAAAAAAAAAAGCAGTAAAAATGATTAAAAAAACAAATGTCTTTGGAGAGCCTTCAAAACTGCTTCGGCACATAGTTTACTGCTCCTAGTATACATCTGTGTATCAGCTCCTGATGGTGCTGTTTTGTGATGTGTCTGTACTTATTTTCTTGTATCTTAGTCATTACTGTTACATGTAGCACGACTCCACCGAGAAACATTCCTAGTCTGTGAACCCTCACTGACAATGGCAATAAACACCTTCTGATTCTGAGACCAAGAGCCCTTTATTAAAAGACAAGAACTTGTGAACATCAAGGCCCGAAGCCATTACTTAGAGCGCAACTTCAAAAAATGTACACATGTATCTTTTATTAGTTATTACAAGTTGTGGGGCCGGACAACTAATACAGCTAACTAAGTGTGGTGGTGTGCATATGGGGCTAGACGATTGTCGCCAACAACGCCACTTTAGGACTTGTACCTAAAGATCTAATTTTTTCCCTTTGGTCCCCAGCTCGTTTAGCGGGTTTCCCACCCACAGGTCCGCTCACAATGACGACCAGCACGGCATTTAATGACAAAAATCTGTATATAATCCTCTAAAACAAGCTTCCACTAAAAACACACTTTAAAATGAATTAACCAAGGTTTAGACAAATGTGGTGGGAGCTACTGTTAAAGCAACAAAGAAAACCCAACAACCAATTATAAACGCACTCAAACTAAAGTCTAAACAAAACTCACACAGGAAAACATGCAGAATAACTAAACAGTTCCCCACCACCCGCCACAATAACCCTAATCAATACGGACACACACATGCAATGCAGGAAGCTAACAACCTAGTAAAAAATATCTATAACAAAATAAACACAAACAAAGAGGCAAGGCAGTGACCCTCCACGCCAACCTGAATTAAAAGAAACCCCTGTCATGGAACCGTGTTAACCGAGTCAGTTCTACCTGCCTTCAAGATGATCACACCCAGCTGGCTCACTCCCGCTGGCGCTCCCTTCAGCCGGACGGTGGAGAGTGAGACCGGGAAGGAGGCAGGGGAAGCGCCTATATACGGCCCGCCCCATCAGTGGCAATGGATTACAGGTGCTTCCACACCTGCCTGCTAATTGCCATCAATCACCCGGTTACATTCCTCCCCCCCTCCGAGCTATCGGTGCCCCACCGATCAACTAGTCAAAAAACCTGACCTACGACCAAGGTCTAAAAATGGTAGCAGCCCTACTACTAGCCCCCAGCACCTGAGAAGCAGCAGCCCTGTCCGCCTCACCCCTCACCAATCCTGGAAGGCGATGGGGGTTCGAATGTTTACCCGCAGTGGCTCGGGAAGACCTTCTGAGGGCCGGGAAACCACAGATGAGGCCCCCTGCAGGCACCGGCGCAGGAACGACACGCGCTCTGCGTGGCAAACTGGGCCGCCCAGGTGTAGGTGAATCCCCCACCTGGTCTCAGAACCATCCAGAGTCCGTCATCCTCACCCAGCTCAGACCCGCTCTCAGGGGCATCCTGCGGCTCCTCCTCTGGCGTGTCACGGGGCAGGGTCAAAGCTGGTTTCAACATTGTTCGATGCACATTCCGCACCTTGGTCAGCTCCCGCACTGGAGCGACTGAGTAGACCACCTCATCTGGCCCTGGCGCCCTCACCACTTGGTAGACGGTGGAGCCCCACACATCTTGGATCTTTCGGCGCCCTCTCACCCCACGGTCCTGCAGGTAAACGCTTTGACCAATTTCGAACGGTTCACACCGGGCACCTTGGTCATGCTGCTCTTTCTGTCGTGCCGCTGCAGTTCCCAGTCTTCCCCTGACACCATCAAAGGCGAGGTGCAGTCGGCGCTGATGCTTGGCCACCCAGTCGCATACCCTCCCTGCTGATGGCTCAGGGAGACGACCCAAAAGAAAATCGACAGGTAAGCGAGGTTCTTGACCAAACATGAGCAAATGGGGGGACTCACCCATTGACTGGTGAGGCGTGGCATTATAGCTGAACACCAACTGGGGTAGGTGGTAGGGCCAGTGGCATTTCTGGTCAGGCGGAAGGGTGCGCAAAAGGTTATGCAATGTCCGATTAAATCTCTCGCATTGCCCGTTACCCTGGGGGTGCTACGGTGTAGTCCGGCTTTTCCGCACCCCATATAGGTCACACAGCTGTTGAACCAAGGGACTTTCAAAGTTCCTGCTTTGGTCAGAGTGGAGACGTGCTGGAACGCCATAGCGATAAAACCACTCCTTCACCAATACTTCCGCCACCGTGGAAGCCTTCTGGTCCCGAGTTGGCACAGCCTGGGTAAATTTTGAAAACACATCTGTCAAAACCGTCACAAGTTCCCGCCCATCCCGGGCTGGTTCCAAGAGAGTGGAGTCTATCGCAAGGATCTGGTTGGGCTCCGCAGCCAAAAGATGTCCCATCGGAGCACGGGCCTGCGGTTGAGTGTTCTTCGCCAGGACACAACGCTCACATCGTTGGCACCAGTCCGTGACATCTTTGTCCATCCCAGGCCAGAAACAACGCTGCCGCACCAGCTCCAAAGTCTGCTCGATGCCTTGGTGTCCATGGTTCTGATGGAGCTGGAGCAGAATCTTCCCCCTCAAACACTCTGGCAGGAGAAGTTGGAACACCTCCTCCCCACCATCCGGACGGCAGAGTCGACGACACAGCAACCCATCTCTCTGCACGATACGGTCCCACTGCCGTATCAGGCCATGGGTCTGAGGGTGCAAATGTTCCCTCTCCACCCGAGTAGGCACCCGCTGGTGATGCCAGAAGTGGTGAAAGGCTCCAATAGCTGGATCGCCCTGTTGTAGTGCCTGGAGATCAGCTGGAGACCGAGAGGGGAGGGCAATCACCTCCGCCTGCACGCCTCTGTGCTGATGCTCTTCTTCGGCCCCCTGGACACACTGTGGTACGACAGTACCAGGCAGAATCTGACTCACGACCTGTGCCCCAGTCGGCTGCCTGGAGAGGGCGTCTGCATTCATGTTGATGCGGCCTGGGCGATACCGGACACTGTAATCAAAGGCGGACAGCTCTGCCACCCAGCGTTGCTCTGTAGCACCCAGTCTAGCCGTCTCCAGATGGCTCAGGGGATTATTGTCCATCCAGACAGCACATTGGTGACCCCACGGATACTCCCTGAACTTCTCCACCATAGCCCAATTCATGGCGAGGAACTCCAGCTTCATGGACCTATAGTTCCTTTCCGGTGGGTGTAAGCTGCGGCTGGCGTAAGCAACCGGCCTCACTCTTATATTCTGCTCCTGGGACAGGACTGCTCCCAGTCCATTATGACTGGCATCGACCTCTAGAATAAAAGGCAGGGCAAAGTTAGGAAAGGCTAAGATGGGTGCACTAATTAGACGAGCTTTTAATTCAGTGAAGGCCCTCTCACAGTCCGCCGACCACACTTCTCCAGACAGTGGGCCTGGGCCTTTCCGTTGCTTACTTCCAGCTAGCTCAGCAACCAGCCTGTGCAATGGGGCAGCTAGCTTTGCGAAACCTTCCACAAATTGTCGATAGTAACTTGCAAAGCCAATGAAGGACCTCAGCTCAGTGACAGTGGTGGGACGTGGCCATTCAGCCACCGCAGAGACCTTACTGGGATCTGTGGACACACCTTCTGGTGAGATAAGGTGGCCGAGGTACTGCACCTCCTTCTGGAAGAAATTGCATTTCTCCAGCTTTACTTTGAGCCCCTCCTGGCCCAGGCGGCTCATCACAAGGTCCAATCTGCTTAAATGCTCCTCTGCAGATGAAGAAAAAACAATTATATCATCCAAATACAACAGGAGGGTCTGAAAATGCTGTGCTCCAAACATTCTTTCCATAAGGCGTTGGAATGTCCCTGGGGCATTACACAACCCAAGAGGCATACGGTTAAACTCGAAGAGTCCAAATGGTGTGCAAAAAGCAGTCTTTGACTTATCTTCTTCTGTTACTGGGACCTGGTTGTATCCACTCGTCAAATCCATAGTGGAAAACCACTTGGCGCCAAACAGTGCATCCAACGACTCCTTGATGCGGGAGAGGGGAAAGGCATCCCTCCTCGTCTTTTTGTTCAGCTGACGGTAGTCGACACATAACCGTAGGCTGACATCTTTCTTCCTCACCAAAACGATGGGGGAGGCATAAGGGCTGCTACTTTCCCTGATCACCTGGGTTTCCATTAGCTGGTGTATGCGTGCCTTCACCGCCTCATACTCAGAAGGAGGGATACGTCTATACCGCTGCCACCCCATCAGTGGCAATGGATTACAGGTGCTTCCACACCTGCCTGCTAATTGCCACCAATCACCCGGTTACATAAGCGCTGTTGCTTCACAGCAAGAAGGTACCGGGTTCGAATCCTTCTATCTGTATGGAGTTTATATATTATCCCTGTGTCCACGTGGGTTTTCTCCGGTTTCCTGACACCTCCAAAAACATGCAATTTAGGTGAATTGATTACTCCAGATTGTCCGCAGTGTGTGCTTGAGTGGTTGTCTGTTTATCTGCCTTTTGCCCATAGCAAGCTGGGATAGACTCCAGCAACTCCTGTGAACATGGGTGGATGGATAATTGTTACAAGTGCATATATGGTTTGGTGGTTACATTTACATTCCTCATTTTTTTTATTTAATCCCCCTCTGGTCCACGGAAAAATTGCCCGGCATGAAACCGTCTCATGGCAGGAAAAAGGCTGGGGGCCGCTGATGTACAGTAAAGTATATCCCTCATGTCAGCTTTTTGTTTGTTTGTCCAAATTGCATCCATTACAAGTTACGGCCAGGTGGCCGGAACCAATCTCGGTCGTAACTCGGATAGTACCTGTAATTGGATTTACACCATCCACCTGGTGATCTGGATCATCCTCAAAATGTTATAAATTGTTATTTCTATCTTTATACACCAACCATGAAAAGAGAAAGTGAATCGGAGTTTGTGTATTTTTAAGTGATTTTTGAATCTACAAATGGGGTTTTCAATGTTAAAATCAAATGTTTTTCCTGACCTTATTCTGGATCCAATCCAGATGACATTTCATGGAAAGATAGAGGTCCCTGCCCTACATGACTGTATCAAATTCCATAAACATGGTTCAATAATCAAACGAGATATTGAGGAACAAATGTTGAAGCTCCCTTGACTGCAAGGCTAATGAAAATGTCATTACATTTTTCATTTCATTTTTATTTATCATTTTCTGTCCATGGTAGTAATCCAGCAGACAATGACACAAAACACAACATAGCAATACCAAATAATAATGCATACCTAACATGAAAAAAAAAGAAAAGGAGCAGGAAGAAGTCGAATTCTTGTGAACTCATACCCCATTCTAATTTCAAAAAGCACATATTAGATGGCCTCACATCATCTCACAGCATTGAAATTATATAACAAGTACTAACATCCTTAACAATTATGTTCACAGTCTGTTTTAGGCAATGTAAATATTTTCTGCCTATATTTAAACAACATTCCATTGTTTTACGCCAGCCACTGACACATTCATTTGTTTGAGTGTAGTCCTTGCAAAAGGGTGTTTAAAATTATAATTTATTCTGCTTATCTCACTATTTGCAGTGAAAATGGTTTGCAGTCCAGGTGGGAACAGACAATGTTTTGCATTATACATAACCACTAACGTCTGTAAAACAATCACATCCTTCTATTTCAACAGTCCTGACCTCAGAAAGAGTCCTGCAGAGTCTATTAATTATACTTAGAGCCCTGTTTTGTAAAATAAATAAAGACAATAAATTAGTGGAGTAAGAATTACCTCACATCTCCAAACAGTACATCAGATATGGCAAAATAAGAGAACAAAATTGAATTCTCATTGCATTATAATTTAGCGCATGCTTAACTTTGTTGAAAACACCAATGTCTTTACAAATCTTTTTTTTTTTTTTTTACATATGCAATGTCTGATTTCCATTTCAACTTCTCATCAGAGTACTCCTACATTCAGAAACCTTCTCAATACTAAGTCCATTTGAACTCTCAACTCACTAAAATACATTGCACTTGTTCATGAGACATTTTCATAAGACATAAGACACTTATACTGTGACCATCTAATTTTCTTCAACATGAGAACTCTAAAGCCTCATTGCGTTTGCTAAGTTATCGTTGGATGGCTGATTGCATAGAGTTGATTTTTAAGAGAGGGGCTTTTCAGCTGTCTATTCAATGAGAAATTTGACCAAATCTGAAATAAATAGCATATTCTCATCAATCTTAAATGTTCTATGAAAGAGTATATTCTATAAATTGTGGACATTTTGTACAATTTATGATAGCAGTATAAAATGCATATTGACTTATGCATAGTGTTAATATTTAAAGGGGACATATTCTGGGGAAAAAATGCTTTTACCATGTTTCTGCACTCATATTTGGTGGTTTCGGGTCATTACCAACCCAAAAACTGCTAAAGTAAACAATCCAGTCAATCTCTGTCGTTTACGTAGCTCTGTAATTAAGTATTGCTTCCTGTCTGGGGGGGGGCACATTCACAAGATGTGTGTGTACTCTCCCCTTGTCTACGCTCTGCACGTCCACGCGCTACCTGTGGCTCCTGCATGAGTCCACATTTTCTGACAGAGCTGTTTGAGACAGAAAAGAGGGGACGCTGTCCTGCAGCATCTGTTTGTTTTTTTGACCAAAGACTGTCACATATTTCATATTAATTGTTTGGGAACTGCGTTGATTTGTGGAAAAATTGTGCAATATGTGACCTTTACACTTAAATATACCACATGGTTTAAAGTGGAGTAATCATTTCTGTCATTAATCCAAATGAATTTGCTCATATTCTGTACACACCTGTGGTTCCTGCCAAGGGCATACAACTGCGCAAATGAGGAGCTTGTGAAGACAATGTTGGAAAGTCCTTGAGACCCATTCTTAATAAGCTATAAAATAAATGAATGAATATACCCCCTTGCTCTTTATCCCTGCCATGCTACTCCTATTAACGTGATTTCCAACCTTTCCCTCTTGGTGATGTTGAGGAAAAATGTGAGTGCAATTTTAAGGGCTGTGAAAGACAGAGACACAGAAATGGAGATGGGGAATTGTAGGACAGAAACTTCTTCCAGAATGTAATTTGCATTCATAGTGGCTGATGCGGCAGTCAGTGGGACTCAGCAATGCATTTTACCACACTTTGCGAGATGAAAAGCGTGAGTATGGTGTGACACACGCCGGGATTTAGACTCACCGCTCGGCCTGGGTTCAAAATCTGGTGCCGGTCCGCTTCGGTAACGCTCGACTCTTCAGCTCCGTGATTTCACTGTAATCGTCATCATCGTTTTGAATAACTGAAACAGTTGCTCCCGTCTTAGTACCGGGACTCAAATGCTCCAGTTTTAGCTGCTTATACTTATCAGATTGTTCCTGCACTGCCCTTTTCTCTCTTTGTCGCTGTAATGAGAAAGACAAAACAGGAAGGATGCATAGGAGAGTGTCAGTGAGGATGAAAGGAAAGGTCTACAAGACAGTGGCGAGGACAGCCATGATGGACGGCTTAGAGACAGTGGCTCTGAGGAGAAGACAGGAGGTGGAGCTAGAGGTGGAGGAGATGAAGATGCTGAGGTTCTCCTTGGGAGTGACCAGGTTGGATAGGATTAGAAATGAGACAATAAGAGGGATAAGAATGTGACACAATAATTAAATTGCCAATGACTGCATTCTGATTGTTAACAACATGAAAATAAAGCATTGACTTCTTAAATATAGCAATTTGAGGCCAGAGGCACCATCTTGGAGCACAAGCACGACTACTGCTGCATAACTATTGGGCTTTTAATATATGGTATTTTCTTCCACACTTTTTCAACCAGCCAATGAAGTGGAACATGCTATTTTGGTCTTGCTCATGAAATTTGTTTGCACGGCAAATCAATGGCCACGTGCCCAAACATGATCACTCTGCAAATATTTGAGAGCCTGTACAGAGGTCTGCAGCTCTGAGCACACAATCCTTAAAACCCATGAATAATTAGCTTACTCTGCTGTTTGAGTTATTACAAGTCCAAAGGTGCCGCCTGTCACATCTGTGAATTTAAATCGAAAGCTTTCAAGCTCTTTTGCTCTCGGCATGTCTTAGATCATAAAGCTTTATTTATTCTATACAACTCTCTAATCATGCCATATCTACATTATTGTTCGGATATATGGGGAAACACATATAAAACTGCACTCCAACCAATTTTTATTTTGCAGAAAAGAGCTATACGTATCGTTCATAATGTGGATTATAAAGCACACACTCATGATTTATTCTGGCAATCTCGAAGTCTGAAATTTTTTGATTTAGTACAGCACAAAACAGTTCAAGTTTTATATAAGGCAAAACACTATTTATTACCACACAATATACAAAAAATGTTTCATGAGAGACACCAGGGATACAATTTCAGAAATAGGGTTTTTGTATTACTGTCTGTGGAGTAAGACTGTGGAATAGACTGAGTAATGAAATGAAAAATATGTTGAGTTTGACTTTATTTAAAAGAAGGCACAAAGAAATGATTTTGCAAACATACAGGGACAATACCTGACAATATCACTCGTGAGTCCAAACATGGTGTGAATTGCTATCTTTATTAGCAAATAATGTATATTATAAAAAGGAAAAGAATTTTATGTACATTAGTTAGTAAATTGATAAGGAAAGATAATGTTTAAGTTTAGAAGGGGTAGGGTTAAATAAGTATTTACTTCTTCCTACTCCCTTTCGCTCACGTAAATTGCATAGTTAGTGCATTATGGTTATTATTTATTGTTTGAGTTATTGTTAATTAATATTACATGTGCTGCGTGTGTGTGTGAATATGTCGTTACATATGTGTGTACAGTATATATATGTATTTATGTTTATGTAAATGTGTGCGCATGTATTTGCCATTGTTTTATCATTTTATTCTTGGTTGTTTACGTGGTCGAAATAAATAAAAAAAATAAAAAAAATAAAAAAGCTATCAATCACTTTCTATTGTCATGTCATGTTAAATTCTACTGGGCTCACTGATGGGCCTATTTTCTTAAAGTCACATTGAGAGACACACATACCTTCCCAAAGGTCTCGGAGTATCAGAAGTATATTCAAGTGTCGCTCGCAGCCAAGACAAGACAATTTGGGTTGAAATTGTATCCGAGCTTTTAAACATAGTTTCCTTCAACAAGCAGAATGCAGATGATAATACAGGGAAGGCATTTTCCTCAAGTTCAAAGCACATAAGTGGACATTCGAGAGGAAAATCAAGAGCTTTAGAGGTGAAAAATTCAGACCGTGTTCATCCCACTTCCTCACTCGGCTTCGTCTGGCTCCGCTTGCTGATTGTCGCTCAGTGCCATTCGCAACTCTTCATGTGATTGGTGAAAAGTACATTGGGCCCAGAATAGCGGGGAGTATGTGGTGACAGTGCTCAAAAATATTCACAGCTATCCGCAGATTGGCTGCTCCTCTGAGTGGGCTCAAGGGGGCAACGGACTAAGATTGATTGCAATTGTTAATCAAGAATCGGTATCATACACTCAAAAAAGAAGCACTTCATCAGACAGTTGATTCTCTATCAGCTCCTGGACTGAAAGATTGAAGAGAATGCTGATTCTTGCGTCCTGTCAGCAGGATGTGGTGATAATGCCAGTCTTAATTAGGGACCTTCAGTGAAGCTGGAAGGTGTAAGGTTTATTTCAGTATGGCCGAAGAGAGTCAGGCTAACTTTTTATTTTCATAAAACATTGATTTAGGTGCATATCTATTCAGTGGAAAGAAATGAGAACTTTGCAAATTTAGACAGTAAGCAAATTTCCAAAACTGCAAATTCGTTGAAGTATTGGTTGAAATATTTAACTTTAGTTGAGGGAATTTGTTCATGTCTTTAGCTGTTATTAAGTGTACCAACAAAAGAACAGATTACGACACAGTGGTTAAGAAAATGTCTCGTTTCAATAAACAAAGCTTGAGTCGCTGACCTTTATTTAATTTAGTACCTGCAGTACGTGGTTCCTCCAGAGCCATCATGAATGTTTAATAAAAATACGATGCAAGTGAGATGACTCCACCAACCAGACGGCGATCTCCGAACATCACAAACATGAGCATCTGGTTATATTTTATAATGGTTGGTTAGAGTTGTTTGATCATATCATGAACATTTGCTTTATAGTGGTTTCATAAAAAAAAAAGGAAACAATCTCAAAATACCTCTTGGGTACCACTGGCAAGACACGAAGAACAGAAAATGGCAGAGAGATGTGAGACAGACGTAAGAAATGTTGGAGGACAACATCACGAGAGGATAAATGTCCAACTTCAACCCTTATCTTCACAAATATCAGCAACATTTTCATGAAAATGCCATGTTTGTGTTTTTGCTGGTATTTTTTGCTTCCATGCCCTGCAGGCCTTTATGTGTTACATTATTCCCTGTATTCTGTGTCTGATCTATTGACCTCTCGTTGCCACACCTGCTCTGATTGCCACACCTGCTCCTCGTTCCCATCGTCACCCTGCCTTCTTACCCCTCCCTCGGTCTTCAGTCCTCTGCCAGTTCATTGAACCTCACAGTCACGTTCCAGCCTTTATTCCGACGGCATAGCCGTAGCCTCGTTCCGGAACCTTTGCCTGATTTTTGACCTTGCCCTTTGCCTTAGCGATTTGGATACCTTGCCCAGTGTGGACTGTTTTCTGTGTACCGAACCCTTTCTTTGGACTAAGCCCTTCTATTGCTCTACCGTCAGCCTGTGCCTCTGCATTTTGAATCCATACCTTCCTGTTCAGCGTTCTTGACAGAAAATCAATCAAAGATTTTAGGCACAAAAAGGTGTACTAACTGCTTGTCTAGTAGCCCAATATTACAGTCATCAATCCACTCCAAATTAATTGAATAAATGAAATGAAAGTCGTGGCTAATGTTCATTTAATAATGCAAAAGAAGAAAAGAAATTGGAAACTTGTGGTGGAGCAATTCAGAGATATTACTGAGAAAAATATTTCATTTCCAAATAAGTAATAATAGGATTATTCATTGAAAATTTTATTTTTCCATCCTCCTTCCATATTAACTTGTCATACTCCCTTTTTACTTTTTGTTGCTCCTAGCTTCATTTTTTTTGCGGGAGATGGTGAACCTCTTCTAAGACGCGTGATGTTGCCAGCTGCTGCTTTTTGAACTGCCAGCAACAATGCTTTCCCCCCAGTAGGACACATGCCAAAACACATCAGTGTCTGGGAAGCGCCTTTGAAAGCATTGCTACAGTGCCTGTTGCTCCACACTGGAAGAAGCCGAACTACAGCAAAACTACCTGGAGCTACTCGGCAAAAGTAGTAAAACTACTCTGGATTTGTTACAAAAAAAAAAAAAAACAGTAAAAACTAAATGAATCCTTATTAAATATCTCTTTCATGGTGAAAAGACAGAAATTGCCATTTCTCAGATGATTTTAGATGCAGTGAGAGCCAGTAAGCTTAACACATACCACTTATAATAATAATAACTTTCCTTGGGAGTGTTTCTGTGTTCTAGCTCTCTCTCTGGTGCCTGTCCACTGTTAGCTTTGTGGTTCTTTATTAGGTTATTGTTCTTGGCTGTCTATTAATAGTTTATATCTGAGTGTCTGCCGGTTCCTCTGTTTTTGCTCAGTGAGAATTTGTATCTATTTTTAGGCAGATATCTTTTTGATATTTAAATTTGTGGACTTCCTGCCAGTCTATGCCTGAGCGTTTACTTTAGTACAATCTGTTTACCTTATTATAGTCATTCGAAACCTTTTGACTGCACCTTGTGCCTCCGCCTCTTTGTTTGGGGACCCTCACACAGTCAGACGTGATGTTCAGTGAAGATGTTCAGCCTTGGTTGGAGTCTGATTTTAAAATGCCGTTACATCAATATTATGAAATTCAAATTGCTCATTTTAATCAAGTATTATTGAAAAGGTACGATATCATTGTGCCTTTGACCAATTTACTAATTGCTGTTATGCCTTCATAGAGGTCACAATAATAATTGGAGAGGGTCGGGCTGGTAAAGTGCTGTTTCATGATGTGGTAAGGGAATGATAAAGCAAGCAACCATCATGGCACTCAGAATGGCTCCTGCTCTGCAACACTGCAAATTAGTGCTGCTAACACAGCAGCATAGGCTGATCCTCACTGGCTTGTCTGTGTGTGTGTGCGTGTGTGTGTGTCTTAAGCTGGAGGCATATACTGCTTTATGAATGAAATGTCCCATGCATCAAGGAGGTTGATGGAGTTGATGACAAAGCTCGCAGCAAAAATATAATCGGGACATTTGCAAATTGGATTTTGCGTTTGCTGTAAATAATTCAGGAACAAGAATCGTGCTTCTGGATGTTTCCTGCCTTTTACATTGGGGGGGGGGGGGGGGGGCTGTATCATCCATCACAAAGTTATATCTGTCTCTCTGCCTGTCTACAAGTTGTTTCAAATACAATACAACTTTTTACAAATGGAATATATTGTAATTGACCATCAAGTAAACATGAGGTCTGACCTTCTGTCCTCCTCTCTCTCTCTGGGGGGGGGGGGGGGGGTGCTTGACCATATCGAGCATCCATTGAGTCTTTTCTAACTACATGTGCATTAGCTAAACAAAGAAAGTCAATTAACAATTTTGCATTCTGCATATATTTAAGGGATCATCATTATTTTCTGACCTGCTAACAGAAATCGTTGCTACTAACTACTTGAAGTAAAATGCTAATTAGCTTGCAATTATTGCAACTTGATTTGGGTGGATTCAATCTAAATGGCTTTTTCTTTTCTGTGTTTGGTTCTGGGAAGACTAAAAAGACTTACCTTTCACACTTTACGACGCAGAGCGTTATTCTATTCGACTCATACGCACATAATTATGGTTGGGTAGTTGTTTAAGATTGTATTGTGATTGCATTTATGTTTCACATCTATTCTCTGTTCCTTTTTGCAATTTCTTAGTGGCTCTTGCTCTTCTTACACCCACATACACACCTAATGCCTTCACACAGGCAAAACAAACAAAACAAAAAAAAACACACACACAAAGCACACCAGGTTGCATTGCAAATGTGATAAGTTACTCATACATGGGGTAAAAGGCACAACACAGGAAACGCATTTGTATTGTTGTGAAGTCATTATATTCCTTTTATTCCTAATGATTCAAAAAGCTCCCTCCCAGCTCCAACAGCAGGTGTCTGTATCCCGGCGGTGCCATCTGTTTCTCCTGGCACACGTCTCACCACCTCCAGACTCTCCCAACATGCGAGCACAAACAAACCAAAACTGGTCAAGTTCTTGGAAGAGACGGACTATGGGGAAAAGCTTGTGGGGCTCATCATGAGAATATGCATCTGCCCCCCCCCCCCCCACACACAAACACAACCCTGCAGAATCAGTTTTAGTGAGCCTTGAGAAAAGTACACTATGTGAGAAGAACTTTCTATTGGGCGCAGGTGGGCTTTGTAGTGTCCGGAAATCATTAGAAGATGGATTGGGTCAGAGGTTATTGAATTGCTCCCTCAGGTCGCAGGGACAGACAGTGATATAGAGAGAGAGAAAGAAGAGGCTCATGAATGGTTGTGTGGTGCAGAAACAGGCTGCTGCTGGGGGGGGAACAAAGTTAAATCTACTTTTGACCAATTCCATATCTTACAAATAATCATTTCTACAAAATTATATTGAAATCATTGTATTCTAATTGATTTCACTTACTTAAAATGTTCAAATATTTTGGAAAATATTGGACAAATGATGCAGCTTGAAGAGTTAATTGCAGCCCAAGTAAAAAGAAACAACATTTCTCTCTTGAATGTATTGAGGAATGCTATTCTGAGGCATAAAGGAAATCAGAACCTGGCATTTTTGTATTTCATATAGATTATAAAGTAAATTATACTTTTTCTATCCTTTCTCTCCAGAACAAAGTCGATATTCCATAAAGTATAAACTGTATAACCCTCTTCTTTTATTGCTGTTTAGTGACTCAAACTGTTTAGAACAACAACAAAACAACATTCATTCTTGAAACCACAGCAGAGCAGAGGATGGTCAACCAATTAAAATGTATTTTGAACATGAAATGTTGTGCTCACCATTTATTTATTGTAATTCCAATGTTTCTGTATCTGATCTTGAGTTGAGGGCACGCCTTGGAGCAATGACTCCACAAGAACGTTGGACTAAACCCCTTTTTCTTTGTTGCCAAGCGCTGCTATTTTGGAATTTGTGTGTAATGTACACATCACCGTCAACAAAAACAAGCAAAACATCAAAGCATGCTGCTGCTGCTTGAAGCCAAAATAAATAAACACACTACTGGAGGTTCAAGTTGTGCAACTTGGGATGAAATACTGTATGGCTCACATCCTATGACTAATGTATTCAGAGTCTGCCACCCTGTGAGTGACAGCCAGACAAAGTCAGAGTAAAAGCAGACAAATCAAGTGAAGCACACATCATGCAACATAATAGAGAGATGACAAAAGAGGGAAAACATCCATAAAGTTGTTCTCAAACTCTTTATTGAGGTTATATTACTGCAATCTATCAGTGATGTACTGAAAAATCCATAACCCTACAGTGGAATTTCACCCCTGTGAGCTGTTCCCCTTTTATGAAGTGCAATCTCATAGCGGGACTGCATGCCTCCACGGAGCTCATTTTTCAAGTAGTGTGATGTGGAATGGCCATGTCAGGAACACAAAGACGTTGACTGGACAGGGGGGGGGGCACATTCTTATGCCATTTATCCATCATGGTGTCTTGGGACACGGCTGAATTGCCCCCACACTGAACACTAAACAAAAATCTGTACCTTTTTGCAAATGCAATTTGTGATTGATTAAGGGCATCTTCTTGGAGCTCAAGCCTGTTTATCTCAGTTAGTTACAGCGGGAGGAAACACAAGGTAGGTGGCAAACTTGAATTTGTTCTTAGTCACTTTGATGTTCAAAAATACTTTATGGGCAGCAAAGCAAAAGTTAATAGAATATTGATAATACTCAAATAAGAATATTGTTGCCACTGTTAAGAGTTTCCTAAACTCTCTCTTTCTTTAATTCCATTCGTAGGTGCACAATCAAAGAAGAGAATGTTGATCGGCATGCAATCATGTTGTGGAATACCATCTCTTATGGAATTTCCATAAACCACAAAGTACACAAGGAATGTTACAAAGTTGGTGTGTCATATTTAGTAAAAAAAAAAGAAAAAAGCATTTGACCAAAACTTTCAGAATCAGTTGTTTTGGCACAGAACTCTCATTTCCAAAGCAATACTGCAGTCTGTTCCATCCATCCATCGGGCAAGAGGCGTGGTACACTCTGGACACGTCGCCAGCACATTTTGGTGCCACACATAGACAGACAAGCACTCGTATACACACACACTTACACCGACAGACAATCTGGAGTTATCAATTCATCTAAATTGCATGTTTTTGCATGTGAGACAAAGCCAGAGAACCCTGAGAAAACCCACACAGGCAGGCGGTGAACATTCAAGCTCCTCACAGAAAGAAACTGAACCTGGAACCTTCTTCCGGTGAGGCAGCAGTGCTATCCACTGCGCCACCGTGCTGCCCACAGTCTCTTTCAATCGAGAATAGTTTGCATGCATTCAACTAAAAAAAAGGAACCAAACACTACGTCCTCCGAGTCAAGAAGCATTCATCATTTGCATTTTCCACTTGGCACCTCGGTTCATCAAGATGCTGAATGTAACACAATTGTGTGACCCTAAATTCAGTCAATGTTGAAGAAAATAGAATAACAGAGCAAATTGCACTCTGTCCCACAGCGGGGGCTGGTGTCAGGGCTAGACTCGACTCAGTGAGATACACAAACTGATGAGACAATGATGGCATTAACTGCTTATCCTTGCAGGGTCATTGAGGGACAGGGGCTTCTCCCAGATTCACCTGATACGCCATCAAAGGCCAACACATAAAAAGATGAACAACAAGTCAAGCTCATGCCGACGGGCAATTTAGACTCAACAGCCAACCCTTCTTGCATGTTTTGTACAGTGGAGGGAAGCAGGCATACCACAAAAGAACCCAACCAGACATGGCGATAACATGCAAACACTTCACAAACATGAGACATTTTATTTATATGATGACGTATTTCATTATGTGACCAAATGAATCAAAGGCAGTCCTACGTGGGGGATTATTGACAGCATAAGGACCTCTCACCTCATTAACGGAGCAGGCCCTACATAAACATGTCACTGTTGACAGGCTGATCCTGAACATCTTAGATTTCAACCAGACCCAACATGCACCATTGTATCATTTTCCCATGTATTTGGGTGCATTAGCTTGCACATTGGGTGGTTCCTTACACTTATGCAAACAATAATCTATAATGATGCCATCCTTATTTGTATTATGTTGCTCGGACACGCTTGAATGTGAACCCGCACTCTTGATGCTCAACCAGCAAACATGTTTTCTTCAGTGAGGCGTGACATTTCCTCTATTTTATTTTCATGCATTTGTGAAGGACTTTTATGTGACTTTTGTTCTTCATATATAAAGAATGTGAAATCCTCATAAAGTGTGCCGCTTATGATAAGAATTAAAACAGGACTTCATTTGTGAATCAGGAGCTCTCGGAACATAGTGAGCAATTCCAGCATGTTGGAGGAAGAGAAGAAGTCATGGAAAGTATTAAAATGTAATTCCCTTGGGCACATTAACCACAATGAGACAAAAGGAAACTGTCATCATGAAAAAGAGGTAAATTGACTCGTTAATTGTATTTCTGCATTTAAATGGTTCTAGGCAGCACCCACTGATTTAGCCAATTATTATATGTGACACATCATTGTTGCTGATGATATTGTGCTTTATAAGCCTTTATAGACCATGTTATATTGTCCAATGTCCATTGCTTAGGTCTGATGAATATATTAATTCGATAGAAATAATGAGAATTTTTTTTAAATATTACCCTCTTTTCAGCATTTTTAACAATCAAAACTCATAAGAGATTCTTGAGATATTAATTCATTGAATAATAATAACAAAAAAATGTATATAAAACTTGCAGGCAGCATTAACCTTAAACTTTCATTGTCCTGCGGGCCACAAATGGACTGCCAGTTTGACATCCCTGCTTTACACAGTTCTTTTTTATGACTAACAAACCATTCCACCGAATATTGGAATCACCTTGCAAAATGTGTCATTCTTTGCAGTTCTGAACACCTCCTACAGGACAGCTGGTATAGCAAAGGCATTAATTGAGTACTGAGACTGTAGTCTTGAGCTGTAGTAAGTTAATAAAGTAACAAATATGAATGACATTGATATTCTCATCCAAAAGAACAAACGAGTTATTTAACTTGCTTGGTAAAACACTCATCTAGCGCTTGCTAAGAAAGGCAAGGAAAAAGCAGCAGGACATTTTGCATGTTTGCATAAGCTTAACCCAAGATGACGATGACAGAAAATTCCATGGTAGCGGTTACTCTGCGATTACACATGACTCTGTCCCTCAGGATGCTGAAAACAGAAAGCTCAAGCTACACCGGTCTACGGAAATTCACCTGCCTCTCCAGCTTCATCCCATCCCGCACGTATCTCACAGCTTCTCAGTCTCACTTGTGCGCCTTCCAAAACTATGTCTCGTCTGTGCAGGGATGTGCTGACTTCGATGCCGGTAAAAGACAAAAAGAGCCTTCGAAAGAAATAATGGCTATTTATAAGCAGTGCGACGTGAGGAGCTGTCTGGTCCTGCCTGTAAACTTGATTTACAAGGGCGTCAGAGTATAGTGGGAGACTCATGGAGGAGGTGAATCACAGATTGTCAGAAATCCATTCTCCGGGCTGCTCTCTGGGGAGTGCTCCAGTCATCGTCAACAATGGGAAAGATGAATAAACCAAATCTCCTGGAGAGCATGTAATAATCCCAACGTAATGTGTTGCCATATATGATAATTCAATCCGAGCTTGAAAGGCATCTGTTGATCACTGCTAAATTGAATATTTCAGACGTGTGGCTTTGTGAAAATCCCCCACCTGGCACCCCATTTCTTTTCATAGCAACTGTTCTGCCCCCTCTTGTCAGTCAGCTTTTTTTTCATTGCAGCTCAGAAGAGCTGTTAGAAATCCATGAGGTTCAACAGCTGATGGATCACAGAGTCTGTTTCATCTTCTGCTGCTTTACATTTTCTCCAAGCTCATTACTGCGCCAGTGCAGGCTATCGGCTTTTGGTTGGCAGTGGAGCTCGTTTGCCTCGTATGCATCACACACAGCACCTCAGTGTCAACAAGCTCGGCAGCTAAACACTTCAAACTATGCAAGATTAATGAGCAACAAAGCAACAATGCACCTAAGGGCAAGGTATTTTTCTCCATTCCCGTTGTCTCAACTTGCACTAATATTGTTGTCTGGGAGCTTCTCATCCTCTCCTCTCGCCATAATAATGTCACATTGTATGTCTTTACATATTTTCTCGGAGGGATTATTTCAAAATGTATTGTCTTGATTTCAGAGGCAGTTAATGGAGTCAGAATATTGAACAAAGAGCTCCCATGTTAGGTTTATTACAAAATAGAACTTTTGTTCAACTTCTAACGTGGCAAAGATAGTGCGTGGTTGAATTCTGTAAAATCGGTCTAGTATTGTCAGCATGATTACTGACAATACTAGACAGATTTCGGGACAAGTCCGTCTTTCAAGGGACGGTTGGCAACCCTAGTTCAGCGGCCTCACAGCTGAACAATAGTCCAGCCTGCACAGACTGAACTTTGCTTCTTACCACACTCATCATGCACATAGTTTAGCAGATAAAGAATTACTGAGCTGTAATTGATACAGCATCTTTGAAAATGTCGGTGCTGTGTTTGTTCGTCTGGCTAATCAGTCGAGGCATGCATGAAGCCCTGCTAATGAAGTGTATTTCCAATGTCTTTGAGTAAATGTTGTTGTTCCAGACAAAGATGCTGCAGACATTTGTACTTCAGAGAGAATTTCATAAATGTAACAACAATAACAGCAGAAAGAAAACCTTTATTTTTGTCATTGTAATGGTTACACTGCAAACGCATAACAAAATTACATTTACACCCTAGTTAGTACAACGGGCCCCTTGAAACAGCCACACATATGCATATATGCGTGCGGAGAGGGAATAGGGTGAAGGCACTGCTATGATCGGCGCACCTGCAGCGGTTCGGGGGTAACATCTTACAGAAGTTAGAAAAAGACTTGAAGCAATGTCGTTATCGTGTCACAGGCGGTGTTTATTCACAGTTTACTCATATGAGCTGAAAGTACAGGAGTAGTAGTAGTTACTCATCTGTTATTATCTGAAGGGAAATGGAAATGAGTCGGTGGTCATTTCCTTGACTGTACAATTGAAATCCTATATTGTGTGTTTCATCTCTCAAGTAAACCAAAAAGGAATTTGTAATTCCTGAATGCATTTTCCATGCTAATATTTTCTCAGAAATCAAATAAAAGGAAAGGGACTCATGTTTGTCTGTATCATATGATAATTGGTCAAGGGATCAGCATATTCATTCGGTGGCTAAATTAGATTTTCAATCTTCCCAAATGAAAACCTGCTTTAAATTAAATCTCCTCCCGTCTCTCCCCCCTGCCTCATTTCTTGTTTGCGCTTTTGTTCTCCTCTCAGATTCCACAATGGCTTCATAAAAAAAAAAGCTTTAATGAAAAATACCAACAATGTGTGTATTCAGAAACGGCACATCCGCCCCATCCTCCCACTCATGGAGCTGCACATGCCACCGTCAGCCATAAGCAGCGCTGCAGCTGAACAATGATGCTCCAGCTGGTGATCAAAGCAGGTGTTTGGAGCAGTGTCTCGGAGGGGGGGCTTCCTACTGTTACACTGCAGCACAGTATAGCTCCGGACAGCATCTGGGTCCGAATTGACTGCCCCAGGTAAAACATTGCCAGTATCACAGTTGACATTATAAGTACTTGAACGTTTGACAGATATATCCAAAAAGCCTTTTTTTCTTTACCCTTTTCTATTTGTCTGCATTTGTACTCGAAAATGACAACGTACACGGGGCCAAGCCCTCCGCAATGAGCCAAGGGGGACAGCCCCTGAAAAGTTAGCCAAACATGCAACAACACCAGAGATCAACCATCATTGTGTGTATCAACCGCTTTGTCCCGAACGTGTCGCCGGTAATATGCAGCACCGTTACTGGGAACCGGCGCTGGCGCTCCAGTTGCAGAGACTGAGTTTGACTGCCTTAATGGCGGTTGGGTGCGCCCACACCATCCGGGCTTAAAGGTCATCTGTATCACTGTAAGAGCCATTTTTTCCTCTTCTTGGATGGGTTGTCACGAAGTGCAAGATCTTTTGTTGCACAGCGGTATTAATATTTGTTGATGAAATCCTTGAGATTCTCCAGTCTCGTCACTACGGAAAGACTAACTTACCCAAAGCCTTGTATCACAGTAGAAATCAGATCAAAACACACAGCAACACAAACATGGGATCCTTCGACTCGACCTTGCTTTGTCTTGCATCTTTATTAATGAGAAGAATCATCATAAAGCTCAGTAAAGCATTTAAAATATGTTACTAACAAGTCACTGATTCTTTTGTAACCTTCTGCTGCTCACTCAGAGAGAGTGGAAGCTGGTGGGCGGAACATTTCATACTCACTGGTGGATGGAATCATGTCAACGGCAGCATTAATCGTGGGTATCAAAGAGTCACACAAACAACCTGAACACGGAAACCATTTCAGAGACTGTTTTGTTCAATTGTTTTTAAAGGGACTACTCCCCCCCCCCCCCCTCACACACACACACTCGGTAAACTTTAAAATGATCTTCTTACCTCTTTTGCTCTTCAAAAATCCATTATTGTTTGTAAATAATTGTGTTATTACAACATCAAACGCTCTTTCGCAGTGTTGTTTTTATTGTTTTCTAGAAGTAAACAACTGCTGAGATGTTGGATGTGTCACTAAAACAATAAATATTAGCGTTGAAGTCAGCGATCAGCTTGAAATGTTTCTCTGAACAAAAAGCTCTTTTTCTCCGTTTTCTGTTGAAAACTGTTGATGTTGGTGATTTCTGCCTCTCTTCAATGACCAATAACTCTAGAATGGAAAACAGTAGGAACACACTTTTTTTCCTGATGAAAGATGAGACTTTAATCATCCATGTGCTCTGTTCCGTATCTGCACAGTCATAGTACATAATATTCTGTGGGTCTTGAAATATAGGGCAAAATGAGCGAAAACGGCTGGCACTGAGTGGGTTAATATACTGTATAGTTTAATAAAAATGCTGTTTTCTTATTTATTCATAGTATATTATATATATATGTATTCAATAATATATGTAATCAATAATATATATATATATTTTATATATATTACGCCTATCCTAGGCGTAAGGGGCTATTTAACAATTACATTTTTAATCAATTGACCATTTTAACTTTCATTTACAACAAAGATGGTAACATATCAAGTCAAAAACTGCTTCATTATTACAGAATTAGTTGCAATGAAATATATTTTTGGGTGCACGGAAGACAACTCTATCCCAACAGTAAGAGGCAAGAGGCGAGGTACACCCTGGACATGCCGCCAGTTCATTGCAGGTCCACACATCAACAGACAATCATTCACACACACACACACACACACACACACACACACACACACACACACACACACTCACTCACAGCTCCGGACAATTTGTTTTTGGTGGTGAAGCCGGAGATTCTGGAGATAACGCACACAGACGCTATGTTACCGTGCTTAAAGGTCCCATATTATGAAAAACTCACTCTTCCTGTGTTTCTACACTATTATGGTGAGTTTGGGTCTATCAACCCAAAAACAGCGAAATAAACCATCCAGTCAATCCTGTGTAGTTCTGTAATCAAGTACAGAAACCCTTCTCGAAGAAATCTCTCTTACTGTGGAGTCACAGTACAAAAATGTGCACAAGATGTGTGTGCACATGCATGCACATTCATTGAACTTAGTTTGTTTCGTTTTCAGAGGCTTTTCTGACAGCGATGTTTGAGACAGACGAGATGGACACTGTCCTGCAGCATCTGTTTGCTATTTTGACCAAAGACTGTGATAGATATTTCATAGAAGTGTCTGGGAACTGCGTTAACTTGTGTAAAAAGTATAAAATATGGGATATTTTTAGTAAAATATATTAAGTAAAATGTCATGCAGTGGAAGAGGCAAAAATTCAAGACCTCAAGACTCCACATTATTCACCATGATATCAAACTCTCTCTTTTGTTTTGGCTGAACATAAAATATAATGAATAATGATTTTATCAGCAAACAAACGGTTCAGTTGCACCTTACCAGAATGTGCATTGTGCCAACAATGTGCAATAGTAATAGGACAGCTTCACAGTATTAGTTGTAAAACTGCCTTGCTCTTGCACTCATGCTAGATAACTGTAGTACAACATGCTTTCATGCATGTAGCAATATTACACTCTGTGACTAGCTGGGTCTTTCCCACAGGTCAGTTGTGACTTGGCAGCACTGGCCTTAGTTAATGGACAGTGGCCGGCTGTGGGCCACGATTCTTTGGCAAGACTGGAGACGGCTCAAACACAGACGGACCAGCTGAGCGCTGGTCGTCTACTCACCGTCTCGGGCACGATTCCTGACTGCTAATACAAATGACCCCCTGCCTCCTACAACACACTTAAATCTATGAGCTCAATTGACAACACACACACACTATGCTGCACCACCTTCGTTTGATTGTTTTTTCTTCGTGCCTGAATCATTCAGGCTGTCTGACCCCAGCCATTGTGCCCGGAATCTCTGTAATCCCTCAGGTTTCTCCCAAAATGTTTCAGTCCGCTTAAATCGTAAGCACAGGATTTATTCATGATTACCTCAAAGCCCCGCTGTATCTCCCAGGGTCAGCTTCTGTTTGCATACGTCCAAGACGTGAGTGTCCTGATGCTCTCAAGCAGCTGCTGAGAGCTGCTCCGTCTGCCTCTTCCCTCACCACTGCAAACTGCTCAAGTATTTCAATTTACCTCAAGTGTATGAATGGCTGGACTTGCATATTTATTATTTCCTCAAAAAGACTGGGTCAGAGATGTTGCTCTGAGACGTTACCCTACCTGCTACCTCACTGCCTTCACGCCTGTGAATAGAGCCTCAGAAAAAGAAAGAAAAAAGAGTCGAGGAAGGAGGTGACGAGAGAAAATTAAAGATGAGCCGCTCTGACAGAGTAATTGTGTAGTGGAAAGGATCAGTAACCTAATTAACACTGCACTGTAGCCTTTATCGCATTCAGATCCTGCTCTGATACGTTCCGTGATGCGCTCTGACACTGTAGTTAAGGGAATCATTTCCTAATGCATGGTGGTATGAGCATTCTAATTGCACTTTAGGGGTTAGACTTATTCCATTATGTAAATGACTTTAGAGTCATGCAGAGGATAACTAGCTTAATGACATCCTTAATATGACAGAAAATATTTTGGGGGGGTTTTGTTGGTAAACACTTGTATTTTCTTTTAGAGGCATTGCAATCCAGATCCCATTTAGGTAATATTTTTTTACGAGTGGTATTCGTTGTCCTACATGAAAGCAGTCCTCTGCTGAATTACTTCCACATTTCCCTCATTTAATTAGATGTTTTATTCATTTTGTCTGTGCTCTTCCCAGTGTTGATGGAGCACAGGGAGAAAGTGCTTTCCTGGAACTGCATTAGGATTTACCAATATCTAAATCATTCATACATCTTCTTATCCAGGCTGCTTATCCGAAGTCACTGGTCACACGTCTGCCGGAGATTATCCTATAGCTGGCTACAAGCGAGAGGCAGGGTCCGCCCCGGATGAGAAGCCAGCTCATCACAGGGTCACACCAAAGACAGACAGCCATTCACGTTCATAGACAAATTCAGATGAAGCATTCACCTAAATTATTCTGGGGGTGGCAGGAAGCCAGAGAACCTAGAAATGATGAGAACAAGCATTCCCCAAACAGAAAGGCCCCAGCTGGAATCAAACCCAGGACCTTCTTGCTGCTCCTGAAATGTTGATTAAAATCTGATCAAATCAGATGCACAAAGACATGATTTAGCGTGCGCTCATGCATCGATGTGCAAGCGTAGGGAATTTCCATATTAGATGGAATACCACAACGTAATTACATGCCGACACCACTAGGAATGCACCACATTTAGTTTGCTATTGCTATGACTGATTTCCATTGAACGTCTCACAACAGTGACGTCACACACAACACAGATAAACATGGGCTTAGATTGGCTGGGGCAAAGTCCCGCCTACAGGGGAAGGCCTGACTTGAGGACGAAGCAGGAAGCATCTTCATTCCAACAAAGCGCGGGCACGAGAGCTATGTTGGAATCCAGCACTGATATCCGAACTAACTGTACTGATCTGTTAATTATATAAATGTCTTAATCTTAACCCAAATCCTCCTTATTGATGGAGGACAAAGAACCGGGAGAGGGTTTAGAAAACCCTTACAGCAAGTCATCCTGCAATTTTTGAACAATGTTACTCCTTGTACTGTACATTTATTAATGAATCAGACAGCTACACAGCAGAATAGTTTCACTCAGCCAAGTGACTTACTTCTGTTTGTTTGCTTAACTAATGAACAATGATCATACCTTGAATACCATCAATAATTTTAGGTGCAGTGAGAGGCAAATCCCCCCCAAAAAGATAGGTGGTCAAAATCTTTTTATATCTGCATATATATATACACATACATATTATACATATTGTGTTGGGTATACCGGTTCAAATCCTATCTGTGCGGAGTTCGTATGTTCTCGCCGTGTCCGCGTTGATTTTCTCCAGATTCCTCTGACCTGCTGCTGCTGCTGGAGGCGCCTCGATCCAGGCTTGTGAGCCGAGGCGACAGGACGTCCTCAGTCACAGAACAGTCTACCGTTCCACATCAGAGGCACTTGAGCATTTTAAGACCCTTTTTTATAGACTAATTTGCACTCGTTGACTTTTAACGCTGAGTAGATACCATGGCCATTGTCTGAGCTTTTAGTGCTTTTTTTAAAGTCATAATTGGGTAGGGCAATTAAATTTAGGAAATTGCTTTGTTATCCATTTAGTGAAGTAAGAGCTAGTGCATTGAACAGTGTGGTGAGGATACAATTAGAATGTGTTGAAAAGATAAGAAACTTTGAGTTGGTAATATTTGTTGATACAGTATCTGTAGTGTCTTACTTCTTTCCACATATCCATTACATGTATTTGTCTTTCTACACAGTACAGTATATGATGGTACACATTTGTTAATCCTTTACTGTGAATAAAACTTATTTTTTTATAACACCTGCTTTCTTAATTTACAGAGGAGAAAAAGAACGACCCATGTCATGTGGATTATGTGCAATAGTGGCCGTCCACAATTAGGTTCTGTCCTAGGTTTTTGCCTGTTAAAGGGAAGTTTTTCCTTCCCTCCGTTGCCAAAGTGCTTGCTCTTGCGGGTCAAGTTGGGTTCTGTCTTTCCCTGCTACTCCTGTAAAGTTCCTTGAGATAACTTTCTGTTGTGATCTGGCGCCTAATAAATAAAGTTGAATTGAATAAACGTGAATCCATATTTCCCCAACATGAGAACGCCATCATCACCAAATCTGCTGCAAAGATTGATCACGATAAGTGTGTGATTAAGCGATTTAAAGCAGAACCAGGTTAGCTTGCTCATAATTTTGCGTTCAATTTAGCTCTTTTCCACTCTAAGCATTTGATTTATAGAACTAAAGATTACTGTGAAAGTATATTTTATATGCGATTTTCACTCTGATGTCATGTGGGCTTTAAATATTTTGAAATTAAGTATTTTAAGGTCATGGTCCCCTTGGCAGAGAATATTTGTGGTTTTAGTTTAATTAATTACAATGGATGACATCCGTTCAAAGAAAGCCAGAAAAAAAAAAGACAGCTGAATCACAAAATCAGTCAGTGATTCCAGCATGCCCAACAACATCCACTGACCTGCTGTGTTGGCATTGCAGCTGGTTAGTGGATGTCAGGTCAGGTCAGTAGACATTGGAACAGAAAGTGTACATCTAGAAGCTGACAGTTCAGCTGAAGTGAGCGAATCAACTAACACCAGTATCAGTCGAAAATGAGCAACCATTTAATAAACCACTGGAGACATCAGAGCGCCAGATGCTCTATACCGAAGTTAACAACCTGAAGCATTGGAACGCATGTCAAGCTGGGAGAAACTATTAAGTGTTGCCTCCCTCACATCAGCATCCGTCGGAGGAAACAAAAATGCTTGCTCAATGATGACATAAACTACTTGGACAGTATTCCAGTGTCTCTTTGCGTTTTTGAGTAGATTTGTAAAACCATGTGCCAGTGCAAAGGTTCCCCTCAGGGAGCAGTTGTTTATAACCCTCCTCAAGTTAAAACACAACCTAGCATTCCAGTTTTCAAGTCAACAATAATCGACTGCTTCTGGAAGTGGGTAGAGTTAATGTACTCTAAGCTTTGCTTTCTGATAAAATGGGCATATAGAGAGACAATATTTGACATCACCGGTGTTTAAGAAGAAGTTCTCTCGACTGACTTCCATCATAGTTTGCTTTGACGACTTTGTAGAGACTTCGAAGAACCTCCAAGCTCGTGCACAGCGTTACAGGAACTATAAGAAGCACGCCACCATAAAATTCTTCATTTCATGCCGTCCTGTTGGTGCCATTAACTTCCTTTCAAAAGCTTGGTGTGGACGGGCAGCTAATGTTCAAATTGTACGTGAATCACGCTTTATTAGCCAGAAGTATTATTTACAGGGAGACCAGATACTTGCAGACCGAGGATTCACTTTACACGATGACTTTGCTGCAAGTTGTAGCGCTGACCTTATCACACAGTCTTTCACTAAAGGCAAGAAACAGTTCTCCGCCCAAGAATTTGCACTATCAAGAAGTGTTTCCTCAGTTTGCATTCATATTGAGCGTGTTGTAGGACTTATGAAAAACCGTTACAGCCTATTGATTGGAAAGTGTACGTTACCTGTACAGTGTATTCCGAGTTTGAAGGATGAATGTGACCGTCCCTCGTGATAAAATTCTAACAGTTTGTGCAGCCCTCACACATCTGGGTCCAAGCATTGTATTTAAGGAGTGAATTGCCTCTTTTCATTCACCAGCTTTGTCCTACAATTATTGACTTTTTGCATCATTTTCTACATGATTGCATAGACAACATACTATAGATTGTATTTCTTAACATTTTAATGAGTTCAATGATAGGAAAGATCACAGCACTGATATATTTGTGTATGTAAATAAGCTACATGTACTTCAAAGAAATATATATATACTACTCCACCAAACTGGTGGTGGCTATTTTGACACTTGACCTGTGACGTCATGCTCACTTCGAGAATGGGGGAAACAACGTTCCCAGGGAGCGTGAAATACTTTCTCTTCCAAAAGGTAGAAGAATAAACACGACTACTTGTCAACTCTTGCCTGCTCCCCTTTTTGTGAAATGTGAGTTACTCTGACGGCGTGCACGTTCTCACTCACAAATTCTGTTCATCCTAACGGCGATTCCTTGTCGTTAACACGTACCTTCATATTTCGGAAAGCCCATTGTACCACCGAATCGCCGTTAAACAAGTACGTTATTAAGTGAGGACCACCATGTACATAAATAGTATTCTAAAAAGGTAATGATGACTGTGTTTGGCTCTGCATTGTGTGTTTGTGATGAACAGCCAATACAGGGGGTAGATATATCTGTGACCTTACCTCGGCTGAACCACGATGAAAATGCCGCTTCGTCTCGGCTTGGGTTGTGGTGTGGTGGCCACAAGGGGCGCCACCACAACACAAGTCCTAATGACAAGTGGAATTACCCATTTAAGTCTGTTAAAACTGCATATCCATGAAATCTACATCATCTTTAAAAAAAAAAAAAGTATTCCGATGTTGGCAGATAAGACAAGTGAACTCCGTCCAACCGCCTGATTGAGTCTTAGTTAAAGAGCTTTGGCATTTCACACACACACACACACACACACACGAGGAGCACATTATTCCTTCCCTCTAATCTTGGTTCTTGGCTATTACAGCTGCTTCCTCTGTCTAAATTTCAGAATCTTTCTGATCAGAGCAGCTGCTCTCAGCAATGGTCAATTCAAGGTTTTGTGTCTCTGCTGGGGTCCTTATGCTTGCTGGCAGATGTTCATTAGTCAGCTCGCCTTTCATCTCAGCGTGGAGAACAATGGCCTGGCACTCTGTCCTGCTCTTTCATGAGATGATAAGGCATCATATCTGACCTCAAACCAGGCAATAATCCGAGTAAAACACCCGAGATCAAGTCAGCGTTCGCTGCTCAATTTGCCAAGAACGTGACAAAACTTGTTGGCACAGCGATTTTATTTACCGTCTCAGATTGTTGTTTGTTTATTTGAATTATATCTATGTATTTAATCACTGCCTGACCCCTTCTGGTGCATCAACGGATTAATAATGTGATAAGTCATGTGATTTAGTAACAAATATAATATATTTTCTTTTAAATTGACTTTGAAAACATTTCGATGGAATGTGAGGATATACGGTCACTGTCTTTATTGCTGAGGATTACATGAGGAAGTCAACACCAGTCACGTGTCTAAAGTTTAAATCAGCTGCTGGCTGGAGTTTAACATTTATTCTGCAAAGCATGAGGGAACAACTGATAATGTCCTGATTAAATTTCATTGGTTTACCGTATTTTCACGACCACAAGGCGGACCTAAAAGTCTTACATTTTCTTCAAAATGTGCTGCGCGCCCTATGTGCTGTTGTAAGGCGGACGTAGGAGAGGACACCATGAGAACGTTAAAGGTTTACGTGGATTGTCGGAGCGTTACGGCTGCCGTAGTCAGGCGCCTCGCGGAGTGATACGTACCGTTGCTGTCCTTCAGCATAGTATTATGGTGTGCTGACAAAGCGGAGTTCTACAATTTGTGAATAGATTGTAGATGCTTGGGCCAACGTGTCTGCTGGCACTGTTGTTCGAGCCTTCACAAAAGCCGGCATCATTTCCGAGGCACGGAAAGTGACTGACAATGAAGAAAGGGAACCTGGCATGTTTGATGGAGATCTAGCGCAGCTGTTCAATACAGAAACAGAGGATGAGGACTTTGATGGATTTGATTAATTCTGGATCAGATCCACATGAAATTTGGTGGTGGGATTGCGGTCTCCACCCTACCTGACTGTGTTTAATTCCATAAACATCGGTCAACAATCAACCGAGAAATTGAGGAACAAATGTTGACCCTCCATTGACTGCAATGTCACTGAAACATTCAAAGTGATCCAGAATCCAGGATCTCTAGCCGATCATTGCCAAAATGTAAATAACTGTTCCTGGTCATATTCCCAACCTTTCCAGAAATTTTCATCTAGATCCATAAAGAAACCTTTGTGTCATCTTGCTAACAGACAAAGAAACCAACACAGGCGGAGGTAATCGACAACAGCACATGTCAGAACAGAGAATCAGTGATTATAAAAAAACACAAAAAATCCAACTCATGTTCCAGTATGCCCACTCCAGCCTCTGGATAGGTCGCCTTGGCTGAACTAAGGCAAGGGTTGCAGGCATACTGTGGGTCATCAGCCTGTCACCAACAGCGACACTTTATGTGACAATGATACGTGCAGCGAAGCATTGACATGTCATCTTTGACAAGAGTATAGGGCGTCTTGACGTGCCTGCTTGTGCCGCAGCTGTGTTTGTGCTTTGGAGGAAAAATAAGTCATGGCCGTAAACCTACAATGACTTTATTGCAGTCAGTCTCCAGGACTTAACGTCCCTCCTACACATTTGCATATTCCCCTTACCAGTGCACACTCTTTTGA
Organism: Brachionichthys hirsutus; assembly: GCF_040956055.1. Lineage (NCBI taxonomy): Eukaryota > Metazoa > Chordata > Actinopteri > Lophiiformes > Brachionichthyidae > Brachionichthys > Brachionichthys hirsutus. Next base: position 14,717,128 of record NC_090897.1, on the reverse strand, counting down.
GGGGGTCATGCTATTGTCAAATTAAACTAACACACACAAAAAAAGGAAGAAGAAGAAATACAGCCTCCAAACTGAATGGAAGCCTCTTCTCTAAACTTTGTTTGCAAGCTACAACTGCAACAAACTGTAGACATATTAGACTTATTCATTCATATTCTCAACCGCTGCATCCGTAACCGGGTCACGGGTAGTTCTGGAGCCTATCTCAGCAAGTCTACGGGCAAGAGGAGGGGCACACGCTGGGGAAGCCGCCAGTTCATCGCAGGGCCACAAACAGATAATGGTTCAAGCACACACTCACACCTATGGACAATTTAGCCTCCAAAAACCTTCACCTTAGTTATTTGTGTTTGGAGGTGGGAGGAAGCCGGAGAACCCGGAGAGAACATGCAAACTCTTCACAGAAAGGCCTGAAGTTGGATGTGAACCTGTGACCTTGTTGCTGTGAGGCAACAGCGCCACTCACTACCGGACTGCCCGAATAAAAAAAACAAAACAAATATTAGCGAAATATTTTTGCAATGTTCCTGGTATACAGTACATTGACTATTTGTTAAAGAAAGAACAGTGTGCAATATGTGGGAGGGAAATTCACCTTACAGTTTCTTTTTTAAATGTAAAATTCACATCATTCTGCCCTCTTGTTTTTGTGTTTGCCAATACTCATCTGTGGTTCCCTCTTTTTTCCCCTCATTTTTTTTTGGAGTAACCATAAATGATCCAGTAGGAACTTCAGTATTCCCTTAAAACAGCTCGCAACTTAATTAGGTCAATTAAGGTTTCCAAATACCTGCAAAACTAATCGCAGTCGGCATATTGTGTTTAGCGATAACGACTGACCAATTCTTTTCAGACTATTGCAATGAACTGCATATTAAAACTGGATAATAATTACTATGTTGCCATGTTGACATTATAATGTAATTCGATGAACCATTGTGCATCCTCAAAGTGGCAAGTGACCCTTCTGCTTAAGAAAATGTGTTTTATTTTGTCATTCTATTTTTCATCACCTCACAAAAAAACAACAACTGTACTTCTGTTGAAAAATGAGACATGATATGATCATGGGGCTTTTCCTTTCAATCTATGTGAGCAAGTCTCTTTGTGCCTTTGTGTGTTTGTGCAGCTTGGAATGTTCTGGGGTTTGTTCCCTGCAGACAATACAGACACATTTGTAACTCACCAGGATGAATTTTAAATTTATTGAATCTGAGAAATAAGCGATAAATAATATGCATTAATCTGGTTACTCATATCATGTTTATCTCTAACTTTGTCATTTGCTGCCAGTCATATCAATTTAATTCAATTTAAACCACCCTGCCAAGCAGCTCTGCAAGTTGGAAAATATCCATTTTCGTGTAGATGAGATGTTCATCTAAACTTTAGATTCTAAAGCCTCGACATTATGAGAAGTCTTTGCGTTCCACAATTTCTAGGTACGAGGCGTTTGTCGCAGCTCCAACCGCTTTTCCACTTTGTGGGTCACGGGTCTGCTGGAGCCTATCGCATCTGGCTGAGGGCAAGAGGTGGTGCACCTCGGACAGGTCGCCAGCGCACCGCGGGGCCACACAGATGGACAACAATTCACGCACACACTCGTACGCTACAGACAATTTTGAAGTAATCAATTCACCGAAGCTGCATTTTTTTGGAGGTGGGAGGGAAAACCCGGAAAAAAGCCACGCGGACAGGGGGAGAACAAACTGATAGAATCCGAACCCGGTACCTTCTTGCTGTGAGGGGACAGCGCTACCCACTGACTTGCTTAATCAAGGTGAACTTGAAACACATGAAATTTGCATATGTAAATCAGAAATGTCCTGCAAATGATGTTTTTTGAAATGATCTGACTTTGTTATGCAAAGAAAAGCTCGCCATTTATATGATTTTAAAACTATACGGAAATCTGATATAGTTTTAACAAAATTATGTCTCCATTTCTGGTCTTTCTGTTCTCCAGAAAAAGCAAGTCTTATAAGAGATGAAAGCACACCCATCGTGTTGCTTGAGGAGTGCCTGGTGTGAATCATAATGCCCGCGCCCCTTCTATATTTAAATTCATATATTTGAAGCTTCTACCGCATGGCCCTCTGCAACATCCCTTTGACAGACACCTGAAAGAGCTGCGTCTGTAAGCGGGCGTTCATGGGAATAAGCTTTGGAGCGATTACATTTGATAGCAATCTTCAATGGGACCTTGAATGACAGCTATGCATCTATTTGGAGACAAATGCAAAAACAAAATGCTGCCACTCATCCACGTCTTTCACTTTTCCCCAGTCTATAAGTATCAACAGATAAATTTTACCTCGAAATCATGGCACACAAAGACGTCTCACAATGTCGAGGCTGCTGTTCAGGACCCAGGTGACAAACTGCAAAGTAACAAACATTGAACTACACATGTCACGCAGCCGTGCTCTGACATTTACTTTTGACAGACAGGCTGTGATTCTTTTGATCAGGGGCATATAAAAAGCACTTGTTTATGTAGCAATGGTCGAGGATTATTAAATGTCAGAAGCAGCGCCGTCGGATGACGTTGACACATGTATTCAGTCTTATTCATGTCAAGCGTTCTTGTACTGCTTTGTCTGTCCTGAACATGATACTCGTCTGCATGAAGACACAATCGCTTTTAGTGTGCTGTCCCTCCTTTCCATCTGTCATGGAAAAAAAAGCATCATGGTTGACATGTCTTTGATAGCATTCATTTATTTTTGTCTCTGGATGATGCATTTCAAAGAGGGGGCCAAGATCCCACCATTGCCAAATGTGTTCCAAATAAATGATATCCGGACCAAAATGAAAGCTCCTTCGAGAGCGTCCCCGCCAAAGGCAGTGAATCAATGCGCCAGCTCCAGAGTCCCAGCCGCCTCCATGCAGGAACGTGGCGGGGTGGGGGGGTGGGAGTTCGGCTGATTTTGCTGCTCAAAGGGTCTCTGACCGCGAGCCAGCACGCTCCTTTGGACACCGGGCAAGGGAAGAATTACAATGAGGCCTATCAAAAAGAACCAGAAATGATAATAGGGAGGGATATAGGTAATGTTTCCATATGCGTGGAGAGGGGTGGGAATGAGGGGGTTGAGGGAACGTTAACGTACAGTAGGTGCGTTTACATGGACACATTTAACCCGGTTAAAATCCTGATCGGAATAAAAATGCTTCATGGACACACCTTAACCGGAATAGTCTAACCCAATCCAGCCTGATCCGGTCACAATTCTATCCCGATCGAGAGGGGTGGTTTATACCGATTTGTAACCCGGTCAGGGCGCATGAAAACACTTATTCCGATGTATCGGTACAAGTCGTCTTTACTGCGCATGTCTGTGACGTCGGCTACACGCGCTGCTGCTATTCCCGGAAGCTAGTTGAAGCAGAGCGAGCGAAAAGCACGGCGGGCGGAAGACAGAACTGGTCAATATCTGAGACAAACACGTTGCCGGAGACATTAACGGAGGAAACTAAAAGCGCAAACGGGGAAAACAAGCGAAATAACGCTGACGTTTCAGGCAGAAAAGCGCGGAGCGATGATTTGTTTACAGCGGAAGTTGCTACGCTACGCTTCTTCTTCTACCATTTCCGGTGCTTTTGGTCAAACTGTGCATGTCAAAATATTCTGTTCCGATCAAAAGTGTGGTGCATGAACACGCAAATCCTAATCGGATCGGATTTTTAGGGTCCATGAACACGGCGCATCGGATCACAATTTTACTCTGAACTCTGATCGGAATAAAGAAATTTTGTCCATGTAAACGCACCTAGTATTGCTACTTCTATCCAAAAGCATGCCATGTCTAAAGAGGACTCTCAGACTCCCCAGAGATGAGAAGTTTAGAAAATAACGTCTACTCTTTGAAAGAAGAAAAAATACTACTACACACTAAATGTGTACTTTAGTGGTTTTAGGAAAAAGAACAAAGCTCAGTGACTTTATATCCGCAAGCTTCCATATTAGAATCAGAATACTTTATGTTGTTAGTTTACTTTATATTTGTGTTATCTCGCATCTCTTAACATCAATTAATGTGTTTGGTGCTTAAACGTAATCTACATCGTTTAAATGAATTTAAAACCCCTGGGCAGAAGTCGGGAAGCGCCGTATCAACTCACCATCTGCTACCGTCAAAGTCCCCGATCGTTTGAGACGGGCTCTGGTGGCTACTTGTGATATTGATGCGGTGCCGTCTGGTGGCGTTCCGCTTCCCGCTGGCTGTTCGCCAGACTTCAGCAAAGAAATGAGCGGGGAAAGTCATAACCTCGGACCAACCCTGCTGCTGTCTGCCCAAACGGTGAGGTGAGGTTTACACTCGAAGCCCTTTGCGTAAGGATCAACGATACTGTGGGAATTTGTGACATTACGCACACATGGCATCAACAGCAGTAACCTGAATCCGGACGAGTCATTCCCTTTACTCTTATGTCACACAAAGACTATTTGCAATTTGCAAATAGCATGTGATTGGTCTAAGGAGAAAATACAATGGAGTTTGTCTTTGTGAGATTGATCAGGTGAGAGGACACCCAAATGCTTTTGTGTGTATTTTAGGCTAAATTATTTTTCTTAATGCACCAACTTTTGGATCTAGATTAATTACTTTTCAAAAATATACTTTTTTTTGCTGAAAGCAAAGTGCTTAATAAAAAGTTTGTCCATTAAAAAAAAAAACATTTTAAAGGTCTCACTTTTCACATATTTCTACACTATTATGGACGGTTTGAGTCATTATCAACCCAAAAACAACTAAATAAGCCATCCGGTCGATCCTTCATAGTTTGTGTAGTTCTGTAATCAAGTACAGAAACACTTCAGGAAGAAATCTCTGTTACCATGATGTCACAGTACAAAAATGAGCACAAGATGTTGAATTTAGTTTCTTTCGTTTCGTTTTCAGAGGCTTTTCTGACCGAGCTGTTTGAGACCGAAATTACGGACGCTGTTCTGCAGCATCTGTTTGCTATTTTGACCAAAGACTGGCACTGATATTTCATATAAGTGTCTGAGAACTGCGTTAACTTGCACGTTGCAAGCCAAGGAGAGGCAGCATTTCGTAAGCCGCTGTGTTAATAATCACACCAGCATTTAAAATAACCAAAGAATATTTACAAGTTGTAAATGCGCTTTACTGCAAAGCTCTCATACATGGATACCTGGCCGGCAGCGCTGCACTTTTCCCTTTTGCATCATTGTTTTTGGTTGTTAATTATGTGCGTGCACAGCCCGATGTGCTCGTATTCTAAGGTGCATATTTGCAATGTTAATGCTTTTAAATTAGACACCTTTTGATACGCAAAAGATTTAGCAAAGTTACATTTATAGTCACACGAGAAACAAAACAATCTGAAAAAGAGAGTAGACAAAAAGTCATCTTACGATCAAACGCGGATTATATATCAAGATTCTAACAGTGATAGTATTACAGAGTAAAGTGCTAACGCAGTAAAAAGCTTAGCCTATGCTGTACCATTCATGCAACTACTTTGAACAATGTGTGACTTCTACTTAAGTAGATGATCAGATAACCTAAATGGATCATCGTATCTCAGCTTACATATGTGGCAAACAAATACACTTTCAGTAGAGTATTATTGGAGACATGAATTAATCCCTTCGACCCTCTTTCATTTCCCAGCACTTTAAGACCACATCTTGTCCTGCAAAGTGCTCGGTGTGTGTACTTCTAAGTACATGCATGTGTGTTTGTGCGCGGGTCATTGCCACGCTGCTGCTCTTGTAAATGCTATAAAAACCTGCAGAGGGAAAATGAGTGGGTTTGAATTACTCCAATGAGCACACCAATCAATCTTTGCTTCTTTTTTTTCTATTTCCATCCGCCCACCAAGTTCATTTCACTTTGTTGAAACACGCAGGGAAAACCACATATTAGGTAACACAGACCCATTTAGAAAGCAATTTAAGGTAATACACAGATTCCATGGCCAGTGATGGAGTGTTGCCTCTTAATTATAGTGTATCACCATTTCAGTAAAGCTTTTCCTGTGTTACTGTCAGTAGAAGACACAAGAAGGAAAGATTTACAGTCATTGATCTGCAGTAATGCAGAACGAGATAATCAGGTATATACTGCTGCAATATATGATATTTATTGTTACTGTCTGAAAGGAAGGATGAAAAATGCCCTCATTTTATTTCTCACTGGGAACCATGCGAGAAACTTGTCGCCACTCACCTGTCTCCATGTTAAATACGCCGTTGCTAATGTGTGTGGGGGTTTTTTTTGGGGGGGGAACTCCGTCTGAAGATAATAAATCTAACCAACCAGCACCAGTAAACCTCACCAACTGAGACAGACTGTCCTGCAAGTCAGGGGACTTTTTTTTTTAATTGGTGAATTTGCTCTTCTTCTTGTTTGACATGAAATCACATCAGGCATTTTTACTATGGCACAATTTAAGTATTCATACCCTGTGCAAATACCTGAGCTGAGATTAATCAGCCCCACTTCTGATTCTCGCAGTTATTCTGCATATTTGTCAGGGTGTTGGAGCTCACCCCCCCCCCCCCAATCACATGAAACATTTCCAAAAATGAGGTGATTCAACAGCCTCCCACCAGGAGGAAACACTCTCAATCTGCTTTAGTCCTAACACAGAATTTAATTTTAATTAAATGGTTAATGAGCCGTGGGATTAATGCCAATGACTTTTTAAAGCAAACATCTATAAATCATTAAGGCTCCGTTTGAAAGGGGGAGCGAGCAAGGCTAACGAGTGTGCGTGTCTCCAGCTGCCCACTGCCTGCTCCTCCCCCTCCCTCTCTATCTCACCCTTATCAAATAAACAGCAGAGGGACAGACTGATGCATTCAGGATCTATCCTGCCCTTTTAACAGCTAAGATGAAACATTTACTCTTCACATGCCACTTTTATGAGACTTCCACCACTAATGACCTGGACACGAGTATTAACCCTGAAACACACAGGAAACCGTTCTATGGTCAGGAATAGGATTAATATATCCCATGATATTATGACCTACTTATTTTGCCTACGTCTTTCTATTTAACACATTTCCTGATAGGAATGTTACATTTACATTGAAAAATCAAACCAGAATGGCATGAGCTGTGAACTGATTACCTGGTGGTGAGCTGGATCGGCTGGCAGGGTAGAGGGCAACACAGACTCGGCAGGCCCAAACATGTTTTAAATTGGACATAATATGAAAAAAGAAATCACTTTTCCCACGTTTCTACACTATTATGGTGATTTTGGGCCCTTATCAACCCCAAAACAGCGAAATAAACCATCCAGTCATCCCTTTGTAGTTTGGGTAGGTCTGCAATCACCTCCTGAAACACGTCTGGAAGAAATCGTGCCCGCTGTGACGTCACAGAGGACAAATGTGCGCAAAATGTGCGTGTGCCCTCTTGTCTGCGCTCTCTTCACCGTCATGGTGACCAGGAAGCTGAGCTGAAATGCAAAGCTCTCCATTTACCCTTCCATCTCAATTCCTATACCCTCACATGTGGTCACGAGCTTTGGGCCGTGACCGAAAGAACATGGTCGCACGTAAAAGCGGCTCCGGTGCGAGATGCGCCCTCAGAGCACGGAGTTTATTTGCTGATCATTGTGCCGTGTGTGTGTGGCGATGTGTGTCTGTGTTGAGGCACTCTTCCTCGCATCGCACATCAACGCTCTCCCTCTCTCCTGCATGAGTCGAAGAAGAAGAGCAGAGTGGATAAAGTAAATGTTTTGTGATAATGTTCCGGCGAAAATTGGCAAAAACGTTTTTGTGTGTGCTGTAAACTGTACACTCCCGTCCCTCACGGGTTACCATGGTAGCGTGCATGCATGCGTGCTCGCTATGAATGTAATTTTGCTTCCGGGTTTAGAGCGTTTCTGACAGATGCTGCAGGACAGCGTCCGTCATGTCTGTCTCAAACAGCTCTGTTTGCTATTTTGACCAAAGTCTGACACAGATATTTCATATAAGTGCCTGAGAACTGCTTTATCTTGTGGAAAAAGGGTAGAATATGTCACCTTTAAGGGTCTGCTGTGAATGTCGAGCAGAGCCCTCTGTCAGTGTGGTCTTCAACTCTCACCTCCGGGAGAACTTCTCCCAGATCCCGGTCAAATTCAGTCAAATTCTCTATCTTACCACTGGATTGCAATCGGATCCAGAATGACGTTAGTAAAAAAATATGACATTTTAACATTGAAAACTCAATTTACAGATTCCAAAATCAGTTAAAAACACGGTGTAAATCCAATTAGAAGGGGATTGAGCTGCTCGGCGGAGGTCTGCGCTCTCAGAGTGCTTTCCTAGTTGTTTCATTTTTATGGAAAACAGCTTTTTTTTCACGGTTTTATACACATCAGTGAACAAACGTAAAGCCAACTTTATCGTCAGAACTCAAAGTCACCACATTTTGTATGCACTATGAAATGTCATTGAAAATGATCAGAAAAATGCAGCGAGTCAAGGTCTGCAGTGTGAACAGAAAGTGTCTGGGATATTAAATCTTCTCACTGACAGCTTCCTAAATAGGTGATATGGAGACCCATCCGCAGGACATCAATGTGCGCCCATCAAAAACTACAAAACTCTGTGTCCTTGTGCAAACCTAAATGTCCTTGTCTCAGTTATAAACACACAGTCTGCGATACTTCTCACTTAGTGTTTCTCAGTGAGGCAGTAAATGTGACATGATTCTCAATTTGTGTTGTTCCAGAGTGACGCAGTAGCAAAAAAGAAAATAGCAGAGAGAAAAATCAATTTTAAGTCTATGTAAATAATGTCTTTATGACTCACGAATGTTTAATACCAACACATGTTTGTGTTTCCTTGTGTTTTATGCTTCCATGCCCTGCAGGCCTTTATGTGCTGCATGATTCCCTGTGTTCTGTGTCTGACCTCTCGTTGTCGCCTGCTCTGATTGTCACACCTGCTCCTCGTTCCCTCGTCACCCTGCCTTCTTACCCCTCCCTTGGTCTTCAGTCCTCTGCCAGTTCGTTGAACCTCACAGTCACATTCCAGCCGTTTTCTCAGCCTTGTTTTTGAACCTTTGCCTGTTTTTCGCCTTTTGCCTGCTGATTTGGATACCTTTGCTAGTTTGGACGGCCTCGCATGATGTTTTCTGTGTCATGCATCATGTAAAAATGATGTTATATCATGAAACATACCTTTTATCTTAGCGTAAGGAGCACCTGCGGTTTCTTCGACTTAATCACATTTATGAATGAAGTGCTTCTTCTCCATGTCAGCCAATGATCGCTACCAGCTCCTCCATAAATCTTCAGGTTGTGGGTCAAGCACATTCTTCACGCCTGTCACGATCCTGTCTGGCTGCTCCTCCATTATACAGATCTGGATTTCTCTCTCACTTCCTCCAACACTGAAGAGGATTGACAACAACCCTTTTGTAACTTTGATACAGGATGGTGACGTGCAATAAAAGCCCAACAGTGCCACCCTTTACTTGCTGTGTACAAGAGGTTTATGTGTGTGGGGGGGTTCAGGGGCTGGATTCTGTAGACGTAGGCTTCTTTAAATGAGGGTTTTACAAAATCCTGCATTATTTACCCCCAAATACACATAGCAAGCTACATCTTATTTTATGCACCAAAATAACTGACTTTTTCTTGTGTGGTTGAACAACTTTCCAATTTTAACAATTTAATGTGGCGCAGCCTGTGACGAAAGGCCCAGTTCCCCACCTGCAGATGATTTATTGGGCTCTCCCTTCCTCTCCAACATCTATTGTATTGTGAAAAGAGAATTGGATGTAAAATCCCCAGCGGCCTGTGCAAAATTTACCTTAAACTAAATCACTAAAGCCTACTGGTGCTTGACAGTCTGGGCAGGTGTGCAGACTCTTCAGCAATATCCAAGGGAGGTCCCCCGAGCGCTGTTAACCCTTTATGCATTCTTATTTACTAATCGGACTCGCTCTCTCCTCGCCTGAAAGCTTGAGCTACTGAAAATCCAACAATAGTCAGCCCAAATGTCCTCTCCTCGCCAATCAGCTGCCTGAAAGAAAAAAATCAACGGCGGGCTTATTGGAACTGTGCATGCTGTATTTGACCTTGGTTTCACTGTGAAATTGATGCCACCTTTTTCCTGGTATGTCTGTCGACAGAAATTGAAAGTATATGTCGGGCCTTGACTTCAGGGTTTAAAAAGCATTTTTTAGCGACACAAAATTACTGTCGAGCACTCTCACCAAAAGCTCTGTTGAATGGAGTTGACTGCCCTGATGTCGCTGGATTTGCTAGGTCTTCCTGAAAGTCTGCACCCTGATATATATATATTCGTGTTAAATAAAAAGCTATATGCGCAGAATAAACATAGATCCTTATAGCTGCTGACGGCATCACTGGTTTGGAGCTCGGCTTGTTTTTTGCTGACAATTGCAAACGGAGAAGACAAAGATTTGGTGCTACAGCAATCCTGTCTGACAGTCAGTGGAGGGCCTCATCCCTTGAGGTTAAACGGTGCTTATTAAATGGTGGCGCAATGATGCCAAGCCACTCATGCAGAGAGGATGTCTCCAGCACAAAAGAACGGTGAAGGGGTTTAAAGGAAGAGATGGAAGCGTTAAATAATAATGATGTCCTTTTGGAGATGGATGTTATTGTGGGTTTGCGTGTTAGGCTATGATCAGGCATAATGCCATTATTATGTATCTTTATATGTCTACATATATTTGTTGATATTGTATAAATGCATTTCTGTCTCGCCAGCACGATAGTTGAATGCCAGAGCGTTAATAAGGAGCAGCGTGCTGAGCCCGTGGAGCAGATGGGTTGTTTAGCTCTGATTTTACATCCAACAGGACAAAACCGCAGCACTGTGGTTGCACTCGGCTGTCAAAGACTGAGTGGCACCACATTGCATGGATGATTACCATGAATTCCCTCGCCAGGAGTCAAGTTAAAAGAAGACAACAATGTAATCACAGACCCTGTTGGCAGGCTGCTTCGTCATACAGCAGAATAATGGTATGCTCTTTTGTCACAAAATGGTCCTGTAAAAAAAAAAAAGCAACTTCAATGGAATCACAACTGGAGTCAGGACATGCTGGACGTGCCAGGAAGTCCTGAATATCCTTACTGAGGCCCTGGACCTCATCCTGTGATGCTTGATCCATGAGAGCTGTGGCAGCTGTAGAACAGGACATGCAAAAACGAGGCTTGGTTCTGGAACGTTACACTGCTGCTGTAATCTCTTTGATTATCATAGACGATGCATTGGGCATGCTCATAGGATTTAATGTCCCACGGCATTAAATCACCATCATATATAAGTGTGGATGTTCAAAGGGATCATGAGTATTGCAAAATGATTGTTTCATCCTTTGAAAACTCCCATCACTTCCAGTTGACTTGTGCTGTGTCGGTTGCACTCACCAAAGGGGGGGGGGGGGGGGGGGTGGTATCTTACACGGTTAAATCACTTGTTAGATTTCTGCTAAGTCCCTGAATGCATTCAGCTCCACCAGCTTTGCAGATGGACGATTTGCATATCTTTACACACCAGAATGCAAATTGTGCACATTGTATACACCTGAACATTTGACAAACAATGTCTGCAAAAAAATGTTGACAACATATTTGTCTCTTTTTTTATTGAAACTTTGATAAAAGTGTCTGTCTGGGCTTTGTGGGTTGTGTTATCCTCACTCAGCTCCATGATTACTGGGATGGATCCGGTAATGTCTGCAGCACCTCTTGGGACAGAATTACAAAGTTAGTTCAAGGTGAAGTATTTTACAAAAAGACATTGGAACGTGCAATTATTATTATTACCTCCGCCTTGCCTGTTAGCAAGATAACTCAAAAAGATGACATTTTCAGGAAAAGTTGGCAATGATCCAGAAGAGATCCTGGATTCTGAGTCACTTTGAAATATTCCTGAACATTGCAGCCAATGGAGCTTCAAGATCTCTGTTGATTATTGACTGATGTTAATGGTATTTGACACAAATCCGGATCTGGCTTTTATCAGGATTTTTCAAACATGTGTTTTGGCCAACTGTGCATTTAATATTAGAGATAGAGATATCTAACAAGCGTCATCTTATAGCTGAGTCAATTCCGCATTCAGAACATGTCAACAGATGTGTTACCTCGACAAAGGAGGTAATGTTTTTGTTGTTTGTCTATCTGTTAGCAGGATTATGGAAAAACTGCTGGATCGATCTTAATGAAAAGAGAAATCTGAATATGGGTCTTGGTCGAACTTGGATCCCGTAAAATGTTGAGAGCGATCCAGATACCTGTCTGGATCCCAAAGAAATCTGTGTTTTTCCATTTACTTGTAATGGAGGCTCTTGTAAAATATACATTCGATTCACTGACCAAAAATCACAGTCATGAAGGGGGTCCCACATGCACTCTCATGACACACTTTTGACTCAGAGGAATTAGTGGAAATGTCATCCTTCGTGAACTTTGACTTTGAATAAAGTAGTTAAACATTGTTGTTCAACTTTAGGTTGTAGCAAGATGGTAATTCCCACAATATCATTACATACTGACAGAACAATAGGATTACATTGTAATTGTTTTGTAACTACACATTGTAACTGATCCACAGAGGTTTCAGATTGGCTAGTGAAGGTCCCTCCCTCAGGGGAAGGACAGAAGCTAAGGTGTTAAAAGGACGAACACGATGAATGTCCTTTGTTCGGACCGGGGACAGCCACAAGGAACATGTGCAAACCTCGGCGCTGATTTTCCTCACCAATCTGGATCCAACATTTATTGGATCCAGATTGAAATAGTAGGAACACTGAAAATGTGTGAGAGCTGTGAATACCAGAACAGGACGTGAAATCAAGGGCAACCTAAATGGGCTTCGTCTTCATGACATAACTTCTGCTGGAGATTCATTATAACAGACCTTTTGAAGAACGTGTTTAAATCAACAGGCCAAACTCAAGCCAAGGACATTTTAATTACATAGTTTCAATTTTAATAAATATTCCACACCACATGTCGTACCTTTATGGACAGAAATGATCGACAGGGAAAACAATTTAAAGGATCTATATTTGTGTTAAGCTATAGCAACAGTCCCTGTGGACGACGACTGCAGCATCAATTGTCCACTACCCACAGATCTTGACACCAATTTACACACAAGGATGTCCCCCAGACAATAATGACTTCCACATAAGCATATGTCACTAATATCGATTTTCCAAACCTCAGGGAATCCAAGCCGTTATGCTGCACTGATTATGCTGTCTGCAGGGATATGGAGTATTGTCCTCGCTCTCAGACACAAATGCTTGATATCTGAAAATGAACAATACAGCTTCAAGACTCGTGAGGAAGATTTTGACTGTGGGAAATGGTTGTTTTTTTTCTTTTCCCCGTTAGTGGCCAAAAAAAAGTCAACTGAGCTTGAAAAATGTACAATTTCTTTGTGTGCTTTTTTTCTGGTGTAAATTATTTAAAAAAAATAGAATCTTAACTGAGCATTTTGAAACAAAGCAACGATGAAACATAGAAATTCAGTCGTCGCTTTCGCTCACGAGAGCTGTAACTGAGACTCTGATGGCAGTGGGAGGTGGGAAGCATCGCTTTCTCTCACTAGGTGTGTTTACGTGGACACATTTAATCGGATCAAAAGCCTGACCGGAATAAAAATGCTTCATGTACACATCCAATTCAGATTAGGCTGACGATTTATGATCCGATCAGGGCGAATGAAAACACTTATTCCGATGTTTCGGTACAAGCCGTCTTTACTGCGCATGTCTGTGACGTCAGCTATACTCGCTTCTGTTATTCCCGGAAGCTAGTTGAAACAGAGCGAGCAAAAGACAGAACTGGTCAATATCTGAGACAAACACATTGCCGGAGATATTAAAGGAGGAAAGTAACAGTGCAAATAGAGAAAACGCGTGAAATAATGCTGACGTTTCAAGCAGAAAAGCGCGGAGCCATGTTTTGTTTACAACGGAAGTCGCTACGGCTTCTTCTTCTATTTCCAGTATATTTGGTATAAATTGCGCATGTCAAAATATATTTTCCCGTTCGAAAGTGTGATGTATGAACACGCAAGTCCTAATCGGATCAATATTTTTCGGGTCTATGACCAGAGGGCATCAGATAACAATTTTACTCCGAACTCTGATTGGATTAAAGCATTTCTTTCCATGTAAACGCAGCCACTGTTCCTCCCCTTGTCTGCTTCTTTCATGCTGTGGACAGCAGCAGTTCAATTGGTCACTGAGGTGCCATCTTATTGTAGTCAGATAATTGCCCATGAGTAAGAAGCTCATCAAGAGGAGAAATTGAAATGATTTCCTCACACTCAGGAACAGCGAACCGTTGAGAGAAAAAATATGATGAATCTATATTTCCACGGGGATCTGCGTACGAGAGAGAGGGAGGTTGATTAGGTTGAACAGCAACACAATTACACGCGGCAGAACTGCGCCCATGAGCCTTTTCTTATGGCTCTCATATCCTTGCTTGTGTTGGCTTTTAACCATCAAAGAGTTTAACGTTGGTGGACAAACAGATTAGTTCCCTCCAATCAATCACAACTGTCACATCTTCCCACAAACAACACTTCTCGTTGCCGGTGGATCCAATTTTCCAAACACAAAATTAAACATCCTGTAAATTATGTTTATTTTCCTGTGTATTTCCCTCCTGCAATCAGTTTCCAGAAGTCATTGCTCATGTGCTAATTTTTTTTTTTTTTCTGTATGCAAAGGTCTTGAATATTTGAGGTATTTCACAGTTGGCATGCATTATTCCAGTGTCTGTCACACTGTCACAGATCAGTTTGCCTTTATGATTTCATCCAGTATAAATGAAATATAAACCGGGCTGGGTTAGCACCCTGCATGGTTCTGACGTGAAAAATAGTGAACTTTAAGACACATTGTTCTATTAGTAGTGCTTCCCTTAACGGTAGGCTGAAACGGCACATGCATGCGAGCTCAGAGAGAACACCAACTCTGCAGTTGCTCTCAGCTCACATGGGCAGTTTAAGCATCGTTCACCTCAGTTTTGGCCCCTGCTCTAATCGCTGTCATTTTTGGCCCCATCAGGCTGTTAGACAAGCCCTGATGCATTCACTGTACGGTATGGCAGACAGACAAAGTTACTCACTAACTGGCGATGGCGGATCATTTTGTCTCAATTGTGCCCAATCATGGCAGGTTTAAAGCTCGGCTCTGCCTCGGAACATTTTGCAATCGTACTATAGTAAAACATCGGGATGCTTAAAAAAAATATCAGTCAATTCAGATGCCTTAGTTTGAGTTGGTGTTCAGGAGTAGTTACATTTATTTCACATTAAATGTGGTTACAGTTATGTTTCGGTTACAATTGGCCTGTTGAGGGCAACCATAACGCTGATGTTATGGTAAATTAGTTTGACACCCCCCTGCTCTAAGCAGCATCCGGCTGCATCATTGCCAGACCATGTTGGATGACATGGCGAAGATGCATGTAATGTTACGTCACTTTACGTGTCAATACCGTCAGGGAAATTCTTCCTTGTTTGAAAGTTGTTGATTCTCAGAAGAATTACAGACTCGGTGTGACGACTCTGCTCTTTTTTAATAAATGCGAGAAGACTTGCAGAGTGTTCTCTCAAAACTGGAAGACTCCTACAATCTTTCTGCTACTTTTTAGGCCAATCCACACCACAGCTTTATACAATTTCTAACATCCGGCTCTTCCACCAACTCATTTCCTTGGTGAGTTTATCACTAATGACCATCCTCTGGAATTTCCTCTCCAGTCAGTGAACTGCGCTCGTTATCCTGCAAGTAACCCTCTATTCCAGGCTGTTGTAAAAATACTTTGGTCATTCCTCACAGACAAACAATCACACAGAGCTCGAATACACATGAATACACCAGAGATCTAATTTCACCCACAATGCGCACATCAAAAGCCACATGCATATGTGTGGAACAGCTGGTTAATGTGTCACTTTGTGATGAGCATATATTTTAGAGATCTATGTTTATTAAAGAATAATTTTCACACTTTTTTTTTGTCAAGAATGTATCTGGTTGTTTGTGTAAACACACATAATTGGCATTTGAAACACAATAAATAAAATGTAGAGCAGTAAAAAAGATTTTAAAAAAGCTGTATTTATAGGGATGCACGATTCCATTCCAGTGGCTGCAGCCTTCTATATCGCATCGCATTTATATATGACTGAGTTTATGTCTCATCCACCTTTTCTGAAATGGTACTAGAGAAATGTACTTGGCCACCTTTTCTTTTTTTTTTCATGACAGCTCTGAGAATGTCAGTGACTTTTCTGATTCGTATGTCTGCAGAGAATCGCGTGCAGCTGCGCACCATCTCTAGCCCTTCTTTGGAGATTGCGTGGGGGCTCGAGTTTGTTCTCTCTCCGCTGTGTTAGAATCATAAAGGCAGTTGTACTCTAAGTGAGGCTGAAGATCACTTCCTTGGCCATTTGTGACTTGACATCCGTGTAACTCTACGCCCAAAGGCAAAGCCCCACATGGGTGCAGGAGGCACAGTTGAGAAATGAGTTTGCACAAACAGTCTTCCTGAATGCTCAAGTCTTCACTGGAGGGCTTTGCTGACTGGTGTTGCTTTACTTTTTGTTGCATTGCTTATCGTCTTGACTAATTTAGCTTTTCTGGCTCAATTAATATGCTAATGTCCGCATAAGGTAAGAGATTAACACGTTGCTAAATTATGTAGGCTCATGGTACGGTCCTGTGTTTTGATTTACCGCTTAGTCAGCTTCCACAGGGATTATTATTTTTCCATGTGATGCGAGGGGCCATGATAAAGATACAGCCACAGGATGGTCAACCACTCTGAGTTATTTACTCGTGTATTTTTCAAATGTATGTCATCGGATCAAAGCAATGGTTTAATAACTGAATATAGAGCTAAACGTGTCTTCATGTCACTAATGGTTGTGACAATAAATGTTTGTAATGAGCTAAAAAAGCAGAGAGTGAGTGCAAACATAGATTGTCCTTTTTAAACCATCGTAATACATGACGCAAGTTAATGTATTTTTGTATGTTGGGACTGACGCATCCAAAAGAAGGTAGTGAACATTGAAGTCGAAGAAGGCAGTGATGACCTACATACAAAGTGGCTAAGGTGTTCAAAACTTTGTGCGTTGCAGCGATCTTTAACACGTCTGAGTCTGTTTTTTTTACTTAACTCGCCCCGCCCCCCCCAATTGTTTCCGTATTGTCGGCGCATTGCTTGAAAGGTATCCACACAGCCCGTCATATTCTGTGGCATTACCCTGTTCCATTGTTCATTTTTATACGTGATTATGATTGCCATTAACACAGAGGACGTGGCTGTGTCTGTAAATATTGTTAACATTGAGCATTGTGTTCTAACAGCATCATATGTAGGCGGTTCAACGTGTCCTTTGTCCTTCTAACAAGAATTTTCCACAGTCCAGCTTTAACTGGAGTTAAAATGATTTCTGACCAATGTTTCAAACCTTTCCTCGTGCAACTTGAGAAATGCTGCAGCCAGACGCATTGTCATCCAAACGATCTGTTTTAAACAGAATTTCTTTTTTTTTTTATAAAATCTCGCAAACAAGGAGACACTGTCTCCTGATCCTGATTCACTTGAGCAGAGTGTGTCACAGGATATCCAACAGAGGTTGCTGCGACATAAAGGGAGACTTTTGGGTTGAGAAATGTAAAATTTGCTTTGGTGGCTTTGATGTGACCGACCTTCGACATATTTCAAATGTACTGTACTGTAAATTCTCTGTACTGAAATGCACAAGTGTTTACTTCTGTTAACGTGAGCTAAATTATCAACCAAAATGGTATGGTACTGGTATATAGATTTTGTGTTGTTGTATGAGTTTGGACTTTCTTTGCAGTTTTCTTAAAATTGCACCTGTTAATTTGTGACTAACATTATATTTTTCAATTCTTGCAGAGACAGGCGTTTGCTTTTTGGTGGAAAAGTACATCATAAAAGGTGGTTAGAATCGTGAAACTTTTAAGTAGGACTAATGTATGCAATGCAAACAGATTTAATGTATTCTGTACACCCAAAATGCATTCATCTAAGTAGCCATTTGTGTAAAAGTTTGATCACAGGTTGTAAAGTCTAAATGACATGTCACCATTATGCTTACTTGTGTTTTACAACAGGACTAGAAGGCAGAGAAACAATCATGTGATCAAACATTCATCAGAGGAAGCAAACATCACTTAGAAGTTTAAATTACCGGCAGTAATAACGGATATTTTGTCATTGCAGATGTAACCCATTTTGTTTCCTGTCAGAGAATGCATGTAAACCATCAAAGAAATCCTTGCAAAATATGAGGAGAAGGAAAAAAAACTAACATATGTGGGGGGGGGGGGGCTGCAACCAAATGATTATTTTAAGATGCACGGGGGAGTTAGCTGGAACAGCTTTCTGACAGTTTCATCATGCATTACTACACAGCAGATCCTCCCAAAATTGACATTGCAGGCTTTGATCAAAAACTTAACAGGGGCTATGACATGCTGAAAGAAGTGTTTCAAATGATTTCTGTGACAGATAACATAGTTTTGAAACACTGACAGTAGTTCAAAGGATATATGTCTGAGTACGCGTGTGTGTGTCGTGCATGCATACATACATACAAAAGTGGGCCCTGGTGCACGGCTGCTGACAGTGGGTCGCCTAAATTGACATCTACAATTCTAATGCTGCACAAAAGAAGAATGCTCCTTAAAATGCTTGACACACGTTGCCATCGCTGCACCATGCACACAATCATGTCACGAGTTAAGATGAAATGACTTTCAGTGTTGCTGTGTATATTTCATCATGCCTGTTGTTTGTTTTGGCCTTCTTCTGTGATGAATCTGAGCTGTGCCCTTGTCGAGACATTGTCTGCGGGTAGCACAGTGAGCCTGACTGATTGATGGCAGACACTGGCTGTCACCCCCAGAGAGAAAGCATTTCTGTGTCGTCTCCCCACTGAAGGTCCTGTTGAGCTTGTTAAGGTAGAAAACACTTTTTGTTTATAGCCACTGTGACACATAGGCTGACAGCTCCTGCTGAAGACGAGGGACATCCTCCCCATCTGTCTAACGTTTCTGTCTCACTCTCATCTGTGTCTTGTCGTCATCCGTCTCTCTTTGTTGCCTGGTGAAAGAGAAGCGATGAGTTTGAGTGCAAACGTGCCATCGAAACAGCGACATAAATCATCTACAGCCACCTGGACAGCATGAGGTGAAAGAGAAACAGTAATTTGCTTTATTTAATTTAAAGTTAAATAATATTTGTTTGTGTGAAAGAAGTCATATATGTATATGTGTGTCCGTGTGTATGTATGTATACATTAATAAAAACTCCAAAGTTGCCCAGAATAGAGTGTTAGCACTGCACATTTCATTAAGCCTGTGTTTCCACTAAGGGCAAGTATGTGGGCAAATTTTTACATTGGTGGTTGATGGTTCTGTGACATGTGAGCCTAATGGCTGTCAGCCGAGAGACTTGCTTTTTTTTTACAAACTTCAACAACATAGCAAAATGGCTCATTTTAGCAATACTTCCGACATTAACTGTAGCTGTCTTGGTGTTGCCCAATAAGAGAATATTTTGAAACTGATTCAAGGCAGCAAAACAGGTTGCCATTTATTTTATATAGCAAAACATATGATTTTTGTGCCTTAGCCATCTTGATCTTGAGGATTCATTCATTCATTCAATTTCCAACCGCTTTGTCCGGCACCGGGTCGCGGGCCAAGCTGGAGCCAACCTCAGCAGTCAATGGGCGAGAGGCGGGGTACACCCTGGACAAGCTGCCAGTTCATCGCAGGGCAACACAGACAGACAATCAGCCACACACACACTCACACCTACAGGCGATTTAGTGTTACCGATCAGCCTAGGCGGCTCGGTGGCGCAGTGGTAAGCACTGTGGCCTCACAGCGAGATGGTCGCAGGTTCGTCTCCGGCTTGTGGCCATTCTGTGAGGAGTTTGCATGTTCTCCCCGTGTCTGCGTGGGTTCTCTCCGGGTTCTCCGGCTTCCTCCCACCTCCAAAGACATGCTGCCTAGGCTGATTGGTGACACTAAATTGCCCATAGGTGTGAGTGTGTGTGTGGCCGGTTGTATGTCTCTGTGTTGCCCTGCGATGAACTGGCGGCTTGTCCAGGATGTACCCCGCCTCTCGCCCATTGACTGCTGGGATTGGCTCCAGCTTGGTCCGCGACCCGATAACGGAATAAGCGGTTAGAAAATGAAATGAAATCAGCCTAGGCTGCATGTTTCTGGTGGTGGGAGGAGAACCCGGAGAGAACCCACGCAGACACGGGGAGAACATGCAACACATTTGATTATTTTCAAAGACAAGCAATTATTCAAGTGAGTGATTTGCCAACCACAACAGGAACAAAATTCATTTCCTCTTCCTCAACAGTAAAATTAAATGGGTCTTTTTTTTGGGGGGGGGGCACACTCTAGAAAACGACCGTTAAGTAGCTGTCAAACACAAGGAGCATTTATTCTGCTGTTGCTGTATTACAGAGAACAAAGCAAGACAAACAATTCAGAATCAGTCAGGTAAAATTATCCTGGAAGCAGCTGAGCTGCGTGGTGAACCAGAAAAGCACTGAGAGCACAGACCTCCGCTAAGCAGCTCATTACCCTCCTCATTGGATTTACACCATCCAAATGGTGATCTGGATCATCATCAAAAGGTTATAAATTGTTCTTGGTATCTTTTCACGCCAACCATGAAAAGTAAAAGTGAATCGGAGTTAATATGTATTTTTAACTGATTTTTTAAAATCCATAAATGGGGTTTTCAATATTAAAATAATTTCAAGATTTTTTTAGGAAAAAGCCTCCATTGAAAACAAATTGGAAAATCTGAATTTTCTGGACATCCAGCAGCTTTTCCGTAATCCTGCTAAACACAATGTGTCCCCTATTTTCTGAAAAATCACAACAGTAGCCGCAATCCGGATGAAATTTTGTGGTGATAGAGAACCCCCCCCCCCCCCCCCCCCTACATGAGTGTGTCAAATTTCATAAACATCGGTCAATAATCAACCGAGATATTGAGGAACAAATTGTGAAGCTCCATTGACTGCAATGCTAAACAGAAATGTCAAAGTGATCCATAATCCAGGATCTCTTGTGGATCATCATCAAAATATAATAATCTGTTCCTGGAAACATTCCCAAGATTTCCTGGAAATGTCATAAAGATCCATCAGTAACATTTTGAATTATGTTGCTAATAGACAGTAAGCGAGACAAACCAACCAACGGCGGTGATTACATGTGCTCCACCTTGGCGGAGGTAAAAAGAGAAATATGCACTGAGGCTCTAAACTATCTTCTCAGAAAGATTGAAAGAAATGTACAAACAACAGCTAAAGTTAACGAAGTCGAAATTGGTTCAATACGAAGACCCCCGCTTTCCTTCAACTTGTGCAGTCACCTGAACCACTTCAAGCCTCTTTTCACTCCCAGATGGTTGTGATCTGCAACTCTTTCACACTTTTAGGTTATAAATGAAAGTGTCCAAACATGGTGAACTTGGCGAAGCTGCTTTTTGATCATGCAGCACCTGATGTTAATGTCTTTTGAACCTCTCAACAAACTAGAGGAGACATACCATTCATGCGCGTCCTTTCTTTGCTCTCACCAAATGTGCGCTCTCAGGTCAGGGCTTTTGGTGTCTCGGAGAAGCATGGATGGAGACTGGGTTTTTGAAAGCTGCATGAAAGCAAGATAGAACTTTAGATTCCCAAATACTGCCATTTGGAATAAAAGAATCTTGAAAGGGGTGTTTGAGCCCAAGGACGGGACAGTGGCCTCCAAGTGATGCAACAACTCCCTAACAAGGATGGCCTGGTTCTGTAAATTAATTACATCATCCAAATGCTCAGCAACACATGCTATTTCTATACAATCAGCATGTACAATATTTTTGTCATTATTTACCTCTGTGCAGCATCATGTAATATTTATCCTGGTGGCCGTAGTCTGCCCGCATGCAGCCTTCACCGTCATGTAGCAAGCTGTTGAAGGTTTTCACGTACACTGGTTTAACAGCTTTAGGAGTATTCACACCCTGCCCTAACTTTGGCACTCTCAAGGCATCCAGAGATACTGAAAGTCTCACTTGGAGACAGCACTTTATGCTTTAGACAGACGGTTGTAAAAGCAAGTTTTGTGAACAGTAACAGGATATTGCTGTAGAGGTTGTCGATGCCATCCACTTGTCTGACAGGTAGAGAACAGGGATCCTGGACAGAACAGGCCCGAGTGGTAAACACAAGTATGTCCCGTCCTTCATCCCTTAGTTATCAGATGAAACTACAATACTCACATAAGGAAAAGTCAGTATGTAAGCATGACTTTGTGTGTGTGTGTGTGCATGGAAAGAAATCAAGATTGTGTGGGTGTAAATGTGAGAGACAGAGACAATGGTGGCGCAGGAACATGGAGGTAGAGCCAGCATTGCAGCAGACATGATTACGTGCCTTGATCTTATAGCAGGAACAAGACCTCAATCTCTCACTATCTACCCTTTAATCAAATCCCTACCTTTTTTTCTTTTTGCCTACCTGCCACAAAATTGTCACAGGCTGAAAATAAGCCATTTCCTTATCAAAGAGCCAAAAGTTCAATTGATTTCCAGCCTGTGTGATTTCCAGCCTGTGTGTCTGTTTCAGAAACTCTGAAACAGACACACACACACACAAAAAAAAAAGTTTGAGAAAACACCGGCATCTAACCATCAGCCAAATTACTTTTGACTTTTAATTTATTTCGGCAGGAAATGGAAAGCTGCATCCTAACCACAGTCAATAGGGGGGGACTGGGGAAGAGAGGTGCAATCAGGCGGCTCACCAACTCCAAGGCCTCCACCCTGTCACTTTTAATAGCCACTCAGACCACACAATCTGCTTGGCCTGATATGCTCATGCCATTCCCATAGCTGGAGCTGGAGCCATCCCCGCCTCCGCTCCCATCTCCTCCTTCTGCTCCTCCTCCGTGTCCTTCCTAATAACGACTGAACCTTTCCAGACATCCCTGGTGCCAAAGAGAAACATTACAGGCAAAGTACTTTCTACTTTCCTTCTAACGCTGCTGATGGTATAGGTCTCGTATATAGATTGGGGATCGGCATGTTTTATTAATGTTCTGAATACCGTTCCTGGCTTTGATACAAGGTGAGATTGGTTTTAAAGTGCCCGACTTGGCTCCTCCTGCAGCGTTTGGTTCGAATCAGGTTGACAGTGCAGTCGCGCTTTAGCTTTTACCTAAATTACAGCTCTGTTCTGAAGAGGGAACATTCATCCACCACCTCGGTAGCCCAACATATGCTGGTACATTCCATCGTGTTTTTGGACAGCGGTCTCAAAAAAGTGAATCCAGACGTCTTTGTGCAGCACCACCTTTGCGGGACCTCGTATCCTGTGAAATATTTCAACAAACCACAAGATGGACTGGCAAAACATTAGGGATTCACAGTCACCAGAGGATACTTTAAATCACGCAGACGATGGCAACATTTCCAGGGATGCAATTCTTTTCTGACATTTGTGGTTCAGAGTAAAATATCTTGACAGCTATGTGCTGGATGTCTGTGAAATCTGCTGCAGATATTCATAGAGCTGAGAGAATGATTGTAACATTTAGTGATCCTTCTATTGTTGCCAGTATTTGACCTTCCCAAAAGTCTCAGCATCATTTTGCGTTGAGTGGAAATTTTGCACGTTGCAGAACACTAACACTAACAATGTTCATTTGTGAGGCAGGTTAATGTGTAATTACAACAACCCTTGCAGACCTGTTAGTGTGGGTGCAAAGCCTTAGGCCATGTTTACATGACTCGGTTCACAGTTTTTGCATTAATACGAAATATGTAAACACAATTGTATGATATTTTCACATCTTCGGGTCCCCTTTATCACTATTTGTACACAATTCAGATCCATGAAATAGAACAACCAGAAGGGAGAGGTGACAACAACAATGGAAAATGCCTGGCACACAATTGCTGCTTTATCCATTTCACTTTGAATCGTTGAACAGTTTGTCTGACAAATATGACGATGATGACTCATTAAAATGTGCATCAATGAGCGTGCGCTTGTCCTTTCAAAGGCAGCTATGAGCTCACATAATCCTAATTTTGAACTGCCAAGATCAAATCCGATCTGTGCAAAATATCGGAATTTAACTGGTGCTCGTTCCGTTTGAGCTTGCAGGCGAGTAAAGATCGGCTCGTCCTGAATGTCCCTGACTTGCAGATCAAGTTTTATCTACAGGCCGTTTGTTCTTCCGGCGCCTAATGAAGGTCTACGAGAGGAGATTAAATGGGAGAGAGGGACAAAACAATAACCGTTACGAGTCACCTTCATTTTTGCTTCATCGGTTTAATATAGTGGCCGTGGGTATGGCAGCAGCCACGGCGCACAATCTTACAAGGCCGGAGGTGAACATGTACTTGAGAGACGCTGTGACTGAAACATGTTGTTAGGGAAAAGCATACAGTTCCTGCAAATTCAAATGCACAACAAACACGCTGCAAAAGGGTTTAGGCAGATTTATTAGCTCTTTCTATGAGGGATGTCAGGGCGCCCGGCGTCATCAATCATTGTGCCATGCTGGCTGAAGCTCAGGGGAAAACATCATACCTTTAGCATTTTAAACAGGTTTGACTTTGGCTATATGAGATGAGGCTCATAGGCAAAATGCTCACGATCACCACGTCTAGCACTTTTTTTACTCGGACTTTAACCTTGTGTAGAGACGGATTCCCATCCATGCAAGTGTTATCTTGTTTCAATCAATTGGATCTTTTTACAGAGGAATCTCAGAGAGCTTTTTAACAGGCTCCCAAATAGAGCACGCTGATATACTGGATCAATTGCGCTGGCACAACTGGCTCTGAAATTTAAGATGTTAAGATGCCCATTGAAAATGTGTGAACTCATCAGTCGCTCAACGGTTTTCTTCCTGCCCTTTAGAATACAGTGGGCTGTGATCGATGGTCCATCATTTTTGAATTTCATTATGTGGGAAGAACCATATCAGTATAAGTGTAGTACAATAGGGACATACATTAGAAAATACCACCTTGATGTACTTTTGCTGTATGCATGTTTTTCATATGCAGTCATTTGATCATGTAAATATCTATTGCCAGAGCATAACATAGCTGTTTTGTTTTTTTAATGTGACATAAAATATCAGAATTTGCTTCCATGCTCTTTTCTAAAATGTTTACGGGAAAGATTAACTGACTGCAGATGATAAAGAAAAGATACAGTGGTACCTCTACTTACGAATTTAATCCATTCTGGGAGTAGCTTCGTAACGTGAAAACTTCGTAAGTAGAGACGCATTTTGAATGTAAATGCACTAATCCGTTCCAAGCCCCGCAAAAGTATTGTAACGGTTCATGTTTTAGGAGTGTTCATTATTCCTACGCTGCAGAGAGTCCGCAAAGGCATCCAGGGAGGAGGGGCGGTGTGTGTGTGGGGGTGCCGCGAGGAGGAGGAGGAGAACGGGAGAGCTGCGGGAGTTAGGGAGAGTTACACGTCGTGTGCTTATTCCAGCGTCCGACGGACGCTACATTATGATATTTTTTTTAAATATTAATCTACCTGTTAGCTGTTACTTTTTGTCCTCTTTGTTTACTGGTCCTTTGCGGTGTTTTCTGCCTCGCGTTTCTTGAAAAACTGATCCAATGACGTCTGCTTTTGCCGGCTTTTGACAATCCGTCGGAAATGTGCGAGGCAGACGTCATCATAATGAGCAATAGCCCGACTTGTCAACACTTTTTCCGGGTGACACGAGGGGGACACGCATACGCAACGGGTTGCCAGGCAGATTTTAGGCGATAGCCAATGGCAGAGCAGCTACGAGCAGCTATTTTTGACTTCGTATCCTGAAACGCCTTCGTAACGAGAGGCAATATTTTCCCATTCAGATACTTCGTAACCTGAAACTTTCGGATGTAGAGACATTCGTAAGCTGAGGTACTACTGTACTCTTAATATTTGTTGTCTCTGTACCAGCTCCCCAGGACATGTCATTACCCCTTTCCATTCATCCACCACGTGGTCCCCCGGTCCCACGGCACCTGCCTCACCCACCTTCATTGCTGGATCCAGACCACTGCCTGTTGATGGGAATTTCTCAGATGAACAATAATGTTAAACTAATTCTGCTCAGAACTCTCGTTCTTCCAAGGTCATGCTATCAAATAAGACTTTCAATCTGAAATAACATAACAGCTGGAACTTCTATGCTGTTCAAATATGTATTCACACACACATATATACAATCACTGAAATAACAAATAATACAAAGATTCCTTTTAGAAACACTTTGCACAGACCCAGTCAGCTCTGATTACTTTAATGGCTACAAGCATGAGTGATCTTTGATGCTGCCGTTGGATAATTGGGACTCCGTTCACTGATGAATAAACATTACATGCTGTTTTGTCCTTCTCTCCTTGTGTGTTCAGCTAGTTAATGCATGACGAATGCAGCTTTTACATTTGTGTGAATGAAACGGAACATTTTTAATAATCACATGTAATGAATCCATGCATTTGAAAAATATCCCAGACTATTCAAAACGCCTTCGTTCAGGTTTTAGTGCCTGATTACGTTGCTGCTCATGATTGCCACGAGGAGGAAGGTCACTCTAGGTTTTGTTGTCCAGCTTTATATAATCACAATCATTCATAACCACAGTGCCTTTTGTGCATTTATATGTGGATACGCTATTTAATATTGAGGTTGATCATTGTAATCTTGTTGTAAAATTTGTTTTTTGTTCCTCATATTTTAATTTACAAGCATAAATATGGTGGCTGTAAAGAAAACTGGCACAATAGTAGTATGGGGATTTTACCATATGCACTGTTAATGTGTTAGCTTTTTATGAATTGTCCAAACAGTTCAATAAATAAGAATATTAGCTTCTGCATGTCCATTCATCCATCCTGGTTGCAGACGATTCCCACACTCTGTAAGGTGTGTAACATTTCTAGTGAGTCTCTCGATCTTATCTTGAAGTCTCCTCCCAGTTGGACAAGTGAGGAAAACCTCCAAGGGACGGCACCCAGGAGATATTCTCACCTAAAGCCCAAAACGTTTCCGTTGTCTTCTTTCAACATGAAAGAGCAATCACTTTATTCCGTGCTCCCTTTGGGTATCCAAGCTCCTCACCTCGTATCTCAGAGTCTGAGTCCACCCACGGAGGAAATTCCTTTCAGATGCTTATTTCACTGATCTCACTCTCAGAGCTCTTGACCACATAACTGAGTTAGTGGCATTACCAGGGGTTAGAGCAGGATATGCCAGCGGCCCTAGATCCCACTATAGCTGCAATAGTCGCATGTAGAAATATGAAGACACAGAATTTCGGTGCTCTGAAAAACAATTTCGTCAGCTTCAGATTTTGGCTTTATTGCATAAATTGTGATGACAAATGACAAAATTGGAGGAATGTGGCTTCATAAAAAGTTTGTCTGAACCAGCCAAGCATCATCAAAGAACAATATACTGATTGTA
Source organism: Brachionichthys hirsutus (assembly GCF_040956055.1). Classification (NCBI taxonomy): domain Eukaryota; kingdom Metazoa; phylum Chordata; class Actinopteri; order Lophiiformes; family Brachionichthyidae; genus Brachionichthys; species Brachionichthys hirsutus. Next base: position 14,689,587 of record NC_090897.1, on the reverse strand, counting down.
TATTTACACAAACTGAAACCAGATTTTGTCTTATTTTTTTGTCTAGAGGCAGGGGAAAATAATTACTTCTGTCATTTTGCCCCATTCAGTCCCAGCCCCATGAGAACCCAGAAGAAGTCAGTACAGAAGTTGAACCTGCTGTCCCTGCTTTGTTTGTGTCATTGTATGCCAATGGCATGATGGTCCCTGTTCCCAGTGAATTGATTCTGCTTTGTTAAGTGTGAAACTACCAATCGGATTGAATGATTTATGATATGATATGATATGATGAGTTTTATTTTGGTTGTCAGATTAATACAAAAAAATACAACTTAAACAAAACTAAATATATATTACAGCCAAAAAAGGAATAGGCAGAAGCAATGCTTATTGTAGCCTATCCTATAATACAGACGATTAGATTGGCTTTACATATCAAATGATTATTTATGCACACCTTTCATATTCATTAATTATTTCACACTATTTTAATTTTCACAATATCAACTAATTTTAATGTTTTATTTTGTATAAATAAATTATTGGTTGGTTCAAGATATCCTCCTTTATTGATTATTCTAATAGCCTGTTTTTGTAATTTTCCTAATGAACCTATTAATGTTTTACCTGCGCTCCCCCATATTTCTGCACAATATGTCAGGTAGGGTACAACCAAAGAACAATATATCATGAACAAAGCTGTTTTGTTTAATATGTCTCTTGGTTATGTATTGAAAATGCCAAAAACGTTCAAACAAAGCAACTTAACTGTGACTTTGACTTTTGATCAGTGGTGAGCCTTTGACTTGCCCACCCTGACCAATTCCAGAGTGTCTCCACACTGCTGCTGAGGACGCTGCCTCTGAATGGTGCTACGGAGGGAATTACACGGCCAACGCCAATAGCAGGACAGGCGACTGTATTTTGTTTTGACGTAGCATTACTATTCAATACATGCATTGGAATTTACAAGTGAATTTCAGCACTTTAACTGCTTCCACATGTTTCTCGTGACATGAGAAATTATTATATACAATAAACAGAACACCAGATATTCCAATGAATTTGTCAGTTTTGAAAATCAGATGATCTACTCTTTTAGAGATTTCTTTTTTAATCTAATTATAATCCCTTTGAAATATGTTATTCCATTAAGAGAACATTGCTCAGTATTCAGTGAAAACATAAGCATTACACAATTGAGTACATATTAAATACATCAGAGCTCTGATGCCAGCATGGCGCCACGTTTCTAAACACTACAAATAACATTTCCTCCAGCAGCACACTGCAGATGGGAGATGGCAGCGGTGCCTTGTTTTCTATAGAACCACAGCTTTACCCCCTGCTGAGACACCCGATCATCTCTGTTCTCTATGTATTTTATCTTTCTGTCCCTGTCATGTTCACACCCTTGTTCTCGTCCTCCCAGTGTGTGTGGTTGATGTGATGTTTCTCTAATTTTCTGTCAGAAGCGGTCTCTGGAGTTCAGCGGGGGGTGCGTGTATCAGGGGTTTGTGTCATTAACGGCAGCAGATGAAAGTGAAAACGCAGAGATCAAAACATTTGTTAATTGCATTAAATAGAGAAAAACAATGGTATTTATTATTAGGAGCTATGCCTTCTGCATTTACACCATCTCACCCTTGCTGTCAACAGCATAGTAACAAGTAAATAAGTCAACACAATGTTTCTTTTATCTCTCTGTGGTTTAAAAAATATATATATTTATTGGGAAGACTGTACTAGTGGATTTTCCCACGCCTTGTACAGAAAAACACTACACTATTGTGTGAAGATACAAATGAAATAATTCAATAAAAACAGAGCATGTCAGAGTTCTTCTTAGTGACACGGGGCAGGGTTAAATACGTATTTCTTCATCCTGCTCCTTTTCGAATGGAGTAGTGTCTTAAATAATATGTATTTTTTCTTTGTTGTTTTTTACTGAATAGCCTTTGTTTAGGAGCCTAGCCTTTGTTTTAGGCTTATATAATCCTGTTTTTTCATCACTTTTTTCCTTATTTACATCATTACAGTTAAGTATCATTGTAAGCAGTACACAGGCTGACAACAGTGGGTTTAGGATAAAGAGCTTCCCATTAAGACACTTTTTCTTTTTCCTCTGTCCATGTAAAATAAAGCATGACTCTAAATCGTCTTCCTCATTTTGGTGCTTGTATTCTAATAATCATCCGAATGTTACGGACTGGTGCGAGAGGACCCCAAGAAACAGAGGACGGAGACAGTACAAACGTGACTATAAGCTTTACTGGAATGTTCATCAGTTGAGTCACTATCCCGGAGCTGCGCACGGGTTACGGGGTGGCTGGAGCCCAACGAAAATATCTGGTTAAACAAAAAGACACAGCCAAAAGAACAAAGCAAATAAGCAAGCTCAAAATACAAACTCTAACAAAGGCAGATCCCAGGGATGAGGAGCGGCAGAAAGACGTTCTGTAAGCAGGGACACGATCCATGAAAAATAGTCCGACTAGGAGCAGCGGGCGGAGCAGGGCTTATGAAGGCCGGTCGTAATCAGCCTCAGGTGTGTCTGGGATGAGAGGCAGAAAACAGGTGTGAGTCGTAGGCCAATCAGCCAGTGCAGCCACATGACCCTCACAGTACCCCCCCCTCAACGGACGCCACCCGGCGGCCGACCAGGCTTGTCCGGGAAGTCCCGATAAAAGTCAACCAACAGGTCGGGGTCCAGAATCAAGGACGGGGCAACCCACGACCGCTCCTCAGGCCCATACCCCTCCCAGTCCACGAGGTACTGGAAACCCCGACCCCGCCGGCGAACGTCCAGCAACCGCCGGACAGTATAAGCCGGATGGCCGTCGACAAGACGCGGGAGCGGAGGGGGGTCGGCCGGAGGGCACAGATCGCTGGAGGCAACCGGCTTCAGCAAGGAGACGTGGAAGACAGGATGCACCTTCAGCGCGGGCGGCAGCTTGAGGCGGACGGCGCTGGGGTTCATGATGCGCTCCACCTCGTAGGGGCCGATGTAGCGCGGGGCCAGCTTCCTGCTGACCGCCTGCAGCGGGAGATCCTTGGAGGAGAGCCAGACCTTCTGGCCCGGTTGGTACGGGGGAGCTGGAGCACGACGACGATCCGCCAACTGCCGATTCCGGGCCGCGGTGCGGGTCAGGGCCTCCCTGGTGTCCCGCCAGGCCTGGCGGGCCCGCTGCAAGTGGTCCTGGACAGAAGGAACTGCCACCTCACCCTCCTGGGCCGGGAACAGGGGTGGTTGGAACCCCAACGACGCCTCAAACGGCGACACCCCCGTAGCAGAGCTCACCAGCGAATTGTGAGCGTACTCCACCCAGGGCAGCCGGGCGGCCCAGGACGAAGGTCGTTGGTAACAGACGCAACGGAGAGCCGCCTCAAGGTCCTGGTTCGCCCTCTCCGTCTGGCCATTGGACTGGGGATGGTACCCTGACGTCAGGCTGACCGCAGCACCCAGCTCACGGCAGAACGCCTTCCAGACCTGGGAGATGAACTGGGGGCCCCGGTCCGACACAATGTCCAGGGGGATACCGTGGAGCCGGAATACATGCTGTGTGATGAGTTGTGCGGGTTCCAAGGCAGACGGGAGCTTGGGCAAAGGAACGAAGTGGACTGCCTTGGAGAACCGGTCCACAACAGTCAACACGACAGTGTTACCACCGGAGGGGGGAAGGCCGGTGACGAAATCCAGGGCTATGTGGGACCAGGGGCGTCCGGGTATGGGCAGCGGCCGGAGAAGTCCAGACGGCAACCGATGAGACGCCTTGCTGCGGGCACAAACCGTGCATGCGGAGACGAAGGCCCGGGTGTCGGCGGCGATGGATGGCCACCAAAAGCTCCGGCGCAGCAGCGCCAGCGTGCGGTTGACTCCCGGATGGCAGGCTACCCTGGAGGCATGCCCCCACTGTAGCACCTCCGGACGAGCTGCTGGTGGGACGAACATCCGATCGGGGGGGCAATCGCCTGGCGCCGGTCGATCACCCTGGGCCTCCTGGACGGTCCGCTCCACCTCCCAGCGAGCGGCGCCCACGACACAAGATGGGGGAACGATGGCTTCCACCACCCCCTCCTCCATCGTGGGGGCGAATTGCCGGGAAAGCGCATCCGGCTTGGTGTTCCTGGAACCAGGGCGGTAGGTGAGCGTGTACTGGAACCGTCCCAGGAACAACGCCCACCGCGCCTGGCGGGAGTTGTGGCGGCGCGCCGAGCGGAGGTAGGACAGGTTCTTGTGGTCCGTCCACACCACAAAAGGTTGTACTGCGCCCTCCAACCAATGCCTCCATTCTTGGAGCGCCAGAACCACAGCCAGCAGCTCCCGGTTGCCCACGTCATAGTTCCGTTCTGCAGGCGATAGGCGTCGGGAGAAAAACGCACAGGGATGCACCTTGGAATCCTTCGGGTTCCGTTGCGAGAGCACGGCCCCCACCCCAGTGTCGGAAGCATCCACCTCCACGATAAATTGAAGGGCCGGGTCAGGGTGAATAAGTACGGGGGCCGACGTGAACAGGGCCTTCAAACGGCTAAACGCGGCGGCGGCGGCAGTGGACCACTCAAACGGTGTCTTAGGGGATGTGAGCCGAGTCAAGGGGGAGGCGACCTTGCTGTAGTCCCTGATGAAACGGCGGTAGAAATTGGCGAAACCGAGGAACCGTTGCAACTGCTTGCGGGAATCAGGGACTGGCCACTCTGCCACAGCTCGGACCTTAGCCGGATCCGCCTTGATCTGTCCCTGTTCTACCACAAAACCCAAAAACCGTACGGAGGTGGTGTGGAATTCACACTTCTCGGCCTTGATAAACAGCTTATTTTCTAGCAGCCGTTGGATGACCAACTTCACCTGCTGGACGTGTTCGTCCAGGTTGCGGGAGAAGATCAGAATGTCGTCGAGGTACACAAAAACAAACCGATTTATCATATCCCTCAGCACGTCGTTCACTAAGGCTTGAAAAACCGCCGGTGCGTTGGTGAGCCCGAACGGCATAACCAAATACTCGAAGTGACCGAGAGGTGTGTTAAACGCCGTCTTCCACTCGTCCCCCTCGCGGACACGGACAAGGTGGTAAGCATTTCGGAGGTCGAGCTTAGTGAAAATGGTGGCCTGACTAAGTGACCCGAACGCCGAATCTATGAGAGGAAGGGGGTATTTGTTGCGCACGGTGATAGAGTTGAGGCCACGGTAATCGATACAGGGGCGCAAGCTCTTGTCCTTCTTCTCGACAAAGAAAAACCCCGCCCCGACCGGAGAGGAGGACGGACGGATGATGCCTGCCGCCACGGAGTCGGTTATGTACGTCTCCATGGCCTCCCTCTCTGGCTTGGAGATATTAAACAGCCTCTGCGAAGGGAGAGGTGAGCCAGGGAGCAGATCTATAGCACAATCATAGGGTCGGTGAGGCGGTAGTTCCAGAGCGCGGGTCTTGCTAAAAGCCTCACGGAGGACATGATACACCGTTGGAACATTGGATAAGTCGGCCGGTGGCGGAGTGGACGGAGGGGTGTGACCGGAGTGAGGGATAGCTGACCGGAGACAGTTAGAGTGGCAATAAACGCTCCAATTGGCTACCGACCCGGTGGACCAGTCTATGTGGGGATTGTGCATCTGTAACCAGGGGAGCCCGAGCACCAACGGAGCAGAGGGTGACGAGAAAACATAAAAAGAAAGGACCTCAGCGTGGTTTCCTGACAACTGGAGGGTGACAGGGGCCGTGCGGTGTGTGACCTTGGATAGGAGCTTCCCATCCAACGCCAAGACGTCCATGGAACTAGCAAGCGTCACCAGCGGGATGCCGGCTTGGGTACAGAGTTCAGAGTCCACAAAGTTATCGTCTGATCCGCTGTCGATCAGAACGTGCACCGGAACAGAATCATGCAGAAAACGGATCGTACCTCGAATTGCAACCCCGCTGACTGTGTGGAGGGAGGACGCTGCCCGGTTCAGAAGGGCCCGTCCCCCGGCTGGCGGAGTGGCGCTTCTGGGCCGTATGGGGCAGGAGGCGAGGTAGTGACCCTGTTCACCACAGTAGAGGCACAGGTGCTGCTGAAGGCGACGCTGACGCTCCACCCTGGAGAGGCTGGTTCTCCCCAGCTGCATTGGCTCCTCACCAGCACCGGGAGAAGGGGTGGCAGCAGCCAGTTCCGGGGGGACGAAGGCACCCAAGTCGGGCCTCCGTAATGACCGGGGGCCCATGGATCCACGGACTCCCCGGGTCTCAGCGCGCTCACGGCGTCTCTCTCTGAGGCGGTCGTCCAAACGGATAGCGAGCGCCACCAGTTCCTCCAGTGACCTGGCCTCGTCCCGTGCCGCCAACTCGTCTCTGACATCGTCGTTTAGGCACCTTAAGAAAACTGACTGGAGTGCAGTCTGTCCCCACCCGCTCTCCGCCGCTGTGATACGGAAGTCTACCGAAAAATGGGCGACGGTGGCGGAGCCCTGTCGAAGGGAAAGGAGGCGGCTGCCGGCTTCCCTGCTGCAGACGCGGTGGTCGAATACCTTCCGCATCTCGGCCACGAATAGCGGGTACGAGTCCAGGAAGGCCGCCCCGCTGGAATGGGCGGCGAGCGCCCAGGCGGCGGCCCGGTCAGAGAGGAGACTTATCAGGAAGGCGATCTTGGCGCTCTGGGTGCTGTACGTTGCCGGCTGGTGATCAAAAATCAAGGAACACTGCAGCAGGAACTGCGCGCACTTCCCCGGTTCCCCGGCGTATCTCTCCGGCGTGGGGATATGCGGCTCGCGGGAGAAGGTGGGTGGAGGGATCCCCGCTGCGGCCCCGGCAATGCGTTCAACTCGCCCGTCCATTTGTGCTACGGTGGAGCTGAGCTGGTCCAGGGCGTCAGCGAGACCCCTGAGGGAGGCATCGTGCTGCCCGACTAGGAGGCCCTGTCTAGAAAGGGCTTGACGTACCCGTTCCGTCTCTGCGGGGTCCATGTTACTGTGGTCGGACTATTACGGACTGGTGCGAGAGGACCCCAAGAAACAGAGGACGGAGACAGTACAAACGTGACTATAAGGTTTACTGGAATGTTCATCAGTTGAGTCACTATCCCGGAGCTGCGCACGGGTTACGGGGTGGCTGGAGCCCAACGAAAATATCTGGTTAAACAAAAAGACACAGCCAAAAGAACAAAGCAAATAAGCAAGCTCAAAATACAAACTCTAACAAAGGCAGATCCCAGGGATGAGGAGCGGCAGAAAGACGTTCTGTAAGCAGGGACACGATCCATGAAAAATAGTCCGACTAGGAGCAGCGGGCGGAGCAGGGCTTATGAAGGCCGGTCGTAATCAGCCTCAGGTGTGTCTGGGATGAGAGGCAGAAAACAGGTGTGAGTCGTAGGCCAATCAGCCAGTGCAGCCACATGACCCTCACACCGAATTCTTTGAAGCATAACACTGAAGACAAATATTCAAGCATTCATTTAACAATGATTTTACTGCTCGGTTAGTCTTGAATGCTGTTCACAAATACTATTTTCTCATCATCCATTAATATCTGCAAACATATTTAGCAAATTTTAGCTGCAGGAATCAAATATCCAGCACTAAGAGACTGTGAGGTTTAGTCACAGCTTACCTCCTTCATTTTAAATGCATGACGACAGCAGATTCTATCCTCATTTTATGGCCTAAGCAATTAACAAGCAAAAAAAAAAGAATATTCTTATATACACACACACACACACACACACAATGTATTTTATCTTTATGATGAACAGAAAGTTAGGTTGTACTTTTTGTACTTACCATATGTAAAACGTGCTATAAAAATAAATGTGTTGAATCGACCTTTCCTCCAGCAAACTTTTCCACAAAAATCCCAAACATTGTTTTTGTCGTGTAATCATGGATATCAACAAATGGCACAGTTATATATTATGTTTTGTTTTATTGTTCCAGTTTCGATTTGATTGTTCAATGTAAAATCATTTTAACAAGACACACATGACTTCGGTTTTAAGGAGCATTAATCAAATCCTCTCAGTTTGTTATGTTCGGCACAGCGTCTGTATTACAAACCGTGCAGTTTTACTTCACTACTTAATTTAATTTTACATTGCTTATGTAATGGAAAATGTCCAGCTTGAACAAGTGGCTTCATAATGTGTTTTGCTGGCAATGCTTATGAGTGGACTGTTTGTTCTTGTCTTAATTGTAGACTGACTGTTCATTTTAATTATTCCAATTATTTGACTATTAATAAAACCACACAGTTTTAGAAGCGCACAATAGAAATTAGCATTTTTAGAGATACTTTCTGAGCTTTCTAAATAATGCACACTTCATGGTGCCATATTCTGTCCAATATAAGTTCTGGCATTGAGCTGATGAAATCTCAAATGGATAAAACCTCACCAGTACTCCGTTTGTCATACAGCTGGTCTTCGCTTAACGACGGAGTTAACGTTCCGAAAACCCGCCGCTAAGCAATTTCGTCATTAAACGAAGACCCCCCGTTAACCTACAACATTTCGTGTGATACATTTTTTTTTATACTTGCATATGCATATGCCATGTATTCTTTACATATGTGTGCACCCACTCACAACTCCGCTGCCAGTGCGTTCCGCTCGTCGTAACAGAGATTTCTTGTCGCTAAACACATACTTTTAAATTTCCGAAAGCCCGTCGTAACGCGTCTTTAAATGCTCTATTAAAGAAATTCAGCATGAACTTGAGTGTGCAAATTTCTTGTAGTCATCTTCAACTCAATTAATTCTTTATAGTCATGCATTTTAATTTTTAAATACAGCCAGCCCACTTAACAGCGTTTAACAGCAAATATATGTATGTTAACAGGGCAGTTCTGCAGAGTCACGTCAAGGGTGGAATCTTTTTTACAGTTCCTTAATCGGTGGCTATAAAGATGCTGAGAAACGTCTGTCTGGAGTAGCCATGCTGTTCAGAATCACGATCAGGAGGTGTTTATTGCCATTGTCAATGAGGGTTCACAGACTAGGAATGTTTCTCGCTGAAGTCGTGCTACATGTAACAGTAATGACTAAGATACAAAAAACATAGTACAGACACATCACAAAACAGCAGCAGCATGAGTTGATACACAGATGTATATTAGCAGCAGGAAAACTAGTATAATCACGCAGTGCAAATGGAACAGTGCCAGTTATCGGTTATGAAATGTTCATGTGTCTTACAGCCGTACTTTAGAGATTAATTCAACCCCAGTGTTTCTCCTATAACTCTGTCCATAATATTACATATAGGAATCCTAAGGACATCTATACAGCTATTGATGGAGGATAGACAAACCAATCTGACATTTAATAATTATCTTATGTCCTTGTTACCAGCATAAAATAAATACAGTAAAGAAAATGTATAGATTAATTTAGAATAGCAGTTCTTAAGTCATCTATCCATATGTATTATTTGTATTATGTGTAAACATGCAGCAGGAGCGTTTGGATGTTAGAAAATATGGCTTTAATGTCATTTCTTTCATTTTGTGATATTAATTCCTCTCTAAATATCACCCATCTGTTGATGTTGCAGGAGCCTTTATTACGTGACAACTACATATGGCACAGACTTTAGCTCAGCGTTATCCCTTCCAGTGGAGGAGAACGCCTTAGATGTCATCCCGAATCTTGTTGACATATTTTATACTCTCAGCTTTGCAGGTGTGGATTCTCCCTGCCAGGCAGAGCAGGAGGAATATACTCAGTGGTATTTAAAGCAGAGACGCTCATGTCATTTAAAAAGCGCGCAGGTCTGACTGAGCCAGCCCTCCGAGAGCTATGGTGCAGGTGGATCATCTCTGTTCTCCTCTTTCTCCGCCAAGGCCATGGCTGTCTGCACCGTGACTCAAGCTCTCTGTCGAGTCGAGCAGAGTAATCCCTGCAGTAAAAGATCTGCTCTTACAGTAGAGGTTCACTCTTGCTCTGCTCTTTTGGAACCTTTGCGATGTTTCTCAACTTGGTTCTGTGGCTGTGAAAGGGGCTCTGGTACGCTCACTTTTCATTGCTGGTGGCCATGCATGGGCAATGAAGGCAGAGACAAGGCGAAAAAACAAAAAAAAGAATAGCAAAGTCTAAGCAGAATGTACAGTATGTGCTGCACATACTGATGGCGCTTTCTTTGGCAATAAAGATAATACTCTAAAAAGGCCCATCTGTCTTATTGAATCCCAACACATGCACACACAGACAAGCGCACACGCATATGTTGGAGGGCCACTTCCCAGCTGGAGTTTCCTATTCATAAACATGATGGATGACTTTGCTCACTGTGATAAATCTCAAATGTGACCATCATGCACATAATGGATTATCAACATGCAGGATCAGACCTGATTTATACAACAGCGTAAAGAAGAGGAAGGTGTAGCGGCCGAATTCTAAGAGGAGACTGTTGTTCGGGCTCAGATTCACTCGAGTTTTACTTTCAGACAAGTCACAATTCTTCACAAGAGAAAGTGCTCTCATCACAGGTCATCAGATACCAACTCCACCTTGTCGGACAGACGCTAAAAGCTACCGGCTACACTTGGATGATGCACAGAGAGCCACAACAATGTGATGCCCAAGGAACGGCACTCTGTTTCATATAAAGTACGTCTTAAATAATAAGGATACTACGGCATGTGGCCAGTCAGAGCCGGGATTCAAGCCGCTGACCTGACACTGGACAAGCTGCTCTACCAACTGAGCCACAGCCTCCCCCTGATAAAATTGAGTCGTGCATTTGGTGCACTGATTTATTCTTAGTTATACACAGTCTACATTTATTGGATTATTCCGACCAATCTAGGACTTAAATTTGGGGTTCAACTGAAAATATATATATTTTTTTTTCATCGACAGGACAAATTTTCTTATCCTCCCCCGCTGTTCAAAGACGGTTTCTTTCTGTTTTTTTAAAGTTCTAAATAATTCTGTATTTTTCAATGACATAATTAACAGATTCTGTGTTCCTGATCTGAAGGTAGCATTTGGTTTCTCAAACCCAAGTTTCAAGGGTGTCAAAGCAGCAATGAGATTTGGTGGGAAGGCTGCTTTCTATTGAAGTGGACAGCCCAGAGTCAGCCAAGCACAATGCCATATCTGCTCTAATCCAGCCCGCCAATCCAGCACACTCTAATTATTCATATGTTTTCGTCGGGGACGCAGATGTAGGTCGGCAAGTTAAATCATGCACTAAATATGTCGGAGGGCAACGAAGTGGCTTGGTACCGTAGCCAAATGGGAGTGGGCAGATATCTTTCATCACCCACTGGCCCAGACAAGATGCAGCAAGTCGAGCAGAGATCCCACTGTGTTTTGGAGATCAGATGGGCAATAAAGTTTTATGCGAGCATGAACAACAGGAGTGTATATCTTTTTAAGTGCAGCATTGGGGTCTGTTTATCAGAGGCACACAAAGACAACAGTAAATAGGTCAATAGTTTATATATATATAAAACATTAGCAGCTGGATTAATGCCACTACAGCCAATGGGAAATATTTCATTATTTCATTGTATTCAAAACTGTTGAGTGATAAAGAGATATTGTCAGCACAAACATGAATAAACAATAAGATTAATTCTAACTGTACTATAATTTTTTATGTGATATTTTTTTCTGGAATTTATTCAATTCAATTAAATTTTATTTCTATAGCACCAGATCACAACAGAAAGTCATCTCAAGGCACTTTACGGGATTAGCAGGGAAATACAGAACCCAATCTGACCCGCAAGAGAAAGAACTTTGGCAACGGAGGCAAGGAAAAACTTCCCTTTAAGAGGCAGAAACCTTAAACAGAACCTAAGGCTCGAGGTGGACGGCCATCTGTCTGGACACTATGGTATTTATGAATTATACTGTAAACAAACATAGAGAAAAAGACAGTTACAGCAATAATGAAGCATTTTTTGTGTTTGACTGTAAGGCTTTATTTACATGCATGCAATTTGAATTTGTCAAATTAGCCATCATTTAACCATTTTTATGTATTTTTATCACTTGAGAAGACTCTTGGTAAGAACAGACTACAGGAAGAGGTTCTTGTGAGTTGATATTTGGTAATATTTTCCATTTGATTTTAATCAGTCTGGGAAGTTCCACTGTTTGAATGTTGGCAGGGAATAACATTCTGTGTTTCAAGGCTGGTTGTCATATTATAGCAGATCAAAAGTAGGCTATACCTGGGAGCATCCGATAATTAATATGTCATCAATTTGTTTATTAGATGCACATAAATCTCTTGATAATTTGCATGTATCAGCTGGGATATAGGATGAAAACAACAAACCATGCAAATAATATGAGGTTTCTGCTCCGTTGATTTTGGCTCAAAAACAGCAAAGAATTAAATTGTTGGCAGCTTCTATCCTTTTCTGAGAACATGAAATAATATTTTCCCTGTCATACCAAAATGTTATGAAATAACAAAATTATGATTTGACTAATTAAAGGAAAATGAATTGAATGAAGTTATTTCTCCGAGGGTATATCTTAAGCGTTTGTCTGATGACAAACACCAGAGAAATCCTCGGATACTGCGAAGGATCACAGGGAGGAATTAATTAGCTGCTTTTGTAAAATCAAAGCTCTAAATATCCGCATGCTATTGTCATAAAGGAGTTTATTGCATTTACATTTATTCTTCATAATTTCCCATTCTGTGAAAACAACAATTAAAAGAAAAAGTCAACCAAACGGGTCCCTATAGAAATAAAACAAAAAGACACATCAGGAAGACAAGAGCGACACAGGAGGAGTCTCTCTCTTCCAGGACTGAGTTTAAAAATGGAACTCAATCCAGAAACATAATTATTAGCATTAGTGTATTATAAATTCAGTAGCACTGCAGAGAACATCTTAATTGCTAATCCCTATCGCTAGTATTAGCATGTGTAGTTTTATAAAGCAGCACTTTAGTCAGTATCTTGTCCAGCAGCCTAAACATTGCATTATGTTTTTGTCTGCTCGTGTTTCTCTCTCTCTCTCTCAAAACCCGGCCCAGCCGGTCCAGACAACTGCCCGTTCACCATGAGCCTAGGTTCTGTCCAAGGTTTCTGCCTCTTAAAGGGAAGTTTTTCCTTGCCCCCGTTGCCAAAGTTCTTGCTCTTGTGGGTCAAGTTGGGTTCTGTCTTTCCCTGCTACTCCTGTAAAGTGCCTTGAGATAACTTTCTGTTGTGATCTGGCGCTACATAAATAAAACTGAATTAAATTGAATAAACACCAAAAAGAAATATCACATTAAGAATTATAGTACAGTTAGAATTCATCTTATTGTTTCTTTGTGTTCATTCCATATTCTAAAATTTAACAATATATATATTATGGCATGCCTTTCAGGCAATTATTACATTTATATAAAAAGTGAAGTTTGAGAATATGGACCGAACTCCTATTTCAAACACCGATATATATATATATATATGAAACGCTGCACCGATATATTCCAAACTCCAATATTATATATATATAACACTTATTGAATGATTGCTGACATTATCACGGCGCTGCTGCGATCTTGTGTCATTAATAGACGAGGGTCACTCTGAGCGAGTCAGCTCGAAATCTGGAGATCTGACCTCTCCAGGGTGGAAGCCTGCTTCTCCCTCCGGGGTTAATTCCCGGACGAAGTTAAACTAAAATGTAGCATTGCTAAAGGAGGGACTCGCCAGACTAGCTGAGTAGCTGAGGCTTTATTATCCAACACAGTTAAAAATGACACCTTTCTGCCTCGCAACTCTCACAGACATCTCTGGCGCTCTCTCTCTCTCTCTCTATATATATATATATATATATATATATAATTTCCTGAAAGGCTTGCCATAATATATAGATAACAAGTTGGCCGCTGGAACAAGACATTGGTGAAGCAGGTCAGAGAAAAGGGCGTTGATGGAGTAGTACAGTGGAGTTTTACAGTGGAGTAGTGCAGTGGAGTAGTACAGTAGCAACCCACCTGTAATGTGGTAAGAATTGTTGCTTCATATTCTTCGAAACCCCATATATATATATATATCTCCAGGGATGTTTATTTGACAGAAAGAAATGCCGAATTAAATTTATCCACAGCAATGGAATTACAGGGAGGTGATTAGTATGGATGGCAACATAGTGAAGCATCATTGGACGGTGTTCAGTATAATCATATTATTTATAAATTCTATGGTTAATAATGTATTTTTTAAATCATTGTATTGATGATAACAACAGCACTGATAAAAATAGTTTTTATTGTGATGATGGATAAATAGATAGATAGATAGATAGATAGATTCCACAATTCCAGAGTTGCTATTCAGACAAAAGGAAGAGGTTCTGTACATGAGTGGTGGCATCATCCTAATTGTGAGCGTTAGTTGTCGACACACATTGTGACATGAGCAATTTAGAAAATAACCCATAAGCTCTAATTAGAGCTCTTGAGGGCATTTAAGGAGGCAGGTTATAGAAGTAAAGCGACTTATGATGATCAGGCCGAGACCTTCCACACTACATTGAAATCAACAAAGAAACAACTTCCGTTTTGAATTGATAAATGGAATGCTGGTTCAACTTTTTTTCTTGTTGTAGCTAAAGATCTCCTAATTTCTAGCTGAGATCATATTTGTTTGGTATTTATGCTTGTAATCTTTCTGAGGATGTTTTGTAACTAAAACTCAAAAAAAAAAAGGGATTACATCCATAGTTTGGTCTCTGAGCCGAATATTTTATTTTAATAGTACCAACATTTTACAGCTGAATTCCATAACCTTGATCCCATTGTTTTCTACGGTTTCTGTACAAGAGCACAAAGAAAAAGAAAAAAAAAATCGGCCACCTTCATATGAGTTTGTCCGGGCCGTAGAAGCTGAGACATCCTGGCTTTAAATTAAGATAAATGATCACAACTGAGCTCATTGCTCCAGTTGTAACTTCCCCGGAGGTCGGAGGTCACACCTGGGCCATTCTTTTACTTCCAGCTTTGTGTCACTTCTTCCTCTAAGGCCATTCCCACGAGGGCTTTCTGTCGACACCGAACCTGTGTTTCCCACAAATGGTCAACCTCGTCGGGGTGTTTTTTCTCTTCGTCTTAAATGCGTGAATCTTTTTTTTCCACTGTTGCAGAAATATTACACACCTGGCTGTATAATAAGTTCAGTGTCAAAGTGCACGAAAACACTGACGCCAAAGCAGATCCAGCTACTTAATCTAATTTAAGATATTTCAGCAGTTCTGGGATCCTCATTATATAGATTTGCATTTTACAAAAGCACTTAAACTAGTTATGGTGCCCAAAGATTGATCGCCAGACTCCAGTTCTTCTCACAGATGTTTTATTTATTGTTACAACGTATAACTAAAACTGACAAATTAGAAAGGCAACATTATTGTGAGAAAAGCAATGAATAACACTCATGCTGATGTAATTAAATAACAGAGACACTACTGATCACTTTGGCCTGATTCAAGACGATCAATCGGCAGTTTTATTCCTGTAGTACTCTTCATTAAAATATCTTGGAGTAATGAAAAGTAAACTAAAGAACTAACTTGTATAATTTCCCTTTGCGATTATTAAAGTATTCTGATTCTGATAACAACGTTGCACCTGAACACGGTTGATAATCGTAGTACAGCTGCAACTTCTGCTTGCTCTACAAAATAAAAGCGCAGATTTCACAATAAAAGTCAAGCAACTGGTGCTGCATTTACACTAGCTCCCATTAGGCCACTCCTAAATAAGAGGACTTTAGAATTAAACTTCCATGTTAAACCATTATAAACCAAACTCTAATCTTCTATTGATATCCAAGAATGTGGAGAAAGTGTTTTCTAATCAACTCAGAAACTTCCTAAACAAATTCCAATGAGGTTATCTGTTGTGTCCCGTAGGGCCAAGGAGCAGAACAAGACCCCAAAAATGCGGAGACAGAGTTGGGAAACCAAAATAGAGTCTTTAATTGTTCCCAAAACACAAAACACTCAGTCTAAACTGTACTGAGGGGTGGACGGGCTGGAACGTCCTAGTAAGAAACCAACACAAAATCGCAGCCAAACAAAAGTGCAGAGACAACAGCCGGTCGGGAAATCAACTCCGACAAACAAAATCAAAATACTCAGCTGGTTTCGGAAACTGGCAGAGAACGGAACGGCTTCTCCAAAAACGCAGGGACTGGAACGGGAAGTGGACCAAGAAACACGTACGGGAGGCATTCGGGTGATCTGGTAACTGACGGTGGAGACGGAGGGACTTTATGCAGTGGGGTAATGGGGATGATGGGTTTCAGGCGCGTCTGTTGCTGCCGCTCCGTTCTCTGCCACGCCCACTGTCGAGAGAGGGAGAGGGAAGAACAAATGAAACCAAAAACAACCCCGAACCCCAACAGTTATCTGCCTCATTACAGCAGAGAAAATGTTCTTATCAGAGTGCTAAATTACATAAGGTTGAATATTGACTCATTTCTTATATTAAGCATAATATGCTGTTGTACAGGTTGCAAAGGAACAGTACTAGTTTGGTTTAAGACCGATTTGGAGGAACATAGTTATTTTGTGACCATTGGAAGTTTATAAATCAGTGAAAAATTAATTCATGCAAAATTAATGCACGTTATCCACATAATATGGGAGTCTAATTTACACTTAAAAATACATTTTTTCTGTATCAGGATTTGCTTTTACAATTTTGACATTTCACATTCAATTTTAGAATACAAAATGTAAATTAATATTTACATGAATATTGGAGATGTATTTAAATTGCAGTATTTCTTTGTAGTATTGGCAACATTCAGAATGTTCTGACAATTGGAAATAACTGTTATTCTTATGACACTAATTTGCATATTGTTTGCATTGAAATGCACCAGCGCACGTTGGCCTCATGGTCCAGCACTTTGAGCTTGTTGTCTCCTTTAATAAACAACTGAAGTTGTTCAAAAATTGTGTTTCGTTCTAAGTTTGAGTCCAGATGTGGTTTCATTGAGTGAATTTATGAATTCCTACAAAGTAAAAGTCTTCGTGTTCATTTAATTCAAATGATGGTCCAGATTGACTCAGACGGACTCATCATGCCGTGTGTGCAGGAACCTGTTTGGAGTTAAATCAATAATAAGTTACAATGTAGAAAAGAGGAGAAGAAACATCCGCTAATGTTGAACATGCAAAGTAAGACTTTTGGGGAGAAATGCAATTATTGAGGGCGAGAAGAAAAAAGTAACTTCAAGTAATAAGTAACCAGTTACTTTTGGCAGGGAGTAATAAGTAAAGTAATTACTTTTTCCAGCAAGTAACTAGTAATAAGTAATATATTACCAATCTGGCCAAACACTGGCTACTGGTTTATTAGTCAGTAAATGGGTTAGACCCAGAATACATTAATGACATGTTAATGGACTCTGAGATCAATGGACTCCGATCAGATAGTCGAGCCCAGAGTTAAAACGAAACACTGTTAAAGCATGAAAATAACATTTTGCATTAAACATCAATGCATTTTACTAGAATAAAGGACACAAAGGTATAACAGTAAAAACAGCACCGCTTTTGATGAACATGAAGATGCAAGCAAGCCTGGGTGGGGCTATTGCTAAAGGCTCTCTGTCTTCAAGGAAATCTCCCTGCGCTGTCAGGATTCCTGAAACAGTCAAATCCATGTGCGCTGCTCTGCTGGACACCCTGTCTATGTTTGCATCACAGGTGAACATTACAGCTGCATTTTACAGAGATGCAAGCATTAATTTGGAAGGGAATGGATGAGGTTTTAAGTGAGTCAAAACTAAAAAACTGAGCACTCTTTGTGTCCTTCTCTGTTAATGGTCCCTGCAGCAACACTCCATGACTTTCAATCTGTCTCTGCTCATGCAAGCCCCACTGAGAGGGTGGTGTTTGCATGTGTATAGGAGTCAATATGTTCAGACCGATCACTTTGGTGAGTCAGCCAGAGTTTAAGCTGAAAAAGGGACATTATGGCAGGGAAGGGCAATCAATCGTATATTAGAAAGTCACAGACGATTGACCAACTGCCATCCAGACAAGGCCAGTGAAAAGAATATGGCTTGACTTGGTGCTTTTCATCAATTGTTTCTACTTAACAAATGAAAAATATTCATGGGATTCCTTCAGTCAGTCAGAGTGGAGGTTGGAAGGGTTACAGAAATATTAGTCAGTTATCAAAGTCAGCTATCAGAAGTTTACATTCAACCATTTGGATCTCTGGCCAGAGATAGCTTGTGTGTCGGCAGGAGATGAGGTGTGAAGACCAATGAGACAGAACAAGTATTGAAATAATATCAATAAACCTTGGGTTGGGAAATGATCCAGGATGGATGGATGGTGTCAAGTTTAAGTAATGATACTCCATACAGGAATCAACAGGATGACAGAAAAATTATCAACAAAATTGCAAATCTGTAATTCATTTTTTCTAACCGCTTATTCCGCTATCGGGTCGCGGGCCAAGCTGGAGCCAATCCCAGCAGTCAATGGGCGAGAGGCAGGGGACACCCTGGACAAGCCGCCAGTTCATCGCAGGGCAACACAGAGACAGACAACCAGCCACACACACAGTCACACCTACGGGCAATTTAGTGTCACCAACCAGCCTAGGCTGCATGTCTTTGGTGGTGGGAGGAAGCCGGAGAACCCGGAGAGAACCCACGCAGACACGGGGAGAACATGCAAACTCCTCACAGAATGGCCACAAGCCGGAGACGAACCTGCAACCATCTCGCTGTGAGGCAACAGTGCTTACCACTGCGCCACCGAGCTGCCAAATCTGTAATTTAAGATGTTAATACCGTTAACATAACGGCTCTGACGTTTCTCGCTCACTCAGAATTTCTCAGTTTCTGTCTTGCGATCTTTTCAATTAAAGCCAACCCAATGGCCCACATGTCTGTTCAACACCTTTAATACAATAGTCAAATAAATAAAATAATACACTATGCCAAACATATTCTGATAAAAATATAAAGATAGATAAAACAGCACTTGATGTAAAACATGATTAGGCTAATTACAAATTAAAAAAGTAAGTAAATAAATAAATAATAATAAAAAACCTTCTCCAACCATCCTGCTTGCATCTGGCTTTTGTTTTTTTGGTGAACAAAGATGGTGAACCACTCTCCTTGAGACATCGTCATCGCTCCACTTTCAACTCCTGCCTCTCCCAGCTCATCGACACCGATGGTCTTTCCTCTCTTGTCAGGACTGCAGAGGTAAAACTCATCTCTTTGAGATTCTTAACAACCCCCATAGAATCATGGCCCCGTTCTTATTTGTCTCTACCATAGAATTCCCCCCTTTTTTATTCCATCTCCTCTGTCATTGTTCAAGTCAAATCTTTAATTGTTACATATTTCACTATCTTGCATTCATTTTTTAAGTAATAGATAAGACACTTTGATCGCCACTGCCAATTATCTTGAATATATCTTGAACTGCAGAAATGCAAAGTTATTTTCCGGATTTAATTATTAATTAAAAACACGCTGTTTAATACTTTCACAGTTTAGAAATTACTTAGAACAAGTTAAAAAATGTGAAATCACAACTACAATGACAACAATTCCATTTTCAATTCAACTCTGCCCGTTTTTGTTCTGTGCAAAATATGTTTTAATTGTAGAAACTGATTTTTATTTGAGACAAAGAATGGACAAAACATACAGTTGTAAACAGTAACGTATCCTTTTAATTGTTGCTCCAAATGATTATTTTACTGACTGTTCAACTTTGAAAGCTGCAGAACCTTTGAAACCGAACATAGATTGACACTGTCTGTAACATTATGCTGACATCACATAAGAAGTAGTGACCTAAAAGCAAAAGGACATATGTGTATGTTGCATTACAATTTGAATTAACTCCTGTGAAAATGCACTGAAAGATGACACAGACAATGAAAAGCATCTGAGGAAAGCACCAGGCCAAAACCTTCCCAATTTTTATTATTCTCGATGTCCAGAATTAAAGTGGTTAAACTGGGATTAGTCGATCTATCTGGAAAATGTGTCTGTGCTAATTTAGTGGCAATGAGTTTGCTTTAGCACCATACAAAGTAAGACTAGGTAGGCAAGGCCTTACTAAGGCCTGCTAGAGAAGAGATATCGTTACTCACTAGTTAATGTAGCTCCAGTGCACTTATGTTGTACACCTTATACCATTATTTTGGCTCCTTTTAGGTAAAGTTCAAAATATCTCCACACACACCTTCAAGAGTATCAAACACAATTAAATGTTTTGAATCTGCCTAATAAATTAAAGATTGTAAGGCAGATTACATTATAGTGTTGTTAATGGAGATAGACGGATAAATAGTGAAGTATTCAACACTTCAAAATGTTTCTGTGAAGTTTACATTAAGGAATGAATGATAAAATGGTACAGTATATAATGTAGATATTTTCTACCTAGAATCCTTATATTCTAAGGCAGGATCAAAACTTTGTAAATGTGTCTGAAATCCTCAGGGACCTGGAGGAATAGTGAACTAGACTTCAGATGTTGTCTGCTTAAACACGTTCTTTAAATGGCGGACAATTATTAGTACTTTTTAGTGAACTGTTATATTATGTTTTGTATTTCCTTATAATTATTTTCTGAGCCAGCACTACTTTATTAGACTCTTGTGTGTTGCAGACTAAAAGGATTCCTCTGGAGTAAATCATTAGGAATTTATGATTAATACTCATATTTGGTGGAATTTAATGATATTTTTTGAAAGACAAGTTTGCAATCTTCAGAAGACTCTTTTGTGACTCCTATGTTCGATATCTCCATAAAATCTCATTTGGGCAGAGTTGACAAAAAATACATCAGCTGCTGTTGACAAATTATTGATTCTCGTCTCAGTATGCATTAAATTCATGGTTATTGTGTGACTGAAGGCATGATTCAATTCTCTTTGCACCTATATCACTTTAGTTATGACTGTAAAGCCTCAGAATGGCAATGCACCGGGCTACTTTATTATAACTATCAAGTATACTAAAGATTTACCTCTGATGCACAGGTACAGCCGATTAATTTATTGATTCCCGTCTCAGTATGCATTAAATTCATGGTTATTGTGTGACTGAAGGCATGATTCAATTCTCTTTGCACCTATATCACTTTAGTTATGACTGTAAAGCCTCAGAATGGCAATGCACCGGGCTACTTTATTATACCTATCAAGTATACTAAAGATTTACCTCTGATGCACAGGTACAGCCGATTAATTTATTGGGAAACGGCAAAAATCTACAGGTTAATGCCCTAAATCAAATGTCCACAGAGAAATAGGCTGGATAGGCAAATAAAACTGTATCATGGCATTGTTTGATTGCGATTTAAGATTATTTTTCCTTGCCACTTGACAGCAGAGCAAATGACATGTTGATGAGGGGCTGAGTGTTCCTGTCAGTACATCTTTGGTTCCCTAGTGTGACATGAGAGCTCCGTTTTGGGAGACGGCTTAGGTGCAGTGACTATCACAATAACCTTGCTTGAAAAAACCCTCCTCCCGAAACCCCTCGTTAGTTCTTCTCACTGCAGCACGGTTAAAGAGACAAAATCCCTGGACAGATTGATACATGGTGCTTGCAGGACAAATGTGACACCCCCCCCCCCCCCCCCCCATGCTGTCACAATTTTACCCTCCTTCCTTCTCTACACCATTGCATCCCCACGAGCTACCAAGGTCACAGGTCATAAATCCCTACAGACATGGTCATGGGGGGGCTTCTCTCTCTCTATCTGTGTGTGTGTGTGTGTGTGTGTGTTGAGAGCGCATGGGTGGGTTTGGTGCTGCAACACAAACCTGAAGGAGATTTCTCCTCATGCATAGAAAGCTGTTTCCCCCTCACCGACAATGTCTCCCTCGGGGATGCTCCTGCTAACTCACTGCATGCAAAACAGACTGCCCCTCTCTCTCTCCACCCCTGTGCAAATGGGGTGCAGGTCTCGGGGAACTGTGTGGTGTCGGATAAAAGGCAGGGAGCAGCATATTTGCCACCAACTCCACCCTATCATCCAGATGATCCTGAATGCCAATTACCCTCCCCAGCTCTGCGGGGAGCAGCCTGTCACTCAGGATGTAGCTGGTGTGTGCCGGGCATTAAGGTCCAAAGTTTGATACAGGAAGATATTGCTCCAGTTTCTCACTGTCCATTGCTGGACAGCTGTGGGATGAGACAGAAAAACAATACCAACAAAGTCAAAAAGCATGCAGCTACACAGAAGCTAAATTTAAATGTCATACAGACACATGGAAACATATGTGAATTATATAATCAGCTTGCGGCATCTACCCGACTCAGTTTGAGTCGACCTGCCATAGGAGAAAGACTGTGCGCAGATTTTTGACCTTGTGTACATTTTTTCACGTTATTCTCTTGAACCCTTAGATAGATCCAAAGAAAGGCAGCAGTAATACTAAGAAATAGAAAAGTGGAACATAGTGAGATCAACTGTTGAACTGAAGAATGAAATAATTGCCACGTCGTTACTGTAGGTATGTAAATCACATTTTTCTGGTGCGTAGGAACGGATTAATCTAGTTTCCATTAATTTCTTATGGGAAATATTGTTTAGTTTTTCGAATAAATCGGTTTTGGAAAAGTTCTAACAAATTATGAATTTCATCGTTGTCTCACCCACCCGGGGGTTATGGTGTCTCCTCAAGCTCGGGTCCTCTTCCATAGGCGTGGGAGCTTGATGGGTCCGTACAGGATCTTAGTCGCCCCTTGGACTGCTTTTAATGTCCGACGGAGATGTCGGACATTGTTCCTTGTATCTGCTGGAGACATGCACCAGTGCCCCGATCACTACTGGCATTAGTGTTGCCACATTTTCTCCAGCTCTTCCTTCAGCTCTTGGTATTTCTCGAGCTTTTCGTGTTATTTCTTCCTGATGTTGCTATCACTCGGGATTGCTACATCTATCACTACCGCTGTCTTCTGATGTTTATCCACCACCACTATCAGGCTGGCTGCCAGCATCTTACACCCTGCTGTGATGTGCTGTATTGTCTCAGGGGCTTCTTTGCACAGCCCGCACTAGGGGTCCTGTCTGGTGTCGTAGACCCCGGCATCTATTGATCTTGTGTTTAGGGCATCTTCTTGTGCTGCCATGATTAGTGCCTCAGTGCTGTCTGTTAGTCTTGCCTTTTGTAGCCACTAGTATGTTTTTTCCATGTTGGCTACTGCTTAAATGTTTTGGTGGTACGTGCCATGCAGGGGCTTGTCCTTACTGGACTTCTGTTGCCTGAGGAATTCACTTAGCAGGTCATCACTGGGGGTGATTTTCTTTCTTTAGAGGGCTGTAGTTTCCTCCTGGATTGTGGCTTTGATGCTCACTAGTCCTCTGCCTCATTCCTTCTGCTTCGTGTCCAGCCTCAGGATGCTGGACTTAGGGTGAAATCCTCCGTGCATTGTGAGGTGCCTTCTTGTCTTGCTATCGGTATCTTGCATCGCTTCCAGTGGTAAGAGAATATGATGCCAGCCGGGTATCTGATTACTGGTAGGGCATAGCAGGGTTGATCGAGCATCTCCTTGGTAGATGCTGCACTTAATGCTGTTGATGTTATACAGTTTAAGGCATTGCAGTATCGATGTGTGTGGCCTTCAATCATAGTCTTGTAGTCAATCCAGGCAGTGCACAGGTTTGTGCTCCTGCCCTTGTACTCTCTGGCGACTACCCTGTGTAAGGGATTTCTAAACCCCTCTTCCGGTTGTTGTTCTCCTCCGTGGGTGTGTGGTCAATGAGGAGAATGTGGGTTAAGATTAAGACATTTATATAATTAACAAATCAGTACATGTTGGTTCAGCTATCAGTGCTGAGATTCTAGCATGCTTCATGTTCCCGCTCCATGCTGGAATGAAGTTTCTTCCTGCTTCATCATCACGTCAGTCCATCCCATGAAGGTGGGGTTTTGCTCCGACCAATCTTAAACCCCTGTTTATCTGTCGTCTGGTGTTATTGCCAATCCCTTTCTGTGCCCTGCTTCATGTATAAATCCATGTGGCTGCTCATTTTAGCTGCTATGACGCCTGATAAGAGCTCCAATATGGTGCTGAGGCAGGTTATAGGCTGGTAGTTTGATGTTATTGTTCCCTTGTGGGGGTCATTCATGATGAAGACTGTCAGACCTTGGGTTAGCCACTCTGGGTGGGCTCCCATCTTGGTCAGAAAATATCCAGACCTTTTTGAATCCTTTCAATCATTAGTCCCTAGTCTACTAGATACATTACGGAAAAAATGTTAAATTTTTGTGCATTGGCAAATGTCAAATTGTTTCAGATCGATCATAAGGTGTTGTCATTATATTACGTTTTCATCTCTTTTGGTCCTCTTCACTGAGCTTCAGTTTGTTATTTTATGAATACATTGTATTTTTGCTACTCAAACTGAACACTAAAATTCAGTTAAAAGGATTTTCTGTATCTTACGCAGATTTTATTAAGTAACCTTCTGTACTACTGCTGTTAGATTGCCACAGACATAGTAAGTGTAAAAAAAGAATAACGTATATTTAATCTGTAAATTACAGCACACCATGCAACCAATGTATAATATCAAAGACTGAAAATAATCACCAGGAATCTGCACTAAAATCCAATTTATGCCTTTGGACCTTACAGAGCCATTGTGTTGATATTTCCCTACCTGAGCCTGCAATATCGCTCTTATCATTGTGTCACCTTTGCCACCACGTTTTGATGATTCAAACAGCCTTGCACTGCCCGTCATTCCTCTGAGCAGACGCCACCTGGATTTCTCCCCATGTATTGTCATTCCGTCTTTAGTTCCAGCTTTCTTATCCAGCACTGATGGAATTGTTAAAAAGCAGATATGAGCAAAATCTAGGCGGACAAGCCTTTGACAAAGTATGCCTTCCCATCAAATGGAGCATGGCGATAAGAATCTCAGCAATGCCCTGCAGGTCGTGTCACTCTATGCATAACAAACTATGGCTGTATGGCTGAGAGAAAAACACTTTGAGACAGGGGAGAAAGGGCTGTTTTGTAATGAATATGTATAAGGTCTGCACTTCTTTTTAGCAAACCTGATTGATCAATATTCCGTTCCACTCTGTCTCAAACAGAGAGACAAACCAAGGTCATGTTTACTCTGTCTGCACGATATTTGCTGGTTGATGAAGTATTAATGTGTGTGTGTGTGTGTTGTGTGTGTACATTAGTATAAGGAACAAAAATGACTCCTTAAAGGTCCCATATTATGAAAAACTTACTTTTCCTATGTTTCTACTCTATTATGGTGAGTTTGGGTCATTATCAAGCCAAAAACAACTAAATAAACCATCCAGTCCATCCTTCGTAGTTTGGGGAGTTCAGTAATCAACTACTAAAACACGTCTGGCAGAAATCCTCGTTTATGTTACGTCATATTGATAAAAACATGCACAAGATGTGCGTCCTTGTGTCTGCGCTCTGCAGGTCCTCGCTCTACCTGCGGCATTTTCCCTGCATAAAGTTTATTTTTGGTGCTAATGTTCCAGAGAAAATTAGCAAAAAATATTTTGCTAAGAGATGGACAGGAGGGTCGGTGCAGCGTCTGCAGTACTGCGGATGCTGCGCCGCTCCGTCACGGTGAAGAGGGAGCTGAGCCTAAAGGTGAAGCTCTCCAAGCTCTCCTGGGTACAAGCGGGTTTCTCCGTAAGCTGGCTGGGCTCTCCCTTAGAGATCGGGTGAGAAAGCGGCTCTAGAGTAGAGTCGCTCCTCCTCTGCGTTGACAGTGCGGGGTTTGCACGTTCCCTGAGTGGGTTCTCGCTGGGTTCTCTCGCTTCATCCCAGCACATGTAATTTAGGTAGAACTTAAAATTTAACAACCTTAACCATAAATTTGTTTTATTTATTATTTCATGCCTGTCTGAGTAGCACGGTTTCAGATATCTAGCACTCTAGCACTGCATCCTAATTATGTTTGACTTTAACAGTGATTATTTTTCAAACACTGAGAATGCAATGTTTTGAAATATTAAAATATGTCTCATCCATTTTTAAAAAGACAAATAATTCTGAAAAGGGGCATTTAATGTTATAAAAATGATAACATGTGTTGCAGCCCCCGGCGTCTAAATAAGTGCAGAGAGTTACCAACGGGTGTAGTTGCTTTGCGTACTTTATTCAAGCACCTTCAAACACCGTGAAACTAAGTGATCAAACAAAAAACATAACCACTCGTCAGTGCATACTGCGTTTCGACATAACGGTCAGATTGCAGGGTACAGCATATTGTATCGGACATACCTCGCTCTGCATACCAAGGGTGCAAACTCGTAAAATATCGTTTGGCGCTCTTCTTTGGCGTCAGGTTATTAGCGCACCATGTCCCTGTCTCGGCGTTTGCAGAGACCAGCTGTTCGTCACGCGCCCGCCGGCGGAACTCTTCCGGCTTTATACGCGGTTCCATACATGTTCCGGGGCTTGCAGCGTCGCCCCAGTCACGTGACACGTCATGCGTCATAGACGGACACTTACACTCCCACCAAATCATGCTATGATGAATGAACTCAGGTAAACGTCAGTTAAACAAGAAGGAATCATGCATGATTTGCAAAACGATAAAGAAAAATCACACCAATGCATACAAATAAACAACATGTCTGAGGTCAGCATTTCGTCAAAACGACAGCAAATAAATTAATTTTCGAGGAGAAGTACAAGTTTTTGGACAGGCCGTTCAATGATCGAATATTTAGAGGGACGGTCTCTTCTCCCTGTTAATTTCCGTTCCCCTACTCGTACCTTGACCCGACGGACTAAGCCATCGGTTCCCTTTGTGGTTTCCACTACACGTCCAAGGTGCCACTCGTTCCTAGGTAGTGCATCTTCCTTGATGATGACCATGTCATCAACTTTCAGGTTGCGCCGGGGTGGATGCCACTTCTGCCTTAAGGAGATGTTTAGGAGGTACTCCTTTTTCCACCGGCTCCAGAACTGTTCAACCAGATACTGGACCCTGCGCCACCTTTTTGCAGCGTACAGTTCCTCCTTCCCAAACCTTCCCAGGGGTGGTAGTGCAGCTTTAGATTTCATTAAAATGAGGTGGCTTGGGGTCAACGAGGTGTCCGCCCTGACTACGTTACCAAAATATTGAGGATGGTAACATCTGGGTATTGTGATACCTTTTAACTGTTGGAGACCCTCCTTCCACTTCTCCCACCGTAAGCGCAAGTCCTCAGGAATTGGATCATCCCATCCAATGCCTTTTCGACACAATCCCTGCAGAATGCGTTTACCACTCAGGGTAAAGGGAGCTACAAACCCCAGTGGATCATACAGAGAAGCTACAACTGACAGGAGGCCACGGCGCGTAGGGGGGTGGTCTTTTGCCTCAATGTTGAAAGTGAAGGTGTCTTTCTCTAGAGACCACTGGATGCCAAGTGTGCGACTATCAGGAGTTGGATTAAGGTGAAGGGGACCTCTTGTCACTGCTCTTTCGGAAGGCGCCACACAAGAGAGCACTTCCTTTCTATTCGAGTCGAATCTATGTAGACGCAGGCCCGCAACCCTGCAAAGCTGTTGTGCCTCAATGATTAGTTGCTGCGCCTCTTTCACCGTTGGAACACTAATTAACCCATCATCCACGTAGAAATTCTTCTCCACAAAGGCTGAAGCTAAAGGGTGACTGGCCTTATGCTGCTGTGCTAAATACTTGAGGCCAAAGTTGGCACAACCAGGAGATGAGGCAGCACCGAAGAGATGTACTCTCATCCTATACTCCTTAGGTTCTGTTTCCAACTGCCCATCCACCCACCAAAGGAATCTCAGGTAGTTGCGGACTTCTGGTGAAACATAGAACTGATGGAACATCCTTTCGATGTCACAAATGACAGCTACTGCTTCCTTCCTAAACCGACAGAGAACCCCCACTAGGGAGTTAATCAAATCAGGGCCGGTCAATAAAGTGTCATTCAAAGAAATGCCACGAAATTTTGCTGAGCAATCAAATACAACTCTTAACTTGTCTGGCTTCCTGGGATGGTACACTCCATGATGTGGGATGTACCACACAATCTCTTCTTCAGAAGGTGGAGGAACTTGCTCTGCATCACCTTTGTCAACCATTTCTTGCACGACGGCTCTGTAACGGTCGAAATACTGTTTGTTGGTCTTTAACTTCCTTTTTAGGTGTTGTAAACGAATAGTAGCCAGCTTCCTGTTGTTTGGGAGGAAAGGTGGACCACTGCTTTTGAAGGGAAGGGGCATCTCATAATGCCCGTCTTTCCTCTGCTTGATGGAATTACTAAGCAAGTGAATGAAATAGACATCATCCTGGGACACAAACTTTTCTTCATAGTTTCTTTCCTGGAAATCTGACTAGAATTTTGAGCACGTCGTTGGTATGTGGTACTGGTATTTCCTTTACAGAGACTCGATGCACAAAACTCTGATTACCCTGCCTATCTAAATGGGGATTGGTTGATCCTACAATGCTCCAGCCGAGCACCGTTCTTTGAGCAAACGGTTCGTTTCCCTCACCCATGATCACCTCTAAGGGAGCCAGTGCTGATGGGCAATTACAACCAATCAACAGCCCCACCTCGCAGTCTTGGAGCGGTGGTAGCTTTCCTGCGAGGTGTTGCAGATGACGCCACCTAGACGCAGTACCTCTAGTGGGAATATGAGACCTGTCAACCGGTATACAGTCCCTCGTATAGGCCTGGTGTACTTTAACATAGGTTTCAGAGCCAAGACCCCGAACCTGTAGACCACTGGTGCTGTTGCTTGATATTACTGTGTTGACAGCTGTCATGGTACTGAGTCTGAGTTGTACTGGTTGAAAGGCTACGTCAAGTTCTGATACTAAATTCCCCAGAATAAAGGTGGAGTCGCTCTGCGTGTCAAGAAGAGCGTATGTGAGAATTTCTCTTTGGGGCTCTGTTACCGATGATACAAAGACTGGAACAATGCTAGAGGTGACAGATGCGTTATGTGTCATTGTATGGGCTATAACCTTATGAATTGCTTTCCTGGCTGAATCACTTGTGGCTACAGAATCTCTACTCGATGGCTTCTCTATATGCAAGACGGTTGGATGACGTCGACCACATATGCTGCAAGTATGCCGCCTTTTGCAGTCTTTACTGCTGTGTCCCTTCCCCAAACAGCCAAAGCAGAGACGGTTTTCAAAGATGAAGGCTTTCTTCTCGTCTGCGTTCTTTGCTGCGAAGGTTGGACACTTAGCAACCCCATGCGTTCTATCTCTACAGACTATACAGGGTGGTCGAGGATGTGAATATTCTAATGATTCTGGGGGAGGATTATTCAATTGAGTCCCTGTGTTAAATGCTTTAGCTTTCCTCTGGAACCTTTCATCTGTTAGTTTGATGTTCAGTAAGAGGGGGGAGGAAATGGGATTACATGCTATTCGAGCTTCCTTCTGAATGAACTCTGTGAACTGTATAAAGCTGGGATATTCACCGAATCTATCTAGCTTGTCTACAACACTACGGCTCCACCTGCGCACCATCCACTCAGGCAGTTTCTTAAGGAGTTTATGGTTCTCCTCACAGTCGTTCAGGATGGACAGTCCTTTAACATGGGGAATGGCTTCAGCACACCCTTGAAGAAAATCAGCAAACTCTCTGATTGCTCTCGGTTCATTAGCCGGTATCTTCGGCCACTTCGTGAGCTTCTCTCTGAAGGCCCTTTGGACAACAAAAGGACTTCCATACCTGTCTTCTAGAACTGCCCAGGCGCCCTGATATGCAGCACTGGAGTTGCGGTAGAAAAATCCCTCCACAGATTTCCGTGCCTCGCCTGCAAGATAATTCTTAAAATAAAACATTTTCTCACTAAGTGGGAGGGGTTTCTGGTCAATAAGGGCGTTGAAGGATATCTTCCAATCTATGAATTTTAAAGGGTCACCAGAAAATATTGCTGGTTCTGGGACAGGCAAGCGGCTCAATATTAATGCGCTTGCGATTGCTTGTGCCAGGCTGGCATCCTGAACAATTGGCGTTTCAGGAGGTGCAGGGCGAGGCTGGAATGGCGTTGCTTGTGGGTTATGGCGGTCAGGATAACTCAAAACGCCATCAGACCCCTCCTCGTGTACTTCAAGCTGATGTAGAATTGTTTTTTCTTGTGCCAGCCTCGCTTTACTCTCATCCTCTTCCTGTTTGATTTCTGCCTTCATTTGTGCTTCCTTGAGCTTCCATTCACATTCCAGTTCATGAACCTTCGCTTGTTGTGCATGCACTCTTTTCACTGCCTCTGCATGCTTTTGTTTGTCGACAAGGTCTGCTTTAGCATCTGCATCTCTGCTGGAACGTCTGGAGCTGCCATTCTCTCGTGAAAGCACGGTTTCTGTGTCTGTTGTCCCAAATACAGACCCGTACTCCTCTTTACTTAATACCATCCGCACTCTTTCCTTCTCAAGTCGGTCATTAAATTCTCCAGCTCCGCTCCCTAGTCGCCTACTGGTGAGGTCGCAAATCTCTGCGGTCAGGGTGCCACATGCATCCATTCGCTTAACAACATCTGGGTTGGAGGTATGGTTGCGGCGGATTGCCTCATAATGCTGGGATACTGTATCATGCCTGGATTTTATGCTCCTCTCGCTTTCTTCCTGGTCTTCAGCTGAACAGAAGGACTTCAATCCTCTTCTAATTTCCTTGGCAGTTTTCTTCCAGAACTCATAGGCCTTGTAGAAAGCCTTTTCAAACTTCTGCGTCTTCTGTTTATGCAATTCTAAGCCCTTTTCTGTTAGCTGGCGCTCACGAGAGCTGGACCTCTCCTGTTGTGGCTCTAGGGGTTTGTCTGTTTCTTCCGCTAATGATAGCATCTTGGTTCTTTCGCAACTATTCCTGCTATCTCGTCCTATCTGGCGTCGAGTTTTAGCAGGTAGTAGCTGTAGTGACTACTACTTCTAAACAATACGGTTACCACTAACCTCAGACATTTACACCTTCAGAACACAACACTGAGCGAGCATATACGATAAGAATATATAGACAAAACGCTGGGAATAATATATTCTTATGTTTCAGACAGTCATCTCTTTCAAAACGTCATACGGTTTAGAACTGGAGGTATTCTAACAAACAATAGGCTCTAACAACACACATCAGCCTCTATAAATCCATATCTTCACACAATCAATCAGTAATATTCAAAACCCTTATTGAAAATATAAACTGATTGTCCAACATGAGGTGGATTAGCAGAGAATCACGTTTATTTCTCTTACCACCCCATTCTTCAGTGTAGATATGCGGCTTGCATCAAGTTTTAGCCTCCAGGCGACAACAGTCTTTTGAGTCAGGCGTGGCGTCCGAACAGCGTGTAGCGCGCCTCAGGTTTCCAGGTTCTGAACGGCGCAGGACCCGCGTCGTGGACGGCTCAGCTGTTGCAGCGAGTTTCACTGTTGCAGCCCCCGGCGTCGAAATAAGTGCAGAGAGTCACCAACGGGTGTAGTTGCTTTGCGTACTTTATTCAAGCACCTTCAAGCACCTTCAAACACCGTGAAACTAAGTGATCAAACAAAAAACATAACCACTCGTCAGTGCATACTGCGTTTCGACATAACGGTCAGATTGCAGGGTACAGCATATTGTATCGGACATACCTCGCTCTGCATACCAAGGGTGCAAACTCGTAAAATATCGTTTGGCGCTCTTCTTTGGCGTCAGGTTATTAGCGCACCATGTCCCTGTCTCGGCGTTTGCAGAGACCAGCTGTTCGTCACGCGCCCGCCGGCGGAACTCTTCCGGCTTTATACGCGGTTCCATACATGTTCCGGGGCTTGCAGCGTCGCCCCAGTCACGTGACACGTCATGCGTCATAGACGGACACTTACAACATGTATAACCTAATATCATTGGGGAAAATGAACAACTGCAACGCAATGCTACTCTGGTGTTCAGAGTCTGACTTTGTTGCAGAACATTTTGAAACATTCCGACCTTTCACTTCACCATTGAATCACCATCCTGCTGCACATGCAGGTCTGGGAGGAGAATACAAACTGGCATTCTTGATTACCCGCCACAAAGCAGGGTTCTAATGGTGCGGCAGGACGTAAGGCTGGGATCAATAGAGACAGTTGAGTGTAAAGGTCAGGCAGGGTGGTTGGTAAACATTGAAGTTTAACTTGTGATAAGACACAACAGTATCCTGCTGTGATGTGTTTAGGGTTTGGGCATTTTCTGAATAGTTTCTGGCTCTCCCTTACCACGAGATTGGAGCACGACTGCAGGGCAAATGTGTTATTACAACATCGAAAGGTCCTCTGTGTTGTTTTCATTGTTTTCTAGAAGTATAATAACAATAAATATTAGCGTCAAAGTCAGCGATCTGCTTGAAATGTTTCTCTGATAGGTTTGTTCTTTACGTCATAGTAGACAATATTCTGTGAGTCATAAAAGTAGAGCAAAATGAACAAAAACTGCAGGCACTTTCGGGGTTGGCTCTTCTAAACATGACTGGCGTTGAATGAGTTAAAAAAAACATATTTAAAAAAACCAGTGCCTTAGCGGGTTGGGCCTTGAGCTGGAAAGCAGAGAAGTCCCGGCTCAGACAAAAATCTACCAGTCTAGCTCCAGAGCACTGCCGAGGTGCCCTTGAGCAAGGCACTGTCCCCTCTAACTTCTCCAGGTGTGCCGATCATGCCTTCTCCAAGTCCACAAAAACACACGTGAACTGGTTGGGCGAACTCCCACGCACCTCCAAGGACCCTGCTGAGGGTGTGGAGCTGGTCCACAGATCCTCGGCCAGGACGAGAACCACGTTGCTCCTCCTGGATCATGAATGTAGCTGGTACTATGCATTTTGTCAAGCTGCTTCCTCTGCTTTCTTTGGTACGGCTCGGAGGCAGCTTGCAATCGGAGAGGCAGGCATGCATTGGCTGGTCAAATGTGCTTTTTAACATGGCAGCACCATATACAGGTTAAGGTGACAGCTCCCCCTGCCTTATCTAATGTGACGAAGGGCCATTCTTGGCCGTTCCACAAAGCTCCTTTGAAGCATCTGTAAATGCCCTCCCCTGGATAAATGTTGAGTGTGAAATATCTCAGGTGGCACCTGTGCCACTGCAATGGCAATTGCAGGAGGCAGAAAACAGCCCAAAGCCTCACACTCCTCCTCTTTGGACTCTTTATTTTTCTGACTTCACTGCCTTTTTCAAAACAATCTGCAAAGTCACACATTTGCAAAATGACATAAAGCAGAATTTAAAATGCAGGAACTTTTTTTTTTTCTTTTCTTGATGATGCTGATTTTCATTTTGGTGGACATTTATCACATTTTTATTTAGCTGAGATAGTAAAATGAGACACGTTTCTATTCACTGACATCCTTTAAACAACTCTGCAAAGCAAACATCTGTCCCTCAGACATTTCTCAGAGGCTATTTTATTCACAGGGCTATTCACATAATGTCTTTTAAATGGAAAACACCTTTTGATACCAATGGCTGGCAAGTCTCCTGTGGCATTGGAGCTCACTGAGCCTTGCATGCACATTGCTGTCTTTGTGAGCCCCCATTAGCATACGGTGGAAATGGTGGAAACCTTGAAATTCTCATTTGATTGTTTTGCCGTTGCGTCCAATATGACTTTTATTTGCAGCTTGCAAGTATTTACTTAGACATTTTATTCCTAATTCATTACACGATTAAATAGAGTAAATCATGCATATCTTAAATCCTAAAGTATAAACTTTGCTCCCCAAAAAACAAATCCCTGAATAAATGGAATGACAACGTTTTTGTCAACCAGAGCATGGATGTGGGTCCAACGGCACATTTTGGTTTGCAAAACGACGTTAATCATTAGGACCTTCCTTAGTGTTCAAAGATTATTTTTACTAAAGGTGTTTCTTTATTATGTTGCTGAGGGTTTTATTTCAGTCACAAAAAGTGAGAATATTTTAATGTGATAAAATACTGATTAAATTAATGTTTTTCAGGTTACTTTTTACTTAGTGATTATTGTTCAATTTACAAGAAATCCCAGGTTATGTTGTAATCACTGTTCTGATTGGAAAGAGTTTTTCAATCAATCACATATTCCACACAAAATGGAACTTCTATCACCCTTGTATTATGTCAAGGGTCAATTTGTCCCATTTCTTGTTATGACCAAAGTACTGGTTATCTTTTCTTTTTCTTAATGACATTTTGTGACTTTTCCTCATCTAGGGTCATGAACTGGTCTGTAAAATCTTTAATGTTCCCTGGAATCATTTGTTTTATGCCGATCATTTTGGACACTTTTAGTTGGGTAAGTAGCTAAACAGATCAAAAATAAACATGCCTCGTTGATGTCCTTTAGTATTTCGACTGACAAAGACCCAGACGTGTGTCAAGGAGGGACTTTTTTCTCCCTTATTCTTGTCTTTTTTCTCATGCATCTCTTTGACCAACACACCAAAAATGGCACTTCTGAAGGTTTGCAGTTGAATAGGCTTCATCACATATTTTGAACTGGGATAGTGATGCAGAGGAAGAGATTTCAGAGATAGAGGATCTTTCAGACACAGAGGACAATATAATGGATGATCCAGATTGCCAATTTTCCGACGATGAGGAGGATTCAGCGGACGAGCCCCCGGTTGTTTCTCCGAAAGCCAAGGAATTGCCGCAATCATCATCCACAGAGGGGACATGGGCCTCTAAAGATGGTAATATAAAATGGTCACCACACCAAAGCCGAGGTAGACTGTCAACTTCCAATGTCATCAAAATGACTCCCGGTCCTACAAGCTTTGCTGTCCCACGAGTTGATGATATCAAATCAGCCTTTCAGCTCTTCATATCCCCACCAATAGAGAAGATTATACTGGAAATGACCAACTTGGAGGGGAGGCGTGTGTTTCAGGAGAAATGGAAGCCACTGGATCAGATTGACTTGCATGCTTATGTGACAGGGTGGTGGAGTGTTTTGGTTGCGACATTACCACCCAGGGAATTTCACCCCTGGGAAATGTGTCGGAGGAATTTTCACTCCTGAATCATAATTGTGTATAACATATCCCTACTCCAGGGGCACATGTTCAATTGATTCCACTATTGCAGAGAGCAGGTCTGGTTCAAACAGTTTATTCTCAAGAACAAAAATTTTAATAAAGTTGTTTAATAAAATCGGTATCTGTTGATGAATGCATTATGATGTCAACTACTCATAGAAATCAATTTCAAACAGTCAAATAATCTTTACATTACAATAAACAACATTATAATAAAACAGTAGTCGTTCAACAGCAAATACAGCCACAGAAATTAAACATTACAGTAACAGGCAATCAAGGACGTTGCCACCAAAAGCAGCAGCCACAATTAGGGCAGAGCAGTGGCCAGTGAATGGGCCACACACATTTGCAACCTTTGGAAAATAAAAAAATATATCAAAGTTATATTGTAGTCACGAGCTTGAAGTGAATCTAAGCTGTAAAATAAAAGAGTCTTACCTTCTAGTAACAAACACGAGCTCACTGGCAACAGGAGAGCGGCGACAACACACCCGTAGCTCAATTCCACCTGGGGATTGGACTAGCAGCCCAACAGGATCCAAACAGGCCAGCCCACTATTCAACACTATCAACGATCAGCTGTAGACCCAATCAAACGTCACCGGGGTGTGCATTGCGCTAATTATACACAAGAGTAGACCATGAATGTGTAAGAAAATTACCTGTTAAGATAGGAAATAGCACGCACAGATGGCCATATGCGTCAGTCACACCACACCACGACAGCCTGCAGCAACCCCCACATTGGCAACTAGGAAGAGGGGTAGACCCGTGCCTGCCTATAAAGAGGGGGGGGGGGGGGTGCCGCCCAGTGAGGGGAGCGCATAGACGTTGACATAGCACCCCACAGCAGCACGGAGGGAGACTACATATGGCTCCATCTACATTGGAATTCTGGTATTAGCTGGAATGTACAGGTCAAATGGAGAAGCGACTGCAAATCTATGGGATGAAGAGGATGGAAGGCCAATCTTTCGATCAACAATGTCTCTGGAGACATTTCACATGATGTCTCGTGTGATCCTATTTGACAACCGTGAAACCAGAGCTGGTCGACGTGTAAGAGACAAACTAGCTGCTATTAGAGTTGCGTTGGATAAATGGGTTGAAATTCTACCTTTGTTGTGCAACCTCGGTCCACATGTTACTGTAGATGAGCGCCTTGTTCCATTCAAGGGGCGCTGTCCTTTCTGACAGTACATTTTCTACAAGGCTGCCATTTATGGCATCAAAATGTGTGCAGCCTGTGATGCAAAAATCTACCTGTGCATGGAATATGCAAGTGTATACTGGAAAGCTAGCTGAAGGAGCATTTAATTTCATTTTCATTTTATTCATATGCACAATAATAAACATAAACAAATCAGCAAGCATCTGAGAAGAATCAAGTGATGTGTGTGGTGCTGGAGACGAGTGAAAGGCTGCGAGGTCATAACATCAGGTGACAACTTCTTTACATCCTACCGCTTTGGAAATGAACTTCAGAAGAAAAAGCTGACTATGTTGGGAACAGTCAAAAGAAATAAACCAGAACTTCCCAGTGAAATTCTGAAGATGCTGGGCAGACCTCTGCATTCCTCAATATTTGTTTTCATGTAGAAAACAGCAGTTGTTTCATACTGCACTCTTCACTCCCAAGATCCAGAGGTGAGCAGAAAGCACACAGTTCCACTCTGTCCATCATGTGGAGAGCATGGGAACTTTTGAACATGGAAAATGTGAGAAAAAAGGGGCAAGTTAAATTTAAAAAATGCAGAGGGAAAAACTTGAACAAAATACTACTTAAATATAGTTTTGAAAATAAAAATGTATCGTTATGTCTCTTTTCTAAATAGTTATATAATCGACTGTTGACTGTTTTGAGTGGATTTTCACAGTACGGGACAAAATATCCCACAACACAATCAATGCAATTTGTTTTCAACATAATACGAGGGCTAAGACGTGCAAAAAAGCAGAGCCAGCACAATCCCCCAAAACAAAGAGCAAACAGTCACTGCAAACAACTATACGCGGTGTTATCTGGAGCTTTGGGGGTCCTGCTAAACACCATCCATCCATCCAGTTTATCTGTTTTGAGGGTCTGCTGGAGTATATATCAGCTCACTATGGGCAAAAGGCGGGGTACACCCTGGACAAGACGGCAGCTCATTGCGGGGCCACATGAGAGACAAACAAATACACATGCTCAGTGTCACAGCATGAGGCGGGCCTGTGTTTTTTCCACACACTAACTTCTCCAGATCCTTCCCCTGCAATCAGCTCATTCCTATCACCTGTGTTTCTGCCACCACCTGCAACTCATCCCTCATCTGCCCTGACACTACTTAGGCCCTGCTCCTGCCACACTCATCTCCCGGATTGTTTAGTGATGATTCCTACTCTCCAGCATTCCAAATTGACCTCCTGTGTTTCGACCCTGCCTGCTCCTTTGGATCTGTCTGCCTGTTCGTTCTGATTACCCAGTTTGTGAACTCAGCCTTTCTTTTTTCTCTCTTCTTGATCAAGATACAGCAACTTCACAGTTAACACATATGAAGATTAGATCCCATCCCCTGTGGTAAAATAATGCTTTGTATCTGCAAGGATCACAAAGTTGTAATTTATTATTCAAACCTGGAATTTCTAAAAAAGAAATACAATGAGCAGCTATGAGCCTTTGCATTGTGGTGGATATCACCAAGTGTAATGATGGACACTGTTGGATTGTTGGGAAGTAGGATTTTGGAGGAAGTGTGTGCCGACCTATACGTATCATATACATACTGTGCTGTGATCACACGTCAGTTGGGCGCTGACTCGCCCAACTCGGGATCCTCAGTAATGTTGAAAGCTCGTCCTTGCTGTGGGGGTGTGAAGGAGGAGCTAATGATGTAATTTATGTGTGTGTGTGTGTGTGTGAGAGAGAGAGAGAGATACAGGTGATGTCTGGCTTAGGCGCTGAGTGTTGCTGCTTTACCATCCCTGTAAGTCATTGTTGGGCGATGGGTAATAGGTACCTTGCCATAGGTAAGGCAGGGCTGACTCAGTCTACCCCCCCCCCCCCCCCAAGCATAGCCACCTTGATATGCCAAATGAATCTACATGGCGTCTGCGGCAAAATCTGGTTGACCAGTATGAAATCACTTGAGTTGTTTTTTCTTACTGATTAAATCTTGCAGACTTTTTTTTGTAATTCAAGTTTTTATTTATGAAACATAGGGTACAGTTTAGCAGCTGAAGATCAGATTACAAAGTCAAATATTGGTTTGGTGTTCCTGGTTCCAAAAGGGAAAATAAATAAATGCATAAATAAATGATTAAAATTATAAATGGAAAGAAAAATACAAAGTAGCCGATGAATCCAACAGCAATGACTATAGATAGACCCTTCAATAAAAGTTTTAAAATCAACCTATTAGTGAGCTCAGGATCCCAACATCCTACAACCGCGGGGCCCCTGCCCCCCCCCCCCATTCTTGTCAACACACTCTATGATGCTGTTTCACTCATCAAAGTGAAAGCTTTCCACTCATTAAGTGTTGGGATAGATAGAGGGTCCTTTCCAATACAGTAGTCCCTCATTTTCCGCGGGGGTTACGTTCCAAAAACAACCTGCAATAAGTGAAATCCGTAATGTAGTAATCTTTATATTTTATTAGTTATTATACATGTACACAAATGTTTTAAGGCTGTAAAACCCCTCACCACACACTTTATACACGTTTAACAGTCAGGCATTAATCTAAATAGATTGTTTCAGTATCATAGAATGAACCAAAGATCAAAACCTGTTTTCAGAACTAAACATTTGTTGGAGAAATATAAATATATAGTACGTACAGTAAACAATTTCCTATTAATAATGTTAAGGCGTGCAGGTCGAGGAAAGAGCCGCTTGGAGTGCAGAAGAACAAATATTCTACTCGTGCTGTCTTTAGCCTCTCATGCTGCTTTATTGGATAGCTTAGCACAGCGTAACGGCAGCGCGGCTAGCCGGCTACATATATAAACAGGAAGAAACAATACCCATAAGGGACGTAACGTTTATGCTCCTACAAAATAAAAGCCTCTTTCGCGTGTATTTCACAGTTCCTCTGACCGCGCCCCTTCGTCTTGCGCCGTATCAAGGCGCGTTCAAGTGCAAAAAAAAATCTGAAATTGCACTAAAAAACTCTGCAAAGCAGCGAAGTCGCGGAAAATGAACCGCATTATATCGAGGGACTACTGTATGTCAAAATAATTCTGACGGCTTAGTTTGGCCCAACCATCAAGATCTGGTAAGCAACTGTGGTCAGTTTTGAAATCCCTGTTTTGTCTCCCAAAATGTGTAAATGTGGGGACAGTGGCAAGCATATTCCTACCCATGCCTCGCCAAAATGGATTTACCACAGAACATTCCCATATGACATGTACAAATGTGCCCACCTCTTTCTTGCATTTCCAACATCTGTCAGTCCTACTCTGAAAAGCGGACATGGTGTCTCATAATATATGGTGACTCATGGTGTCTTATATTGAGTGAATTTACCTCGACTGTCCTGAATATATTGACCATAAATCAGTCATAATCTGCCTCCATGTGTCTTCATCTATCTGTCAGTCAAGGTCTCTCTGCCAAATTAATCTAGCAGACTTTTAAACCCTGATTTCATCCCAGCAGCTTTAGTCATCAGTAATGATGGCATGAAGCTCGAGCATTTGGTGCAGCAAAAGCTTTACCCCCAGACAAAGATACAAAAATGCAATGTTCTGCAACCCCTCAAACCTTCTATCAACCGGATTATTGACAATGTATAGCCCGATTCCTTCTGATGATGGGTGAATAGAAATGGGAGCAGCAATAAAATTATGCACAAAAGAGATATTTATTTTCCTGCTTTCTCACAAGACAACAGCTTTTGTTCCATCCTTTGTTGTGGACGATGCATGCCCATGGGATGATTAATAGAACAAAGGATAGTAAAAAAAGACAGACCTGCTTGTAGTTCAATACAAGTTCCTCGAGCCTTTGAGGATGCACATTTACTTCAGGCCGAAGAGGGTTTAGAAGAAGAGATTGTCTTGCTGTCGGACATGCGTAAATACACTGACGTGTGATCACAGCAAAGTGATTAGCAAGACCTTTGTCCATTTTGGTCCCCGACCTGCTGCCTGGTGACATGCACAGGTGCCACGGCAGGAACAGATACTTCGCACCCTCAAAGTGAACATTATGAGTGTGCTGCTTAGCAGAGATATTTGATCCATTATATATTGTTTGCGTCCACAGCTGTTATAATGAGGATAATAAATATTGTATTAGCCATGGGACCGACATCTCCGTCTCCCAGACAAGTTCATAACCATCTCGGCAGGGAAGGGCGGGGACCTCCTGTGGCTTTTGTTCAATCCGCTTCTGTTCTTTTCCCTCTGCTCACTGAGATCAGTAACAAAAAAAGGCCTCCTTATAAACGTCGAACATGTGCATTGCAGCTAGGCAATCTCTACATATTTCATTTTCTCAATGAGCAACCGGAACACTGACATCAGCAGCTTGTAAAAAATGTTGATCGCTTTGTCACAGATCAGACTGATGTTACTCCGGTTGCTGCTCTATCCCACTGAGGTTTGGCATTTGCAGTTTGAACACCGGTTGGATGTTCAAAGTGTGAGTTATGCACAGAATGTAAGTATGCAACTCAAAGCAATGTAGTACAACTTTTCATGCTATATTTCTCTGTATTTGAGGGAATGTTTTCAGAAATGCAAGTGTGTGTACATTATTTAGACATGTACATATTGTTTTGAAGGATTATTCGACCATTTCAGAAATAATACAGCTCTTGAGATACTAAAATTAGTTATTTGTGACAGCGTGAATTATTGGCAAACAGTACGGTGGAAAGTGTCATAAAATCAACACTCAGACTCTGACACTCACGGCAGGGTTTACAAGACGACATTTAGTTTGAATCCAGAATAAATAATCCCAACACTGTCTGATTTTTCTTTTTCTTTTTTAACCTTTATTTAACCAGGTAAATCAATTGAGAATTAATTCTCTTTTTCAATAACGAACAGGACCTAAGTTGCATTTTATTCTTGGTGGGAGGAAGCCGGAGAACCCGGATCGAACCCACGCAGCTGCGGGGAGAACATGCAAACTCCTCACAGAAAAACTGCAAGTTGTATTTGAACCTGCGACCCTCTTGCTGTGAGGCAACGGCGCTTACCACTGTGTCACCGTGCTATCCCAGATGAATTAGTCAGAACATTCAGCAGGTATACACTGAGGCTGTGATGTTCTCCATTCAGACCTGTGTAGTTAATATCACAGTTGAATAAAAGGAATCCGGGAAACCCTGGATGATGAACAAAATTCAGGCTCCGATAAGAACTCGGAACTCTGCCTTCAGGTCAGGTGACACTGCTCTGTACAGCGCTGTCAGAGCCAACATGAGGAGAGGAATCCAACGTGCCATGGAAGTCTACAGGAGGAAGATCAAGGGATTCCTCACGGACAACAACCCCCGACAGGTGTGGACAGGCATCCAGGCCATCAGCAATTACAATGGCCAGAGCCCAATGACCGGCAGAGACATCCAACCTCCTCCTTTGACCCCCACCAGTTTGTTACAGAGCAAACAGATCGACGGAGGACGCCATCACCCTGACATTCCAAAGAGCGCTGAGCCATCTGGAGAACAGGAAGAGCTATGTGAGGATGCTGTTCTTAGGAACTACCAAACAGAGAAGACCCCAAAAAATGTGGAGACAGAGCCAGAGAGCCAGATCAGAGCTTTTAATAACGCTAAACCAAAAACACTCAGTCTGAAGAACAGCACTGAGGGGCGGACAAGCTGGAACGTCCAGTAAGAAAGCACAAAATGGCAGTCAAAAGAAAGTGCAAGAATAACGGGGTGGATCTGGTGATCCAATAAAACACACTCACGATAACTTCGTTTAAATGTATAATTTGTAACTATGCACAATAACTGCATAATGTAACTACGAACCTCATACTTAATTATTTTTATTCCTACTTGATTTTTTTATTGCTTGTGTCACTGCATTGCGTTGACTTGACTTGATTTTTGCACTGTGCAGAGCCTGTTTAATTTAATTGCATCACCGTGCGTAATGACAATAAAGTGCTATTCTATTCTATTCTGGACCAACATTTTCAAGGCTTCCCCACACGCTTTGCAGTCACTCTGCTGATGACTCACTCTCTGTTGTATTTAGGGAAACACAATTCTTTTGTTTTGTTTATATTGCCTAATTACATTTGGGAATGCAGGTGAAATTTGTGGTCTGGTTCTCTTGGTGCTCTCCTTTTGCACTGCATGAAGCAGATATGTTTTATGTCACTGTCATCACTTTAAAAATTTGAATTTGAATTGCAGATGATACCATCTTTTTGTCTCTTGCCTCCATGCAGGAAGTCTAATATTATAAAAGTTCCATTGTGTGACAAACGTTCTTCTCACCACATATCTTCTTTGATTGTTGTGATATATTTGCACCTTCTCTCTGTAAATTTAGGCTCGTTAACGTTATCGGATCATGCAATCAGTTGATTTCGCAGTTTTCACATAGTAATAGCAAAATAAACCACAAATATCCCGCATCTCACACAATTTGAGAACAATCTCATTGTGCAGATCGAACCATCTCCGTCTTCCCCGCATTACAGAATCACGCCACAAGTATGGTGGACCTGCACAAACCCTTTACAATGTCTTAAACCATTAGACTCCAACCTTAAATAATATCCCCTGATTAAATATAGGTTGCAGTACTTCACTGTGATGATCACCATTTTACTGCGCTTACCGACAGCAATTTATATTCATCACTAATTCAGTAGTGGTTGTGCATATGTCCTGCTGTCAACCTGCAGCTGTTCGATGGTGGTTTAGGATTTCCACTGCACTTGTGCACTCCTCATTTTTGTGTTGGACTGATATTCCATGACAGTGGTGATGACATTGCTCTGCAATGCTTCCTCACCCTTGTCAAGCAGTCTCATACCTGAGACCCTGAATAACTAGTCCGCCGTTATTAGGCACAGGCCTCACAAAGCCTCAGTGGATAGCAACATAAAAAATTATACTCAAAGCAGTCCTTATAGCATTAAGAACTTCTCCTTCGCCGAGGGGCTTGTTCCCCTCCTAATTAGATTCAAACCGTCCACATGATGATCTGCATCATCATCAAAAGGTTATAAATTGTTCTTGGTGTCTTTATACACCAACGATTAAAAGCAAAAGTGAATCAGATTTGATGTGTGTGTAAACAGATGTTTGAATCCATAAATGGGTTTTTCAATGTAAAAATCAAATATTTTTTACTTACTCTATTCTGGATCCGATCCAGGTGAAATTCGGTAGTGAGATAAAGATCCCCACACTACATGAGTGTGTCAAATTCCATAAACATCGGTCAATAATCAACCGAGATATTGAAGAACAAATTTTGACGCTCCGTTGACTGCAACAATCTCAAAGTGATTCCGAATTCACGTTCTCTTGTGGATCGTCAATAAAATGTAATCATCTGTCCCTTGTCACATTCCCAATATCCCCTGAAAATTTAATCCAGATCAGTCTAGAATTTTTTTTTTTATCTTACGGAAGGACAGACGGGCGGACGCCAGCGATTACATAACCTCCCCCTGACCTCGCCGAAGGTAACATGCTTGATAATCGCAGTGAAGATGTGTGAAAATGTGTTAGGAAAGTGTGAGGGTTATTATCTGTTGCTTGCCTTGTCACCCATTCTCACACCTGTTCTCTATTTTGCTCCAGGACCTGTTGCTGCAGTTCACGGATTGGCTGTGGCCACCCACCCCAGACACACCTGAG
This sequence comes from Brachionichthys hirsutus, assembly GCF_040956055.1. Classification (NCBI taxonomy): domain Eukaryota; kingdom Metazoa; phylum Chordata; class Actinopteri; order Lophiiformes; family Brachionichthyidae; genus Brachionichthys; species Brachionichthys hirsutus. The sequence goes on along the minus strand of NC_090897.1, from coordinate 14,645,855 downwards.
GCCGATTACCAGCAGCCCCTTTAATGTCTGCTTCCCCGACTATTTTGTTGTTCTCCTCATGCCATGCTGCCTGTCGCTGCTTCATTCCAGCCTTCTCTCCGCATCGCCTCGGTTGTCTTGGTTACAGCCCTCAATTTACTGCAGGTGGCGTTTGTTAGTAATCTCGGGCAGGGCCGTCAACAGACTTGCTGGGGCCTGGGGCAAGCAGTAACCCATATGGGCCCCACCCACCCCCACGCCGAATAATCCTCCACGACATCTACCCATTCATTGAAATCAAACAGCCACACAACAGAAATGTGAAAATTACTCTTAATTACAAAAACTGAAGTATAGAGGGTTAAAGAATGATTTAAGGAATTTGCTTTAAAGGAGACATAAATTTATATTGAAACTAATTTATTTTTTCATGTTCAATATATAATTGAATAAAGCTTGTTTCTTTGTTCAGCCTAAATGTTACACACTCTGAGTCATTATTATTATTATTAACAAGGTTAGTTGATAGTTTTCTTGGTTGGAAGTATGCACTTATTTAGGTGGGACTATCCACCTGTAACTACGTCAAACCCGAGCACCCTCCATTCTCAGGTAAGTCCTTCACAGAGTGGTTGTACGGGTGCTACCGATACAAACAATTGATTTTCTGACATTAAATGTCTTTGTTGTTTCTGTGTGACGTCAACTTGAAAGGAGATATGGGATAAGTTGCTCTCGATTGGCAGACACATACCCCTCTATCAACAGGCTGAAGGAGAGCTATGAATGAAACAAGCAGAAATCCCTATAAAGTACAATTTAATACCAATGATAAGTTAAAGATGGAAAGCAGGTTGTGTGAACCAAGTTTGAATCTTATCAATGGTTACGCATGCAGTTTTTGTTTCTCATGTTGTCTCCATGGAGCGCGGGTCATGACAGGTTTTGCTTTTTTCTATTTTTATTTTTTTGCATTAGTCCCATTTCCAGCTGTCACTCATTTCTTTCCGTGAACCGGTCCGATATTTTCATAAGCACCTTCTGAAGTGTTAAGAGCGCATTCAACTCTCAACACATCCGGGGGGTGGGATTTCTTTATTTTCTTTTTAAACAATACCTTTGAGCTTTCATAATGCATCTTGTAACTGGCACCTGCTTTTAACCCTCCCACATTGAAGTTATCCCGTGGGTGGTTCAACATTAGATATGTAAATCACTGGCTCCAATAAATACAGTGCAAGTAGTTAAACGCTGCATAAATGGCACATGGTGCTCGGCAAGCCAAATCAAACCATCGCCTCGAGTGGTGAATAAAATCAATATACTCTGATGAATCTTGCACATTACAAACCTCTTACACTTTTCTGCCAATGAAACAGTGTTCAAGGGTTGAAAGAGTGGTTTTAAGTTTTTGTTTTTTTTCTGTTTCCATTTCCTGAAGCGATTCTTATTAAGGCATAAACCTTAAAGGAAAATGTGTCGGACTAAAGAACCTCATGCTGCCCAAAATGGACACTAAATAAAAGATGAAGCTATACAGCTCCAACAAAGAGACAACTCAATATATTCCATATGCAGCTTTATTACTTCTACAACTAAAACAAATGAAATTAATTAATGCATCTGCACTTTCCAGTGTAATGCATTGTAATAAACAGTGACCGTGGGCCCAATATATTCTTGGAATGCCATATATTCAAGATACTTTATTGTCATTATGCGAGCATAATAAAATCGTGAGAAGGCCCACGGCTTTAAGGCACACATCATAACAAACTAAATTCTCTCTCTTAAGAAACAATATATATACACACAGAGAGAGTGAGAATCACAGGCAGTAGTGCAAAATAGCATCAGCAGCAACAGGGCCGGCAGAGAGTGTCCCAGATCGCTACGAGGGAACGACTGCTTTCACAGCTTGGGGGAAGAAGCTGTTTCTGAGCCTCGTAGTGCTGCTTCTTATTGTCCTGAACCGCTTCCCTGATGGAAGCGGGACAAACAGTTTGTGGCCCGGGTGGGTGGGGTCTGTGGCGATGCGTCTGGCCCGCCTCTGGACTCTGGAGGTGTAAACAGAGTCCAAATCAGGCAGACGGTGACCCACAATCCCCTGAGCTGTCCTCACCACCCGTGATAGGTCCTTCCTGTCCTGCGCCGTGCAGCTGCCGTACCACACGGTCGCACTGAGACACAGGATGCTCTCTATCGTGGCCCGGTAGAAGTTCTCAAGCAGCATAGAGGAGAGTCCAGCCCGCTTCAGCTTCCTGAGGAAGAAGAGCCGTTGCTGGGCCTTCTTCACCAGGTGTCTGGTGTTGAGTGTCCAGGAGAGGTCAGAGGAGATGTGGATGCCCAGGAATTTAATGTTCTCCACACGCTCCACTGCTTCCCCTCGTATGCACAGGGGGGCGTGTTCAGTCCTCCTGGACCTCCTGTAGTCCACTATGACCTCCTTGGTCTTGCTGGTGTTCAGAAAAAGGCTGTTACTCGAGCACCACAGCATCAGGTTCTGGACCTCCTCTCTGTAGTGGGTGTCATCGTTGTTGGAGATGTGACCCACCACAGTGGTGTCGTCCGCAAACTTCACAACCATGTTTGTGGAGTGAATGGCAGAGCAGTCGTGGGTGAAGAGGGTGAAGAAAGCAGGGCTGAGAACACAGCCCTGGGGGGTCCCAGTGTTAAGGATCAGAAGGGAGGATGTGGTGTCTCCTATCCTCACCACCTGGGGCCGGTTGCTGAGGAAGTCTCTGACCCAGGCGCAGAGTGGTGGAGACAGTCCCAGGCTGTGGAGCTTCAGGGCCAGCATGTCCGGCGGGACGGTGTCCACAAACAGCATCCTGACGTAGGTGTTAGGCTGCTCCAGGTGAGTCAGGGCCGAGTGAAGTGTATAACTGGATATACAGCCCACTCGACTGATCAGTCTGAATTAAAGGAGAAACGAATCAAGCTGTGAATCAGTTTAATCATCTTGTGTGCTTGCTAACATGTTTAGCTTTAATGCATACAATTATTCATTTGAGGAGAAGACTCTGTGGCAATACATTTATTCAGCTGCAATACTCTAATTGCTCGACACAATAGCTGTTTGGCTTTGAAAATCAATTTCAAACATCACAACTTTGAAAACTGATGTCAAAGGAGCCACAGATTGTAACTAGAAAAGCACTCTGAGAGGGCAGACCTCCGCCAAGCACCTCAGTCTCCCTATATTGTGATTTGCACCAAAAATAATGGCCCTACATTTATTTTACCTCTAATTTTAGATTTAGTTTTAAAACATGAAAACAAACCTTTAGCAATTGTATTCACGTCAATATCATTATTAGTTTCGACATTCACAATAAAGCACACTTTCAGTAATTGTGGATTCTTCTAGGAGCTAGTAAACAAATCTGTTTACTAGCTCCACAGTGTCTTGCTAGCAGAAACAGAACCTCCTTTGTGGATTTAATATAACAGAGATATTATTGAAAGTGTCCAAAAACAACATTGTTTTGTCGTGAAAATGTACCCCGATTTCAACTGGATCTCATTCCTCAGGTATTAAACATAGAAGTAGGGACGACATGTAGAACGGGAGAGCCTGAAAACACTGAGGAAACAGAGAGGATGTTCTGGCAGAGAACTGTCCGTGAGGCAGCAGCTGATTAGGTGAGATGTGTAACAGGTGCGTCTCATTCAGTTCAGCAATGCCTCTGCAGCTGTGCAGGGCAGAAATCAACCTGCAGCCTGTTTATGCTTTAGATACTAACGGGAGTGAAAAGCGAGTGCATGTGTTTTTCTTGCTCTGACGTTACATTTATCATTACAGGTTCATACTTAGTCAGATGCACTTGGATTGGGAAATCTATGCTTTGTATTGTTTCTGTAGGCTCCAGACTGTATTTTTTGTGATTAGTTATCTAACTTTAACACTTGAACTACCAAGGCAGTCATTTTGACTGTTTTCAAAACTTGCAACATCATAACTTGGTTTAAAAAAGAAAAACGATTTACCAATGGGATCCTGACTTTTCCTAAATGTGTGTGTATATATTATTATAACATTGGTACAGGGAGTGTCATATATCTCTCTTTGCTACATGCTCTTTCTCCTGCTCTGTTGTCTGTTTTTTTTTTTTTTATGCTCTGTGAAGCCCAAGAGAGACCAAAATGACAAGTAGTAAGAAAATGAAAGTTATGGAGGCTTTAGCCTTGCATCAGCGCCTTGGTGAGAAAGACTCTGGCGGAGGAGCAGGTTCAGAGAGTGATGTCTCTTGGTCTTTGGAAGAAGCTTCAATTAGCTCTCAGTGATTCAGGAATCATTTTAGAGATGCCCCCTAGCAAAAAAGAAGACTGGAAGCATCAAATTCCACACTTGCTGACATCCCATCTGCTAATTTACAAGGTATGAGGCGTACATAAGGACTCCTTATTATTATCATCATCATTAGGCTATGGTTTACTATATTGCATATTTCTGTAATGTAAGCCTCTGCTAGTTTTATGGGATCTTGTGAGCTTCTTAGCCTTTATTTAGGTATTGCAGGGGGCCTCCAAATAATTTACGAAACATCATGATTTTATTATGATGGACAGCTTTTTGGTCTATCAAGTGTGCCATAAATTGGAAAAGGCCTGATAAGATGAATATTCCATGAAATCAAACTAATTAGACTAATATTTTGGTGACAGTGGAAGATCCTGAAACTTAAGCAGCATCCACAAGAGCACTCCGCACGCCATTGGATGAAAAGGCTGTCCCACAAACATCTGCACAGAGGCATAAAACAGCGAAAGATGGCACAGTGTGGAATGTAATCCAGTCAGGTGAAAAGGGTGGAAGGCGTCAGAGTCACAATGTCTTTACAGAACCTGCAAGCCCCACGGCACATGCTAAAGCGCAACATTGAGGATACCCTCACCTCTTTTCTGTGTTTGGTTGATGATACCATGCTGAAACACATCAGGGCCTGCACCGTTGCTGAGGCAATCAAAGACAGAGAGGAAAGTTCATGGGATATGACTGTCGATGAGCCGAAGGCCTTCATTGCTCTAATCTACAATACAATACAATACTTCATTAATCTGTCCCTCGGAGGGCAATTTGGCTTACAGCAGTTTGAACTGCTGCCGGTCGCAGCGTGCGCATGCGCCCGGGCAATGCGGGTGAAGTGTCTTGCCTAAGGACACAACGACAGTGTACACATGCGCCTGAGCCGGGGACTGAACCGCCAACCTTTCGGTCACAGGACGACCCTCTCAACCACTGCGCCACTGTCTCCCGCATTTGTGTTGCACAAGGTGCTGATATAACTGTTGCTGAGCAGCTCTACCCAACAAAAGCAAGATGCAGCTTCATCCAATATATACCTAGCAAACCTGATAAATTTGGTATCAAGTTTTGGCTTGCTGCTGATGTCGATACAAAATACATGCTGAATGCTGCGCCATATCTGGGCAAAGGGCCCGGCACACTACAGAGGTGCTGAAATGTGAAACCAAGGAAAAATGTCTCCATACTAAGCACTGTCCACACAGCTGTCAACATCACAAGTGATCGCAAGGCTAAACCGGAGACTTACATACTACAACAGAACCAAGTTTGAAGGCGCTTGATCAAATGGAGAAAATACTCAATAAAAGCACCACGAAGACGGCCATTGGCTGTGTTATATAATATTATTTACCTGGCTGCCATAAATGCTTAAATCCTGTTCAAGAAATGCACCAATGAGATGATGTCACGGAGGAACTTCATAATGCGACTCGCAAATGAACTTCGCTCCGGACACATGACAGCAAAAGTGTTAGCAAGACAGCGCGAGCAGTGGATGGCGAGTAGTAACAGCCGGAAGAAGTCCTCAAGTAGTCCACGTCTTTCTCTATTTTTACATGCCACTTGACAACACAATACCAAGCGTGCCAATAAGGGGCATTGGAGGATACAACAGGGGTATGGCTTCTCCAGCAGCAGAACCTCAAATGAATAGACATTTATCCGAGAGCCATCCGCCATACTGGGAATGCCACGCCCACTCGGATGCGGGACAACCAGATGGTGTGCATCATTGTGTGTAAATTAGCTGTTAAAACTGCTGTGTGCATAAAGTGCAGTGATACCAGGAACGAACAGCCTGTTCGTTACAAAAAGCCACACAAATGATGGTGCGAGAGCCCCGGTTGGGGCAGCAGAAGATGGAGAGGAGAAGTCACAAGGTGGTGTGTGGGAGCTGCACATGGGAGGTGCAGGTTACCTGTGTTCACTGTGAGCTACGTTTACATCGACAAAATAGCTTTAATCCGATCAGAGTAAAATTGTGATTGGATGCACTGTGTTCATGGACCCTAAAAATATTGATCCGATTAGGACTTGCGTGTTCATGTATCACACTTTTGATCGTAAAAAAATATTTTGACATGCGCAATTTATACTAAATATACCGGAAATAGTAGAAGAAGAAGCCATAGCGACTTCCGTTGTAAACAAAACATGGTTCCGCCCTTTTCTGCTTGAAATGTCAGCGTTATTTTGACATTATATAAACGCAGCCACTGAAACACAAACTGGGAAAATATCCTTGCACACACATATACCTTTGCATAAGCACACATCTGTAAACTGACAGTATAATGTTGGGCTACTGTAAAATGGACATGGACTGAAGGTAATAAAGATAATGCATTGAATAAAGGTCATTCTGTCTCCAAGAAGCTAATTGTTCTGTCAACAGTATTAATTTGATAGGTCTCCCAAAGGGCATGCGTCCATTGCATATTTTCCAAACAGATTAGTTTGTGTGTGTGTGTGTGTGTGTGTGTGTTTGTTCACAGCAGTAGCTCTGTGTTGATATGTGATTGTATGGATGCATATGTTGTGTATTTGTGGTATGAAAACAGCAGCATGTGTCTTTGTGTATAAAAGAAGGTAAGCTTAAATTGGCAGCTTGTAAATTCATATAGTGTATATTTGTATGCATGGATACATTTGCACAGAGCAGAAAGAGTGAACTGGCACTTAGCTCCCAGGGTTAACGATCAGATGTCAAGATCTGAAGACACCAGGGAGTTGTTAGTTGCTGTGATCCATTTGAAAATTCAATAAAGCCTATGACAATACAGAGTTGGAACCATGTCAACGAAAATGGAGCATCATTTGCTTCAGATGTCTGGTTAATGCACTTGATTGCACAGCAAATAGATGGACCCCAATATGGGTGGAAGTAAAAGTAAATAAACTTTACATATGTATCTGGACATTTACTGGATTTAAATTCATTTTCTTTAGTCTGAATCTGAAAATGAGTATAGTTCAACAAAAATCATTAGTTCACATAAATTACTAATAGTTAGGGATGGGACGAGATGTCGTCCCACGAGATCTCGCGAGATCAAAATGCTGTGAGATTTCTCGTCCTTGCGTTAAACATAGGCAGGAGTCTGTGAACCCTCATTGACAATGGCGATAAACTACTTCTGATTCTGATTGTTGTTATGATCTAGTGCTATATAAATAAATGTAATTAAATTGAATCAAATTAACTGTACTTTTACAGTACTTCCACAGAGGGGGAATGTCCACAAGATGTGCATGCAGAAATGTGCTCTTCAGAAATTATAATTTAATTTGCATCCCCAGCAAGAAGGTTCCGGGTTTGAATCCCCTTTGTGCAAAGTCTTTATGTTCTCCCCGTGTCCGTGGGGGTTTTCTATGGGTTATCCGGTTTCCTCCCACCTCCAAAAACATGTGATTTAGGTGAATTGATTATTCCGAATTGTTGTGAGTGTGAGTAGTTTTCTGTCTCTGTGTGGCCCACAATGCACTGGCGATGAATTCAAGGTGTGACCGCCCTCTCGCCCATAGCAAGCTGGAATAGGCTCCAGCAAGTCCTGTGACCCGAAAAGCGGAAAAGCAAATGGATGGATGGAGGGATGATTGAATGGGAAAAAAAAACCCAATGCTGCATGTGTTCTACATGTGTGTAATTCTCATACATATTTCAGATCAATGGCCGTAAGATATAAGGTTGGGTTTTCATTGTGGCGATCATGTGTTCAGAGGCAGGGATGGAGATGGTTATGGGAACACTGTGTTTATCCCTTTGCCTCAGGCTTGCTTTCAGTTAAACAGACCTCTCCGTCACAGTGTGGCCAGTAATGAGGAGCACACGGTGGCACAGCTCACATTTACGTTGTACAGTCTTAAGGTTAAATAATATGACAGTCTCCAACTAAGTCCCTTTTTTTACCTTAAAGGTCAGCTAAATATTTTATTACCATCAGGCCTGGCACAGTATTGAAATGGTAATGTAGGTACCACTACAGGACAGCTTCAGAGAGGAGGGGGGGTTAGAAAGGTCACCCAGTGTCCCCACTGCTGCCCTTTATTTACACACAGTAAGCAAGTGATTCTGTGTAGAAAAACTCTTACACACACTGTTAACAGTACGTTGACACAGTACAAAAGCAAAGGAAAACTCAGGTCGTAGTCTATGGTATATAGACAAGTACTTTACCCATACATTTTCATCCTCATAGACTTTCACTTCATTGTGATTATATTTATTTGATGCATTCCCTTCTTATAATTCCCTTCTTATAAAGACATTCCCTACAAAAAGCAGAGTCCAATTTCCAGACGAGTATAGGCATGGAAAGGCATTAAAAATTGGCTGATTGGCTGTGGTAAAAATGTAAACTTGTGAGCAATTTCTGAGGTTGTGAAAGGTAAGATATATTTCTTCTATTAGCACGGAAGGTGGGTAATGAGAAAGTAATCTGAAAACCTACATTTCATCAGAGTGGGGGCATTTCAGTGTCAAGAAGAGCAAGCCTAATGGAGAATTAGACGCAAATAACTTGGTAGTAGGCATTTCCTCACCTTTACATTACCTCTAATGGGTCTCTCTGCTTTATGAAGACCAGTCAGAAAGACTAATTCTCTGTACATATACACATATGGTATGTGTGCTATATAATCTGTGGTAAATATAAATAGTGACTTACACAATTATCACCTAATTATTTTATTGACAGAATTAGTGGACGGTTTCTCTCACTGACATGTCAATCTATTAGAAGACAGATTTTATTTACACTCCTGAAGAAACAAAAAAAAAGAGAGAGAGAGATTGCTAAGTTAAAATCAGGTCGAAATATCAGGTCATGTACGACATTCAGCATCATGCTGCTGAGAAGGCCGTTCCCCACCTAATCAATAGAGGAGACACTGTCATTTTCTTTATGTAATCCACTCAGAGTGACTCAATTTCTTCTTTTAAAGACACACCATTGCTTCCTTTATGCACTTTATTATATAGGGAAGACAAGTCGCCTTCCATCTTCCTTCCATCATCAGGTTTTAGTGGTTTCAGAGGATGCACTGGCACAGCAGCAAGTCTGGGATAAAATTAGATTGCAGTGAAAAGCCTCATACTAAAACCAGATCATAACTCAATAAATAAAATGCATCCTCTTTACAGCATCCATGTTGTTCCTGTTTTATGACTTAACCCTTTCAGTTTTTAGCTTAAGAAAAATGACACAAATAATGATTTTTTCAAACTAATATTTATTGGCCTTGGCTCATTTTCTCCAAGGAACATAAATCAGAAAAATATTTTCAATGACCCCCCCCCCCTCTGTATACCCCCTCACCACATTTATATTACATACAGGGTCTTCAGGTCAACTGGACCCAGACCTAATAAACGGGTGTAAATCATAGATCCGGTACACCCTCATGTTCCCTTGTTCCTCTGTGTGAGAGAGAGAGCGAGAGAGAGTGATTTTGATTTTGAAAAATCAAAGCGGGAGAGAGTCCCTGAACCATGGTTTTGAGGACCAATCTTGACACATTAGATGCAACAATTTTTTCCCTTCGCATGAGCTGGGACAGGAGCTGCTATAACGGAAGATGGCTATGGTAACAGTACGTAACAGCTCCCTCCCCAGCTGCTGAAAACAGAGTGCAGGCCTGTCCAGTCATCAAAGTTTGTGTAGACTGCTGACACAACCCTGGCATCGTATGTACCAAAGAAAGGGAAACATTTGGTGCTCATGAGTTCACTGCACTGGGACGGGCGATTCTGTGGTCATGGAGCATCGAAAGCTCAAAATTATCATGGACTACAATGATGGTGACGGCTCACAGCTGCAAAAGAAAGACCTTATGATGGCCTCTGGTGATATTTTTGGACATGCTGGATATCTCCGCATACAATGTCTTCGACATTTAGCTGTCACTGAACCCAGGGTGGAATAGGGGAAAGCTGCAGGAGAGGAATTATTGAGGAATTGGGGAAAATGTTGGTGAGACCTCATATAAAAAGAAGGCAACATCTTCCAAGGACCCCAGTCTCTGCAGCCATTGTGAAGAGCACTCAGGGAGAAGATGATCGTGTCACATCCTGCCAAACTGCAGAACGACCATTTGCAAAGCCCGAGGTAAGTGTTTGATGCTGTTGCAGTATATTTCATGTTTGAGAAGGACGAGTGGTTGAAAAGATCTTTATCTTTTCAACAAGTATTATGGCAGGATGCTCTTTACTTCTCAGTCGCCAACAACGGAATTAACAAAATAGTGCCAAAATATTATGGGCACAAAACCACACCCACCACCAAATGCCTCCATAGACTCTCCCCCCACCCCAACTGTCCTCTGCATCCAGGAGCAGGATGTGCACAGACAGTTCACAAAGCTGAACTCCCGCAAGGCTGCGGGGCCGGACAATGTTTCCCCCTCCACCCTGAAACGTTGTGCCAGTGAGCTGACTCCTGTCTTCAGACATCTTTAACACCTCCCTGGAGTCCTGTCATGTGCCAGCCTGCTTCAAGTCCTCCACCATTGCTCCTGTCCCCAAGAAGCCAAGGATCACAGGACTTAATGTCAGGCCCAAGGCAGGTAAGAACCCAAATGCGAGGCGGTTTGAGCGGGAGGTTAGAAACGGCTTTATTGTTTGTTACCAGGAGGTCAGTCCAGAAGGGCAGACAGAGCGGTTTAGGGGCAGGCACGGAGACAGGTCCAAGGGGCAGGCGAAGGTCGAACACCGGGTGGTCAGGTCGACCGGGCAGACGGGTCAGAGGCCGGAGGCGAGCAGACGGGGTTCCGGGGACAGGCAAGGTCGGTTCACGGGGAGGCAGGCGCTGGAAGGTTGCTGGAAGGAGCACATACATGACACTACGATCTGGCGTCTGTGTGTTGTCTTGGCTGGGGTTATGTAATGGCTGGGGCTGATTGGTGATGCGCTGCAGCTGGTGACGGGAGCAGGTGACAGGGATCAGCTGATTGCCGAGCGGGGCTGTGAAGGCGGGGAAGTGGGTGTGGTGAGCGGCACAGCCGTGACACTTAATGACGACAGACCGATAGTGCTGACATCTGTAGTCATGAAGTCTTTTGAGCGCCTGGTTCTCCACCACCTGAAGACCCTCACCGCCCCCCTCCTGGACCCGCTGCAGTTTGTCTACCGAGCCAACAGGTCTGTAGACGATCTGGCCCTCCACTTCATCCTGCAGCACCTGGACTCCCCAGGAACCTACGCCAGGATCCTGTTTGTGGCAGCTCAGCTTTCAACACCATCCTCCCGGGACTGCTCCAGGACAAGCTGCTCCAGCTCGACGTGCCTGACTCCCTCTGCTGGTGGATCACCGACTTCCTGACGGAGCAGAGGCAGCATGTGCGGCTGGGGTCTACGGTCTCGGACACCCTGACTATCAGCACCGGATCCCCCCAGGGCTGTGTACTTTCCCCCTGGCTCTTCTCCCTGTACACCAACTGCTGCACCTCCAGCCATCAGTCTGTCAAACTGATTAAGTTTGCGGACGACACCACCCTCATCGGGCTCATCTCGGACGGTGATGAGTCTGCCTATAGGAGGGAGGTGGGCCGGCTGGTATCCTGGTGTAGCAGCAACAACCTGGAGCTGAACAGCCAGAAAACAGTGGAGATGATCGTCGACTTCAGGAAAGTCACAGCCCCACCGTCCCCCCTCGCCCTCACAGACTCCCCTACCCCCATCTCCATCGTGGACTCTTTCCACTTCCTGGGCACCACCATCACCCGGGACCTCAAGTGGGAGCCGACCATCAGCTCCCTCATCAAGAAGGCTCAGCAGAGGATGTACTTCCTGCGGCGGCTGAGGAAACTCAAGCTGCCAACCCAGATGTTGGTGCAGTTCTAAACCTCCATCGTGGAGTCCGTCCTCACCCCCTCCATCACCGTGTGGTACGCTGGCGCCACCACCAGGGACAGACACAGAGTGCAGCGCATTGTACGTGCTGCGGAGTAGGTGATCGGCTGCAAGCTGCCATCCCTCCAGGACCTGTGTGTCTCCAGGACTCGGAGGCGTGCAGGTCGGATCACAGCCGACCCTTCCCACCCTGGACATGGACTCTTTGACCCTCTCCCCTCAGGCAGGAGGCTACGGTCCATCCGGAGCAGAACCTCCCGCCACAAGAACAGCTTCTTTCCCTCAGCCGTAAGACTCCTGAACACTTAATAATTCTGTCCCGGACTCCTGAACGTTTCATCACTGACAACTTGCACTGTTCCATTTGCACTGCGTGATTATGCTAGTTTACTGCTGCTAGTACACATCTGTGTACCCACTCCTGCTGCTGCTGATGTGTCTGTACTTCACCGAGAAACATTCCTAGTCTGACAATGGCAATAAACTACTTCTGATTCTGATTCTGACTACCCATAAAGCTCTTGGGTGAGAGACCTGTTACCAAGTGGTCGCCACACAGCCCACCCAAACACCCAGAGGGAACATCTGGATAACCAGTCAATATCTGACAGGGGGCCTCATCAGCCTGCTATAACGGCTGTGCTGTCCCACCGTAGGAGCCTGTAGCTCCAGGCGTCCACGCGGACCATAGTCAGGAGTCACACCATCTGCAGAATCACAATCAGAATCAGAAGTAATTTATTGCCATTGTCAATGAGGGTTCACAGACTAGGAATTTTTCTCAGTGAAGTCGTGCAACATGTAACAGTAATGACTAAGATACAAAAAACATATAAGTACAGAACACATCACAAAACACATCAGCAGCTGTTACCAAGTGCTCGCCACAGTATCTTCTTTCATCAGAAATAAAAAACTGTGTTCATACCATACCATGTTGTCCCTACAACTCTATACACATCTTCAGCTGATCCAGTACGCAGCAGCTCGTGTTCTAATGGGCGAGAACACATTTCCCCTGTTCTTGTATCCCCGCATTGGCTCCCTGTTAGAGAACAAATATAATTTAACATCATTCTTATCACCTTTAAATCCCTGAACAGCCAGGCTTCACCATACCTTGAAGAGCTCATTGTAGCATATTTCAACACTAGAACTCTGTGGTCCCAAAATGCCAGTCTTCGGCTGCAGGTGGGAATCTCCCGTGACACACTCAGCTCCTCCCTCTCCATCTGTTTATTCACATTCCATCGATGCATGTTACTAACTGCTTTTCTTCCCCGGCTGTATTGCTTGCTCGCTCTCCTTCTGTTCTCCCTCCATCTGTTTCAATCTGCAGGCCCTTATGTACATGAAGCTGCAGAACCTGGACCTGCAACTGTACAGGGTCATTCTCCAAAAAGGGTGCCATTTCCACTACGCAATTTGTAAAGATTTTATGCCGAGCAAATCCTTCAAGAAAACATATTTTCCCACCTCACGCATAAAGTCCTTATTAATAATATCCATTTGATTTAGACCTTGTAGCCATTTTGGTACCACCCCGTCACGGACAATGTGTACACCATTAGAGTGATGGTACATTAAATACATTTAAAAAATCAAATGTTTTGCTGCTAGTAAGATGTCCTTTTTTGGAAACTAGCAATAGACGGTATGTTATTTAATCAGTTATTTTCATTTTTATGCTCATTAGCCGTGCAATATGAATTTCACATGTCAACGGTGTCATTGTTTTTACAAAAAAATATCGATTGACTTCAAAATTTGAAATAAAACATAGTCCTTTGATTCGTCCACAAAACAAGAACGTTATTCAAAATTAATTTATGATCAATTTCAATCTATTTCTGTGATCACTGTGACGGCGTGGTTCAGTGTGACGGGGTGGTATACGGACAAACTCTGTCTATTAATATGATCTGTTGTTTTTAACCTTCATCTAACATTCGACACTTTTGTTAATTCTGGATATGAATGTAGGCATGACTTAATGATACAAGAGACAAAATACATGTAACAAATTTATATTTATTAACATTTTGCTAGAAAGGTGCAGGTATCTTCATATGCTTGTAATAAACTTAGCAAACACTGAACATTCAACATGTGAATAACAACATGAAATAATCAATATTCAAACATTTTATTAACATATTAATAAACAAGGACATATTAAGAGTAATTATGAAAACCGATTTAAAGGCACATAACAATTTAACTTTAACAAAGTGAAACAGGGATTGAACCTTCATCACGGTGCTTCTAAAAAGAGGAGTGACTTTTGAAATCCTAGGAACCATCATGAAAGTGACTAGGAAAGTCGCCTCCGTACTTCTTTTTGAACCTCCATGTGACGGGATGTCACAGGCTGAGGTTCTTGAAGGATTTCAAGCATCTCATCAAAGAGGTACCAGAAGATGTCCTCTCGTGCAGGCCAGAAGAACCAGTTGACTCCAGTGCCATTCATACATTTTACAAGGGCATGTGTCTCATCTATGTTCAGGATGATCCCTGGATAAAGATCACTATCATATTTGAGAATACACCACTTCCCAAGGAGAGCTCCAGACTCCCAAGCAATGGCTTCTGTCAGCCCCTTTTGGGCGGTCTGGTTAAAAGAGAAGTGCTTAGTTGTGAAGCATTGACATCTCAGCTGCTTGTGAGTGGAGCACATGCAGCTGACCTCTCTGTAAAAGACATCCCCTGGAGTGAATGATACCACCTGGTGGGATATGGCCTGGCATTCTTTCCACTGCCTGCTCCACTGCTTCACTCTCAACATAAAATAACTTAATAGTTGAAGCATTTTCTTTGAGGGCATTATAAAGCTCACGGGCATCAGGTACGTCCCGGCTTTGGTCACCAGCTTGTCTGCTGTTCTTTTTAGGGTCCCCCCAACACCATCAAGGGGCCCCTTACCATGGCTTGCCTCAAAAAAGTTCCTTGTGTCATCTTTCAGACCACGTCTTGCAAGCTCTGTACTGAAAAGGAAGAAGTTCCCTTTCTGTTTTTACTGAGTACATGGTCCATCACTCAGAAAGTGTAGAACTGATACTTGGGGATATGTTGCTTGCAGATAATCCAGCACCGGCTTCATGTGTTCCCATATAGCTGGGGGGCTTTTGTGTTTGGAAGATGACACGGTGCAAAAGCAAATGGGCTCTTTTTCACTACCAATGTACAAAACACCAGTGTGCAGAGTAGCTTGTTGGTGTGAGGAGCCAAAGATAGATTATTAGCTGTTTCAATCCTCTGAGAAGGGATGCATACAACACAAACACACGCACAAGCACACACACACACATACACAAAAACAACTCTCCCCATTCTCATCCTTCACATCCCTCCGTTTGATTTTGTCTGGGGTCAGCAAAGCTTCCTTTCCTCTCTTCCTCATGGTTGCATTCCAGGCTTCCACATATGTTAGGTGGTCGGAGAAGTTGCTGATGCGGGTGTAACACTTTGGAGCCCTGTAGAGCACATCTGCGATTTCAGCCCTAACTGAGACCATGTAGTGCAGCAGAAATGAACCTTTGACTCTGGTGAAAGACGAGGAAAAGAAGTATTCACCACCACCACCAACTATGTCTTTCTTATGATTTTTGATTCATTCGAACCAGGATATTCCCTTCCCTTTTAATACTGCTGATTTCTTTTTTTACACAATGAATCTCTGGTCTCATTTATCGCATATTTCTCTTGAAAGCACCAATGAGTAAAATACTGAAAGTGAAGGGGATGATGAACAGACAGGCGAACCACTGACTTTACATTACTTTTAAATGTACAGAATGACTGGTACAAGAGGTCATCTTATTAGATCTAAGCCCTCGCTCCCCTGTGCAGTCTTCTTTTCAGCCCACTAGTGTTAATATGCATGGTATAATTTGTAAAAGCAACATTTGAAACATTTCTATAACAAGCATAAATGCCCATCTTAGTATAAGCTGCATCTAAATCAATAACAACATTTTGGCCGAGGAATTGTGGACCAGCTCTACACCCTTGACAGGGTCCTTGAGGGTGCATGGAAGCTCGCCCAATCAATCCACGTGTGTTTTGTGGACTTGGAGAAGGGGGTGTCCGGTTTGGTGACCTCAGGATTGGGTCGCTGCTTTTTGCGGATGATGTGATCCTGTTGGCTTCATCAGGCCGTGTCCTCCAGCTCTCACTGGATCGGTTCACAGCTGTGTGTGAAGCGGCCTGGATGAGAATCAGCACCTCTAAATCCGAGGCCATGGTTCTCAGCTGGAAAAGGAGAGCAGGTCGGGGAGGAGATCCTACCCCAAGTGGAGGAGTTCAAGCACCTCAGGGTCGAGTGAGGGAAGGATGGAGCGGGAGATCACCAGGAGGATTGGTGCAGCATCTGCAGTAATGCGGACTCTGCACAGATCCGTCATGGTGAAGAGAGAGCTGAACTGAAAGGCAAAGCTCTCGATTTGCCGGTCGATCTTTGTTCCTACCATCACCTGTGGTCACAAGCTTTGGGTCGTGACCGAAAGAACAAGATTGTGAGTACAAGCCGCCAAAATGAGCTTCCTCCGTAGGCTGGCTGGGCTCTCCATTAGAGATAGGCTGAGAAGCTCAGTCATCCGGGAGGAGCTCGGAGTAGAGCCGCTGCTCCTCCGCGTTGAGTGGAGCCAGATGAGGTGGGTCGGACATCTATTTAGCCTCTTGGACGCCTCCCTGGGGAGGTGTTCAGGGCACACCCAGGACACGCTGGAGAGACTATGTCTCTCGGCTGGCCTGGGAACGCCTCGGGATCCCCCCGGAAGAGCTGGAAAAAGTGACCGGGGAGAGGGAAGTCTGGGCTTCCCTGATTAGGCTGCTTCCCCCGCGACCAGATAAGCGGCTGAAAATGGATGGATGGATAAAACTTTCCATTTTGATTCAGTCACTATATCAATTGTTTAGTTAAACCATGTGTTCATTTTGTATATTTCACACATTTGAAATCAGTATTACATGTTAAAGTAAACACGTTAAAGGTGTTAATGTTCTGGCAAAAATGGCCAAAAATGTTTACACTTTGAACGAGACTGCTTTATGGAGCGGGAGATAGACAGCCATAGATGCCGGTGCTGCATCCGCGATACTGCCGAAGCAGCGCCCATCCATCAGGGAGCAGAGCCGAAAGGCAAAGCTCTCCATTTACCGGTCAATCTCCATTCCTACCCTCACATGTGGTCACGAGCGATCACAGGTGAGGTAGTGACCGAATGAACAAGGTTGCGCATAAAAGCAGCTGAAATGAGCTTCCTCCATCGGGGGACAGTGGGAGACGCTCCCTCAGAGGGCTTAGAATCTCAGCTCCTCTTAGGATGCTGCCCCCTTGATTGCGCTCCACACGTGCTGCTCTCTCTGTCTCCTGCACGAGTTGAAGAAGAAGAGCAGGAGACAGTAGGGGACTCGGAACGCAGCCTTGTGGTGCCCCCGTGTTAAGGGTCAGACTGGGAGAGTGATGAGAGCCAAGCCTGACTGTCTGTGGGTATTTGGAGAGGAGGTCCTTGATCCACATACACAGAGTGATGTTGAGACCCAGTAGTTTTCTAGCCAGTCTACTGGGAATGATGGTATTAAATGCAGCGGAGTAGTCAACAGCATCCTCACATATGCCCTGCTCGTCCAGCAGAAATAGCATCCTCTGTGGAACGGTGGGCTCTGTATGCATATTGGTGCTGGTCAAGGTTAGTGCAGAGGTTGAGTTTAATGTTTTAAAACCAATATCTCATCAACACAGCTCAGAAGATCACTGGCTGCTCTCTGCCCTCCCTGGACCATATCGCCGGCTCTCGATATCGCAGCAGAGCAACAAGCATTGCCAGAGACTCTTCACACCCTGGTCACAACTTGTTCAAGCCGTTGCCCTCAGGCTGCGCTACAGGTTGCACAAGAGCAGGACTAACAGACTCAGGGACAGTTTTTGTCCCAGAGAGCCATAAGCGCTCTAAACAAAAACTAACATGTGCACTAAACACAATAACTAATCACCATGTGCAATTTGTAATGTGAAAGAAAACGATGTGGAAAGGAAACAATGTGTTACAAATTAAGTACAATACCGCCGACCTAATGTGCAATACCAATGTGGAATTACTGAATGCAAAGAACTGGACAATCTATCTGCAGTATACTGTATATCACTTTTGATTTGTGTTGTTTTTTTTCGACTGCTATTTTTATTTTAAGCACCAAATTCGAAGCACCAAACGGAGCAGCGCTCCTAATCTCGTTGTAAATAAATAAAGGCTTTCTATTCTATTCTATTCTATTCTATATAAGTGCCTGAGAACTGCGTTAACTTGTGGAAAAAGGGTATAATGTTTTCTCCTTTAACCCTTATGTTATGTTAAGGGTCAATTTGACCCATTTCAGTTTTCGTGTTGACCAAAGTACTGGTTATCCTTTATTTTTCGTCATACAATTTTGTGACTTTTCCTCATCTTGGGTCATGAACTTGTGTGTAAAATCTGGACACCTTGATGTGTAGTATAATGTCTGTGCAGAGTTTGTATACGAATATGATGTTGGGGTCATTTTGACCCGGACACTTTAATGAGGGTAAGAAACTGTTCAGATCCAAAATAAACATTGATGTCTTTTATGTCCTTTATTTAGATTGCCCAATTATTTGTATTTTGACTCCCTCTGAATAGCTATTTTGACACAGAGACCCAGGTGTGAGTAGAGGAGGAACTTTTTCTCCCTTGTCCTTGTCACTGTTCTCATGTCATCTCTTTGACAAACACACCAAAAATGAGCTCCAGAAGGTTTACAGTTGATGCTACTTTGGCTTTAGTGATGCAGAGGAAGAGATTTCAGAGACCGGGGACAATGTTATTGATGATCCAGATTGTCAATTTTCCTCCAATGAGGAGGATTCAGAGGACGAGTCTGCCATTGTCTCTCCATCAGATGAAAACCAAGGAATGCAGCAATAATCATCCACAGAGGGGACATGGGCATCTAAAGTTGGTAATATAAAATGGTCAACAGCACCACACCAAAGCCGAGGTGGACTGTCATCTTCCAATGTCATCAAAAGGACTCCCGGTCCTACAAGATTTGCTGTCACACGAGTCGATGATATTCAATCAGCATTTCAGCTCTTCATATCCCCACCAACAGAGAAGATTATACTGGACATGACCAATTTGGAGGGAAGGCGTGTATTTCAAGAGAAATGGAAGCCACTGGATCAGACTGACTAGCATGCTTACATCGGAATTCTGGTATTAGCTGGAGTCTACAGGTCAAAGGGAGAAGCAACTGCAAGTCTGTGGAATCAAGAGAATGGAAGGCCAATCCTTCGAGCAACAATGTCTCTGGCGACATTTC
Organism: Brachionichthys hirsutus; assembly: GCF_040956055.1. NCBI lineage: Eukaryota > Metazoa > Chordata > Actinopteri > Lophiiformes > Brachionichthyidae > Brachionichthys > Brachionichthys hirsutus. Next base: position 14,626,374 of record NC_090897.1, on the reverse strand, counting down.
ACATGATATCTTGTGTGATCCGATTTGACAACCGCGACACCAGAGCTGTTGAACATTGAAAATCTGAGGAAATGGAGCAAGTCGAATGAAAAAAAAAAAGTGTTCATGAAGAGGAAAAAACTTAGTTCTTAGTTCTTAAATATAGTGTTGGAATTAAAAATGTATTGTATGTCTCTTTTCTAAATGTTCATATAATCTAAAATGAAGATGTTATTGGTTTAACACGTTTTTCTTTACTGTTTTGAGTGGATTTACACAGTGCGGGTCAAAATGACCCTAACATAAACAACGTAATTATTTTTCAACATAATACAAGGGTTAAAGTTCTGTTAAGATTTAGTTTGGATAATAAATGAGCTGCCACCCTTTACAATCTCTAGTCATTTTTGCAGCAGAGCAGGTGAGGCCGTCAAAAAGACAGGAGGGTGAAGTGGAGGTGGCAGAGCTGAGGATGCTGAGGTTTTCACTGGGAGTGACCAGAGTACATGACAAAGCCAACTCATGGTCCACAGTTTGGTGGGAAAGTGACATAGGTGAGGTTCTAATGGTTTAAACATGCATGGGGGGGAGACATGATATCTATGTAGGGAAAAGAATTATGCAGCTGGAGATGCCATGCAAAAGGAGAAGAGGAGGTTGAGGAGGTTCATGGATGCAGTCAGGGAGGACATGTAGGTGACTGACAGGAGACAGAGGATCTGGAAGAAGATTATCTATTGTGACGACCCCTAATGTTGAAAGGAGGCAAAAGATTTCTCACCCTGACTATTTATGTTCTTGTTTTGCTGAAGCTACCCAGACATTAAAAGCAGTGTTGACATGACATAAATCGTCAAATTTAAATCTAACGTTTTATGTCGCCAATGGGTGCGGGGGAGCAGTTATTCTAAGTAGGAAAGTTATCATTCAAAGAGCCGTAGAGAGCTCCTCAGTTGAATGATGCTCTGTGGTATTTTTCTTCATCTATGACAATGCATAAATTCATGAGTGATAGTGAGAAATATTTGTGCAGCTTCATGAACAAAGTAAATAAACTTGTAAAACAATTGAAAAACATTCTGACGTAAAGTTGACATAACGTATTTCTAAATCAGAGTGGAACAAAACAGCAAGAGCCATTCCTCCAAACAGCAGCTGGCCACACATATTCAGATCAATAAGACAAATAGGGATGTCCTGGAAACAAAGAGTGTGCCTCCCAAGAAGTCTGTGAAACTATTTATAACAAAGGCTTTGTCCATTGGAATAATGATCCCACAGCGAGGCTGAGACATCTCTCCAGGCCTAGATCTATATCCGTGTTAAGGCAGCCAAACACAAGCCAGGCACAGAAAATAAATAACCCCAGACAGCGGCCTTTGTCAAATCTTACACAATATTCAAATATCCACTGTTTTGTTTAATTTAAATTACAAAAACATTCATTTGCATTTAACTCGAATTGCAACTATGATTGGTTTGGAAATGCATTTCAAGTGTCTAATTAATGCAAGTCCAGTAAAATAAAATTGCTTAACACAAATGCTTTATTTACACAAAGAGTATTATGGTTTTCTTGCAAGACAAGGCATTCAAATATTGGTAAATTCAGCAGATGCTCTCATGCACTGCGGTCCCTATCAGGAGCCAACACAGACAATTAAATTAAATACTACATGTTTTTGTCTTTATTTCCTTAAACGAGACATATTATGAAAAACTCACTCCCCATGTTTCTATACTATTATGGAGATTTTGGGTCCTTATCAACCACATTTATTATGCCTCTATCATCTATATCGGGGTGCACACACAGTGTCGGACAAAGCTATTTGCTTTATATTGTATCAAGCTAATCTACTTAAACAGCCTAATCACTAAAGCCAAGGCCAAAGCTTTGACTTATTGATCATGCATGGTTTAACGTGTCTGTTCCTCCCTCCAAACCTTGCTCTATAAATGTGTGTTTTATCAGATTTTGGCAGTTATGAATGAGATGTTATCAAGTGCAAAAGTTGCTAATGGGTTTTAAAAACATTACTTACTTTTTTACATTTATTGTGCCGACTTGTCCCCATTGTCAATGTTTTTATCTTTACATTTTTGAAGAATTAAAAAATATATATTTTATTGCAAATATTCTGCAAGATGAAATGCCTAATGTGGATGTTTCATGTTAATTGAGTACAGATGGCTTGTACTGTGTTACTGATTATGTTGTTTATGCTACCCAACAGTTATCCTCAATACGCCTGCAATTTACTACAGTATAGAACATATTGTCACACCTTGAGGCGGGCCGGTGTCATTCCCCCACTAACTCTGCCTGTCTTCACCTCCCGGTGCTCCTGCAATCAGCTCATTCCCGTCACCTGTGTTCCCGTCATCACCTGCACCACATCAGCAATCAGCCCGGACACTACATATACTCTGCTCACACACCACACCCCTGCCAGATGTTTCCTACTTTCCAGCAATTCAGACCGACCTCCCGTGTACCGACCCTGCCTGCTTCCCGGACTCTGCCTCTTCGCCTGCCCCTTGCGATCTGTCTACATAACCGTCCTAACCGACAATAAAAGCTGTTTTGGTATTCTCACTCGACCGCCTCGCAATTGGGTTCCTACCTGCCTTAGGCCGTGACACACATAGTGTTAAATGGATCATAACCTAAAACATCATTCACGCCTGTGGTGAGAGTGGCTGGAAAGGTTGGCTAACAGAGCACACCATATTCCATTCATCGATTTCCCTTTACCGCTTATCCCTTCCAAGTACCATCTGTCATTGGACGAGAGGCGGGGTACAACCCCCAACAGGTTCTAACACATGGAGAGACAAACGACCATCCACGCTTACAGTGACACCGGTGGGCAATTTATAGTGACCAGTTCGCCGCCATTACAGGTTTTTGGACTGGGGGGGAATCGTTGCACCTGGAGGAAACTGACACGAGAAAAGAAGACGCCACTAGAAAGGCACCTCGAGCTCAAACACAGCGCTCCCTTGGTGGGAGGTTGGGGTTAGGGTTAGGTTGCACTTTGTCATGTCAAACTATTTTTCATATTTATGATTTTTCTTTCAGAATATTTCCTCCAACGTGTCATTTTGACTGTGTAAATGTAATTATTTAATTGTATTAAGCTTCTGTCAGGATGATCTATTAGCTTTTAAAAATCCAAATATAGATGTGATATTAAACTGTACCCATTTAGGTATTTTTATTTTATTTTATATTTTATTTATATCCCTGAGCATTAAAATAAAAATTGAAAAAATAGAGGGTCATACTTTACTTTGGTCGCCAGTGGTGATGACCAAGGCCGATGCAAAGCTCATCAGCTCCATTGCTTGAATGAGAGCTCATTGGCAATTCTAATAATGTTGCTTGACATGAATTCCTACAAGACATTTGAAACACCCACGTGCACACAGACTCTTTCGCGCAATATGGAAACTGATTATCTTCTGAATAGTATTGTGTGTGTGTGTAGTACGCTGCACCAACTGAGGTACTTTACACACTCAGCCAATCAGCCAAACCTCACTTCAGCTCTGCTCTGCTGCCTGATGCACCAACTTGTGGCACAATCTGTAGTCATCTAAGAAATCAGTTAGCATTTCCCCCCTATGCACACTATCAGAGCTGCCCTTTCGACCTTGGAGAAAACAATAGAAATTTAAACGTGAAGCTCAAGTCTTTATGCTTTGCATGTGTGCCGCTTCCCCTTATGCAATGATCACGGTGATTCTGAAGTCAGCCTTGGCTGAAGGTCTTTTTTTTTCAGCTTTACGTGACGACAGAATTCATCAGATTTCTCCTGAAAGGCAATCAAGCTGTGATTATCGCAGCATCATGTCATGTTTTTAGTGTCAAGGGATTGCGACACATTGTCTATTCACTTTCTATCCAGCCCATTTGAAATAAAAGTATATATATATATATATATATATAATGTACACATTTAGAGGTTTCCCCACTCAGACTTGTTCTTCATTTTGACTTGAATAAATGTAAAAGGGCTGATTTGGATTTTTACTAAAACAGGAAGTACACAAATGCATTGGTGGAAATAAATCTATGTGTGGCTTCGAAGAAAACATGTGCAAGCCAGTAAACACTTCCTCCAGCTATGCTAAGATTTTAATTTTTAAAAACTGAAAACTGATAAGTGAAGACAGAGGGTCGTCGGCATTGCATGAGTGTGAGCTACACCTGTAGAAGTTTAGAGAGGCCTGTACACCTTTTAGCAGTCTTGAACAGGTAAGCACAGAGCATGTTTAGGTCAGATTTCAGACTGGGGTGGAATCAGGTTCCCTTTTTTTCCATCTGCAGCTGAGAGATAGCTGAGGATTGATGCACAATCAAGTACAGAAGGTTCCACTGTATTGGAAATCATTTATTTCTTTTTTACATTTTCATCCTCTCTCTTACAACCAGAAATCAGTTCAGGTGGTCTTCTGCTGCCTGTCCGCCTCTCCTTTGCTCTCGACACACTACTGTGCATGCTGCAGACTGACTGGCGTTATTCTGGGAAAAGTCGGAATCCTTGCTGTTCATGTTAAAAGGGGGAGGATTCTAAAGGGTCTATTACCTCGCACAAGGAAGAAGGAATCTGGATGTGTGAACTGGGGAAAAAAGGAGCAGGAATGGAAAATGACAGGAATAAAGGTGAAAAGGATGACAGAAGTGCCATTGTCCTCCCCAGGGACATAATTAGGTCTAAGAAGGCTAATCATTGGACATAAAATACAACCTCTCTTCCTCTATTAACACATAATCTCTTCCCTTCACTATCGCAGGGCTGGGGATGGGAATAGAAGACCCCTTGATAATTCATCCTTTGTCACATCACTTCCAAAGACTGTTTATCGGCAGGGATGAGACGCTTTGAGCCAAAAATCATCTGCATGAAAAGCTTCCAAGAACCCAGTGTATTTCCATGGGAATGCGTGACTGAAGTGTTCCTTTTTGCTTTCAGAGAAACTCTGTCGAGGAAATGAATGAAAGAAAGAAACCTCTATGCCTTGCAAATTGGTCAACCTTTCTTCCTGTGCATGAGTTTCATATCTGTGTGCCGATTCAGTTCCTGTGCTCCCCTGCTGTTCTGTTGCGCTGAAGGTATCAGCCATTTGCCAGCTCACCGGGGCGTCTTCAGATTTGTCTCTCAGTGCCCCTACTGGAAAATAACGGATCTCTGGGTGAGAACATATTTGTAATGATTGAGACATGCAGCCTTTATCAAAGATTTAAACCACACTTTTGAACCTTCAATCTGTTTCATCAATGTGAAATTGTTTGAGGGAATAAATTGGTTTTAGTGATGCATGGATCTGAGATCAGCCAGTCGTGAAAAAAGCTTCATTTTCTTCACCTGAATACTGTATCAGGGTCAGTGGCTGCGTTTACATGGACACATTTAATCGGATTAAAAGCCTGATCTGAATAAAAATGCTTCATGATCAAGCTCAATCCGATCAAGATTCTATCTCGATCTAGAGGGATGGTTTATACCGATTGATAATCCGATCAGGGTGCATGAAATCACTTATTCCGATGTTTCGGTACAATGCGTCCCATCCTTGCTGCGCATGTCTGTGACGTCAGCTATACACGCTTCTGTTGTTCCCGGAAGCTCGTTGAAGCAGAGCGAGCGAAAGACAGAACTGGTCAATATCTGAGACAAACACGTTGCCGGATATATTAAAGTAAACTAACAGCGCAAACCGGAAAAATGCGAGAAATAACGCTGACGTTTCCAGCAGGAAAAGGGCGGAGCGATTTTTGTTTACAACGGAAGTCGCTACGGCTTCTTCTACTACTATTTCCTGTTTAATTGGTAAAATTGCGCATGCCAAAATAATTTATTCCGATCGAAAGTGTGATGCAAAGTGTGATGCAAGTCCTAATCGGATCAATATGTTTATGGTCCATGAACACAGTGCTTCCGATCATCATTTTAATCCGAACTCTGATCGGATTAAATTCCTTTTTTTCCACGTAGACGCAGCCAATGTGGGAAACCTGACAGAGATACAGTTTGTCGAGCATCCGGTGTCTCTGAACAGCAACACTTGGCCTTTGATAGTCCGAGCTGTATCTGGCTATCTTTCCCTATATCTCACCTCTAATTCGCTTAATACTCCTCAGCCCTGCCGTGTCTTTATCTCTCCTTGTGAAATACAATATTTATGTCGGTCTGTTTGACTTCACTCAACCTCGCCATTGCGTTTGCCTCCCATGGGCATGAGGTGGATCTGCGTTGATTTCATTGACATTACATTGGTCATGAAGTATGCATATCACGATCAAGGGCGATGGCAGGGGAGACATCAACATTACAGAGATAACAATCTGGAGTCGATGTTCTTGTAAGCATAAGCAGCTGCGGTTCGCTGTGGTTCAAGCTGCAATTGTGGCAAACAAACGACTTAAAATGAATCGGATTGGATCGACGTGTGTGCCAGCGAGAAAGGCCTGAGGAAAGGGGCAATTATTTTCCCATTTTTGATGTGCATCATATTTTGATTTAGATACTTTGATTTTGATTTTAACTTGAATTTAATGGCATTGATCTCTCATAACCGAGCCCAGCTGGAGGTTAGTTTATGTAATCTTTTTTTTTTTTTTTTTACACCTGAAGCTTCAGACAGAGAAGAATGCCACCGCTTTCATTTTGCACATCAAAACATCTTAGTGAATGAATTATACATTTGGGAAGGAAGGATATTATATTTAAACCAGCAAGATTGCATGGCAGGGAACCTCAATAAATGCATGAAGTCTTTGAAAGTAGTTCATGTAGTGGACTACACAGATTCAAGTCACTTATTTGACATGTGCTATGATTCATTGTCTTGTTTTGACACATTTATGAATATACTGAAAATTTACTGAGGAGTTAAAATATTAAAGGGATTCCTGACTATAATTGCATTTTAGCGCTATATTATTTATTATGCTGTCAAAATCATAACTATATGAGTGACATTTCATGAATATATTCCATTAGTTATATTTTTGTATAAACGTATTTTGTATGTAGGGTGCCATTGTTATTTATGTCGCAAGGCATTCTGGGTGTGATGTGAAATGGAACGTAGCAGCGATATGTTAGCAGCAATGAGCACCTCTGTTCAGCCTTTTCAGTTTTAACCACAGCGTCATCAATGGCATGAGGAAAGTGAGGAAGAAGGCAATCATGAAAATGGAGATGAAAATTGACAGGAGGAATCTCGATTTGGTCATTGTGGTTGGTGTCTCTGTGGCAGCTGCACCACCATGTCGACAGAGAGAGAGGGGGGGATCTGCTGTAAAGGGCTCCATTTTATTTCTCAATAAAATCAATGAATTCTGGATCAGACTGACGGCACCGGGGCTGACCATGTTCACTGGAATCAATCTTCCGAATTAGCATCACTCTCTCCATCCTTACTTAAGAAAAGTAGTGCGTTGAGGTTCTCAGCAGCTGATATTTAGCAGCTAAGCTGCCATTTTCAATATGTAGCATTCGTTTTTGCAACCATTTAATCATAATAAGAAAGTAATTAATTAATTATTTGTTCAACATTGATATCTGTACTAATTTTCAAGAGAACCTTTACAACGGTTATTTAGACATTTCTAAAAACAAAACCACAGGGACAAAAAACAGAAAACACTCAAGTCAGTAGAATTGATCATTTAGTGATTCCAATGCTTGTACAAATTTTATTACAATCTCTCTGATAGATAGACAGATGAAGAGATAGACCAATTTCTCCAACCCTTCAATCACACTGCTAGACCATCTAAACAATACAAATAAATATGTCCTCCAACAATAGAACTAGAATGTTCATTTGCTTTTTACTTCAATTTCAAGTCATGACACTTTATAAATGTCTATATAGACCATCTTTGGCAGTTATTGATTCAGACCGGGAGAATGTCTAAGAATTTGTCATGCAGTAGATGTTTTTTTTTATAATTTGCTCTGATTTGTTTAAAGTGAAATAGCTGCCTGACATTACAAATATCCTCCATCTGTCCTGTAAGTAAGTTAAAACAAAACCAAAAGGCTGTTCTAAATAGCTATGTCAAATCTTTCCAGCAAACAGACAATCTAAACATCCCAGATGGTGATGCTGTGTGAATAAGTCATTATGGGATGGCTTAATTCATTATATGTACCATTATTGTGGTAGCACATGACTCTTTCACTCTATCTATCCTCCACATCACCCTCTCTTTCTCCCCATCTCATTCCCTTTCTGTCTCCCAATCTGTCAATCTTTTCTATCTCTCTCTCTCTCTTTTATGCCAACCAAAGCAAATTAGATGTCTGCCCACCTTGAGTTTTGGATCCGATTGAGTTTTCTGCCTTTTAAAAGGCGGTTTTCCTCACCACTGTCTCCAGATTCTTGTTCATGGGGGATTGTTGGGTCTCTGGAGAATAAAGTGTTGGTGTAGACATATTCTTCTTGGAAAGTGCTTTGATATAACATGTGTTGTGATTTGGCACTAGCTTTTCAGAAATAGTAGGTTTTTACTTGTGTCCAGTACAAGAAAGTAGTAAGTCAACCCTGGCATACATAACTAAATACACTATAAGTCTCAGTCTTGGTGGCTACATTAATAAAACGTAATAATGTTCCTGCCACCCAAACCTAGCAACAAACATTCACACAGAATAATAACACCGAGTCATGAAATTACGGTAGTTCCTGCACGTTGATCCAGACGCATAATGCCGCCAAAAAATAACAATGATTAATTCTTACTGTGTTTCACAAGAAACACAGTAAGTCACTAGTCCCTAGATTTCAGTGGTGCTGATATTCAGTAGACATTTGTGCTGTTACTTTGTTGTTTTCTGACTCCTGTGCCATGGTGCAGTGATGTTAATTCCACCATTTTTGACAAAAATACATCGAAACTGCGTGGAAAAAATCCTTCACTGACATATTTAAAACGCCTCTGCGTGCTCCCCAACAAAATAAGCATATCCACGAAATACCTGACAGAGACATCACCGGGAGGTTCTGTCTGCTTTGCCATTGAACACAATGCGTTTCCATCCATTTTGGTCAAACGCTGTCTGAGTGTTTGACCGGTCGCCCTCCGGAGGGCGTGATACGGAAAGGTCAATTGCACACTGCTGACTTTGTACACAGAAAATCTACGCTGCGCACACACAAAAAAAATCAAACCTGTATTGAAAATAAAAATAAACACATAAAAATCCATTCTGTGCTATTTTTCAATGTGAGTCAGTGATGATGTGATTCACATGCATTTTTATACAGCTAATCAACATCTTTGAGAGGCGTCCTTATGTGCCGCGACAGGTGTTTTAACCAACAAAGCAGTGTGGCCTATTTGGAGGGAAGGCACGTTTAAGATGATATGTGCTGTTTATGTCGACCCTTTATAATAATGAAAAAATGAACGGGCGGTGGCACATCATCTCAATAAGTCAAAGTGAAAATGAAATGCGATTATTTGAAGATGGAATTGTTGTCGAGTGCAAACAGAAGAAAAAAACGGTGAAACTGGGTGAGATTTCTTTTCTTTTTTTGAGCACCGCTCGTTTTCCAGAGGATGAATTAAAGGAGTTGTCTGCATTTGACATTGAGGCACTGAGCTCAGACATAACGTTTGAGTATGGAGCAGCATACATTGCCACTCTGGCAAAGAAGCACCCGCACATTCTGTGCAGGCCATTAATAGTGAATGTGTTGAATTCAAGTACATAATGAGGCAAAAACTTAAACAAGGGTCAATCAGCACATTCTCAGATATGGTGGCTCCAACACTCGGATGTGAGGAGCTAAAACACATCTCAATTTGTGGATATTTGTGCTACATTTCAAGCACCCAGTGCAGATTGTGAAATATGCCTTAGTTTAATGACTTGTATTAAAACAGCATCCAGAAATTGTCTTGAAGTGGACCATTTGGGCCAGCTGATGCGTATAAAGTCAAAGCTGCAGGCAGACGAGGCCATCAGCCTAGACTGGCAGCTGTGACTCCTATACCCTGGCGTACTCCTACTGTGGAGCTGTCTGTGGTGCTGAAACACACTGCTTTTGTTTTGTCTTGGGGGGGAAGCGTTGTTTCAGGCGGCCCTCCAAAACAAAGCGGCGCGTTTCAGCACCACGGACAGCTCCACAGTAGGAGTACGCCAGGGTAAAGGGCAGACATGGGCAAACTCAGTCATTTATATTAGTTCACACAAACACTCCAGCCTGGCCCGGCCCCTCTGTCAAATTTTAGAACCCATTGTGGCCAGCGAGTCAAAAGGTTTGCTCACCACTGGGCTACATGGTCTTTACAATGTTTAACAGTACAGTGACGAGCAGTGAAAAAACAAGATTGTTTAGACTTTAGATCATTGGTGTGATTATTTTGTGGTACCGAACATTTAATGGCCAGAATCCTGCTTTGAGACTGCACCTTTAAATCTTTCATCATTTCCAATATCCTTTTATACAGATATGTCCACCTACTCATCTCCATACAGTTGCACCTGATCGCACTAGTTACTTAGACTTTCCTTTGTAGTGATATTGTGGAACATTACTTGCACCAACCTCAGAAGATGAAAGTGAACTAAATTAGACATGCAAACATTGTTTGATGGAACTTAATTAAAAAGTTACAGTTAAGGTTATTCTGCCTGAATAAGTTCAATCATAATGAGTGAATAAATTCATATTATAAAGAGATTGTGTTATTTTTTTTAATCCTTATGGGACTTTGTTACCGAGAGGAAAGGTAATAAAACCATTTGTCTAGCAAAAAATGCATTGGGCTTATTTAAAAAAAAGTATTTATATACGAGTTTGTAGGTGCTAATGAAAAAGTTTTACCTCAGCATAGTCTTTTTGAATGGCGCTGTGATAACATGTGGCAGTGGCCCCGAAGTGCAAATCACTACGGCAAACAGGAAACACAACAATTGGAACAGTACAACATCACTAATGAAATGTTACAACAAATCAGGAAACATGACTACAAATATCAAATCACAGAGAAAACAAGACAGAAGATCAGACATGTCAAAGTAATCTGACACAAACATGAAATTTCATCGCAGAAATAGCGAACAGAACATTAAACATTTTACTTGGACTACACTACATTAATACATTGCGTTTACATTTTTAATTGATACACAAACACACACAAAATAATATTATAACCAGTATTGCTGTAATATAAAATGTGGTTTTATTATGAGTTTTTCCGTCAAGACAATGGCACGAACAGTGGCGTGCAGAGCACAGGAGGGGAGTTGGATGGTACATACACACTTTGTTTGGTAATTGTACCTTACACGTACACTTACATAAACGTAGACATAGTAGTTCTGCTTTGTGTTCTTGAGAGTATCCTTCTGAGGATTGTTCATATTGTTGATGTACTCCGCTCATACTGGTGTGCCAAATCGCTTAAGGAAACCACGCTCATGTTTATCAATCATTTCATGCTTCATCTCCATCGTCATCATGCATTTTTTCTTCTCACTGCCATCCTTACTGCTCGCTTTCTTTGGGCACATCACTTATTATGAGGAATATTCACAGATAGATGAGTGAACTTTGTTTGTTTGTCAGATGTGTGCTTTAGAGGTTGCACGTTAGCCTCCACTCGTAGTTAGCCTTAACCCACAAACCATCGGATACTGTGATGCAGGGTTATAATAGTTTTGGATTTTTAATTATAGTTTAGTTTTAGTTAGTTTTGAATTTGTTTTCTCTAATTCAGTTAGTTTTAGTTAGTTTTTAGAGTGGATTTGTTAGTTTTTATTAGTTTTAGTTTTGTTTTTATTAGTTTAATTTAGTTTTTATTAGTTTTAGTTTTTTATACTTTCAGTTATTTGTCAGATGCAGGATTAAAATATAATAAAATAATACAACTCAACAAAAGATAACATATAAAACATTTATTCAGTAATTTTAAACAACCAACCGTAACAGTCCGCAGCGTAGCTGCTAACGTGCTACAATCTCGGACTTAATACTTCATTTGCCGCTGATGATTTGCTCTCAGCGTGGACGAGCTTTCTGGCTCTTGATATCAGTGAGTCAGTATTTGGGTACTTCAGGGCAGCGTTCAGGGTGAGCTGAAGGGTGAGAGCCAGACATGGATCCTCTGGAACTCTGGCAGGTCAAGTTCTGAGCAAAAAGAACAAACAAATGTAAAACACACAAAGAATAGTACAGTTAAATAATTATGTATGAATTAGGACTGTCTGTAATAACCCTTGTTTTTACAGCAGGGATAATAACGTTACTTGTTTCATGATGTTTAATTTCTTACACTGTTAGCACCCTAAATTAGTTTCCCCAGGATAACCCATTTAATATTGTATATTTATAATGAAGCCCAATATTAGATCTGAAATCATGACATGACAATAACGATGATGTCAGTGTGACAATTATACATTTCAGGTTTTAGCGGATGGAGGCTCTAACATTTGTGATTGGCATTTTAGGTTTTGGATCAGAATGAGTAAAATAAATAATTTATTTCCTCTCCTTTTGGGACTTTATGGGGTTTTAATATCAATTAAAGTTTACAACACTGATTATTGTTACATTTTATATCAGCATAAAAGGTCAACAAGACTAATGTATTTGGGACTAGAACCACTCACCAACGTGTTCAGTGTCCTCGTCGTCCGTCTCTAATCCAATCCACGGTTCATCCAGACCATCTCCAGGGCCTCCTGGCTGAGGGGGGGCTCCATCAGGGGGGCTCCATCAGCTCGTCTTCTTCTCATGTCTCATTAATGCAGCAAGCCATGCCCCCCCCCCCCCCCCCAGTGTGTGTGGGGGGGGGCTCAAGTCGGTGCAGGTTAAAAGCAGTCCCTTATTGTTGTCTCCTTCGCGGTGCTAACTGCTAGCCTGGGGGCTGCTTCTCTTACGGGGGGGCTACTCGCTGTTAGCTTTCTTGTTTCTCTCCGTCGTAATAAACACATCCCACATGGGGCTGGAGCGCTCGGCGCTTCCTGCCGGCTTCCGTCGCTAGTGACGTCACCAACCCGATTCTCAACGAGCAGTGACGGGAACAGCCGGACGGAGCCGCCAGCACACGTAACTCCGAGCAAAATAAATCAATTTCAAAATTGATAAAAACGAAAACGAAGAGATTAGTGTCTTTAATTTTTATTAGTTTTAGTTAGTTTTGTGAACGGACAATACCGTTTTAGTTAGTTTCCGTTTTCTCTTTTAATTATCGTTTTTATTTAGTTCTAGTTAACGAAAATGTTTTTTCAATTCTAGTTTTCGTTTTTTCGTTAGTTTTCGTTAACTATAATAACCCTGCTGTGATGAATAGCAAGTTTCGAGTATGTGTTTTTGGCAATAGCCCAAGTCTGATACACTGCCATCTCTACCAATCGCTTTCTTTGGACCCATCAATTATTATAAAGAATATTCACAGATTCAGCGAATATCACTGAACGAGTGAAGCGCGCTTGCTGCAAACGCAGCTTTCAGACATTTAGCGTCAGCATCTGGAAGTGTGCGCGCATTGCAAAGCAAAATATTGCTTGTATATCGGAACACTCGTATGTGAAAGCGCTCATACGTCCAGGTATTACTGTACTTGGTAGAAGCAGTCGACAGTTACACGCACTATGTTGATGCTCTTTGCCACTATCGTTTGGCTTCTTCCAAGGGTCTGTTCTAATAAAGGTCTAATATGGGATGTCAACAGTGGATGCACTCAAAATACACAATGCACAAAATAATTTAAATGAATTAATATTTTCTCACAGACCTGAATTCCAATTCATCAAAAACTACAGCAGTGCAGTGAAATTCATCGGTCAAATGGAGACATGTATCTATTGTCATAATCAATGAATTTTAAGATGGTGTCAGGGTCAGAGATAAATGTTTAAATTCTATTAAAAAACCCTTCAGCTAACAGTTTTAAAAATAAACACATCATCAAATACTTCAAGACACACACACACACACTCCAAATGAGAAATTAAGACCCATTTTCATTTTGACTGCAGCTGACTAAAAACAGGAAATTTGGTGAATTACTCCAACTGCCACATTGTTCCTGAATCAAATGTAAAATTGATTATTTTAATAATAAAATAAATTTTACTATAACCCACAACAAATACAACTGCACCTGCTCATTAACAATTCCTGAGGCTCCTATTCGTAAATTTGCCATGTAGACTTTATTACTTTTTTATCTTGTCTGGTGGGTTTTGCTAAATGAATCAGTGTTCAGTTGAATTTCATGAATCTCACTGGTTGGTTTCAGAAGATTTATGCAAAACATACGTACCAGAAAATCTAGAGTTGATGTGTGTGTGTGTGTGTGTGTGTGTGTGTGATAGCCACTTCAAGGGATCTGGCTACATTTGCAAAAGGCAGAGAGGTAAGAGTCCATTGCTCACGTTTGCCCAAAGGCCTCATTATTTGGAGTTTGAACTGCAATGGAAAAGGTCAAAAGGACAATGGGGTGGATAACAAGGTATTCGCATGTCAAAATCCAGAGCAGAAAGCTGATTTCTCAACTTGCAATATGTAACAAAGATTGTTGGAAATTGAGGGCAAGCAACAGTAATTAGAGTTTCTACACCACAGCCATGGGCCTGCCTTAAAATATCTGGAACATATCAGCGAGGAACAACAAAGTGAAAGGTTGTCACCCACGGGACATACCCATTACGTGACAAAAGTGAAAAGATAATTTGATTTACTGTTTAGTTAGGCAACCTCTGTCAGACCTGCAGCCATACGCAGCAGCCGGGGTGCATGAAGATTGACTACAAATGAGTCTGCTGACCTGCCGGGGTCGCACTAGTCAGAAAACAATTTGTGCTATTTTTTTTTTAACCAGGAGGTATCAGTTTGTAAAATGTGGTTAGAACATAACTTCAATTTCTCGAGTCTGAAACGCCACCATCATTTTGGCAAAATTTGGAAAATGTAGTGTATGTTGCAATGTGGTATGACATATGTATGACTTATATCTGTTGTGAGTCCTTTCCATCCCATTGTACTTGCAAGAAAGGTGGAGTGTAGCTGTGTGTGTGTGTGTGTGTGTGTGTGTGTGTGGTCTTTACAATCAACTCTAAGGGAAGTAGGTTTTGTGTGATTTTATCCTTTTGAGTTCAGTGAGGCACAGCTGTTAAATGATACGATCGAAAGCTTTTGTTATTTGAAGAAACCTCAATATCAGATAAAGGTGAACAAAATTCTTATCTTTCAACAAGATTAACAAAGAGGAGAGACAATGTTCAAAAATAAATAAATAAAGGGAATGAAATTGGGAATTGGATTTTATCTAATTTCCTTTGCGCTTAAGAAATATAATAAATAGTGAATAGATGAGAATTACTGCAAAACAACATCCCAATTTACATCCCAGACTAATTAATGTAATGAAGGCCTTTCTCTTGCAAAACTTTTATCTCCCTGGGTTCATTCTCTCTGGGTTGGGAATAACAAATCCGGATTAATACACAATGGTCTCGAAGCCCTATTTTTTCCCTTTGATAAGACATAGATAATGACATTTTATTCATCTAATTATGCCGCATGTTCAAAGAAGCTTTAGAATTATATTCTGTCAGGTGGAAAAGCACACAACATGTGCTCGAGTCCTTTCATATTTACCAGACAGGACAATTATTGTTCAGTCGGTATGACAGAGCCATGCAACATTCAACCCTGTGACGTTTTTGAACATCACTCTTACATTGCCTCAACTTAGTAATGTCAAACCAATAAAACACTTCTGAAGTTAAACAGGAACTTTTAGGAATGAAATGTTGGCTTCAAACAACACTTTAAAAGGGACATACTATGAGAATAAAACAGTTTCTACACTGATATTTGGTGGTTTCGGGTCATTACCAAGTGATTGCTCTTGTGGATCAAGTTGGGTTCTGTCTTTTCCTGCAGGTCTTTCCCTGCAAATCCTGTAAAGTGCCTTGAGATAACTTTCTGTTGTAATATAAATAAAATTGAATTGAATTACCAACCCAAAAAACGGTGAAATTAAACCATCCAGTCAATCCTGCGTTGTTTACATAGCTCTGTAATCAAATATTGAACCATGTCTGACAGCATTCTCCCCCATTGTGATGTCACAAGGGAGGGACGTTGAGTTTATTTTGGGAAGTTTGGAGCCTGGTTTTCAGTGAAATTTTGATGTTGGAATACCAGGAGGTGCTCGCATTGTCAAAAAGGAGCTGAACGAGGGCTCCAAGAACAAGAACACAACCCAAATAGGTAATCTCTTCTTTGCTCGAGATTACTGTATTATTGACTGTGACCTTGAAATCATTAACATTTATCTCACTTAGAGAGTGTCTTGACCCAAAAAGAATAGATTGTGTTTTTCCAAGATGTAGTGACAGTTTGTTATCGGTAAGCCAAGTACGGATTTTGGTGACCTCAGAGCTGAGAGCTTCTTAAACCTGCACCTTGTCCTCTCCAGAAATCAGGAGTGCTGAGTCATCAGCGAACAGGAACAATTTGCAGTTACAGGCAGCATTCATGTCGTTGGTGAGGGTTGGTGCCTTGCTCAAGGGCACTCCGGCAATACTCTGGGGGTAGATTGCCTTCTCTCCAGCCACCAGCCCACGCTCCATATTTTGTCCGGCCAGGGAATTGAACTGGTGACCCTACACTATGGTAGCATTCTCATTTTCAGTCATCGTACAATAGCAAAGTGATTATCGTGTATAAATTGTTGTGGCCCTTTAACTGTTGTTGGTCTGGGACTTTTTATTGCTCATCTGCATGAAAAGAAACCACACAACCATTCAGCAATATTTATAAAAATATATTTCACAAAGTAGGAAACAATACAGGGTATCTTAGAATACAGTACAGGGAGTAAATAATTGAACATACACATTTATAAGCATTAAAGCACAGTAGAAAATATGATCTGCATGTAGGATCTATTACATATATATTGTTTAGTCTACTGAGAACTGCCATATTACTGTATCAGTACAAACTGAGTTTGAACGCAGCTGTAGTGCCATTGAAATTCTCATTATGTGCAAGAGCTAACGTGCAGAGACAAAACCTACCACCTCATTGAAAGCTAATGATGTTAGCAGTAACTCTATGTACAGTACATGTCTTTTTAATAATATCATACAGTGTAAGCAGAATATGGTCTGGATTTGTTTTTCACTGGACTTATGCGATCTGTGTTTGAGAACGGATGTTGAAGGAAGCCATGTACTCTGGAATCAGTTAGCCTATTGTGCTCAGACACTTGTATGATATGCACAATTAGCATGTGTCAGAAAAGTCCTGTTTCTCCTGTCCTGATCAAGTCAATCTGTTTTTGTTGGATCCACTGAAAGGTTCTATTTGCCTGCTTATTTCATCGTCTTTATTATGAACTGCAATAAATTCATAATATGGATTGACTTTTATTAATGTTCAAGTAGTTGTAAAAAAAACCAGCTCAATGTGAAATCATATCAACAACGCCCACTTCAAATTGTCAGCACGGTAAAAGAAATATTGAATAACAGAAATACAAAAAACTCATTGAACGATAATGAATAATCAACACGTCTCATCAAAAAACAGGAGATTACAATTGTATTTTAATGTTGCTTCTGTAAAAAGAAGGCCTCAGAGTTTCTACATTTCTCTTTTTTGTCTTCACTTCAGTCTTTTATAGGCGAGGAACACTTTGCCACTCACACCTGTAGCATGTAAATACAAATATCTGTATAAAGCAAGCCATCCGAGGCTTAAGAGAGTTTTATAAATGTGGCCACCAGAGAGGATATCAAATGATAACAAATTCACCTTAAAGCCAATACTAGTTTGTCTTTTTTTGCTTTTGTTCAAATCATACTTTACATTCATCACTGTAATGTAGACCATATATTGCTTTTTTCACATTTTGTTTCAGATCGCCGATCAGCTGGGCGGTTCAAGAAGACATGAAACAAACAACCTTCTGTCGTTTCTGAAATCCGGCTTCCTGTCCATGGAGCACGGAGCATAGCGTCCACTTAGACTTCAGAGAACCCAATCATATTTATTATTCCTTTCTTCTGGCAACTTCCAGCAATTCCAGGGTTTTCCCTGCTACCGGCAGTCACATCGAATGACTAACACCCAAAACACTGCTAGATACTCCACAACGGAATCTAAGATACACTCTACAAGAATCATAGATGTCCTAATAAAGACGTTGTCTGGCTGAACACTTACAATGCGCTTGATGTAGTGGACGACGGCTGCTGCGCCTCACTCTAAGAAAATACAAAAAAGGTTTTGTTCTTTTTCTGTTTCTAAAAGCCAACAGACCTGCTAGCATTTAATACACAATTATGTGGAGAGAGAGAGGGAGAAAATCAGAAAGGTCTATTTTCTACTAAATCAAAGGTCAGGTCTCACAATCGCTCTCCCCCACAGAGTAGAGCTCCCCAAGTCTTCTGAATCTCGGCCCCCACTCCCTAAGGTAGTCATAGTTCTGGTCTGAGTCTGACGACGCCGTCTCCAGTGAGCTGAGGGAGCCAGCCATGGATCCCCGGCCCTCGTAGCCGTAGATCTGGATGGAGTCATAAGGCGGTGCTGTGGGATCATTGTCTGCCTCGTGGAGTCGTACGTTGATGAATTCATCCACGTCCACGCCGTTCGGACCAGAGTGTTGACCCGCCCGGGGCATGAACTGCAGGTCGGGCTTGATGTCCTTGCGTGGTAGATAGCCATTGATGCCATCGGGGTTCTGAAGCGTCGCAATGTCGAATGCCTCTGTGTCCTCCTCGCCGCCTCCTTCGTCGTCATAGCGAATTATATTCTCCCGCACATCTTCATCGTCCTTTACGATCAAAGGCTCATTCTTGTGTCTCCTCAGGGTCACAAATAGTACTACTATTACTGTCAGAAAGAAAAATTAAAAGAACGGGAGGGGGAAACAAAGACGTCTTGGTCAAGATTTGATAAGAGGATTATCACCTGGTTATTAATTTTCATCATCTTGAGCACAATGTCACAATGCAAAAGAAAAACACCTCACCTAATAACAGTATAATGCAGGCCAGGATGGCAATGAGCGCTCCCATGCTGAGGCCAATGGGTAAGACGTAGGCCTCCACATTGCAGGACTGGACAATGCCATCCTTGCTGCACCCACACACTCGGATGGTCAAGGTGTTGGTGCTGCTCATGGGCGGGTTTCCATTGTCAGTCACAATGATTGGCAGAAAGTACATCTCCTGTTTCTGTCGTCGGAAGGTGTCGTGCTTGGCGAGGACACTGATTGAGTTGTCTGTTAGAAAGAGGCAAAGCTCGATCATTTTTTGTTGCAAGGACGTGAGAAACACTCATTATTATTCGTTGTGGTAACAGATTGGCAATATATCATTAAACTGTGTGAGCTGAGCGCAGAGTCTGGGTAAACTAATTTCACATCAATCGTCACTCTTCTCTCTCATATTGCAATGGCACAGATGGATTTCTCTCACCCTGCTATTTTCTCAACAGTCCAATTTTGGGAACTCTATAAGAAGGTAGACCCCAAGTTTGCTGTCCCCCTTTGGAATCTGAGAAAATGGCAGGACCACAGCAGCACTCGGAGGATGGCACATGTAAGACCCATAAAGGTGCCAGCTGCTCTTTGATGACACTTCGCTTGAAGCTGTCTGCTCATTAGCTGCCTCTCCTTACCCTGCTCACATTATCAAACACTTGCATTCCCATAAGAATACACAGCCTGCTGAGCGCATGTGAAATGTATCGTTTCTGATAGTCTAACCTTTTGCTCTGTGCTTGAGGGCGCACGAAAGGGAGATGGAAAGTGGAGCTCCCTGGAATCAGGACAAGATTTTTCAGAGGATGAAATAATTACAGCATTGTCTGATTTGAAGGATTTGGAATTGACGTGAACATCTGCCCAGATTTATTTCCTTATGAATGCTTCAACAAAGTATTTAGATCATTCAGCAGTGCATGTGTAAGCATGTATCCTAACGTAGTGAAGCATCAGCATGTCTTCACATGCAGGTCATTTTCACTTTCTAATACTCTTGATGGTAAAAAATAGAATGAAACATCAGCCCAGCCAAAGAGAAGAAGTCTCATAGAAAATGGCAGCTATGTAGATAACCTACAGTCAGAATGAACTCACTGAGGTAAGAAGAATGCTCTTTTATTATCACTTCAAGGCTGGGCGTTATAAAAGGGGCTGTTGCTAGATTCTGATTGAAAGCTGTGTACAATCAAATTATAGTCATCAGCCTTTGAGTAAAGCTTTGGGTAGCTGACTGTCTGAAAAGGAACTTCAAGCACTTTAGATTAATGAATGCCAAACGAGTCGTAGCTGAAGGCCTAATAATAAAGGAAAGTAGAAAAAGAAAATGGCAGAAGTAAAAGAGTGATGTTTATTTTAGCACAGACTGAAACCCTCAGTATTGTTAACAAATTGTTTGACTATTGCTGTTGAGGAAAAAGGTAAAGTGTCTGCCTGCAAGTGAAACACAGGCGCCGAATAATTAGTCACTTCTAGTTTGTTTGTAGAATATTATGATTACTACGGAATGGTAATATTACAACGCCCAAATGAAGTCTTAGAATAAGTGTTTGGCGATGCACCAGGTGCCTTTGAGTCGATGGGCCAGGTGTTTGACAAACAGCCCTGCAGGTGCACTGGCAATAAAAGCTAAACCCGTTAAAAACAGGGCTTGCACTGTTGTGTTGCCACTGAAATTGTCAATTGGCAATAGATTGCATCAACTGTAATATGGAGAGGATTTAATATGTCATGCAATATGGAATAATATTCTTAAAAAAATAAGACATTCTTCAGGTGAGTTTGTAGGTTTTCAGAATGTCTACTTGCTGATTCTAGTCAAGGTGCGAACAAAACGCATCTCCGTTATTTAGAGGCAGAAGATGACAATAGCAGCACATCTGGGTTTAGTGCTAAACACTGTCATCTCATAGCTAGAAGCTAATGAGAGCATAGCCTAGCCTTCCTCTGGGATGTTATTTCCAACACAGCGTCGGTTTCCACCCTACATCAAGAATATGTATATTCGTTTAAATGTATTGTCTGAGCTTAAATAGGTTAGAGGTACTTTTCTTTTACTCTCTCCATTTAAATGGCTTCTATAAGATTGACTGAACGGGACCGTTGTGCTGTAATGAAACTAAATGTGGGTTGTTAAAAATAAATTCCTCCCTTCTGGGTAAAAATTAGAGCTGCAGCAGAAAAAGGAAAGAAAGAAAACAATAACACCAGCATCCGCTGTTGTTGCACATGATGATCATGGTGGTCATTAAGGTAGTAGTTGGAACGGGCATCGTGTACAGGAACATCTGCATCGAGTATGGACTAGAGACCCCCAGAGTCAGGATGGAGGACACCTCCAAAGGTGGCCGAGAATAATCGAGCCAGGATCCTGTGGGACTTCCAGATCCAGAGGGACACACTAGTGACGTCCAGCCAGCCTGACTTAGTGGTGGTGGACAAACATCGGGAGAAGTGACTGACCGATACCGATACTGATTATTAGTAGTCAAGGAGGCCGATAACTGATATTTGGAGCCGACTGTTGTTTGCAGTGAAAATATTAGCGTCAAAATTTGTAATAATAGGAACTGCAAAACTTAACTTCGTTTAAAAGCCTTTAAGCACATGTTTATTAAACAGATTTTTTTTTAAATCTTAGACAATAATCAACAACTCTTTGTTTGAAAATTGTAACAAAGTGCAGGGATCTCAGCAGCATGTCTAATAAAGTCAGATGAAAAATTCAACAAATAAATAGCTTCCTGAAATTTTAAATAAAGTAAATAAAACAAAGTTAGATACAGTAGTCCCTCGATATAATGCGGTTCATCTTCCGCGACTTCGCTGCTTCGCGGAGTTTTTTACTGCAATTTCAGATTTCTTTTTTGCACTTGACCGCGCCTTGAAACAACGCAAGGACGAAGGGGCGCGGTCGGAGGAACTGTGAAATGCGTGTGAGTCGCTATTAATCATTTCTCATGTGTTCAACCTCATAGGTTGATCATTAAAATTTAATTCGTTATTTCTAAAAGCTATCATATTTATTTGTTAAGCGTTTGTTTTATAGCACTCTTATTCTCTGTGTAAAATGAGGCTTTTATTTTGTAGGAGCATAAACGTCACGTCCCTTTTAGGTTTTGTTTCTTCCTGTTGATATATGTAGCCGCCGCCGTTCCGCTGTGCTAAGCTATCCAATAAAGAAGCCCATGAGAGGCTAAAGACAGCACGAGTAGAATATTTGTTCTTCTGCACTCCAAGCGGCTCTTTCCTCGACCTGCACGCCTTAACATTATTAACAGGAAAACGTTTACTGTACGTACTATATATTTATATTTCTCAAACAAATGTTTAGTTCTGAAAAGGTTTTGATCTTTGGTTTCATTCTATAATACTGAAACAATCTATTTAGATTAATGTCTGACTGTTAAAAGTGTATAAAGTGTGTGGTGAGGGGTTTTACAGCCTTAAAACATTTATGTACATGTATAATAATTGTAAAAAATTAAAGATTACTACATTGCGGATTTCACTTATTGCGGGTTGTTTTTAGAACGTAACCCCCGCGGAAAATAAGGGACTACTGTATATATTTTTTTACGGAAATGTGAGTCACATCAATTATTAATCCGAATTGAGCAGCATTAGATTGTGGTGCAAAAAGCAAAGTTGTTCTGCACGCTCTTCAGTAAGACGGCTTCTCTTGCTATCATACATTTCAATATTATGTGCTCTGGAGTTTCTTCACTCGCAAACCGTTCTGTGTCCATAAGCGCCACACATGCACAGCTTCACTGCTGATTGGCTGTTTGACCCGTGCCAATCATATGGTGCTGTGGGTGGGAAAATGCTGAAGACAGTAGTACCTGCAGACGGAGAGGCGTCAGTGCGTCAGAGCCAAAATAATACAGTTTTACATTGATTAATAAAAAAAAGGCCGATATGTGTCAAAATGCAGAATATCGGCCGATAATCGGTCGATCCCTAATCAGAAGACAGCGGTAGTGATAGATGTAGTGATGTAGCGAAAGCAACATTAGGAAGATAGAACACAAAGAGCTCGAGAAATACCAAGGGCTGAAGAAAGTGCTGGAGAAGATGTGAAGTGATGGGAGTGAATGCAACAGTGGTGCCAGTAGTGATCGGGGCAGGAACCTCCAAGCGGGAGCATGTCTCCAGCAGATACAAGGAACAACGTCCAACATCTCCATCCAGAAGAGCGCAGTCTTAGGGAATGTTAAAATCCTCTGCAGAACCCTCAAGCTCCCAGAGCTCTGGTAGAGGACCCGAGCTTGAAGGAGACACCATACCGCCAACAAAGATTGTTTTTATATATGTGTGTGTGTGTTAGTGTGTCTGGCGGTTATATAAAACTGCATTTATTATTTCGGCAGGATGATGAATGTATGTCTGTTTCAATTAGTGGAATGGCATCCTCTGTCTGTCTTTCATGTGGGTCATAGCCGTTTTCCACGGTGTGCACAGCCCCTAACCTCTTCAGTGTTCAATCCCTACAATTACACTCATCATCACAAACAAAGGCAGCACACAGAGGCCCACAGGAGGCCGACGCTCTTCAGCGAAGTGCCTCCCACAGCTGTCGATTCAGATAGAAATAGTCACTGGAGTGCTGGGAGATGTGGGTCTCTTGTCTCTGTTCAGGATCTGCAGTAGCATAACCAAGTGGTTGGTGCAGTGTGCAATGCACAGAGCTGAACTTCAACCCACGTGTTACTTTTGTTTCAGGAAGTGCCAAAAATCCAGATCGTGAAGAACTGCGGTTCGAGTGAGGGAGCATTTCAGGTGATGCTTCCATCGTTTTCAGCAGCTATTAAAACTAAAAAAAAACCTTTATAGATCCGCATCATGAAGGAAAGTTGGATGAAAGAGAAGCCCTTCCTTTTAACTTTTCTTTTTCTGATGTGATTTCTGCAAACATGCAATTTTTATATTTTTTACTATTGTTAATGATTATAAAATAATGTGATTTCCCCCCCTTCAAATGTATCTGTTTAAAAACTATAATATTTTATTCTTGTCAAAAGGCGGCTACTTCATGGGATGTTGACTTTTTTTATGGAGTCTTTACTACATTACTGAGCGGCTGCACTGTTAGCCCGCAGCCTGTGTATCGCAACAGAAGGCTGGTACCATATGACATTTTCTTTTTTGCCTCAAGGTGAAAGCATTACACAATGACATCATGCATAGAGACTCGTCTGAGCCATAGAGGAGGAAAAGAATGGAATAATGTTAGACAAAACTGGCAAATAAACCAATCACAGTATTTAGCAAATACATTTAATGCCATCTGCCGTGCGGCAACAGCTCTTACGATGTCACCCTACATTGAGCTGCAAGACTACCAGGCAAAGGCATTTGCCTTCAAAGCACACTGGGGAGTAAAACGAAGCTGGTGTCCAGACGAGTTTCACATCTGCTCAGCACTGATGCGTCAGATTTCATCTGAAGTGTGGCTAAAATGCTGTGGATGAGAGTTTTGACTGGAAAGCCATTGCAGGAATTAAGTAATTCTGCCGCAGAGCACTTCTGTTGAATTGATCTTGCTTCTCACCTTTGTTGTTTTTGATGGTAAAGTTGGGGTTGTTGGCAATCTCTGGAAGTATCCGATAGTCAAAGTAGTGGCCGGTCATCGGATCGTCTTTGTCCACAGCGCTGACAGTTTGGATCACCTGTGTTGGAAGCAGAGCTATAAGAGCAGAGCTGGAAGCCGATAGAGGCAGCCTCTTCACTGCTGCTTTTGCCACCACAGATTGTCTCATTCTAACACTTGCTTGATCACACCTGATGAAATTCATGCCCCATTCATGTCGGCATGTTGAGATTATTAGTGATGAGGATCTGTCTAGTCTGGCTCACGTTCTGGCTCCTGGATCTATCTGGTAATCTGTCACCAACGGCGTTATCTCGCTGCATGTCTGTGTGATTGATTGGAAATTAGAATGCCGGCCTTGCAGGACAGATTTTGTCACCCTCCCCTTTCTCCTCTCCTTTCAATAAAGCTTCCTATTGTATATATGCAGGCCCTTTGAATGAGGGCAATTGATGAGAATGCTAACTACATGTCCAGAATTTTTGGCTGGGGGACACATTATGCCATCTGGATGAAGACATGAAAGGCAGTCTTGAATTATGATCCACTCTGATCAATCCCGACTGCTCTCATTTCCCCTTTGCTTCATGCACAGTGTGTCAAGTGAGGGCTGTTGCGAGGTAAAAAAAAAAAAAAAGCCGTACTCCAACCTCTATAGTTTCAAAGTGAAGTAAACATGCTATAATTCACTGTGGCCAATCATTAGAGAGGGGAAGAGAGAACAAGAGAGGAAGGGAGAAGGCAGGAGATAGATCACTGGGTTGATGAACGAGTCATTTCTTTCCTTACCTGTCCTGGTTTTCCATTTTCACAAAGAAAGGCCTCGTATTCTGTGGCAAATTCAGGGGCATTGTCATTAATGTCCATTACTCGGATAGTCACAATTGCCCTCGATATTTGACTGTGGTTTCCTAATATACAGAAGGGAAATCAAAAAGCAAGAGAGACAAGAGGACATAAATAAGAAAGAGCAAATGGAAAACTGTGTGCGGTGTGGTTTGGGGGGTTACACAGGAAATGGCAGGTAAACTGTGTGACATAGTTTTAATTTCCTTCTTTTCGGTCTTTATTTCGCCCTTAATTTCCAGAGCTGATGACAGATAGATAATGATGAGCCACATCAATCTACATTTCACTTGGTGTCACTGATGCAAAATGAGATTCCAAGCTACGGAGAATAAAAAAATAAAAAAAACAATTCAAAGTGCTTTTGAAAATCCACTGTACAGCGTAATGTTTTAAACATGATGGTTAAAACATGCATATTAATGAGGCATTGGTAACTGACGTCTGAGAAGACAATAAAAGGCAGTTTAATTAGATTACATTTTGATTCAAATAATTCACTGCTGGTAATTGACCATCCCTTCTGAGAGCTGTGAACAGTTGTGTTTATTAATCAGTGATGCAAATGGTAACTTTAAAAGCAATTACCACCGTATGTAGGCAAAAAAAAAATACTGTGTGACTGTAGCCAATGGCAGGAGAGCTAATTTTGTATTTTATTGTTTCATTCATTGATTTAGAGATTAAAATGTAAGAGAATAAAAGTATTGATATTGCCTCTATTTGCAGCAAAGTAATGACTTCCAGCTTGACTGGATATTTACGTAAAAAAAGATATATATATCTATGGCTCGTCTTGAAAAAGAGGTAAGCAGTGAGGAGCATTGGCATTGACAGTCTGATAGACATTGATAGATGGATTAGGGCAGAAGGCGACAGCCCCCCCCCCCCCCCCTCCCCCCTCCTCTTACAAAAGTGACTTTCCTCTAGCAGCAGACAGGGAATAGAATCTGATTAGTTAGATGTCAACTGGCGCGAGGCAGCAGAGTGCACCTCCGTTTGGGTGGCAATTGGCATCAGGTCAGAACAGGGAACAGGCATTCTTCTTCACGCCAGAAAAGACGCCCGCTTCTCTTTTCCCTTTGTCAAGAACAGCAAAAAAGGCCACATTTATTTTGGCAAATTCCCGTTAGGTGTTCTCGGAGATGCCGCTATCTTGAAATGCAGTTATTTAGCCCAGAGGCATGAGAAAATGCATTTTAAATGTACGAGTTCGAGAAATGACAAGGCAAACCAGCTTATCAAACGAGACACATTCACTTCCTCCAATGCGCCGGCTACACGTCGGCGGGATTAGTCTGCGCCGCGTGGCCAAAACATCATGACAGCACTCGTGCTTTCATTTATTTTGACAATTAACGTGTGTTTACTTTGATTGGAAGAAAGAGGCAGACAGAGGAGGAAACAGAAGAGGAGGAGCAGATAGTGCAGAAGAGGAGTTACATGCGGTGTCAGTTTCTATTCTAATAGCTTTAAGGGGTACATTAAACTTTATCACAACATGCAGCCTCCCTGAAACAATCTGTATGCAAATAAAAGCCTTACATATGGCCTGAGCTGTTTGTAGCTCTGCCGGCAAGATTTTCCCATGTAGTCAGTGAGTTTTTGCAGTTTCGCAGATGTTCTTTAATCTGTAATGGATGCTGGCGTTGGAGCATTCCACTCTGGAGCGCGTCTTGGAAACGGTTTATTTGATATGTCTTAATGTTCTTGCACTTGCGCAAATTGACTGCTGAGCTGTTTAGTTCAATCAAAACTCAGCAAATCATCGCGTTTAATGCCTCTGTGGATTCAAACGCTAATTGTTTGTGCCCTATTCTCAACAACGATCAAACGCACTGGCTTACAAGCCATTGTCGTGTTGAGCAGAGCGCTCTGTGCTAGCAGATCGGCGGCTCCCTTGACTGAGACGACCCGTGGAGTCACTCAGAAGGCGATGCGTTTGTACGCGCCTCCCAGCGGCTTCTCAGATCGTCTCACTGCGATCAGAGGCAGGAGAGGCTACTTACTGACTTCCGTGGCGGTTACTGTGATGTTGTGCCACATGTCTGACTCCCGGTCCAGCGGTTTGGCCAGCGTGATCTTCCCGTCGTCCACGTTGATGTCGAACTGCCGCTCCAGGTCTGTATGTCGATCGATGAAGTACCTGTAAAGACAGCAGAGTATGTGTAAGGGAATGATCCAACCATGAGCCTGTTATGTGTGACCATTTGTTTGATCAATTCGACCCCCCCCCCCCCCCACACGTCACTTTTAGATCCTGGTCAATATTTGAAATGTGCAGTATTTGAAAAGACACATTTGCAAACTGATTCTATTCTATTCCCTCAATGACCCTGCCTGCGACGCACTGACTGTCTGTGTCTTAAAAGTACACTGGCAAGACTTTAAAAAAATACCACTCCAGCCGCGGGTGTGAAATCAGAATGCACATAAAAGAGACATTTCTGATGGCACTCAAAGCCGTGAAATTGTTCTTTCATGTTGTGACGTGCAGGGAGCCAAATCTTGAGGCAAGCCCACATGAAATGAGCGAAGAAAGAATCTGTCATTGCGGGTCATCTTCGGTTTCACACGTTCCGTTCGCCATTAAGTGTAACTGTCACAAACAACCTACGTGCCCGGAGCTCAAGGCCGTGGTGATTCACATGAGCTAATTATGGCGTGCAAGGCTGCCGCACAAGTTTCCGTGCCTCTAGGACAAACTGTTCCCGTTTCCTTCTCTCACGCTCTCATCATATCCTGCTTTCCCTCGCAAATAATCTGAAGAAATATGTTTTCCTTTCCATCCAGCTGGATGCTCACGCTGTTCTTAATCCAATTTCCCTAACCGAGCCTTTGTGGACCTTTGCACCACATGGACATCCCTCAACCATCATAAGCCCTGCACACATCCAATCCCCCGAAACCCCGGGTCTTAAATCGTCTCACAGCAGACCTGCTCACTCCTATCTGTCCAGACCTGTTGGCGGGAGAAGAGGGAGAAGAGAAGAGACACAAAGGGATGGAAGAAAAAGTACAGGAGTGCCAGAAAAATAATAATAACGATAATAATTAATATATAGAAGAACCTCTGCTTTATACAAGAAAGGTAAAAAATAAAATAAATGAAGCGCTGGCCCAGATTCCAGTTGCTGGGGAGACGTACTGAGCTGTGACATTTCCATTTTTGAGATGAAATGGTGTAAAATCCTCCATACGATGGGTTGGGAGAGATCCATGAGGACCCCCCCCCCCCCCCCCCTCTCTCTCTTTCTCTATTGCCCTGCAGACGCAGAGCACTTTCAAGACAGACAGACAGCAGCGAGCCACCTGGGAGCGGCCTCTCTCCCGCAGACTGAGTGGATCCCAGTCAAACTCTGACAGCCTCGCGTGGAAGCGAGGAGACAGAGCCTGAAATGTTCTGCCACCTGTCACTCAAGCTGACAGCGCGATGTGAAAAGAATTAAAAGCAAATAAAAAATAATAATATCCAGAGTTATATGTGCACGTTGTTCCTGAGTGCAATGTGTGTGTGTGTGTGCAGTTTTGCTATACTTGTCACAGGCCTTTAAACAACATTGGGCAGTTAAACATCACAGAGAGTCTGTGCCAAACCCTTTAAAGCGCCGAAGCATTTTTACAACTGATGCAGCAGACAGTCAGACATTTTCAGCGCCACTATAAAACACACACGCTAATCAGAGTGCACGAGTGGGGCAGGAGATCGCGTGCAATGTCATCAACACGATCATTATTCTAGCCATTCTTTGGGGCACTGATGCGGGATCTGTGTTCCTCACAGATCACCCGTCAATCAAGCAGTGTGCCGAGGGTACCCGCTCTGTTGCACTTTCTGTAGGTGGCAATCTTTGACCGCGTTAGTCACATCGCCTACAACGGATCATTCTAACTCCCCCATCACCTCTGTGTTTCGGTGCATTATGGCTGTTCAAGGATTTGTTACAGGAAAGATGCAGAAGACACTGAATGATCTCTTAGATTTGGAAATTCAGCTGTCAGAATGTACCTGCAGCACATACATGTATTATAATGACAGTTATAATTAAGATTATTATTATTACTATTATTTTTATTATTACTATTGTTATTATTATAAGCATTATTAGATATAATTATTATATAATGTAATATAATATATTATTATTATTGTTGTTATTAATATTATTATTATATAATTATTATATAATAAGAATAAGAATAATTTCTTATGAGCTACATGTCATAACTGAGCTGAGGGACTTACCTTGACAGTCCTTAACATCTGCTTCTAGCTAACCTCCATGTTGCTGCAGTGCAGCTGCTTTCGAAGAACAACAAGCTCAAAGGCAAAACTGCAGCTCAATAGAAAAACAAAGAATCAGCTAAAAATCCTCTGTTAACTATTAATGTCACTAAAATAAATGAAAGCTTGTGGAAATGTGAACATATTCAGCAAGCACTACTTTAATAAAACTGTAATGCACTTTTTGTTAAATTCAATAAAAGATTAACCATCGGAGGTTGCATTGTGTCATTATGATCATAGCGTAGCATTATATAGACACACTATTGTGTCTGAATGACTCAAGAGCAGTATATTCCTCGTTCCTCATTTTAATTAGCAGCCTCTTTATCAGCTCGCACTAATATAAAATTTGTGCATCTGCCAATAAAATGTTTCTGTGTGTCGGTTAGAGTGTCTATCAATTGTGTGTACGGCAGGCGCTCGGTTCTTACAACTAAATGTTTGTGAGTGCATTCCTCTGAGGGATTGAGTGCCTGAATAGGATGGAACAAATTGTTGTGCTTGTTTCCTCGACAGAGAACATATAATATATATATACAGTAGTACCTTGACATACAAGTATAATCCTTATAGTTCAGTCCTAAAAAAACAGGCCTTCCTAAATTGCAGAAACACCCAGTCTTTAAAGATTCCTGTGTTCCTGCATTTTTAGTCAACATTAAAATAAAAATGAGGACACAAATGTTAACCAACAATGTCTAAAAGCCAAAGCAGCATCACTCCATCAACATGAGGGACTGAATCACAGGCACACATCCAGCAGTAAATGTCATAGAGCCTTTTAGCGACCGTCAGACGTCACGCTGCTTTTTATTTGCGATTATCCAGGTAGAAAATGAGCTCCGGCTCCAGACTGAAGCGGTGAGGGAGCGTTTCATGGAGTGCACCTGAAATGCTGTTGGCTTGATGCATTAGGCGCAACTCTGGGGTTATTTGTCTCCGGAGTGCAGGGGGCCACGGCAGCCCCCCCACCAGAGCGCTCCCTCTGAGTGATTCAGACTGGGTTAGTCTGGTCCGGCAGGAGGAGGGAGAGAGAAACGGAGAGCAGCTCCAATCACCAGGGTAGACTGAAGACACGGACAATCCCTGATGACTGCGTTCTGTTCTCTCTCCAGTTATTCAAAGGGAGACTTCTAAACTTATTGGGCGGTGAGGCTCATATCGTACACCATCATTTTGCAACTCAGCTGTGAAGATCAACAAGCTCCATTTGCTGTTATTGGCACATTTCGTGTGACTTTTCATCATCACCTGCTATGTTAACTTTTATTCTGCCCAGGTTTAATACATGCATGACTATTTACATTATGGGCGTTTTTCCGATCGGAGCTCTCGAGTGATCATGTGTAATCTTTAGCAGCGAGGTGAGCGCTACGTGTTTGGGAGATCCATTATTCTTTGTGCCATGCAGCGATTCGATCGAATGGGTTTGAACTGAATGAATGAATGAATGAATTTTGTTTTGATTGTCCGCCTTTTTTGTTGTTGAAAAATCAAAGGACAATTATACAAAGGCTTTTATACACAGATGAACCAAAGGGGACTGCAATTCGAACTGCAATTGTGATTTTTGTCTGTTACTTGGGCTGATCATGCAAAATGCAGTTCCAACAACTGTCCAACACATTTTTGAAACCAGCAGCTCTTAATCACCATCATTGTCC